>NC_091282.1:119177306-119816890 GCF_032444005.1 Ranitomeya imitator | reverse complement strand
AGATCACCGTCAGAATTCATGGTGATCTGCGGTGAACTCAGTGACTTTTTCTCAAGTTGCTGAAGTCACTGCAGTTCAGCCTGGCTGGGAACACAGCCTCAGTGACCAGTGGTAACCTCGAAGCGCTACTGTGTATAATGGCACTTATGAGAATATTAGTATTGTGTTTTTTAATTAGTGATCAGCATTGCAGTATTCGATCACTATGCGGTGGTAATATGTGGTCTGGTCCTCGTGTGGAGATATTTCTTTCTTGTATGTGGTATTATTCAGTCACTATGTGGTGGTAATATGTGGTGTGGTCATGGTGTGGCGATAGTTGTCCCTTGTGGTATTATCGGTCATTTTAAAAAAAAAAAAATGTATGCGACACATTCCCTTAAACAAAATAAATAAAATATCTAATACTCTTTTTATGTGTATTTCTAAGAAATCTTTAATAGGTTAGAGTGGATTAGGGCCCCTGCAAAAGAGTCTTGGTCATGGTGGCGGCTTAAAAAATCTTTTGGTCAAATCAAAAGCTGTGGCTATTATTAGCGATACGGTGTTTGATGGGAACTGTTAATTTGTGATTGGTGAGGACGTGGTGCAGAAGTGGAGTTTTTCCAAGAGTGGGCGGTGGGACTGTGGAAGGCTCAGGAGGTGGAGCTGGGGTGGAGCCTGGGCCGAGTATCAAGGGGGCCCTGAAATTCCTGGTGGCAGCCCTGTATATAATGTGTGTGTGTAAATAAGTGTATATATAATGTGTGCGGAACATAATATGAGAGGCTGAGGGGGAACCTGACATGAGAGATGTGTGGGATATGTACAGAGTTTAAGATATGAGGGGTTGTGGGGGGGGGGGGACATTATATGAAGGAGCTGTGGCAGACATTATACCTGGGCTGTGGGGACATCATACTGTACATGACCATACTGGATAGGGGGTTGTGGTGGATATACTGTATGGGGTGTTGTTGGAAACATTATAATGTATATAAGGGGCTGTGGGGGCCATTATACTGTATTGGGGACTGAGGGAGACCATCATACTGTATATAAGGGGGCTGTGGTGGTAACCATACTACATAATGGGAGGGCTGTGGTGACCTTTCTATATAATGGGAGGGCTCTGATGACCATTCTATACAATGGGAGTTCTGTGGAGGACAGTGTGGCAGACAGTGTGGTGGTTATAGATCATTAAAGCAGACAGTGTGGAGGTCATATACCATAAGACAAAGTATGGACAAATATTTATATGCAGTGGGCCTTTTAATAACTCTTATTTTTAAAGGCACAGTGTTGGGATGTGCTGCAGAAGACCAGAAAAGAGGGAAGTCTGCAGACTAGAGCTGTGGATGTGAGAAGTCAACATGGCGTCAGGAGAAGATGGAGACAAAAATAAAGGGATCAGAGAAAAGGTACTTGGATGTAAAAATTTTTGGGTAAATTTTGCCTGAGTATCATCAGTCCTGTTGTTCCTATATGGTCTGTAATCTCAAAGTATCGCCTTACCATTGTTAAGGACATACTGGGAATTGTAGGTTTATGCAATACAATGTGTATGGGGCTGACTTTGTACTGCAATTCAAGAAGAAAGCAGTGTTAACCCCTTCATGACCCAGCCTATTTTGACCTTAAAGACCTTGCCATTTTTTGCAATTCTGACCAGTGTCCCTTTATGAGGTAATAACTTGGGAACGCTTCAACGGATCCTAGCGATTCTGAGATTGTTTTCTCGTGACATATTGGGCTTCATGTTAGTGGTAAATTTAGGTCGATAATTTTTGCGTTTATGTGTGAAAAAATTGGAAATTTGGTGAAAATTTTGAAAATTTCGCAATTTTCAAATTTTGAATTTTTATTCTGTTAAACCAGAGAGATATGTGACACAAAATAGTTAATAAATAACATTTCCCACATGTCTACTTTACATCAGCACAATTTTGGAAACAATTTTTTTTTTTGCTAGGAAGTTATAAGGGTTAAAATTTGACCAGCGATTTCTCATTTTTACAACGAAATTTACAAAACCATTTTTTTTAGGGACCACCTCACATTTGAACTCAGTTTGAGGGGTCTATATGGCTGAAAATACCCAAAAGTGACACCATTCTAAAAACTGCACCCCTCAAGGTACTCAAAACCACATGCAAGAAGTTTATTAACCCTTCAGGTGCTTCACAGCAGCAGAAGCAACATGGAAGGAAAAAATGAACATTTAACTTTTTAGTCACAAAAATGATCTTTCAGCAACAATTTTTTTATTTTCCCAATGGTAAAAGGAGAAACTGAACCACGAAAGTTGTTGTCCAATTTGTCCTGAGTACGCTGATACCTCATATGTGGGGGTAAACCACTGTTTGGGCGCACGGCAGGGCTTGAAAGGGAAGGAGCGCCATTTGACTTTTTGAATGAAAAATTGGCTGCACTCTTTAGCGGACACCATGTCACATTTGGAGAGCCCCCGTGTGCCTAAAAATTTGAGCTCCCCCACAAGTGACCCCATTTTGGAAACTAGACGCCCCAAGGAACTTATCTAGATGCATAGTGAGCACTTTGAACCCCCAGGTGCTTCACAAATTGATCCATAAAAATGAAAAAGTACTTTTTTTTCACAAAAAAATTATTTTAGCCTCAATTTTTTCATTTTCACATGGGCAACAGGATAAAATGGATCCTAAAATTTGTTGGGCAATTTCTCCTGAGTACACCGATACCTCATATGTGGGGGTAAACCACTGTTTGGGCACATGCTAAGGCTCGGAAGGGAAGGAGCGCCATTTGACTTTTTGAATGAAAAATTATCTCCATCGTTAGCGGACACCATGTCACGTTTGGAGAGCCGCCGTGTGCCTAAACATTGGAGCTCCCCCACAAGTGACCCCATTTTGGAAACTAGACCACCCAAGGAACTTATCTAGATGCATATTGAGCACTTTGAACCCCCAGGTGCTTCACAAATTGATCCATAAAAATGAAAAAGTACTTTTTTTTCACAAAAATTTTATTTTAGCCTCAATTTTTTTCATTTTCACATGGGCATCAGGGTAAAATGGATGCTAAAATCTGTTGGGCAATATCTCCTGAGTACACCGATACCTCACATGTAGGCGTAAACCACTGTTTAGGCGCACGGCAAGGCTCGGAAGGGAAGGAGCGCCATTTGACTTTTTGAATGAAAAAATAGCTCCAATCGTTAGCGGACACCATGTCACGTTTGGAGAGCCGCCGTGTGCCTAAACATTTGGAGCTCCCCCACAAGTGACCCCATTTTGGAAACTAGACCACCCAAGGAACTTATCTAGATGCATATTGAGCACTTTGAACCCCCAGGTGCTTCACAAATTGATCCATAAAAATGAAAAAGTACTTTTTTTTCACAAAAATTTTATTTTAGCCTCAATTTTTTTCATTTTCACATGGGCATCAGGGTAAAATGGATGCTAAAATCTGTTGGGCAATATCTCCTGAGTACACTGATACCTCACATGTAGGCGTAAACCACTGTTTAGGCGCACGGCAAGGCTCAGAAGGGAAGGAGCGCCATTTGACTTTTTGAATGAAAAAATAGCTCCAATCTTTAGCGGACACCATGTCACGTTTGGAGAGCCGCCGTGTGCCTAAACATTGGAGCTCCCCCACATATGACCCCATTTTGGAAACTAGACCACCCAAGGAACTTATCTAGCTCCAATCGTTAGCGGACACTATGTTGTGTATGGAAGGTATGTAGTGTATGTCAGGTTGGTGTGTGTGTGGTGTAGTATTCACCACACACACACACACACACCTGACGTACACTATACCACACCACACCAAACTGACGTACACTACGCCATACACACCCTGACACTACGTCAGGTTGGGTTGTGTAGTGTTAGGTTGGGGTGTGGTGTAGTGTACGTCAGGTAGGTGTGTGTGGTGTAGTGTACACCACACACACACACACACACACCAACCTGACGTACACTATACCACACCACACACCAACCTGATGTACACTACGCCACACACACCAATCTGACACACTACGTCAGGTTGGTGTGTGTGGTGTAGTGTATGTCAGGTTGGGGTGTGGTGTAGTGTACGTCAGGTAGGTGTGTGTGGTGTACTGTACACCACACACACACACCAACCTGACGTACACTATACCACACCACACACCAACCTGATGTACACTACGCCACACACACCAATCTGACACACTACGTCAGGTTGGTGTGTGTGGTGTAGTGTATGTCAGGTTGGGGTGTGGTGTAGTGTACGTCAGGTAGGTGTGTGTGGTGTACTGTACACCACACACACACACCAACCTGACGTACACTATACCACACCAACCTGATGTACACTACGCCACACACACCAATCTGAAACACTACGTCAGGTTGGTGTGTGTGGTGTAGTGTATGTCAGGTTGGGGTGTGGTGTAGTGTACGTCAGGTAGGTGTGTGTGGTGTACTGTACACCACACACACACACCAACCTGACGTACACTATACCACACCACACACCAACCTGATGTACACTACGCCACACACACCAATCTGACACACTACGTCAGGTTGGTGTGTGTGGTGTAGTGTATGTCAGGTTGGGGTGTGGTGTAGTGTACGTCAGGTTAGTGTGTGTGTGTGGTGTTGTGTATATCAGCCTGGTGTGGGTGAGTTCTGTAGTGGAATATCAGGATGTGGCTAGTCCACGGACGTGTGATGAATTCTGAAGCATTCATTCAAACACAGTGCAGGTTTGTCGGGACACGTTTCACATTGGAAACGAGTTTCCCTTCTTATCCCCCTTTTATAGCACACCCGGCACCTTTTTTTTGCTCTCCCCTCACAGGGAAAATGTTGCACCGGTACCATACGGGAGACTTGAGTTCCAGCAGTGCTGGGGCCCGCTCCTTCCTCGTCTCCAAACATCAGGGCCTTTATCACCGCCTCCTGGAACTGAAGGAAGGTGTTGTTGGTCTGGCCTGCACATCGTGATAGCACGTATGCGTTATACAGTGCCATTTGTACGATGTGCACAGCCAGTTTTTTATACCACACCTTCGTTTTCCGCATGGCACTATAGGGCTGGAGGACTTGATCAGAAAGATCAACTCCCCCCATGTGTTTGTTGTACCCCAGGGCACAGTCCGGTTTGTGGACCTGTGCTGGGGTACCTCGAACAGTGCTGGCCGTGGTGCCGGGACCATGGATTGTTGTCAAGAAAAAGACGTCCCTTTTGTCTTTGAACTTGACCGCAAGCATGTTGCCACTACATTGGGCCCGGCTCTCACCCTTTGGGAGAACCTGCTCAATTAGTGACAAAGGGAGACCCCTCTTGTTTCTGCGCACAGTACCGCAAGCAACGGTAGCTCTGGCAGAGAGGGACTGAAAGAGTGGGATGCTTGTATAAAAGTTATCAACGTACAGATGGTAACCTTTATCAAGCAGTGGGTGAACCAAATCCCACACTATTTTCCCACTCACCCCCAGAGCAGGTGGACAATCTGGGGGCTGGATACTGCTGTCCTTTCCTTGATAAACTCTAAAGCTGAGAGTGTACCCTGAGGTACTCTCACAGATCTTGTAGAGTTTTATCCCGTACCTCGCCCTTTTGCTTGGCAGGTACTGACGGAACTGAAGCCTCCCTTTGAAGTGGATGAGGGATTCATCCACACAAATTTCCCTTTGGGGAATGTACACTTCAGCAAACTTGTTGCTGAAGTGTTCGATGACCGGCCGAATTTTGAACAATCTATCAAAATTCGGGTCATCGCGAGGAAGGATGTCCGTATTGTCCCTAAAGTGGAGAAATTTATGAATCGCCTCAAAACGTTTGCGATTCATAACCATGCCAAATACTGGAGTTTGATATAAAATATCAGTACTCCAGTATTGGCGAAGTTCTGGTTTCTTCACAATTCCCATGTGAAGGACCAGTCCCCAATATTTCATCATTTCTACGGAGTCAACGGGCTTCCAAGTAGTAAATGATGAAACTGGGTTTTGGGCAAAAAATTGCAGGGCGTACAAATTTGTTTGCTCCACCATGAGACTGACGATTGACTCCGAGAAAAAGACTTTGAAAAAGTCTATCTCCCGGAGGTTGGCAGTCTCAAATTGGATTCCTGATTGGGGAATGAAATCAGGAATCCGTGGAGCAAAGTTTTCAGGGACGGGGGTCCAGACGGGGGCACTAGTGCTAGGTTGGGCGTCACTAGCACTAGGTTGGGGGTCACTTACACTTGGCTCCGACTCTCCTCCCCTGGGCTCCGGCTCCCCTCCCCTGGGCTCCGGCCTGCGACATCTTGGGGGTGGCGAGTCGGTGTCACTAGGGGAGGAAGAGTGGGAGGAATACAGAAAAGTGGGGTCCTCTCCCTCACTATCAGCTTCGGAGGCAAGAAAGGAATATGCCTCCTCAACTGAGTACAGCCTTTGTGACTGGGATGACTGGGATGAGCGGGACATTGTGTGTGTGGTGCGTGTGCGTGTGTAAAAAAAAATCTAAACTTTATTATAGTGTTGCGTGTGCGTGTATATGTGCGAGTGTTTGGTGCAACTCTTCTGCAGGAGGAGGCTATCAGGTGCGGGGAGCTGTCAGACGCGTGTGGGGGCTGTCAGGCGCGTGGGGGCTGTCAGGCGCGGGGGGCTGTCAGGCACGGGGGGACAGGAGGGGGCTGAGGAGATGCAGCGTCAGATGGAGATGAAGCTGGCAGCAGCAGGTGATCAGGGGGTGATCAGGGGGTGATCAGTGGGTGATCAGGGGGGCCAGGGGGTGATTAGCGGTGATCACTGAAGAGGGTGATCACCAGGGCAGGAGGTGCTGACAGACACAGGGGCGGTAGCAGAGAAGAAAACGCAGCAGCAGCAGCAGGTGATAAAGGGGGGCAGAGGGGTGATCAGGTGGACGGGGGGGGCAGGGGGTGATCAGGGGGGGCAGGGGGTGATTAGCGGTGATCACTGAAGAGGGTGATCACCAGGGGAGGGGCTGACAGACGCAAACGCGGTAGGAGAGAAGAAAACACAGCAGCAGCAGCGGGTGATGAAGGGGGGCAGAGGGGTGATCAGGTGGACAGTGGGGGGGCAGGGGGTGATCAGGGGGGGTAGGGGGTGATCAGGGGGGGCAGGGGGTGATTAGCTGAAGATCACTGAAGAGGGTGATCACCAGGGGAGGAGGGGCTGACAGACGCAGGGGGCAGTAGGAGAGAAAACACAGCAGCAGCAGCAGGTGATAAAGGGGGGCAGGGGGTGATCAGGTGGACAGGGGGGGGGCAGGGGGTGATCGGGGGGGTAGGGGGTGATCAGGGGGGGGCAGGGGGTGATTAGTGGTGATCACTGAGGAGGGTGATCACCAGGGGAGGAGGGGCTAACAGATGCAGGGGGCGATAGGAGAAAAGAAAGTAGAGCAGCAGCAGGTGATAAAGGGGGGCAGGGGGTGATCAGGTGGACAGGGGGGGGGGGCAGGGGGTGATCGGGGGGGTAGGGGGTGATCAGGGGGGGGGCAGGGGGTGATTAGTGGTGATCACTGAGGAGGATGATCACCAGGGGAGGAGGGGCTAACAGATGCAGGGGGCGATAGGAGAAAAGAAAATAGAGCAGGAGCTGGTGATAAAGGGGGGCTGGGGGATGATCGGGGGGGGCAGGGGGGAGGGAGCGGAGGTTGGGGGGAGTGGAGGACAGGAGAGGGGAGGTACCTGTCCTCAGCAGCAGCGGTGGTACTGGCGGTAGCAGTGGGGGAGGCGGCGGTGGCAGTGGGGGATACGGCGGCGGCGCTCTGAAGATGTGTGCGGCGGCTGCGGCGGCGATCGCGGAGTCTGGGGGGGCAGGTGAGCAGTCGGGCACCTCGCTCCTCAGCTTCCACGGATGGGATGAAGCTGAGGAGCGAGGCAGACGCTGTTTTTCTCCGCCCCTCCAGCTCTGATTGGAGTGCTAACGTCACATGGACGCTAGCTCCAATCAGAGCTGGAGGGGGTTAAAAAAAGGTCAGCAGCGGTGATCGTAGACCCGGGGGGGCAAAGCCACCCCCCCTGGGGTGAAGTACAGGTCCCCCTGCACCTGCGGGTACGGTGACATTTGAATGACCCCGGTCACCGGACCCGCAGGGAAGCATTCCCGCCATGACGCCACATAGGCGTCATGGGTCGGAATGGCACCGACTTTCATGACGCCTACGTGGCGTCATGGGTCGGGAAGGGGTTAAATCCCAAAGGTGGATTTACAAAATAATAAAAAATAAAATTTAGATTTTTAGGAGCAAAACCGTAACATGCAGTGACATGACAAGAATCTGCATAACTAATCATATGCTAAACAGTTGCCAGTCAAATTCATGTATGAAATAGCCAAGATCATTGTCTATAAAATGAAGGCAAGTCCCACGTTAGAACCTGTGGTGCATGGTGAGATATGGAGCCTGAAAGTTAGACGTAAAAAAACATTGTTACCCTTTTGCTTGTCACTGTATATTAGGTGCCATGACTGTCTTTGGGTTTGACACTGAAAATATAGGACGTAGGGATGAATATCACTAGGTGACCCTCATTGTGTAAATGGTTCGCAAACAATTAACTATTTTTGGAGCAACCTCCTGCACTGCATGAATACTGCTGGACTTTTCCTACACAGCGGACTCCATGCTGGCAGTGAACGGCAAAGTTTAAGATGCAAGATCTATTACACTGCTGCAAAAAATCACACGAGTGATAGATCGATGAAATGAACTAAGGCTCTATAATGAACATGACGGATTACCTCTAAAAAGGTCAAGTACACATTCCCACAGAATAGAACTGTGTTGCTCATTTTCTTCCTAATTGCAGGCAACTTTCTAAATTGTAGTCATTAAAAAAAAAAAAAAAATCTTTTATGCTGCAGAGTGTCTCTAAATCCTTTATCTAGCCGAGTGACCTACAAAATCTTACAAATCCTTCATAGCTCCTGATCAGATGGCTCTACTCCCCTCTCCCTTCTTTCAGTGTTAGAGATACTTTCTCAGCGAGGACAATATTCTAATTTAACCCGTATGCTTTCCAAATATTTACAGCTGGTTAGAAAAATGATATTTTAAAACTTAGCCTTTATTACTACATGCTAAAAAATGAACAAATTACCACACACATACAAAGTGCCAGTGCTGACAGGACAGTGCAGATAAAAACCAAAGGACAATATTGGTAAACTACACATATGCTTCCTATGCTATCCCCTAGAGGAAGCATATGTGTAGTTTACCAATATTGTCCTTTGGTTTTTATCTGCACTGTCCTGTCAGCACTGGCACTTTGTATGTCTGTGGCAATTTGTTCATTTTTTAGCATATAGTAATAAAGGCTAAGTTTTAAAATATCATTTTTCTAACCGGCTGTAAATATTCAGTGTTAGAGATAGCAACAAGTGGGTTGTACGCAGATCTGCAGTGGCAAGGGGAAAGCATGTACATTCTCAAAGAGGGCAGAGAAAAGTAGGGAAGTACAGGAAGTGTATATAAGAGCAGGATAGCAGCTATTCTTATACATGAAAGCAAGTGAAGTCAGCTTGACCTCAGGATACACTCACAGCTCACATTAAGCCTATATGCCCGGGAGAACCGCATGCTCCCACGTGAGAAAAATCAGAAGCTTGGATCAGTCTGCAAACTGCATATCAGTGGTTCTGAAAATGAATGAAGGAATGAAGACTACAGACTGAAACTTGGTGCAATTTTTTAAGCTAAAAGGAAACCGCTAAAATAATTCTTTCCATGTCATAGTTGTCCACAGCCCAGCCTCATAGCTTATTGTCAAACATTGCGGTGGAAGAGCACAATCACAGATACAAATCAACGTTTGCAATTACCAGTTTCTGCGTTGCCAACATGCTTGATCCTGACGTAGTAGCCGATATTACCACTGGCGTGCTCAATTCATCTTTGGACTCAGAAACACCTGAAGAAGCCAAGTGCGATCGAAACTGGAGGCCAAAGAATAAACAATTCAAGTTAATGTTAAGAAAAGTAAAACAAACAATCTAATGTATAACAGGGGATTTACAATAACCCAGGATATGAATAACTTCAGGAATCTGATTGCAGCATATAGTACAGCATTCACAGGACTGTTGCTGTCACATTACAGACTTGAATAGCTTGTATAAAAATCTATCAGTTTGTATTGTCATGGAATATTGCACATACAGTCAATTTAATGTGCACCTTCCACACATGGGAGTAGCGAGTAAAGACAGCGTTTGTGATTTTTACCTGGAGTGTGGGAATGTACAATTTTTGTTTTTTACCTAACATTAAAGTGTATCCCCAGTTTCTTAAAATAATTACAGTGCAGGAAAAACATTTTTCTTAATCACTACTACTGTTTTTTTTTGCTAATAACCAGCAGTATGGACCATCAGAACTTTGTGCTGTGGGCTACACTAAACTAAAGAGTGTCCTTCTGGGGCCGATATGCGACCATCTGCAGTGCGGGAATCAGAGCTGCAAAACCCCTATGACCCTCGCTCCTGCACTGAAGATGGCAGCTTGTTTTAGTGTGGCCCGCAGCACAGGATTCAGCTGGTCCGTGCAGCAGGTGATGCGCAAAAATCACTAAGCGTGATAGAGAAACATGATTGCACTGCAGAGTTCTGCTCTAGAACACTTTTCTTGTGAAACTGGAGGCTCACTTCTAAGAGGACCTGCTAATTGAACAAATACATTTCAGTTCAAGACCTTGTAAAAAATCCCTAAGCTCTCCTGATTCTGCTGCACTTTTCCGTTTTGTGTCGTGTCCCTCCATGGCAGAGAGGTTCACATTTGTTGCTTTAGGAGGGCAGTATGTGAAATCTCATCTTGTAGTCCACCTGGGCTTCTCTTCAGTCTCCTGTGGGGACGTGCGCTTTCACCCCTCCCTGCTGGATGCTGCCAATCACCGCTCTGATCTAGAAGTTTAGCACTTTCAGATGCTGTCGACCAGTGACTGGCAATGTCTGGGAATAGGGGTGAAAGCGCACGTCCCCCGAGAAGACTCTAGTAACACTCTCTTGGACTAAATTATAACCTAAGCCACAACGGAGAGGAGTAAATGAAAAAATGGAATAAAAAAAAAAAGATCAGCTCTGCAGTCACTATTCCATTATGTGGCCAGTTTAAAATGATAAAACTTGGGAAAAGTCCTCTTTAAAAAGGACTGGTACAGACATACTGTCATATCAAGCAGGAGAATAGGCCTTGGCAACCCCTTTAAATAAAGTATTATACAAAATATTGACATTAGTGTATATATATATATACAAACATTACATTTTTTTGCATACAGAAATCGTGTTGCCATTGATTTCTACTCGATGAAGGTGCAATTGGACATTAGGGCTATATTAATTATACCTTATTTTTTCACAACCCTAATACATGCCCAGGGTAAGACTGCTGACATATCATATATCCAGAGATATATGTTGAGAGGATCCAATGCACACCTCCGATGGAAGGCTGTGACAAATTCCACTTCACGTGTGCCCCTCTGCATTGTAAAGGATACAGACTACACTACAGTGGAAGAAAAGATATACTAGTATATAAAAAACAAACGGGGTGACATACTCCCAATGGACAGCGAAATGAGATGTTAGAACAACGTTACTTCTTACTCACATTAGGCTCTGATGTAGCAGCAGGAATATGGACGGCCGAGGGGAGGTCGTGCTGCGCAGGGATCAGAGGCACCTGCTGAAATGTGACGGAGGGACCGCAGCCAGGGTCTTCTCTCATAGGAGGATGACCTGGACAAGAGACACAACTATAAACATTGTGCTGACTGCAAAACAACATACATAAAAAAATATAAAAATGAATAGGATGAAAATTCACTTTTTTTTAAAGCACCACTCCAGTGTTTTATATTTTTTTATTGCACTGCTAGAGTGGTGCATTAAATGTAAGTCTCATCTGTCATCCCCTTCATTCTTTCTTGGCGTCGCTCGGGCGCGTCTCCGGTGAAAAGTAACCTGACGAATAGCTCACGTATCTGCTAGAGAGCGTCGGAGGTCACTTTTCAATACTATGACAGCCTCCTTCTATCACTCATAGACTTGGAATGAGAGCTTGTGACGTACTTTTTGACTTCCGGCCAGTCAGAAGCTACAGTCACAAGATGGCGCAGCGGGTTCGGAGCGATACTGGTAAAAGTTGAAAATGCCAGATGGCAACTATAAGATCGGAGGCAGGGGGCTTACACTTAAAGCGCCAATGTAGCGCTGCAAAAAAAAGAAACACTGGAGTGGTGCTTTAAGAGGAAAAAAAAAGTGTTGTAGTTGATTAGCAGATTAGGATGAAGCACAATGTCCATAATTGATTAATTTGGCCAGATGTTTGCATTTTCATCTAATATACTGTGTACGTGGATTGTCTCAGCGCTTCAGCCGTGGAAAGCAGGCGCTGCTGTATTGTGTTACAGTGACACCTTGTGTTCACATGAGTATTACACGTGCACCAATTCTGTCCGCTTAGGTAAATGCTTAGCACTCAGCCATTTCAGAGTAGTTAGGGGATCACATAAAAAACAAGCCCAGCTACAGAAAAACGCATTTTAAACCTACTTTTTCATATATAAGCTTTGGCCACCGCCATCAGGGGCTTATCTATGACATTCTGTAATGCATTCTGTAATGCTGTAGATAGGCCCCCGATGTAACCTGAAAGATAAGAAAAACAAGTTATATTATACTCACCCAGGGGCGGATCCGATGGGCGTCGCGACCCGGCACCTCCCATCTTCATAGGATGACGTCCTCTTCTTGTCTTCCTGCCGCGGCTCTGGTGCCCTGTTGAGGGCAGCGTAAAATACTGCAGTGCGCAGGCGCTGGGCCTCTCTGACCTTTCCCGGCGCCTGCGCACTGCAGTACTTTGCTCTGCCCTCAACAGGACAGAGAATTACGCCGGCGCTGGAGCCGCGACAGGAAGCAAAGAAGAGGACGTCATTGCATGAAGATGGGAGGTGCCGGACCCGGACGCCCATCGGACTGAACTGCACCGGACCGCCCCTGGGTGAGTATAATCTAACCTGTTTTTCTTCTCTTTCAGGTTACATCGGGGGCTTATCTACAGCATTACAGAAAGGTGTAGATAAGCCCCTGATGCCGGTGGCCGAAGCTTATATACGAAAAATGAGATGACAGATTCCCTTTAAAACCTCTGTTTTTCTTATGCTAATTAGCCCCTTTGACTAGTCAATGGGGCATTAAGTTTCTCCAGACTAGTGGGCCTTCTTTGCAAGAGACAAGTGAAGAAACTTGAGTTTATAGGCGCTGATTGCAAATACATTTTTCTTTTTCTAACAGTGACAGATGCTACCAGCAATAGTGACAAAACCTGTATTTCTCAATTGTAAAAAAATCTTTTTTTTTTCACCTTGATTTTAGTGAATAACATTATTGGAGGGCATGGGGGACCTGGCAGGTTGCCTTCAATGGCTGCTGATGTAAAATAAAACAAAAAACAAATTGCATACAGATAACAAGCTAAAAAAAAAAATGTCTGAGCTTTCTGGCTGAAACGCTAAACTATTTTTAATAGGGTTGTGCGAACCTACCCTAAAAGGTGCATACTAAACCCTGACAGTCTCCATGCCCAACTCCAAGACGCGCACCTCTACTGACCCAAAAAGCACAAGGAAAGTCGGCTCTGATGAGCTCAAACCTAGAGATGAGCGAATTTGTTCAGATTTGGCTCCGAATACGATCGGTAGCGAATATTGTTTTTGCAATATTCGTCAAATACAGCCGAACGCCATTAGAGTCAATGGGAGTAGAAATTACCGAATATGTTAGGAACCGATCATCAAACAGACATTCGGCACAAATGCGGTAACAACATGGCAAATTCAGATTCGGCAACCAAATTCGCTCAACTCTACTCAAAACCACAAAAGTCACAGACGTTTGACGATTGTGTTCTGTGGAAGGGGGTGAATAATTTGGAGACAGCAGTAGTCCGCAAATCTGGCATTTGTATGTGAATTTGGAGAAACCACTTGTGATGTTTTTTGCGTTGAGCTATTTACATTGTTCTCGTTTGATTGTTTTTTGCAAACAGCAGAAAGCTTTTAGATTTTGCGAATAAATCCACTGTGACATGGAGGCTGAATAATGGTGACTGCAACTGTAAAAGCGTGCGGACCTGCCGTCCTCTGTATTCACAAAGGCTACATTATCTTCAGCGATTACAAGAGGCATCTTGTGGATTAATTTTGCTATTTTTGAGGCATTTGGAAATTAAAAAAATAAAATATATATTTTTCAAGCAAAATCTGGCTGCAGCGTTAATGACAAAGTCAATTACAGATTATTGAATGGCTCACGTACAGTTCTTTTTGTCTGACAAAAAAAACAAAAAACAAACAAACCCCAAACTGTAAAACTCTTCATATTCATGGCATTTTTAATAGATGTTTAAAAACCTTTAAGAAATGTGGGAGTAATTAGACCTTAAAGAAACCAAAATTTGCATAAGTGATCATTCCTAAGAATATAGGAAAGATATATATCTTGGTACCGTGTTAGCCAGTAGATTGAAAAATATTTAGAATTGAGAGTCCTCAGTGGTTGATACCTTTTAATGGCTAATTGAAAAGATGGTAACAAATTGCAAGCTTTCCAGACTACTCAGGTCTCTTCATCAGGCAAAGACTAATAGAAATTCTGAAGAATCACATATTTACACACAATATAGTACAGAAATGATGCCATAGATAAGACAGGTGACGTGAAGCAGAACTACCATTATGTGAGTGATAAACAGTTATGTCCATAAATACTGGAACAGTTCATAGATAAGGAGTGTGAATGTTTTATTCTCTGATTGGGGTCTGGTTCTCTGTTGTGATGCCCCCACACGGTCTGAGGAGCAAATTCCTTAATTGATGTAAAGAGACATAAATCCATCCGATACATTCATTCCTGCACTAAGTGTGTCAAAGGTCATCATCAGTTTATATTCCCAGACTCTTCTGTCTCTCTGAGATTTGAAATTACCCTTTAATACAAGTAATCTCAGGTCCATGGTGCTGTGATCAGGGAGACAAAAATGTTTTGCCACAGGTAGCTCCATTCTATTTTCTCTTATTGTATGGCGATGAGAGTTCATCCTTGTTCTCAGTTTTTGCCCTGTCTCTCCTCTACATACAGACCCCCAGTTGGACATTTAGTACAAATAATTAAGTACACATTAGAAGTGATGCAGCTGAAAGTACCTGGGATCTCGTAGTCCTGATGTGAATTGGGGATCTTTATCTTGTCCGTGGTCATTATAAATGGACAGGTTTTACATTTTTTATGGTTGCAAGGAAAGGTTCCTGCAGCTGTTGGAGAGGACAGGGAGCTCTTGACAATGATGCTTCTTAGATTTGGGGCTGCCTAACACACAGTAGTGGGGGGTCTGGAAAAATGGATTCTAAGCAGGCATCTTTTTGTAGTAAAGGTTGTAATTTCCATGCAGCTCCCCTTAGCACCTCCAGATGGAGGTGACTACTAGAGGTACCCGGTTATTTTCTTCTTTAGCTTTGTTATGTAGCAGGTGATTCCTTGATATTCTGGTAGCTCTTGTGATCTGGTTTTCAATTGTTCTTGGATGGTAGCCCTGATTCAAAAAGGTCTTTCTGAGGTGACCCAGGTGTTCATCTCTATCCATTGGGTTGGAACATATACGATTGTATCTGATGGCTTGGCTGTAGACAATAGTTTTTTATGTGTTTTGGATGGAAACTGTCCCATTTAAGGTATGTAGGGCGGTCGATTGGCTTCTGATACAGGGATGTCTCTATTTCATTGTTTTTTAGCTTAATGATGGTGTCCAAAAAGTTAATTTCAGTGCTGGAGTAGTTGAGTGTTAAGTTGATGGTGGGATGAAATTGATTAAACTGTTCGTGGAATGTCTTTAGCTGTGGCTCAGACTCCGTCCAGATGATTAAAACGTCATCAATGTAGTGGTAGTACGCCAGAGGCCTGATGGTACATGAGGACAAAAAGTCGCTTTCAAGCTTGGCCATGAAAAGATTTGCATACTGTGGGGCCATTTTACTTCCCATTGCTGTGCCAGTCTCCTGTAGATAGCTCTTGTTGCCAAATTCAAAGTAGTTGTGGGTGAGGATGAATGTTATAAGTTTCACCACAGAATCAGCATCAGTCCCTGTGTTTTCCAGGAAGAATTTGCAGGCATTTAGTCCATCCTGGTGTGGGATATTGGAGTACAAAGATTCCACATCCATGGTGGCCAGGATGGTTCCTTCTGGTAGAAGACCTATTGCTGATAGTTTATTCAATAGGTCAGTTGTGTCCTGAATGAAGCTGGGTGTATTCTTTACCAGTGATTTAAGAACACCCTCTACCCATCCAGATACCTGCTCAGTAAGGGTGCCCACACGAGATAATTGGTCTTCCTGGATTTCCAGATTTGTGGATTTTGTGAAGTATGTCGAATGTCCCTATTCTTGGACTTTCTGGTATCAGGTCATCGGCTCTTATGGATCTGTCAGGCAGGCAAGATACCCACTTGTTTAGTTCCTTGTAATAGTCCATGGACATGAGATTACTTGTATTAAAGTGTAATTTCAATTCTCAGAGAGACAGAAGAGTTTGGGAATATAAACTGATTGATTTGTCTTTTTACATCAATTAAGGAATTTGATCCTCACACCGTGTAGGGGCATCACAACACAGAACCAGACCCCAATCAGAGGAGAATAAAACATTCACACTCCTTATCTATGAACTGTTCCAATATTTATGGACACAACTGTTTATCACTCTCACATAATGGTAGTTCTGTTTCAGGTCACCTGTCTTATCTATGGCATAATTTCTGGGTTGTATTGTGCATAAATATGTGATTCTTCAGAATTTGTTTTAGTCTTTGCCTGATGAAGAGACCTGTGTAGTCCGGAAAGCTTGCAATAGGTTACCATCTTTTCAGTTAGCCATTAAAAGGTATCAACCACTGAGGATTCTCAATTCTAAATACATTCCTAAGAATGAAACTTCTCCAACAAGGTGTTTTAATCTTTGTTACCTACCTTGCTCTGCTCGGCTTTCTCTCCCTTGAAACATGGACATAGCCTCCATATTTAATGCACAGACACCACGCATAAAGGCTTTCTTCATAGTTCCTTCAAACTGTCCCCTCTCTGCATGAAGTCTTGAAACTTCGGCTCTAGCATCTTCCAGAGCATTGCTCAGCTAAAAAATGGCACGATGGAATTGCTAAAGGTTGTGTGCCTTGTATGGCATATTGATGGGCATTTATCAAAACAACATGGTTAAATCCAAAAACACAACAACACATGAATACTCTTAGAAATAATTTCATTAATCAAAGCAAGAAAATGGTCACAGACCAGATTCAATCAAACCTAATTAATGTTTGCATGAACAAGAAAAAAAAAAAGAAAGAAATAAAAGCAGCCATATTTACCAGGACTTGGTCATAATACTAATGCACTGCGGGATGTAGCAGCCCCCATAATAAAGGCGGAGGCAGCACAAGTGCAAAGTACAGATGAAACAACCACTCCTTTATTATTGGGCCCGCTGCATCCTGTATTTAGACCTAGTGTTGGCAAATACGACTAGCTATTTTCTGGGATGTTTTATGAATTTGCTGTCCTTTTTGGTGAGTGTTTGATTATGTAGCGGATAGCTGCCAGAATGTGCTCTGCTTATACAAATTCACAGTAAAACCATGTGTATTAAGTCTCGCACGGTATATACTATGTGTGCAGGCACCCCCGAGGCTTTTCGATTTCTATATTTCTGCTTCACTTCACCTGTCTTATCTATGGCATTTTTTTCTGGGCTGTACTGTGCATTTTTCAGAATTTGTATTAGTCCATGCCTGATGAAGGGACCTGCGTAGTCTCGAAAGCTTGCAATTTGTTACCATCTTTTCAGTTAGCCGTTAAAAAGGTATCAACCACTGAAGACTCTCAATTCTAAATATTTTTCTATAGGAATCCAAATACAATTTCCTTTGGGATCTTAGACTGAAAAGTAAGCAGACAAATTATATGTTACACACACTCAGACTTTCCATTGCTGATTTTCTGTAGATCTCACCAGATGCATTTCTTGGAATCTCATACCCTTTACTAGCACTATAACACACTGTCGATTTTCTGCATGCAAATAAATCGGTAAAAGAAAACACAACTTGAGTATCTGTTTTGTGTGGATGTACCCCTAATGCTTTCATACATTGGTGGGCTTCTGTCCAGCACTCATACTTTGTCAGTGAGGAGGACTCGAGTAACATTCAGATGTCCTGCTGACCATTAAAGAGGTTGTCCACTACTACAAGCGTCACCCCCAACAATCAGCTGTTATCAGTATCTGCAGCGGCGGCCATCCGGAAGTACTCACTTGCCAAGCAGCTCCATTTTCTGGCAGTGCCAGAGCTTGGTACTACACATCCGCCTCCTATCCAATTCAATAAGAGGCGGGTGTGGAGTACCCTGCACAGACACTGGTAAGAGCGGATCTGCAGGTGTTTGCCAGGTGTCAGCTCCCGGCTGATCAGACAGGTTAAGGATAGATCATTAATGTAAAAGTAGTGCACAACCTCTTTAATGTGAAGGATATATCTGATCTTGGTTGGTGGAGCCTGGGATGTACAGTTCTTTCTATGGCGTAACAAGCTTTCATTACGTACTGTTCATTATATGAATATATACTGGTCATGGTTTACATACCTGAGCAACCTTCGTCTCATAATCACTAGATAGCTCAATGCAAACTTCTTCAGCTCTGGCCCGGCATGCTTGTTCCACTTTATCCTTCCAGTTGGACTCCATAACTGAGCGCCATGTTCTCCACATATTCTTTAATAGTATTCTATTGTAATGTTTGTCGGCCATGCTGCACACATGGTCCTAAAGGAATATAAGGAATATATATTAAGTGAGATGACAAATTCCATAAATGCAAAACAAAGGGCAGGTAAACTATATGGTGGAAATATCAGGAGAAACATTACAGGGTATTAAAGGATAGAACAGTAGGAATTTGGAACAATTTAAAAAGAGTCCTGCAGTAATCTACGGTCTGCAGCTGCGAGGCCTCTGTAAGCCCCTCTCACATGCAGTCACCATATTTCTGGCATGTATCTCCTGCTTGTGTGATATCAGGTACTCTGAAAACATCTCTGTAAGCCACTCTCCATGCAGTATAGGGGGCATCCACGTTGGTCTCTTCTTCGCTTGGCATCTACAATTGCTCTCTAGCTTCCTCTATGTCTCTAGAGGGGCAAGTATCATATTTTGGTCAGCAGAATGAGCAGACATAAAGCTTTTTGTAGCATAGATAGATGCAGTGCCTTGGGAAAGTATTTGTCCCCCTGGAACTTTTCAACCTTTTCCCACATATCATGCGTCTAACAAAGATACCAAATGTAAATGTTTGGTGAAGAATCAACAACTGGAACACAATTGTGAAGTTGAATGAAATTTATTGGTTATTTTACATTATTGTGGAAATTAAAAAACTGAAAAGTGGGGCGTGCGATATTATTCGGCCCCTTTAACTTAATACTCTGTTGCGCCACCTTTTGCTGCGATTACAGCTGCAAGTCGCTTGGGGTATGTCTCTATCAGTTTTGTACATCGAGAGACTGAAATTCTTGCCAATTCTTCCTTGGCAAACAGCTCGAGCTCAGTGAGGTTTGATGGAGATTGTTTGTGAACAGCGGTTTTCAGGTCTTTGCACAGATTCTCGATTGGATTGAGGTCTGGACTATGACTTGGCCATTATAACACCTGGATATGTTTATTTGTAAACCATTCCATTGTAGATTTTGCTTTATTTTTGGGATCATTGTCTTGTTGGAAGCCAAATCTCCATCCCAGTCTCAGGTCTTTTGCAGACCCCAACAGGTTCTTCAAGAATGGTCCTGTATTTGGCTCCATCCATCTTCCCATCAATTTTAACCATCTTCCCTGTCCCTGCTGAAGAAAAGCAGGTCCAAACCATGATGCTGCCACCACCATGCTTAACAGTGGGGATGGTGTGTTCAGGGTGATGAGCGGTGTGGCCTTTACGCCAAACATATCGTTTGGCATTGTTGCCAAAAAGTTGGATTTTGGTTTCATCTGACCAGAGCACCTTCTTCCACATGTTTGGTGTGTCTCCCAGGTCGCTTGTTGCAAACTTTAAACAACACTTTTTACGGATATCTTTGAGAAATGACTTTCTTCTTGTCACTCTTCCATAAAGGCCAGACTTGTGCAGTGTACGACTGATTGTCCCACCTCAGCTGTAGATCTCTGCAGTTCATCCAGAGTGATCATGGGCCTCTTGGCTGCATCTCTGATCAGTCTTCTCCTTGTTTGAGATGAAGGTTTAGAGGGACGGCCGGGTCTTGGTAGATTTGCAGTGGTATGATACTCCTTCCATTTCAATATGATCGCTTGCACACTGCTCCTTGGGATGTTTAAAGTTTTGGAAATCATTTTGTATCCAAATCCGGCTTTAAACTTCTCCACAACAGTATCATGGACCTGCCTGTTGTGTTTCTTGGTCTTCATGATGCTCTCTGTGCTTCAAACAGAACCCTGAGATTATCACAGAGCAGGTGCATTTATACTGAGACTTGATTACACACAGGTGGATTATATTTATCATCATTAGGCATTTAGGACAACAATGGATCATGCAGAGATCCACAATGAACTTCTGGTGTGAGTTTGCTGCACTGAAAGTAAAGGGGCCGAATAATATTGCACGCCCCACTTTTCAGTTTTTGATTTTCCACAAAAATTTAAAATAACCAATAAATTTTGTTCAACTTCACAATTGTGTTCCACTTGTTGATTATTCACCAAAATTTACATTTGGTATCTTTATGTTTGAAGCAGGATATATAGGAAAAGGTTGAAAAGTTCCAGGCAGCCGAATATTTTCACAAGGCACTGTATATACTGCGAATACAATAAGGCCTTGCTTAACTTCTTCTCAGCCATATAACATAAATATACATCATATGGGTGCAGGGATTCTATGGGGAGAGCTTAGGAGCTGAGCCTGCTCCATACATGGTGGGTGCCAGCTGCGTCATTTAACCCCTTAATGACCGCCAATACGTCTTTTAACTGACCTGAGATATAAGAGAATAGCCTCCCCATACAGGTGACAATCCAGCATCTGTCAGTTGTACACTATAGCTGACAACTTGCTGTATCAGCCACGATCAGTATTTGCACCATCTAAATCTGTTTAACCCCTTAGATGCTGCTGTCAATAGTGACTACATCATTATAAATGGTTAACAGAGCGTGGGGGCTTCTTCTTTGTCCCAATTGGTACTCTCATATCATGATTTTGTTGTCCTGATGTTTGCCATGGCAATTCATGGCCAAATAGCGGCCTTAGAGTCTGACAGCTGTAGTAATCTGTTTAGAAGTTAGAGACATTTAGGTGGTAAAAATACACATTTTCATTTCTGTCATACCACTTTGCATTAATTCCTGTAAAGCACCTGAAGGGTTAATAAACTACCTGACAGCAGTTTTCAATATGTTTAGGGGAGCTGTTTTTAAAATGTTATCACGTTTGTGGGTTTCCCAATATATGGGACACCTAAAGTCACTTCAAACATGGATAAGTCCCTAAAAAAATAAATTTTGTAATTTTCTTTGAAAAAATGAAAAATTGCTGCTACATTTTTAAACCTCCTAAACTGCTAACAAAATAAAATAATATTTTACAAATGGTCCTGATGTAAAGCAGACATGTGGGAAATGTTATTTATTAATGGTTTGCTGTGGTATGACCATCTGGATTAAAGGGATAATCATTCAAATTTAGAAAATTGCTAATTTTTTTACATTTTTCTCAAATTTTTGATATTTTTTATAAATAAACACAAAAAATGTTGAACAAAATTTACCATTATCATAAAGTATAATGTGTCACGAAAAAACAATCTCAAAATCACTGGGATTTGTTGAAGCGTTGCAGAGTTATTACCACATAAAGTGACACTGGTCAGATTTCAAAAATTTGGCTCGGTCACTAAGGGGTTAAAAGCAGCAACAGGGACTAAATCCATTGCTGCTTTTCCAATGCCATTTCTAATGCCACCGACAGTGGCATTTAACTGGTTTGATCACGTGGCACAACTGTTCCTGGGTCCCACCACCAATATAATTGTGCGGTGCTGAAGGGTCACCATGGCTGCAAGGGTTGGTCTGACGCTGCCATTTTTGCACTTCCATCAAGCCGAGCCAAGGATGGATTAGATTGATTTCTTGTTCTATATATTACAATACTTCGGTATTGCAATATATGGTAGAAATAAGAAACAATCACAGGTTGGTTCAAATCCTCCAGAGTAGAATGGAAAATAAAAGTAAAATCATAAAAATAGCCCAGTCATAAATGGGTTAAAAATTAGCAATAACAGTGAAACAATAGCCGTTAAACCGAAACTCCCTGCGAGTTATGGTGACAATATCTGGTCGGTATATAGACATCTACTATAGAATTGTCTAAGGGTCACTTCCGTCTGTCTGTCTGTCTGTCTGTCACGGATATTCATTGGTCGCGGCCTCTGTCTGTCATGGAATCCAAGTCGCTGATTGGTCTCGGCAGCTGCCTGTCATGGTTGCCGCGACCAATCAGCGACGGCCACAGTCCGGCGGAAAAATGGCCGCTCCTTCCTCCCCGCAGTCAGTGCCCGCTCCGTACTCCCCTCCAGTCAGTCAGCGCTCACACAGGGTTAATGGCAGCGTTCACCGTGGTGTAACGCACTCGATTAACGCTGCTATTAACCCTGTGTGACCAACTTTTTACTATTCATGCTGCCTATGCAGCATGAATAGTAAAAAGATCTAATGTTAAAAATAATTTAAAAATAGTTACATACTCACCCTCCGTTGGCCCCCGGATCGAAGCGGCCGGTTACCGATGCTCCTCGCGACGCCCCGGTGACCGCTCCATGCATTGCGGTCTGGCGAGATGATGACGTGCAGTCTCGCGAGACCGCAATGCACTCTTCAGACCGGAGCGCGAGGAGCATCGGTAACCGGCCGCTTCGATCCGGGTGCTCCGGAAGGTGAGTATGTAACTATCTTTTATTTTAATTCTTTTTTTTTTAACAGGAATATGGTGCATACTACGTGACTGGCCAATATACTATGTGACTGGGCAGTATACTACGTGACTCTGTGCTGTATAGTACGTGACTGGGCAATATACTATGTGGCTGGGCAATATACTACGTGGCTGGGCAATTTACTACGTGGTTGGGCAATATACTACGTGGTTGGGCAATATACTACGTGGTTGGGCAATATACTACGTGGTTGGGCAGTATACTACGTGGTTGGGCAGTATACTATGCAATATACTACGTGGCTGGGCAATATACTATGTGGCTGGGCAATATATTACGTGGCTGGGCAATATACTAAGTGGTTGGGCAATATACTATGTCACTGTGCAATATACTATGTGGACATGCATATTCTAGAATACCCGATGCGTTAGAATCGAGCCACCATCTAGTATTTAAATATTTACTTACAAAAGTTTTGCAAACTCCTTTAACCAATTCTGATTGTCACAGACCTATAACAATGAGAGATGCACCCTACCATGTTCCTGTAGAAATAAAGTGCTGCCCATTTTTACATGTTGGTAACCTTGTTATTTACTGGCACGCTCTGGAAATCATTACTACAATAACCTAATAGACCTGAATGATATGTTAATACTTAGCATCCCTGAGCCAGTGCAGACTCCAAGAAGGTCAATTCTTAGTACTAGTCACAAGGACACTACTATAGCAAGGATGCAGACGGATCCCTGGGAATGATTCACATGCCATTCACCTCTTGTCCGGCTTCTATTTGCTGAAGACGCCAGTGGGAAAATGTTCGCATTAGTTCAGTCTTTTCTTTCTGCTTCTCCAGAGCACGGGTCAGGTTAGAAATCACCTAGGGGTAAAAGAACATTGCATTTGGTGATGTCAGAGCTTGGACTAATGTACCAAGAGATTGCTAAACATGAATGAATCATACGTGGAAGCAAAGAGAACCATCAATCCTTGTGAGCTGCACATAAAGCGGTTATTATTGGCATCAACAACGGATGTCAATATTCATTTGTGTCAAAGGAGGGAATATTCTGACCATTAAAGGAACATCAAACATAGAAATGATAAAAGTAAACAGAATCGTGACTATACACCAGCCGGCAGGATTTTCTGCAGGGTAGTGAAACAAGTGGACTTCCAGCAGAGAAGAAATCCAGCAGAGAAGACTCAAAATGATATCTCATACATGTCGGATAAATGCAGGTCCCTACAGGACATCAGGTTGCGGAGAGGCACGGGAGCTTCCTCCGCAATTTTCAGATCTTCCACAAAGTGGAGAAAAGCTGCATTAGAAATAATTAGAGGCAGTTTGTGCGTGCCAAAGTCTGCATGGAAAATACGCAACTGCACTCAAAGTTCTTCGTATAAAAGAAAAAAAAACAAATTTCTCCATCGCCTCATTGGGGTACACAGGAACCATGGGTGTATGCTGCTGCCACTAGGTGGCTGACACCACGCACAAAAAAAGTTAGCTCCTCCTCTGCAGCATACATCCCACCGACTGGCATTATGAACTTCAGTTTAGCTCAGTGTCAGTAGGAGGTGGACACGGGTCTTTTATTAGACCCTTATTGACCTCAACGTGCGTCATTTTCTTACAGGTTCCGGAAGGGATACAGTGTGAATAGTCACAACTGTAGTCCCATAATGCGGCCTATAAGTACGGCGTGTACTGCCACCCCGTATCCTCATAGATCCGACAGCAGGACCAAAAGACCCCTAGCACACAAGCGTGCACAGAAGACCGGTCCTAGCCCCGTCCCCCCACCCACAAGACAAGAGCCTGTCGGTTGGAGGAGACGAGGACGTCCATCACCAGCTCCCTGGATGTCTGATACCTTCCCACAGTTTGAGGCTAGTAATGGACGGCGTGGGATGTTTAGGTGAGTATTTCACTCTCCCTCTCCTCAGATGCCTCTGGATTACTCCAAGTCGGGATAGTCATGGGGGGTTCCCTGGGAATTCCCTGTGCCTCCCCCTGGTCCTCAGAAAATATGCCTCCCTATGTCCTTTCTGAAGGTAAATATGGGGCGAGAGTCAAGCTCCGTTCGCGCGGGCCCTAGCGGACGTCCGCGCTGCTGTTACTGCTTTCCCCCCGGCGGCCGCACTATTACAGGCAGCCGCACTGCCTTTTCCATCCTGCACAGGAAGCTCCGTCTGGTCACCTTGCCAACGGTGACTCTGAGCGGAGCGGCGATCCCACAGCAGCCGCGGTGCTGTTACTGCGGCCGCACCTTCTGCAGGGGTGCTGGTAACCCATCCTGGCGCGGCGCCGCTTTTCCGACGGCCGCACCTCTTCCAGTACCACGGCCTACTCTGCCGGTCGCTGGCTTCTAATTTAGGCCCCGGCTTCTTCCGGGGCCTACTTCCGGATGCGACTCCGCCCACTTCTGCTTGTCCTCAGGCAGGTTTTTCTCCCGCCCAGCTGGTGGTACTGACCCAGAGATTAGCCCCGCCCACCTTCTCCTGCACCGCTGTAGACCTCTTTTCAGTGCCAGGAACGCTTGCTCCATCAACTCACAAAAGAGCGCGAATCCTGGCATCCCTCTTTCTCGCCGGTCTTCTGTCAGCCCAGCAGCACCGAACAGGAGAGTGTCTCACAGCCTTCCCTGAAGGCCCGCAGTGAATGACTATCGTTCCGAGACAGCATCTTCAAAGTCGTGCAGCCTTCCATCTGGATAACGCTTCGCCCGCCGTGAGTAGCTCTGCTCAGCAGACTGACACTCTCCTCTGCCCTCCTGTCCCCTAACCGTCTGGCTCTTGCTAGGGACCCGTTCGTCATGTCTAATTGTAAGGGAGGTCACTCTCGTCCTCATACTTCTTCCTCTACTTGCTCTGCCTTAGTCAAAAACTTTGCGTGTTCGTCTTGTAACCGCAAACTTCCCTCAGGTCAGTCCTCTCCCCTCTGTCAGACCTGCAGCAACCCCATTATGCCCGTCGCCCAGGACCCCCCGGCTACTCCGCCTGAGAGCGAAGTCCCCACCCCAGGCTGGGCCTCCTCTTTATCACAATCGGTAGGGGATCTCACAGGGTGTCCCAGACCCTTGTGTCCGTACTTGATCGCCTGCCCCTGCAGACTTCCACAGTAGCCAGCGGGTCGCAGGCAGCTCCGGCTGAGACTTCCAATATAGGCCGCAAAAGATCCAGACAGGAACGCCGATCCGAGTCCTCTTCTCATTCCATCTCGCCCCACGGCCCTTCTCTGCGGTCGACCTCCCCCCGGTCCTCCTCCTCTGAGTCAGGAGAGGCGTTCTCAGATGCGTCTTCGGATTATATTTCAGAGCTGGACCCGAACCAAATCTCTAGCATGAGGGATATGGTTCAGAACCTCATTGGAGCGATAAATCAGACCTGTGGCATCAAAGACACCTCTACGGAACAAGCAGATTTAAAACCACCTTCCAAATTTTTCGCTCCTCACCCTGAATTCGAGGAGATCCTGAGCAGAGAAAGAGAGAACCTGACCAGACGCTTTCAGAGAGGAAAGCGCCATGGCGTTTTATATCCCTTTTCTCCGGAGCTCACCGCTAATTGGACTGCTTCTCCTTTGGTGGATCCTCCAGTTTCCAGGCTGTCCACCAACACGGTCCTACCGCTATCCGGCAGAGCATCTCTGAAAGACTAACGATAGGGTCATTGAATCCTTTGTGAAGTCAGCCTTTGGAGCGGCTGCGTCTGCCCTTTGCCCGGCTTTTGCTTCCACTTGGGTCTCAAAATCAATTTCCAAATGGGCCAAACAACTCCGTCGGGGCATCCTGGACGGGACCCCATCTGGACAGCTGGCAGAGCTTGCCAACCAGATTTCCCATGCGGGTGAATACCTGGTCTCAACTTCCCTAGATGCTGCGTCTTGTGCGGCTCAGGCGTCCAGCAATGCCGTGGCCATCTGTCAGACCGTTTGGCTCAAGGCCTGGCAGGCGGACTTGTCTTCAAAGAAGTCCCTTACCAGCTTGCCTTTTCAGGGTTCACATCTATTTGGTTCTAAGCTGGACCAAATCATTAAGGCCACCAGGGGCACAAGTTCCCTTCTTCCCCAGTCTAAACCTAGCTGCCCTCCTCCTAGGCGGCAATTTCGGTCCTTCCGGCTCTTTCGTCGCTTCGCAGTGTCGGATTCCTTTGCCCAACAGCAGAGGCCACAGGCACGTCAAGAGAAGAAGGTATCCTTTAGACCCACTCCTTCCTGGCGCCCTCGCTACTCCCAAGGTAGATACTCTAGGTCTAGGTCTGGAAGGTCCACCTCAGCATGACTCGCGACAAGCCCCCAGCCCACTTCCCAGGCTGGGCGGCAGTCTCCTCTTCTTCAGAGACGTCTGGACCTCCTCAGTAGAGGACGCATGGGTCAGGGAAGTTGTATCCTTGGGATACAAGATAGAGTTAGATTCACGACCACGGGATCGTTTCTTCGAATCCTGACCTCCAAGAGACCCCGCTCTAGTTCCGGGTTTCTTTGCAGCCATCGCTTCTCTCCTCAAATCCGGGGTGATCGTTCCCGTCCCAGAAAAGGAACGGTTCCCAGGTCTCTACTCGAACCTTTTTGTCGTACCGAGAAAAGATGGCAAGGTTTGTCCCATTTTGGATCTCAAATTGCTGAACAAGAGGGTTCATCTCAGACACTTCAGGATGGAATCCCTTCGTTCAGTAATTGCTTCCATGGAGGCTCAGGAGTTTCTGTGCTCCATAGACATCCAGGACGCCTACCTCCATGTCCCAATATTCCCGGGACACCACCAATTCCTGCTTTTTGCAGTACTTCAGGAGCATTTTCAGTTTGTCGCCCTGCCATTCAGTCTCGCGACCGCTCCCAGGGTTTTCACAAAGATCATGGCAGTGCTGATAGCCATCTTGAGGGTCAGGGGCCTGGTACTTTTTCCGTACCTCGACGAAATCGTCCTCTCAGGCTCAAGAAAGTCTGTCCATCGTACTCAACACTCTAGCCCGTTTCGGGTGGCTTGTCAACAGGAAGAAATCCGGTCTTGTTCGCTCTCAGCGCCTCGTTTTTCTGGGCATGCTCTTCGACACTCGCCAGACCAGAGTCTTCTTTCCCGAAGACAAGAGATCCATCCTTCGCCGGGAGGTTTGTCTGCTCCAAGGTCCTCGGGGCTTCCCTCCATCCGATCGGCCATGAAGGTCCTGGGGAGGATGGTTGCAACATTGGAAGCGATCCCCATCACCCAATTTCACTCAAGACCATTTCAGCAGGCTATTCTATCACAGTGGGACAGGTCTGTCTTCTCCCTGGATCGTCCGATTCGGCTCTCTCCTCGGGTCAAACGGTCCCTCAACTGGTGGCTGACGTCACCTCTCATCTCCCAGGGCAGGTCCTTCCTTCCAGTTCACTGGCAGGTAGTGACGACGGACGCCAGCCTGCTCGGCTGGGGTGCGCTGTTTCGACACCTGACTATTCGGGGTCGTTGGTCGACGCAGGAGTCATCCCTGTCGATCAATATCCTCGAGATTCGGGCCATCTTTGTCTCTCCTTCACTGGGAAAACATTCTCAGGGGCCTGCCAATTCGGATCCAGACGGACAATGCCACTCGGAGTTGTCTGGCCTCGGCATCCAAGATCCTCCTTTGGGCAGAGGTAACGGTCCCGGTGCATATCCCCGGCGTAGACAATTGGGCCGCCGACTTTTTCAGCCGCGAGGGCATCGCGGCAGGGGAATGATCCTTGCATCAGGAGGTCTTCCGTCAGATTTGTCTTCGATGGTTGACACCAGATGTGGACCTCACAGCGTTCCGAATCAACAGGAAGGTCCCGCGGTTCGTTTCCAGGTCCAGCGATCCTCTTGCAGTGGGCGGCGACGCTCTGGCCATTCCTTGGTCGCACTTCGTGCTCTACTATGTGTTTCCACCCCTGCCTTTGCTTCCCAAGCTGTTGAAAAAGATTAAGGCGGAAGCGGTTCCGGTCATTCTGATCGCCCCAGATTGGCCCTGGAGATCTTGGTTCCCAAAGATTGTCAATCTTCTCGCGGACGCCATCTGGTGGCTTCCAGACAGACCTGATCTGCTGCCTCAGGGTCCGATCTGCCACCCGAATTCTCGGTCGTTCAGTTTAACGGCATGGCTGTTGAGACCGCAGTTCTAAGAGTGTCCGGCCTTTCAGATCGAATGATTCACACTATGATCCAGGCTAGGAAACCTTCGTCTTCCAGGATCTACTATTGTACCTGGAAGGCTTACTTCCGTTGGTGCGAGTCCAACCACGTTTCACCTATGTCCTTTTCCCTTAATTTTGGCCTTCCTTCAGGCAGGACTGGATGCGGGCCTTGCCCTTAGTTCCCTAAAGGGCCAGGTTTCTGCGCTCTCCATTCTCTTCCAGAAGATGTTATCTTCTCGGCCACAGGTCAAGACCTTCCTTCAGGGAGTAGCCCATGTTGTCCCTCCGTACAGGGCTCATGTGGATTCATGGGATCTTAATCTTGTGCTGGAGGTTCTGAGGGGTTCGCTCTTTAAGCCTCTCAGGGAGGTCTCCCTGTCAGTTCTAAGCTGGAAGGTGGCTTTTCTTGTGGCCATCACCTCTATCTGGCATGTTTCCGAGTTGGTGGCCCTTTCTTGCGGGCCTCCTTTTCTGGTTATCCACCAGGACAAGGTGGTCCTGAGGTCTCCGCCTTCCTTCCTTCCTAAGGTGGTCTCCACCTTCCACCTCAACGAGGACATCGTCCTACATTCCTTTTGTCCAGCTCCGACTCATCCCCTGGAGCGATCGTTGAACCAGCTGTACCTCGTCAGGGCGGTGAGGATCTACCTGGCTAGAACGGACTCTTTTCTGAAGTCAGACTCCTTTTTCGTCATTCCTGATAGCACGCGTAGAGGCCTGCCAGCTTCCAAGGCGACTATTGCTCGCTGGATCAGAACGGCAATTTTGGAGGCTTACCGGGTCAGGAACAGAGTGCCCCCTCCTGGGATTAAGGCTCACTCTACCCGGGCAGTCGGCGCCTCCTGGGCGGTGCACCACAGGGCTTTCGTCCTACAGCTTTGCAAGGCAGCAACCTGGTCTTCCATCCACACGTTCGCCAAATTTTACAAGGTCCATACCTACGCTTCGGCGGACGCCAGCCTAAGCAGAAGGATCTTGGAGGCGGCAGTGGTGAGTCCTCTGACCTGATGGAAGTCTGTTTTTTTCCCGCCCCAGGGACTGCTTTGGGACATCCCATGGTTCCTGTGTCCCCCAATGATGCATCCTCCCATTCAGTTCTTGTTGTTCTGTGTCTGTTCTCATGCTTACAGTTCTCATGTTTGTGGTTATGTTATTTCAACCTTATTGTTTTTTCTCCTACTGCTTTCTCACTAAACTGAAGTTCATAATGTCAGTCGGTGGAGTGTACACTGCAGAGAAGGAGCTAACTTTTTTGTGCATAGTGTCAGCCTCCTAGTGGCAGCAGCATACACCCATGGTTCCTGTGTCCCCCAATGAAGGCTCCGAGAAACAGATTTTACGGTAACCAACCAAAAAAATCCTGTTTCATGAATTGTCATCTAGCAAGTAGTACAAATATTTGCTTAACCAGTTCACGACTGGGTCATTTTCCCCTGTTCCTGACCAGGCTCATTTTTGGGTTTTATGGTACAAGCGCTCTGCACAACTTTACATTTTTTTCTCATTCAAACAATTTTTGCCTTTTCCCCGCGATACATGGGGCTTATTTTTTTTTCTACTACTAGAAACATTTAAAATTGTTCCCCTTTTTGTTGAAACTATTTTGAAATACTAGACATGTTTTTGACAGGTGCAGAGCTAGAAGCAATGATTCAGACCGGCAGTGTCTTATTTTAATGCTTTTTTTCTATTTTATTGTTTTCTATTTTAATATTTTATTCCCCATTTGTTTCACACACTGTGCACACTATAGGTTCTTAAAATATCTTTGGGGGTATAGTAACATTAACCCCTTCATGACATGATGTGCATTTACGTCATATGTTGTGTCCCTGACTATCATCTGCCACTAACAGCTGCGAGTGGAGCTCCATGCTGCTGTCAATAAATGTCACTGACAGCGACATTTAACACGTGCCGACAGGGAACGCCTCATTCCACATGCCCATCAGCACTGGCAATGACTTTTGGGTTTTTCATTGGCTGTAAGTAATAATCATCAACTTTAACAGAAATAAACACTTGAAATAGATCACTCTGTTTGTAATGACTCTATATGAGTTTCACATTTTGTATTGAAGAACTGAAATAAATTAACTTTTTGAGGATATTCTAATTTTGTGAGAAGCACCTGTATGTAATAGGAGAATAAATAACAGAGCATGAGAAAAAAACAACAAAACATTGTGCTCATTCGGCCGTTAGGTGAAGTGTGATGGAGGCAGCATTATACTATGTGGCTGTTTTTCAGCAGAGGAAACTGAGGCTTTAGTCAAGGTGGAGGGAATTATGAACAGTCCCAAATATCTATCACTTTCGCAACATAACCGTCAGGTCTCTGCTAAAAGGCTGAAGAGGAATTTTACATTTCAGAGCGACAGCAACCCAAAGCATACCTCCAAATAAAGAAATGGAAAAAAAATGGCATCACCAGAAGATACTAGTTTTGTAATGGCCCAGCCAGAGCTTAGTCTTAAATCCAATTGAAAATCTACGGGGGACCCGAAGAGGGTGCTGTACACAAGGGGGACCCGAAGAGGGTGCTGTACACAAGAGATACCCTCAGAATCTGACAGATTAAAGGGAATCTGTCACCCCATTTTAGGCCTACAAGCTGCCACCACCATCAGGGGCTTATCTACAGCATTCTATAATGCTGTAGATAAGCCCCCGATGTAAACTGAAAGATAAGAAAAACAAGTTAAATTATACTCAAATGGGGGGCGGTCGAGTGCGGTCCGATCCGATGGGCGATCGCAGGTCCGGGCCCAGCACCTCCAATCTTCATACGATGACGTCATCTTCTTTGCTTCCTGTCGCGGAGTACTGCAGTGCGCAGGTGCCGGGAAAGGTCAGAGAGGCCTGGCGCCTGCGCACTGCAGTACTTTGCGCTGCCCTCAACAGGGCAGACAAAGTACGCCTGCGCAGGAGCCGCAGCAGGAAGCAAAGAAGAGGACGTCATTGTATGAAGATGGGAGGCCCCGGACCGCGATGCCCATCGGACCCGAACCGCATCGGGACCACCCCTGGGTGAGTATAATCTAACTTGTTTTTCTTATCTTTCAGGTTACATTGAGGGCTTATCTACAGTATTATAGAATGCTGTAGATAAGCCCCTAATGGTGGTGGCCGCAGCTTATAGGCCCAAAATGGGGTGACAGATCCCTTTAAAAGCACTACCGTAAGTAAGAGTGAACAACGATTGCAAATTCTAGATGAGCCATGCTGATAGACTGTTACACAATAAGACTGAATGAAGTCATATATTCAAAGGGTACTTTAACAAAGTACTAGTTAAGTGTGTGCATACACAGGGTGATTATCAAAGATTCATCGGATTTTGCATTTATTACTGTAAAGATATAAATTTCACCTGTTTGTAATAATTAGTAACGTATCAAAAGGTCACATCTCTCGCACATGCAAACTCGCTTGTGACTCACCAGGTGGCATTCAGAGGGGGCCTCGCTATCTCAACGAGGAAATACCAAACCGATGGATTGGGCGCTGTACTGGTGTTGACTAGGCACTCTTCAGATGGTCCCCCAGATCTCCGGATGGGACAGTGTGTGACTTCTTCTTTTGGGGGTATGTCAAAGATATCGTTTACGTGCTGCCTTTGTCAGAAACGCTGTATGATTTCCAGGACCGCACTACCACTCTAATGACCATCGACGGGGACATGCTGCAGTGTGTTTGGGTCCAAATGGATTAACGCATAGATGTGTGACAAAAGGAGGACACAGAACATTTGTAAACATTATGTGCTAAACTTGGAGTTCATGTCCGTATGTGCTATTCATTATTGTGCATGTAATACATTCTGAAATATTCCTCTTTCAAAGCCAATTAATCTTTTATCATCACCCTGTATATGCAAAGCCAGTATTTTAGCTCTCCATTTTTCAGTTTTCTTTTCTCAATGGATCTGTACAGAGATTATCGTTGACATTAAGTGTGGAAAGTTTTCAAATGTTTCTTCTTGGCAAGTTTTTTTTTATAAGTCAAAAACCCGGCCTTCTAATAGTGATGTGTAGACTTATATGCACCATTTATATTTCCGTGCACAATAACATTCAGTTTCTGGAGTGTCAGCCCATAGATATGTGAAGCTCAGGGCACTGCTTGCCATTTCAGAGGAGGACAGCGGCTGAGTTGTGTGGTAGTATGATTAAGCTGTGGTTATTGAGGAATTATAATTATTATAACGAGCGACTGATTGGGAAAACAAAAACGCCGTAATCCAGCAAAATGACTATACCGAGATATAATTATAGGCTGCAGGAACACGGCTCAGCTAATCAATCACCTCTGTAGTCTTCCTGCCGCTGTGCACATAGCCGACGTTCCCACGCAGACAGCGGGAGCGGTACACAAATGCTCATTTATCTTTTCATGGAGCAAATAAGATCATTTAGCGTGTATGTGCTCAGCCATATCAAAGTACATTAAACTAGCATTTGATCGGATGTCATGCGAGATGCTTTACATGTAGATGCAAAATGCGGGGCTTAGCAGGCTTCAATGTGGGATATATAGGTCTATGCTGACATAATTCTCAATATATTCCCTCTAAACGCTGATTCTTCAATAATAAAGCAAACAGTTATTATTGCATAAGGCAATATTATCAGCTTGTCAATTTAACGACTTTTGTATTTAACAAATTTATTACTGGACTGTCTCAAAACATGTAATGAAGAAAAACAGCTGAAGAAGATGACGTGATACAAGGGTACTCCATGCAGTAATTATGGCTGACATCTCAATGACCTGACCAAGGTAAAGAAGAGAAGACTACAATGCTAAAGAGCAAGAAGGAGGTGGAAATCCGTAACATTTCGCTTCTATTTTCATCCACAAACATAAATAAGAGATAATGCGAGCAGATACTAAGCAATTAAAAGGGTTGTCCACTACACTTGCTGACAGAAGTTATGTCTCTTATCCATGTTATGTAAATAAAAGCTTATAACCTGATGTTAAATTCATCCATTGGTTGTATAAATTATTCTTTTGACAGCTGAAACCCTCCGAAATGTGGTTTAGGTTAAGAAAATAAATTGTCATCAATACAGAAATAGTGATCAGTGAATGGACACAGAATGGTCAGATTTTGGCAAGACAAAAGTTGTCACCTGGTCATATAATGCATCCTCACCTGTGCTCAGTAAATGAGTTAATTAGTTTGTGAGTATGAAAAGAAACCCAGCACCCCAGACCTTCACTTGAACTGCAACATGAGCACTGACAACATGCCAAAAATCCACCCTGCAGCCTGGATTATCAAGAGGCTGAAGACCAGATCCACTGCAGAGGTGGCTGGCACCTTTAAATGTGTCTCAGCGTCAAGAACAAAGAATTAAAAAAAAAGATATTAAGAGACTGGAGGTGTGTTTGACAAGCTCAGGTCCGGCAGACCCTGCATGACAACTGCTCAGGAGGAACGTTTGTTGGTTAGAAAATCCAAAGCAAGCCCCTCTTCCACTGCAGCAGAGCTCCATCAGGCCTGGTCACCTCAAGTCCCTGTGTCAACTAGAACAGTTTGTAGGATTCTGTCTCGAAATGGCCTCCATGGTCGAATCAGTGCCCAGAAGCAAGTACTAAACAAAAGGCAAATAAAAAACTGTGTGGCATTTGCAAAGTCCCACAGCCTGCTAAACAGATGGAGGCTGGAAAAGTGGCAGAAGGTGGATTTCTCTGATGAATCTTCAGTAGAATTACACCACAGCCGCCACAAATACTGCAGGAGACCTACTGGAGCCCGTATGGATCCAAGATACACCCAGAAAACAGTTACATTTGGTGGTGGAAAGATCATGGTCTGGGGTTACATTCAGTATGGGGGTGTGCGAAATATTTGCAAGGTGAAAGGCAATATCAATAGCCTAAAATATCAAGAAGTATTAGCTACCTCTTATATTCCAAATAATAAAAGGGGTCAAATTCTGCAGCAGGATGGTGCTCCATCTCATACATCCATCTCTACAACAAAGTTCCTCCAGGCAAAAAAAATCAAGGTGCTCAAGGACTGGCCAGCCCTGGTCACCAGACATCATTGAGCATGTTTGGGGTAGGATGAAAGCGGAAGCTTGGAAGACAACACCAAAGAATCTAGATGAACTCTGGGAGGCATGTAAGACTGCATTCTTTGGTATTCCTGATGACTTCATTAATAAATTGTATGAATCATTGTTGAACCGCATGGATGCCGTCCTTCAAGCTCATGGAAGTCACACAAAATAGTAAATATGACTAATAGCACCACAACTTCATTCACCAATGTTATGCAACATATATTTGTATTTTAAGTTAATTATTTGTTTGAATATCACGTTACTTTCTGTGGGCGACAAAACTTTTGTCTTGCCAAAAGCTGACCATTCTGTGTCCAAAAACTGATCAATATTTCTGCACTGATGCCAATTTATTTTCTTAACCTAAACCACATTTCGGAGGGTTTCAGCTTTCAAAAGAATAATTTATACAACCAATGGATGAATTTAACGTCAGGTTATAAGCTTTTATTTACATAACATGGATAAGCGACATAACTTCTGTCAGGGAGTGTACTCTGACAGCTGATACATGATGCCTGAGCCACCCTGAAGCCTAGACAGACATGTCAGGCCCCGGTGACTTCTCCACGATCGCTGATCTGGATTGACTCGTCTCTCCGTATGTGCACGTATAGACAGAGATCTGTCACTCCAGGGCTAGCGCAAGGGATCAAGCTGCCTGTGACCCTCCTCTCCAACTAGTCTCCAGTGCGTCTTTTAACCTCTTAATGACAGCCAATACTGTTGTGGATTCTGTTTTTGGGCTCCCTCTGGTGGTTACAGATGGTACTGGGTGATTTGTGTTCTCTGCGGTCTCTGGTGTCCACCTGTTCTATCAGGATATGGGAGTTTCCTATTTAACCTGGCTTTCTTGTCATTTCCTCGCCGGCTATCAATGTAATCAGTGTGTCTTGTTACCTCTGCTTCCCGCTTCTGTATTCTTCAGGACAAGCTAAGTTTTTGATTTTCCTGTTCCACGTTTTGCTTAATTTTTGTCTTAGTCCAGCTTGCAGATATGTGATTCCTTTTTGCTGGTTGCTCTAGTGGGCTGATATTACTCCTCATGTTCCATGAGTTGGCACATGAGTTCAAGTAATTTCAGGATGGTTTTTTGTAGGGTTTTTCGCTGACCGCGCAGTTCACTTTTGTATCCTCTACTATCTAGCTTTAGCGGGCCTCATTTTGCTGAATCTGTTTTCATAACTACGTATGTGCTTTCCTCTCATTTCACCGTCATTACATGTGAGGGTTCGGGGGCATTGATTTGTCCTTTTCGTCTGCATTCCATCCTCAGACGAATGGCCAGACGGAACGAACTAATCAGACCTTGGAAACTTATTTAAGGTGTTTTGTTTCTGCTGATCAAGATGACTGGGTTACCTTTTTGCCGCTTGCCGATTTTGCCCTTAATAATCGGGCTAGTTCTGCTACCTTGGTTTCTCCTTTCTTTTGTAATTCGGGGTTTCATCCTCGTTTTTCCTCTGGTCAGGTGGAGCCTTCTGATTGTCCTGGAGTGGACATGGTGGTGGATAGGTTGCATCACATTTGGAGTCATGTGGTGGACAATTTGAAGTTGTCCCAGGAGAGGGCTCAGCAGTTTGCTAATCGCCGTCGCCGTGTGGGTCCTCGACTTCGTGTTGGGGACTTGGTGTGGTTGTCTTCTCGTTTTGTTCCTATGAAGGTCTCTTCTCCTAAGTTCAAGCCTCGGTTCATCGGTCCCTATAGGATCTTGGAAATTCTTAACCGTGTCGTTTCGTTTGGATCTCCCGGCATCGTTTGCTATTCATAATGTGTTCCATCGGTCGTTGTTGCGGAAGTATGAGGTACCTGTTGTTCCTTCGCTTGAGCCTCCTGCTCCGGTGCTGGTGGAGGGAGAATTGGAGTATGTTGTGGAGAAGATCTTGGATTCTCGTGTTTCCAGACGGAAACTCCAATATTTGGTCAAGTGGAAGGGTTATGGTCAGGAGGATAATTCTTGGGTGGTTGCCTCTGATGTTCATGCTGCTGATTTGGTCCGTGCATTTCATAGGGCTCATCCTGGTCGCCCTGGTGGTTCTCGTGAGGGTTCGGTGACCCCTCCTCAAGGGGGGGGGTACTGTTGTGGATTCTGTTTTTGGGCTCCCTCTGGTGGTTACATATGGTACTGGGTGACTTGTGTTCTCTGCGGTCTCTGGTGTCCACCTGTTCTATCAGGATATGGGAGTTTCCTATTTAACCTGGCTTTCTTGTCATTTCCTCGCCGGCTATCAATGTAATCAGTGTGTCTTGTTACCTCTGCTTCCCGCTTCTGTATTCTTCAGGACAAGCTAAGTTTTTGATTTTCCTGTTCCACGTTTTGCTTAATTTTTGTCTTAGTCCAGCTTGCAGATATGTGATTCCTTTTTGCTGGTTGCTCTAGTGGGCTGATATTACTCCTCATGTTCCATGAGTTGGCACATGAGTTCAAGTAATTTCAGGATGGTTTTTTGTAGGGTTTTTCGCTGACCGCGCAGTTCACTTTTGTATCCTCTGCTATCTAGCTTTAGCGGGCCTCATTTTGCTGAATCTGTTTTCATAACTACGTATGCGCTTTCCTCTCATTTCACCGTCATTACATGTGGGGGGCTGCTATTTCTGTGGGGTGTTTCTCTGGAGGCAAGAGAGGTCTGTGTTTCTTCTAATAGGGAAAGTTAGTCCTTCGGCTGGCGCGAGACGTCTAGGAATCATCGTAGGCACGTTCCCCGGCTACAGCTAGTTGTGTGTTTAGGTTCAGGATCGCGGTCAGCTCAGTTTCCATCACCCTAGAGCTTGTTTTGTTTTTTTGTGCTTGTCCTTTTGTGATCCCCTGCCATTGGGATCATGACACAATACATCTTTTAACTGACCTGAGATATAAGAGAATAGCCTCCCCATACAGGTGACAATCCAGTAGCTGTCGGCTGTCCACTATAGCTGACAACTTGCTGCATCAGCCACGATCAGTGTTTGCACCGTCCAACTCTGTTTAACCCCTTAGATGCTGCTGTCAATAGTGACTACATCATTATAAATGGTTAACAGAGTGTGGGGGCTTCCTATTTAACCAAATTGGTGCCCTCAGATCTTGATTTTGTGGTCCTGATGTTTGCGATGGCAATTCATGACCAAATCGCGGCCTTAGAGTCTGATTTCTGTAGTAATCTGTTCAGAAGTTAGAGACATTTAGGTGGTAAAAATGCACATTTTCATTCCTATCATGCCACAGAGCATTAATTCCTGTAAAGCACCTGAAGAGTTAATAAACTACCTGACAGCAGTTTTCGATATGTCAGGGGGTGCTGTTTTTAAAATGGTATCACGTTTGGGGGTTTCCCAATATATAAGACCCCTAAAGTCACTTCAAACATGGATAAGACCCTAAAAAAAATTTTTTGTAAATTTCCTTGAAAAAATGAAAAATTGCTGCTGCATTTTTAATCCTCCTAAAATGCTAACAAAATAAAATAACATTTTACAAATGGTGCTGATGTAAAGCAGACATGTGGGAAATGTTATTTATTAATGGTTTGCTGAGGTATGGCCATCTGGATTAAAGGGATAATCATTCAAAGTTTGAAAATTGCTAATTTTTTAACATTTTTCTCAAATATTTTATATTTTTTATAAGTAAACACAAAACATATTGACCTAAATTTACCATTATCATAAAGTATAATGCGTCACGAAAAAAAAATCTCAAAATCACTGGGATTTGTTGAAGCATTGCAGAGTTATTACCACATAAAGTGACACTGGTCAGATTTCAAAAATTTGGCTCCGTCACTAAGGGGTTAAAAATGTGTCTTTCTCCGAAAGTCCGCAGTGTTTCAGAGTAAAAAAATACCTGGCTGAGATCATACAGTCAGTGCCTGATACAAGCTGCCTGTGGATCGAGCAACATGTATAAGCCCTCTGTAAATACTATATTCCCCAATATTACACACACTTGTCTCCAGCATTAGCGCCGTCACAGTGATGTCGGCATCGGCTTTCCAAGGGCTTATATGACACTGGCTGCAGTGCCCACTGTGGGGAGAGGGGAAAAGATCCATGACTGGTAATGGTTGGCAGTTTTCACACTTCCTTAGGACGTTCATTGTTCGTATGTTGGAAGTGCGAGTGAAGCAGGCCGTTAGCGCCCGCTGATTGTTATGCTACATGAGCACTGCATGTATATAGGTCTGTGTGTATATTTTATTTATTTTAACATGAAAAAAATTTAATTATCCACCTTATCAAAATAAGAACTCACTTCACTCGAGCAGATACTGTATCCGTCTTGTGAATCAGGTTATATTTTCTTTAGATATTTAAAGGAAACCCAAAGGAAGTGTCATCCCCAGGTGCCTATGAGAACGTGAAGTGTTCTCGACAGTGACGGCAAATCTGCTCATCCAGAGACAGATTACACTGAGAACACATTAATCACCAGTGCCACGTCAAGAGCAAGATAAATGAGCTCCACATCACCTTGTACCATTCATGTAAAAGTATGTCTACCTAATATCGGCAAGACATTTCGGTTTACATTAGATATGTATAGAAATATGAAGATGGGGGAATTATCAAGGCCTCTGTGTTAGTTTTCTGGCAACAAAAAATTTGAAAATTTTCTTCCAATTCATTTTTGCAACTCTGAGATTTTACACCGCTCTCGTTAAATAGTATACCGTATTTTTCTAACCATAAGACGCACTTTATTTCCTCCAAATTTTGGAGGAAAGTGTGGGTGCGTCTTATGGTAGGGATGTAGCATGTGGGGAGGGGGGCAGCAGTGAGTGGGATCGCACTGTTATCCCACTTCAGGATGTCCCTGCTGCCTGAATCAGTGCTGGGGAAACCATGTGGTCCCGATGATTAAGTGCAGTGAATATTCATTAGCTACTCCCTGCCCACCTATCAGCTGAGCAGTGAGCAGCAAATGAATACTGCACTTAAGCAGGGACACACATGGCTTCCCCAGCGCCGATTCCTGCAGCAGCTGGGGAGATCCGTGTGTCTGGGGAGAGGAGGAGGCAGCAGCAGCAGGGTCCGGGGGAGAGGAGATTGCTGTACCTTCCTGGGCTGGAGCGGAGTGCTGTGCAGTGTGCACAAGGAGGACCTGTCAGAAGTGGGCGGGCTGGTGCATCACATGGCAGCACAGAGCCCTCCCTCTTCTTGACATCATCACAGGTCCTTCAGACTCCAGCACTAGAATCTGCTGGTTTCCATTACCTGTGCTGTGGAAAGGCAACAAGAGGGAAGGCTCTGTGTGCAGTCATTGGATGCTTTTACCTCACCACAGTGTGGCTGGCTGCCACAATTAAGAGGTTAGTCTTTCCAAAACACAATAAAGCACTCTGCCACTTTAGTGAACTATAACTCCCAGCATGTCATAGGACCTGCAGGACATGCTGGGAGTTATAGTTCTCCCATTGGATTTTAAAGCAGCACTCCAGTGTTATTTTGCAGTGCTGGAGTGGTGCTTTAAATATAAGCCCTGTGCCCCCATTCTTATACTCACCCTCCAGCATCTTCATATAGTACTGTACAGACACCACACTGGTCCCGCAGCTTCCAACATAATAACATACTATTATATGCGGTGTTATTATATATAATAGTATGTTATTAAATATTTTACCACATTTTTTTGCTTCAAATATTTTTTTTCCCTATTTTCCACCTCTAAAACCTGGGTGCGCCTTATAGTCCGGTGCGTCTTATAGTCCGAAAAATACGGTAAATAAAGCTGGGTTCATGAATTGTGACGTCAAAGAATCTCAGCTAGTCATTTTATTGTATCCATTCCATATTTAATATGTATACAATCTATAATATAACGCTGGGAGCGTCACTCTGTCTGAAGCCTTTATAGACTGTGCAGGCGCGACGCTCCTAGCGTTACATTATAGAGTGTCAGGAAAAAAAAAATTGCGCCGGAAGGCGCGGACTGCCGGGAGCAGGGGATCGGGAGCAGGGGGACACCGTGCACATATTTACACCCTGATTATGCTGGGGCACTTCATGCCACAGCAATTTGTTACTTACGCCATTCCTTTCCGCCCATTTTCTTCGTCCTCCTGCTGCTGGAATCGGCGCCTGCGCATGCCACAGCAATTTGTTACTTACGCCACCTGATTCCTTTGTCCTGCTGCCGGAATCGGCGCCTGCGCACTGCAGTGTGTCTTCAAGAAAATGGCACCGGAAAGCACGGACTGCGCAGGCGCTGATTCCTGCTGCCGGGATCGGTGCCTGCGCAGTCCGCGCTTTCAAGCGCCATTTTCTTGAAGACTGCAGTGTGTCTTCAAGAAAATGGTGCCGGAAAGCGCGGACTGCGCAGGTGCCGATTCCGCCACCAGGAGGACCAAGAAAATGGCGGCGGAAAGGAATCAGGTGGCGCAAGTAACAAATTGCTGTGGCATGAGGCTGTGGCACTTCATGCCACAACTATTTGTTACTTACGCCACCTGATACGGGGCATATACTATGGAGCATCTTATGGAGCAGCGTATGGGGCATATGGATGGGAGCAGCAAATTAAAGAACGGGGGCGCAGGATGGGAGAAGCACATGACAGAATGGGGCAGCACATGAAAGAACGGGGGTGCAGGATGGCAGCAGCACATGACAGAACGGGGGCGCAGGATGGGAGCAGCACATGACAGAACGGGGGCGCAGGATGGGAGCAGCACATGACAGGATGGGGGCGCAGGATGGGAGCAGCACCTGACAGGATGGGGGAGCAGCAAATGACAGAATGGAGGCGCAGGACGGGAGCAGCATATGACAGAACGGGGGCGCAGGATGGGAGCAGCAAATGACAGAACGGAGGCGCAAGATGGGAGCAGCACATGACAGAACGGGGGCGCAGGATGGAGCAGCACATGTCAGAATGGGGGCGCAGGATGGGTGCAGCACATGACAGGATGGGGGCGCAGGATGGAGCAGCACATGACAGGATGGGGACGCAGGATGGAGCAGCACATACCAGGATGGAGACCATATACCAATATAAATGCTCGCCACCCGGGCGTAGAACGGGTTCAATAGCTAGTGTAGTATAAGTGCAGTAAAATATCTACGGATTGCTGTGTTATTCAGTTTCCCGCTTTGCCGGATCCCAGTGTAATGTATGGAGCGATCGCTGAATTCCCAATGTCAGCTAATAAGACTCAGAACAAGGCTCCATAGACTTACACTACGAAAGTGACTTTCAGTCCACACATAAACCCGTGTGGCTCGGCTAGTCTGATCTAAGGTCACACAGTCGAGAAAAAGATGGGAATGGTGCTGAACATACAAAACTACATACATATTTAGAAAGGGTTATGGAAAAAACTTGTTGGGAGAGTTTCTTTACATCAAATCTCAAAATTTCACTTTACTAGAGTAAAAAGTGGAAAAAGAATGTGAGTGGACTTCTGATTTTTTTTTAATTATATAATATAGATCTTAATCGTAAAAAATATTTTCCATGGCATGTTTGTTTTTTTATCAATTTAATTACTGGTTTTTTTTTATTATTCTTTTAAAGGGGTGTTACCCAACAGATGGTCACTGACAGCGCTGAACGGAAAGTATCGGTCTGTAGGGACAGCCCTCAACTATTATTGACCCAGCTGTAAATGTATTCCTAAATTTAAGAGGAACGGTCCAAGGCAGAAAAGATAATCTATCAATGTTATTTCATGAAGCATACAAGTATCTGCTAATACAGACATGTGGGCGACATTATATCCCATGTAATACAATAATCAGCACCCATACTTCCATTGTGAAGAATCTGAAAGCACGGCCATATCTCTACTTAGTGTAAAGGTAAAAGAACATGCATGGTCTTCACTCAAATGAAAAGATTTTAGGAAACCTAAAGACCCCCCCCAAAACACTAGACTAAAGTTGGCCAAATATTCTGAGATCAGTGGAAAGGCCTACAATAAAGTGTGCATGGGGGCTTCCCAAATCTCTGCCCCACAGAGGATGTCTTGAAAGAGAAGGACCCTGCATGTTGGATTTCAGTGTCCTCAGCGCTAAGGTAAGCTGCTGCCATAAGCTGTAGTGTAATAAAGAACACGGGGCGCTGAGCCCAGGGATCATGTGTATGGAGGAGCGGGAGAGTCCGGAGCCATCTAATGTGTATGGGGGCTCTAATAATTTATACAACAAAAATACAAAAAAAGAAAAAAGGTTACCTCATCTTTTCTATGTATGGAGGTTTCATAGGCCTGTATGAGAGCCTGGAGGTTGTCTATCTGGTTGCTCATGTGGTTAATATGCTCTGTATGTTTTTCATTCTGCTTTTTCATCTCCAGCTGGTGCTTCTCAATAATTGTAAGCCGCCATTTTTTCAGCTCCGCCAACACATTTGTCTTAAAAAATAAAAAAAATATTTATACGTATACACACGCACACATTCATTTTTTCACTGAGATTCAGCATCATAGCTCTTGGAGCAGGTAATAGGATTGTATCTCAGCCCTATGGGATAAACACACCCAAAATGAGGATTAGAACACAGCATATAAAGAAGCTACATGCACGGAGAATTTCTGGCTGTTCATATATGCAGTCTTTTAATTAAATATGGTCTCAGTAATAAAAATCTTAGCTTCAGCACTTTGTTTTACTTGAGGGGGCGGTCAAACAAAGTAGGCATCGCTGATGGAGTTCTGAGGCCACTTTGCAATGACTAAGCTGCCCGATTCTTGCCAATCAGGGATGACAAAGAGCGAATTGGACCCCCTGAATGCTTCTGCAAAAGACAAGTAAGCACACACTGCCCTTAACAGATCCAGACAATGTAGGCAGCGCTCCGGGACTAGAGGGTGAAGGGCGAAACTAAGGCTACTTTCACACTAGCGTTTTCTAAAATCCGTCACAATGCGTCGTTTTGCAAAAAAAACGCATCCTGCAAAAGTGCTTGCAGGATGCGTTTTTTCCCCATAGACTTGTATTGACGACGCATTTGCGACAGATTGCCACACGTCGCATCCGTCGAGCGACGGATGCGTCGTGCTTTGGCGGACCGTCGGGAGAAAAAAACGCTACATGTAACGTTTTTTGCTCCTGACGGACCGCTTTTTCCGACCGCGCATGCGCGGCCGGAACTCCGCCCCCACCTCCCCGCACCTTACAATGGGGCAGCGGATGCGCCGGAGAAATGCATCCGCTGCCTCCATTGTGCAATGCGTTAAACGCTAGCGTCGGAATCTCTCCCCGACGCATTGCGACAGGGAGATTCCGACGCTAGTGTGAAAGAAGCCTAAGGCAGCACATCCGACACCCAGTGAATAAGAGAATGATTTCCTACACGATCTGATCGTTAGCTATGAAGAATGACATGAGTTAATGTGTGTACACTGTGTACAGAGCTGACGCTCAATCCAAAAGGGTAATAAACCTGAATATTTCGGTAACCATCAGAAGTTATACTTATTCAGCAGGCAAAGCAGCAGATAAAAGCGGTGTTATACAACGTGTGAGGTTAGGAAGGTGCCTGGAAAAGTCGGAAGAACTAAGGTAAAAATAAGTCTGTGCAGACTAAAAAAAAACACCCCCGGATTTGGAATAAATCTATCTACCTTCAGGTTACCGCTCCATAGATCAAGTAAGTCTTCGACCAGCTGCAGGCTTTCAGAAGAGACAGGCAGCTGTGTTACTTGGATCCGTTCTGTCTGGGATCTAGCCGATGCTGAGGAGGATGAGCCATGGAGAGACAGATCATCTGTATGAACAGGAGAAAACGCCTCCATACCCGATGCAAAGGTCCTTGGGAATGTAGGTTCTTCAACTAGAGTAGGAAAAAAAACGCACTCGGTCACTCAGGATATCATTGTAGACCCTGACTGTCCATAGAGTGAAGGCACATGATTACACGTTATAACAGGGAAAAGGACAAGAAGTCGTCACCAGTAGAATGTGAATTTATCAGGTCACGCACAAGTGTGAGGGCTATAAAAAAAAAAAAGTTGTCCATTTCCTTCAGGTTTGGAGGTGGAAGGCAAATACTGACGTCTAAACTAAATGTCTAAAATACTAACGTGTATGCAGGCCACGCTGCATTAGTATAACAACCTGTTCTCATGCAGGCTGTCGCCGCTCACTTCCTTGCTAGAGTCATCAGTATCTGTAATACTGAGCAATATCATTAGGCTATGTGCACACATTGCGGATTCTGATGCGTTTCCACAGCGTTTTTGGACGCGCGGAATTGCATCGAATGCGCAGTGTAGTGCACAAGCAATGTTAGTCAATGTGAAATTGATATTTGTTGTGCACATGCTGCAGAAAAAAAAAAACATGCGGAATTGCAGCTTTTTTTTTTCCCCCCAGCATGTCAATTCTTTTTGCGGATCTGCAGCGTTTCTGCACCCATTGACTTCCATTGTGTCAGACCAATCCGCAGGTTTAAAAAAAATCTGCAAATTTGCTGCGGATGTGCCTGCGAGAAACGCTGCAGATCGGGAGGGGGAAGAGTGTGTGGGCGGAGACTTGTGTGGGTGGAGACTGTGTGTGGGCGGAGAAGATGTGCGTGTCTGTGTGCGGGTGTTTGTGTGTACCTGTGTGTGTGCAGGGCTGTATGGGTGTGTGCGGGGCTGTGTGTATCTGCGTGGGTGTCCGGGGCCGTATGTGTGTGCGTGCGAGGCTGAGTGTAGGCAGGCATCGTCTGATGGGACTATTAGTCCCATCCGGCTATGCCTGCTACAGTGACAGGTAGCCGGATAATGGGACTTATGCTGCTACTGTGTTCAAGTGTAAAAAACAAAACAAAAAAACAAACAAAAAACAAACAAACATATACACACATATAGACATACAGTACATACAACATACAGTACATACTCACCACACAGCTAATCCCCGAAGCCATCGATCATCTTATAAAAAATAAAATACAATAATAAACCAACAGTATACTCCCTGATCCGCAGTAATCCATGTAATAACGAGTATCCCACGACGATGTTCCGGGATACAATGATGGAAGGTAAGGTATCCTTCCGCACTTTATCCCTCTGCCGCTGTGAGTACAGTAAAGTTCATACTGTCACTTGCAGCACGGCTGCATGGGAAAATTCTCACGCAGCAATGCCGTAAAGTGAGAGGCCATTGAACCCTCAGGGATAACACTGCAGGAGTCAGTGTCTCCTGTCAGTGTGTCACTGAAGGCCTGTCAGTGTGTCTGCCGATGTGACAGCTCTATAGGGGGATCGTCGTGGGACACTCGTTATTAAATGGACTGCTTCGGAACAGGGAGTATACTGTTGGTTTATTATTTTTTGCAGGTGATCGATAACTTTGGGGAATTAGGCTTGGTTGCAAGTATGGCGAAATTAAGAACATTAAAATACTTTTTTCTGGCTGTGTCTTTATTTAACTCTTTCACTACTATAGGATTAGTAATGCATAGGTGTCTTATTGACGCCTCTCCATTACGAACCAGGCTTAAAGTCACCTTACAATCAAAGGTGACATTAACCCCTTACTACCCCATATGCCACCACTACAGGGCAGTGGGAAGAGAGAGGCTAAGTGCCGGAACTGGTGCATCTTACAGCCGGGAGCCAATATCCATGGTCCCTCTCTAGGCTATGAATATTAGCCTGCAGCTGTCTGCATAGCCTTTCTGGCAATAAATTATAGTGTGACCCCACGACATTTTTTTTTTTTTTTTAATAGTCAGTAAAGGCTAAATAGACAGCTGCGGGCTGATATTCATAGCCTGAGAAGATCCTTGGTTTTTAACCATTCCCTGGCTATAAACATCGGCCCCGGCCGTCAGCTTTCCCTCTCTGGTGCAGAAAATTGCGCAGGAGCCCACACCATTTTTTTTTTTTTATTAAACAGATATTGCATTCAATGTGTGTGTGTGTGTCTTTATTTAACTCTTTATGTACCATTTTGTTATATTTATTACTAAACATCGGGCTTGGTATTATCTATCTATAGATATATAGAAAAACTATAAACAAAGTAAAGGGCTTGTGTCAATAACATCAACCCTCCTAGGCCGTGTATATGGGAGGGAGGGAGACAGAGCTGCTGGGTCACAGAAGACCCACACAGCTATGCTATTCAGCCAGTAGGCTCCATTTCCCCTGTAACTGTGGCCAATATACCAGCTACAGTAACAAGGCAAATAAAATGACAATAAAAATGCTTAAATTGTGAAATATCCCAGGAAAGGCCTTTTATGGCATTATTGGAGTCATAATATGTTAAAGAAATGAAAAAAAAATTTAATATGTAAAAAATAAAATGCCACTGTCAATCCAAATTGCTGTTACTAGTGCCATTCCTGTAAAAAAAACAAAAAAACAAAGCACACACCCCCCAAAAGCCGTGTCAAATTTATAAATATAATTGTTATAGAAAAGGGGCATAATTTTTTAAATGTATTTCTGTGGTCCTTTGTGATCATAAATAAAAAAAACAAAACTAGACATTTATTTCTATTACTTTCTGACAGATATCACCAAAGGTAATGGCGTTAGGATACCTGACAGGTTCCCTATAAAGGAGTTGTTCCTTTTTATTAAAACAGTCCTACCTCTCATATCAGATGCCTTGTTGCTGAGAAATCATCTTTTATCACTTTATATAAATGACCTCCTCCAGGCTGTCAGGCGGACACTACCTGGAAGATAACTCTGCCTCCAGAGCTTAGATTATATAGGAGTCAACAGTGTTACATGTAATGGTTACCAGTGTGATGTCCAATACCTAGTGATGGGCGAACCCCTGAGTGTTAAGAGTCCAGCGGACTTGGTCGAACAGTTAAAAAAAAAAAAAAGCTTGGTTCGGGTACCAGAACAGTGCCCAAACCGGACGCGATTATTACCGCCGGTCAGAGACTCGCAGTTCCCACGCTGTCAAATGACAGTGTGAGCCCACAGCTGTGATCAGAGGTAAAAAGTTTACCTCTGGTCACTTGCGTCAGCGGATGGGACGACTACTCCCATCAGCCAAAGCCTGAACTCTAAATAAATAATTAAAAAAATAATAATACAGAATCGGAGTGGGTTCCCCTGTAATTTATCCCAGACAGATTACGGTGTGGAACAGAACGACAGACAGGTGGGGGATATGGTAGTTTCTTTATTTTTATTCAGGAGATCATGGCTTCAGTGGAATACTCCCATCAGTCGCCGCCTGCTCTCGCTGTTATTAGTGGCAGCAGGCGAAGACTGATGGGAGTAGTAGGTGTTTGATACGGACCCTGAACTTTACCCATCTCTAGTAATGGTCAGCTTTCCTGATCTCACTGCAGAGCTAAGTGTGATTATACCTGACACATCTGCAGGTTCCTCTCAGCTTCCAGCTCACAGGCAAACAGGGATCTAAAATTGTTGTAATACAGCAGAGCTGAGAAGCAAAAAAATGTGTTTACAAGAAGACAAATTTCATTTTTTTAGTTCTGTTTTGGTTACTTGTCTCACCAGTAGCTCCCCCCTCATGTAAAATAAACTCCCCAGAGCCTGGAAGAGATCATTCTATAGCCTGTATGCCCATATTAATAATTTAGCTTTAAAAGCTCATCCTCTTCTGCAGGCTACTATAAAGAAACAAACTGCACTGTACTGATCTTCTCCACGTCTACCGGCGAGTATCACCACTGCTCTAAGTGTCTGGCTTTGGCTGCAGCACGGATGTCACGTCGACCCTCAGTGCATTCAGCTGCTCTGAGCAGGGCATCCATTTACATAGGAACGCCCTGCTTAGAGCCGCCGAGCACTCAGGAACACCCCCCCCCCCCCACTTAGCACATAGGAAAGCCCCCATGCTGAGGGCCGCTGAGCACATAGAAACGTGGCTGCTCACAGCTGCTGAGCACACAGGAACATCTCGATCAGAGCCACTGAGCACACAGGAACACCCCCCCGCTTAGCATATAGGAAAGCCCCCATGCGGAGGGCCGCTGAGCACATAGAAACGCCGCTGCTGAGAGCCGCTGAGCACACGGAACATCTCGCTCAGAGCCGCGGAGCACACAGCTCACACACTGCTCAGCACATAAGAACGCCGCTGTCCACAGTACTGAGAGCATAGAAACCCCCCTGCTCAGCACATAAGAACACCGCTGCTCACAGCTGCTGAGCACATAAGAACGCTCCCACTCAGAGTCACTGAAGGCATAGAAACGCTTAATTTCCCTACATAGCTACCTGGATTATGTTCAGCAATTTCAATAGGAGAACTTTCTCTTGGACTTTCTCTCTCTGAACTTCTGGGATTATCTTCTAATGAAGATTCTGGTCTCTCTAAAAAGAAACATTAAGCAGAGACAAGACAAGCTTTAGAATTCATTAGAAAAAAAGTGCTGTAGAAACTGAAAATGAGCACTCATCCCCTCCAAATCTTAACATTATAGGGCAAGTGCATTGCGTATATCATAGTAGTATAATATAGTATCATTTTAACCAATACTAATTGCAGATTGTACATGAATGGGGATTTCTCATGAAGATGACCCTGTACAAATATCCTATTGCATCTGAGCAATCTGCAGATGTGTTAGGTATAATCACACACAGCTCTGCAGTGAGATCAGGAGAGCAGAGAGCGGCCATCACACATCACACAGGTAACGCCTCCTTTTATATAATATAATCTCTGGAGGCAGAGTCTCAGATCAGTGTCCAGCCCACAGTCCTGAATAGCTCATTTACATATAAAAAAACATTAATTTCTCTGGAATAAGACATTGGATCGTAGATATCAAGGTATCATTTTATTCAGCTTCCTATGAGCTACATGACCATATAGACGGCTTAGGAGGGTTGATCCACACATTAGAATAACATTGTCCAAATCTGCAGATATCGACAGGTTTGGTTGAAAGTCTAATGTGTGGATGGGTGAGTTAAGGATCCGGCATGTCCAAATTTACTCTGGCTATTTTCATTCATATTTACACCAGGCATGTTTTGGTTTTTGAAAGAAGGCAGCCATGTTTTTATCTGATACAATATCATAGCCTGTATACAAATGTTTCTACTGAGATGTTCATCGGCTTGAGTCAAATTTGGAATTTTGTCCCGGGCTTGGAGGTAACCAGTGATCAGCCTCGATAGGATCTTGCTAGATGTGTATCAGTTGATATGGAGTAGAATAAACAAAGAGCTAGCACTCGACTTGGAAGGGATATAGACGGTGCAAGTGAAAGGAGTCGGATGACCCCCAAAAACTTGAAGAAAACGAATCACTGCACACGTCAAAATCAGTCAACTTTTGCTGAGGTGAAACTTTATTCAGGTGCAAAAACAATGAAGGACGTACATTGTTTTTGCACCTGAATAAAGTTTCACCTCAGCATCAGTTGATATGGAATCACAACACATTGTGTTTACAAATGTTAATCGGCTGTGTGCCTTTCGACTTGGCTGGCCTTGACCGGCCTGATTTATTCTGTTTTGTATGGGCGTATATCTATGATATGGTATTCTGAATAGAAAATGTTAGGGGGGTTGTTCAGTGTATGGGGGAAGGGGGTCAACATCTTTGGTTGAGAATGTTATTTGTGTATCTGTTATAAAATTAATAAAAATGTACTTGATTAAAAAAATAAATAAATTTGGTTATTTATTTCGTAAAAACTGATCAAGTCCAAAAAAGCCAATACAAAATCTGGCCACAGATGAGATGATTGTCAGATTTTTTCCATCTCCACTATAAACAAGCACGTCAGGTTTGGCGGAGAGCAGACGTTTATTTTAATATGGGGAGAGAAATTAGCCACTGCTAAAAACAATTGGAAACAACCTATTGAACATAGTGAAATCCAACATGCCCAATCCTTCCTTCCCCTCACCATTGATCATTATAGCAAAATCATGTGACCCCAATACATATAATAGGTCACTTACCCCGTGGATAAGTCTGACTTTTAATTCATGTGTATGGCTACTGGTAAAGATAAGGAAGAAGCAGTGTGTCCATATAGCTGTATACGCGCCTGTCTGATATTACCTGGAAGTTTCTCTTGCACGGCTTCCCTGGGACTGGAGAACCTGTCACTTGTGGTTTGTTCAGCAGTCAGTTGATGCTCCCTGAGGAAATGAGGCCCAAACTTAGGAGTTACCACCGCATAGCGAAGAAGCTCCTCATATTCATCCTGTCACAAAAGAGTCGGAACAATAGGAGCTGCTTAACCATGTAATGAAGGCAGGAGATGGATGTCATTTCTAGGACAGCCGGATCTGCAGAAAAAAGGGCTCTCCCTTCCTTCAAGAGCATGTTCACATTGAAAGTATGGTATACAGACAACTAAAGTATGGCGTCTCCTAACAAGAAAAGATGAAGAAAAAAAACCACGACAAGCAGAAACACACATCTCATAGCCTCTCACTGCAAATGACAGGGCTCCTCAACATAAATCCTATAAAGTGAAAGCATTAAAGGGAACTGGTCACACCATTTCAGGCATCAAAACTGTCCCCAGTGCGTTCTTAGTGATGTGCATCGCGAACAAGTTTTTTTCATTAAAAACTGCGCAGTATTGATGTCAAAAAAGCACTTTATACAGTTATATGGTACCTGCTCGTTCAGTCATAGGGGTGCACTTCATTTTCTGTTCGGTCACAGTCGTCGGCGCCCACTCAATTTGATTGATTTCCCTGGTTGCACCAACGTCACTGGAATCCAGCGCTTTCGCAGTGTGGCGATTGGAGCCAAGCTTGTGCAGTGCTGAGCGGGAAGACGTGCATCTCGGCGCATGCGTAGCTCCCGGATCAACAATGCGAAAGCGCAGGAATCCAGCGAGATCGGCGCAACTAGGGAAATCAATCAAATTGAGTGGGCAGTGACTGAACAGAAAATTAAGCACACCCCTATGACTAAATGAGCAGGTATCATATAAGTATATAAAGTGCTTTTTGGACATCATTACAGCGCTTTTTTAATGAAAAAAAACATGTTGGTGATGCACACTGTGCCACTAACGCACTGGGGATAGTTTTGATGCCTGAAATGCAATCACAAATTTCATGCTTTTGAAATAAACAAAACAAAATTCTGTATTATAAAATAAAAAAATGAATAAATATCACATTGTATTGCCATACTGACACATATTTTCTGAAAGTAGGGGGCTGATGTGCACCTTTATGCAATTTTACATGAAAATGTAATGTTTCAAAAATGAATACCATTTAAAAGGAATCTACAGGCCCATGCTACCATCAGATGAAGCAAAAACCTGCCGAGACCCTGATTTCAGTAATGTATCACTTATTAGGCTGTGTAATATGATTTCAATAGTGTTTTATCAGCAGGAGATTGCCACTGTCAGACTAGCTCCCACATGTCTCCTGGTCCAACCACGTCCCCAGCACTGATTAGTCAATATACAACGTTCACAGAGATCTGCTAATCAGGGTGTGGGCAGCTTTCTGAGCTTTGCTACATCTGCAGCAGGGAAAACGGAGTATATCACAACTGCTGCACCCAGTAAACTAAGTGACATGGCTGGAATCAGGATTTCTGCCACTACATTATGCTGCTCTCATATGAGGTAGCAAAAACTCCTCACTCAACCGCCTACAAGACTTCTCCCGAATATCCCCCATCCTCTGGAATTCTTTGCCCCAACACATCCGACAATCAACCACATTCGGATCCTTCAGACGGAACCTAAAAACCCACCTCTTCAGGAAAGCCTACAGCCTGCACTGACCCCACTGCCTCCTCATCACTACCAGAGTTACTGCCTCACCAACACCTCAACCGCAATCCTCAACCTATTGTCTCCTTCCCCACCATCCTGTAGATTAGGGGTGGGGAACCTCAGGCCCCAGGGCCATTTACGGCCCTTGATGACCTTTTATTAGGCCCCCGATCAGATTCTCAGGGACCACATTCTTGGGCAGGGAGCTGTATTTGGATTACAACTAGCTCATTCATTTCTTCTTGCTCTGTTAGCACACACACGCAGTGTTCACTACTGAACACTGAAGGGCCTGCAATGAAAGATGCCAGAGTCAGGATGCACTTTGTGGGCGGCGTTTGTACGGCCCCCAAAGGATGGAATAAATATCCAAATGGCCCTTGTTAGAAAAAAAGATTCCCCACCCCTGCTGTAGAACGTAATCCCGCAAGGGCAGGGTCCTCTCCCTCTGTATCAGCCTGTAATTCTTAGTTTGCTTACTGTAAGGCTATGTGCCACGTTGCAGAACAGAAGCAGCTTTTTCCTCATCAAAACCGCACACCTTTGCCAAGGAAAACGCATGCGGATTTTGATGCATTTTTTCTAAGCGGTTTTTAGCACAAATAAAGTTGGGGAAAAAAATAGGGATTTTTGTGTACTCACCGTAAAATCCTTTTCTCCAAGCCATTCATTGGGGGACACAGACCGTTGGTGTATGCTGCTGCCACTAGGAGGCTGACACTAAGTGATACAAAAAAAGTTAGCTCCTTCCCTGCAGTATACACCCTCCTGCTGGCTCTCAGCTAACCAGTTCGGTGCAAAAGCAGTAGGAGATCAATAATAACATTTGAGAGTATATTATATCAAATTATATATGGGAGTATAGCATGTAAAAATACACATATAAGAGTATAGCATGTGAAATTATATATATGAGAGAATAGCATGTTAATTCTAAAAAAAAAAACAAGCACAAACTAATAACAGGGCGGGAGCTGTGTCCCCCAATGAATGGCTCGGAGAAAAGGATTTTACGGTGAGTACACAAAAATCCCTATTTCTCCTTCGCCACATTGGGGGACACAGACCGTGGGACATCCCAAAGCAGTGCCTGGGCGGGAACAACATCAGAACAGATCCTGTGTAACGCTACTTACAAGTGCACCACCGCGGCCTGCAGAGTCCGCCTGCCCAGACTCACGTCTGCGAAGGTCTGGGAATTATGGTGCTTCAAGGGTGCATGCGGGCTGGATGAACCCGCAAAGTTGACAGACGCGCTTTGCTGACGCCTGGTGTTTAGAACCCAAGGAACCTCGATCGATCGAGTGGAGTGAAAATAGGCTGACGTCTAACACGGAAGGATTTCTGGATGTGTAAAGAATCCACCAGACTAACATGGCCGAAGACACGGCTAAGCCCTTCCTGAAAAAACGCCAGGAAGCCCAAATGAGGTGTCCATCCTCTCGAAGGACGCCGTCCTCGACACGTACTTTCTCAGGGCTCTCACATTGTCCAGGGAATGGGGCACCCATTCCGCTTTGTGGACTGGAGCTGAAAGAAAAGTACAATACCCCCTTGGAACAAGAGACGGGGACGGGCTGAGGACAACCTTGCCTTGATGGAAATAAGGAAAAAAGATCTGAAGGAACAGAGCAGCCATCTCCGAAGACTCATCTGAATTGACCTTGACAACGCGGATGTCCAGGATCACTGGGGTCTTCCTGTTTCCTAAAGACCCCCGGAACTAGTGGAAAAGGCGAGAAGGAGCTGGTATCACAGACGAACCAGAGCATGCACTACAATGGCTATTGGGTATCGAAGCCGAATCATGAACTTGAGTACATTGCCGTTCAGGCTGGACGCCATCCGATCTACATCTGGAGTGCCCCACTGAAGGCAGATATGTTGGGAGACTTCCGGATGAATTTCCCACTCACTTGAGGCGAGACTCTGGCTGCTGAGGAGAAGCTGCCGCCCAGAGTTGTACTCCTGGAATGAGTACTGCCGAGATCACCGGATGATAGATCTCGGCCCATCAGAGAGGGTAGATACGTAGGTGAAGGTGTCTGACCGCGGGTACCTAATAAATAATAATCTTTATTTATATAGCGCCAACATATTCCGCAGCGCTTTACAGTTTAACAGTTTCAAAACCTGGTACCTGGTAGATGATAGATGTATTGCACAGCCGAGATAATATCCAACTGAATTTGGATGGGGAGACCTGCCAGACAGCATTGGGCCTGCTGTAGGCGCAGAGGTACTATTGGGATCCCCAGAAAAAAACTGATCGGGAGACTGGATTCCCAAAATAACCAGAGGCCTTGAGCTGGGACGCTCCGCAGTTACTAGCAAACATTGAACAGAAGGGATCTCCCTCGGATGAGAAAGACGCTCAAAGATTACCCTTTGAAAACCTGTTTGACCTGTAGAAAAAAACAAGCGGAGCGAAGGGAACTGCCTCCATTGCTATTATTCTACCCAAGGATACTCATAGCAAATCGGATGGAATGAGGGCAGGTACAGACCGGGGCTGAAATTCAGCCCCGTCATGAGGACCCGCGTCTTAACGACGTAGCAGAAGAGATAGCCCACGACCAGACAGGCCGTTCTGGCATTTGCCAGAATTGCCTGATGGCCATTCCGGCCCGAAATGAGGGGATGAGTGACCAAGTGCGGGGGCTCCCTGTTGAAGGAGCACGGCCTTGTTTCAAGGGAGGATTCCAACCCTCTGGAGGTGTCCAGGATCGTCCTTAAAGAGGATATCTGCTGGGCTAGAAACGAGGAAGACCGGTCTGAGTTTATCCGCTAGCCCAGGTGAGGAAGGGTATCGTAAGTACATATGTATATAGACGGGCCCAGCATAGTCCTGGAAGGACGGCTGGAAGTTGACCAGATAGGAGAGGACGGCCACGCACCTAGCGTGCCAGAGGGGCATGACAGCCGCCATGATAATGGTGAACACTTTTTGAGCAGAAGCAAGGCCAAAAAGCAAGGTCGTGACTTGTGAAGGTAAGCATCCCGAATGTCGATGGATGCCAGAAAAAAAACTCCAGCTTTTCCTACTGAAGTGATGGCCAAGTGTGGGAACTCCATCCCAAGGAGGATGACCTTTTTGAAGCATGTTAGAAGTTAGAGTTCCAGGATCGGTCTTACCTTTCGGTCCTCTTTTTGGAACCAAGATCCCTCAGATCTACACTGTCCTGGACAACCCTTCCACTGTTGGTTGGATCTATAGGACCCTGCTATCCTTTGTGCCCACGTGGGGAACACTCCCAACTACTCACCGAATAAGCGACCACTCTGTAAAAGAGTGATGACAGAGGTTTGTTTTTTTTCTTAACGCAGAGTATGCTTCCGTTCTCTGATCCATAAAGCTGAATGAAATGGGATTCGCTGCAGACAGCACCGCGCAACTAGCCGCATTCAAAGAGGCGTGCACCAGAAAGCCTTCCGCTCAAGAGATTTCAATGGCCTGCTGTACTGTCTCCAGAGGAGAGATAATTGATCTGAAACAAACAAATATAGACCAACACTGGAACCATCAGTAACAAAAAACTTCATAGACCAAGCACCCTATGGTGAGGTGTATAGCATACTTTACATAGGACATTCCTATGTGTTGCGGACACTACTCCAATCTTTCTATAAATGAAAGTAGCTAAGGTGTCCGACCAGTAGACAATTGTTCTGGTAACCCGTGTGGGCTAAGGAAGGGTACTGAACTCGATGCCGCAAGACGGAATGAGTCATTGTCTGACAGTCCATGGTATTTCTAAAAGATGATCCATCGGGCAGGAATACTGGTAGGTGCCAGGTAGCGAAGTGCACGGTTGCATCCGCCAGGTGAGGAAAAGAACCCATCTCTTGAGTTGCTGCCGTCTTTGAACGTGCAGAGATAAAAGGATGAACTCTCAATCAACCAACCTCTTAACAGGGAGGTGGAGAGGAATCCTCCGCCTCCTCGCATCATCCGCTAAAAAAATAGTGGCGATGCAGAGGGGAACTGCTCGGACGTCAAAAAGGCATCTGTACATCTATGGGGATCAAGTCCCCTGGAGGGCCGGGTTGACACGTGGCTCGGTGGTAGCAGAGTATACGTAGAGGGGATACTCCATGTGCTCATTTGATGATGACGTGAGGTCCTTTGAAGGACCCGTCGCCCAGAGTATACGTGAGGCGACCACTCCATGTGCTCATTTGATGATGGTGTGAGGAGATCGGAACCCGTCGCCGCGAGTATACGTGGAAGAGACACTCAATGTGCTCATTTGATACTGGTGTGAGGAGATCGGTGTCCTTTGAAGGACCCGTTGCCCAGAGTATACGTGGAAACACTCCATGTGCTCATTTGATGCTGGGGTGAGGAGATCGGTATCCTTTGAAGGACTCGTCGCCGCGAGTATACGTGGAGGAGACACTCCATGTGCTCATTTGATGCTGGTGTAAGGAGATCGGTGTGCTTTGAAGGACCCGTCGCCCTTAAAAAACAGTTAAACCAGGCATGGCATCTCATGACGCTTGAAGAAGAGTGTTTCTACAGCAAGTCCATTTGCGATTATTCATTGCGTGATCTAGAGGAAGACCTTGTCAAATTACAGAGATTGTGGCCTAAATGGGCGAATCGATCCTGTTCTGAGGCTCTGGCGAGTCCAGATCCAAGGCGATGTCTGATTCATATGCGGAGACTTGTTTCGTTTCTAGAATACATGTGGCCCCTGCTAGCCTAAAGTTCCCATGTAGGGGAGGATCTATGCATATTGGTCTTGCGAGCACTTCAAACCAGAGGGTTGCATCTCTTGTCAGAGAAGCCATGGATTATGCCAGATGCGAAGCCCCTTGGGGGGAACTAGGTACTCTGGGAAGAGCTGGGATCGGCGGAGGGCTCCTATGCTCATTTGAGCTAAGTACTCTGTTAAAGGCGGCTGGCTTCTGGCTGGTCATGACTTTGAGAGCAGAGAAAACTGGTCATGAGTCTCAAAACTAGGGAACCTTTAAGACCAGGGAATGCTGGTCATGTGTCTTTAAGGCCAGGGAAAAACTGGACATGTACTTATAAGCCCAGCGACTGACTATTGGACATGCGCCTTTAAGACCAGAGAATGCAGTCATGTACCCTTAAGACCAGGAAATGCTGGACGAGTGCCTTATTGCCAGTCACTTGCTGGTCATGCGCCTTTAAAACCAGAGATTTTAGGATGTAAGCATTAAACAAACAGGGAACGCTAGTCCCTTTATGCTGCCGGTGCGTGCGGGGAAGGGGTGCGGAGGGAGGGATTGCTGAGTCCCCCTTCTGGAATAGCGCTGTCTTCAGGGGTGAATACCGCCGGTGTGTGCAGCAGCCACTTCCGGATGAGCTTGTGTCCGGAAATGGCAGGAGGAAGAAGATGGCCACCGAGAATAGAGTTCTCATCCTGAATGAGAGGCGCCTGAATAGGGAGGCAGAGCCTGAAGCGCTGCCTGGCAGGGGGCGGAGTTCCGGGTTGCAAAGCCAGCGGGCTAAATTTTGAAGCCAGCCGGCGTCGAACGAGGGAAAACAAGGAAAAAAAGCCGCCGGTTGCGCAGAGCCCTCCACCGCTCGAGCCCCGGCACTTACCCCAGTATGCAGCTTTGTTCAGCAGGTCAGAAAGTAGAAAGAGATCCTGTGCTGTTGCTGCTGTTTGGACGGTGCAGGGATAAAGAAATGTCCTCAATCCATCGTCCCTTTGGAGGTGGAGAGGAACCATCCGCCTCCTTGTACCATCCGCTTTTAAATAGTGGTGGTGGAGTGGGGGCTGCTCGGACGCCACGCTGGAAAGTGCCTCTGAACAGCCGAGGGTAAAACCTGGTGGGCAGGGCTGAATGTCCGGCAATAGGCCTGGCTGCAGAAGAGGATACTGGAGGTGTCACTCCAGTGCTCGTCTGATAAAGGAGGGGAGAGATCGGTGCCCTTGAAGGGGCCCGTCGCCCCTAGAATCAGCTCAGGCAGTGGCTTGCCACGTCGCAGGAGGGGATACGGAGAGGTAAAACTCCCGTGCTCGCCTGTTATTGGTTCGGGGAGATCGGAACATTGAAAGAATCCATCGCCCCATTCGTCCGTTGTAAAGGTAAAACGAGTTTTTGGGGTCTGAATGGCAGACCAGTCTGTGTGCCTCCTAGACACTAAGCAAGAACTGGTTAGCTGAGAGCCAGCAGGAGGGTGTATACTGCAGAGGAGGAGCTAACTTTTTTTGTATCCCTTAGTGTCAGCCTCCTAGTGGCAGCAGCATACACCCGCGGTCTGTGTTCCCCAATGAGGCGTAGGAGAAACAATGTTTTTTGTTTTTTACAGCAGGAACAGGTCAATGGGAAATACTGCTCCCATCGAGCTCATCCTGCTGCCACTAAGGCCGGTCTCACATTTGTGGTTGTGTCTGCAGCGTTTCTTCCGCAAATATCCGCATGCGTTGTGTATTCCTATCTTTAACATTAGGGACGCATGCGTCTGCGATCGTTTGCGGTTTGCCGCGATTGATGACGCATGCGGCTTGTCGCAGAAATGCAACATGTAGTAATTTTTAGAGGCGTCAATTTGCCACCGGGAAACGTATGCGGTCGATTGCGCAAGGAATGCGCCAAAAAAACGCATTGCTGTCTATATGAACGCATGCGTTCACAAGCACATGCGTTGGCTTGCGTTCGTGAACGCATGCATTCCACAAGAGAAAAACATGTCTAGATACTGAGAAGCCACCCCCCACATACAAGGTGATAAAGGGAGGGAGTGGACATTTGCAGGTCACTACTCAGCATACAGCCAAGCAGAACAGACAGACCACAGCACCTTGGAGCAACCAAGCCTCTGAACAATGTGAGTATATCCTAGCCAATGCCTTTATTTTCTTTTTTTTGTCTCTACATGTCCTGATTTCTGCTATTTCTTTCTTTCTGCATGCATCAAAATGTCTTCTTCTTCTGATGAGGAGCAACGTCCTGGGCCTTCTGAATTAGAACATGTCAGTGAGGAGAGTACTTGCCTCCTCAGATTGGTAAGTATTCTCTGTCACATAAACACATATGACAATTTTTGTTTTTCATTTTTTTAGAGCTCTTCTTCTACTGCGGCAGAGACTGGGCAGGAGCAGCGGAGTCAAGGTCGGGTGGCAAGGCAGCAGCGTGTACATATACAAGGCTGACTGTTTACTGTATCCTCACTTTAGTATTCTTGAATCTTCCTTTCTTTACATTCCTATTTCTTTACATTTTTCTTCTGGAATCCTTTTGTATCTTGACTTTCCTATTCATGCCATTTCTCAGCCTCTGTTTTCTTTCTTTTCCTTAATTGACCCAACATTAATGTCTTTATTTCATTTTTAGGTTCCAGAACGGGATGAAGACATAATAGAGAATGACCTCCTCATCTCCCTGGTCCAGGAGCGAGTCCCGTCGTGGGACACCCGGGATCCACTGCACTCAAACAACGTAACGATCCGGCGCCTATGGAATGAGGTGGCCATAGCGATGTGGGATGGCTGGGACAACGCCCCGACTCGGGTCCGAACTGCATTTGTTAAGTATTGCAATGCAGTGTGAAGCAGCCGAGACCTTGGCCGTGCTCACACAACTGTGTGTGATGAAAGAAACTCTCAGGAGTTTCTCTCATCACACATAGTTGTGTGAGCACGGTCAACAGTTCATTTTCTGACCATAAGGTTTTTTTTTTTTTTTTTTTTAACAGTGGCCAAAGTAAAAACACGTTGGCGTTCGATGAAGGACCGCTTCAACAAGGACCTGCGTCAAGAGAGCCGTGTTCCCAGTGGTTCAGGAGCAAGGATCAGAAAATACAAATACCATCGTGTTCTGGCATTTTTAAGACCGGTCCTTGCCCAGAGAACGTAAGTATTTTTCCCTTGCATTAGGTTATATTGTATTGCCATAATCTGTATGTTTCTATTCCACAGGATTTTGCGTCTGGTTATTTTTTGGTATTAATTTTCTTTTTACTTTTTTCACAGCACATGGAGCACTACTGTTGGCCCAGGTTCTGGAGCGGTCCTTCAACAGACAGCCACGGACCTGTCCCAGCCATCCAGCAGCGATGCAGCAAGTGGGCCTGCCACACTAACTGGAGACCAGGAAGCTGGTCCATCAAGTCTTCCCCTTTCCCAGTCCTCTGCCCCTTTTTTATGGGCTCCTCCCGGCAGCGGCAGAGGGCATCGGACAGGTCCCTCATGCCTGAGTTTTTGCACTTGAACTCGGTTTTTCACGAAGGACTCAAGGCTTTGGGTGACTGAATGGATATTTCACTTAGCCACATGAATACACGTATCCAGGAGGTCACCAAAAGCCTTGACCAAGTAAAAGCCGACCTCCAGAGGCCAGCACATCATTTTTTTAACCAAATTGAGCAGGGCATGTCGGAACACCTTACTCCCGATTTCTAGCTGAGTGTCATGCAGGCCTGCAATGCTGCTTACGTGCAGGCTATGCAGCAGAGTCGGTATTTTCAGCAGACAGTGGCGGCATATCCACCTGTGCCTTCACTGTCATGATTAACCTCAATACCGACCTCTGCTGCATACCACTGCACGGCCACCTCTATTCCTAGCACTGCCGGACACCAGTACAGCACCACCACCATGCCGAGTGCTGTTGGACAGCACCACCACCATGCCGAGTGCTGTTGGACAGCCCCACCACCATGCAGAGTGCTGTTGGACAGCCCACCGTCACCACCATGACAACCGCTGCTCCTGCTTGGACCTCCTTCACTGACACCACGATGAAGCAGAACCCTAGCATGGCCTTCCGTACCGCCACCACCATGATGCAGCAGGACCCTGGCATGGCCTTCCGTACCGCCACCACCACGATGCAGCAGGACCCTGGCATGGCCTTCCGTACCGCCACGATGCAGCAGGACCCTGGCATGGCCTTCCGTACCGCCACCACCACGATGCAGCAGGACCCTGGCATGGCCTTCCGTACCGCCACCACGATGCAGCAAGACCCTGGCATGGCCTTCCGTACCGCCACCACCACGATGCAGCAGGACCCTGGCATGGCCTTCCGCTCTACGAGCGCTATGGACTCTGGCATGGCTGCACGCTCTACGAGCACTATGGACTCTGGCATGGCTGCACGCTCTACGAGCACTATGGACTCTGGCATGGCTGCACGCTCTACGAGCACTATGGACTCTGGCATGGCTGCACGCTCTACGAGCATTATGGACTCTGGCATGGCTTCACGCTCTATGAGCACTATGGACTCTGGCATGGCTGCACGCTCTACGAGCACTATGGACTCTGGCATGGCTGCACGCTCTACGAGCACTATGGACTCTGACACAGTGCAGCCGGACCCTGACAGGTCACCCACCACGACCATGCAAAGACATATGAGCCCACCGAGGCTTCCCAAAACCCGGCAATCACAAAAAACAAACAAAAAAACAGCGGACTCTTAGTATTCCTCCCCTTCACCTCCCAGTGTGTCTGTAATGTCAGGTTTGTCTAATCCTTCCAGTGCGTCTCAAGCCTCTCATGTGTCAAGCCCCATCCCCGAACTACCAGACCCCACTAGTTTCATTGCCCCTTCTCCTGCCACCTCTGCATCGTCCATGGTTAGCCAGGCCTCAGTGCTTCACACCCCCCGTTTACATCACTCTACCCCAAGCCGGCGCAGTTAAAGAAATATTTTTGTTGTTAAAAAATAAAAACAATTTTTTCTGCCCCAATTATGTTTGGTTTATTGTGTCTTTCGCCGCCGGCAACACACACCGTGCGCCAAATAATAAACTTCACCACACACTTTATTTTTTGGCCACATCATATCTTCAGTAGTTAGCAAATAAAAGACTACAGCTTTGTGTGTCTTTGGTATAGAGATATGAGGTGGGCCAAAAAATTAATTCATGTATTATCTCCATAATCTCTTCATTCTGCTTAGTCTGTGACTAGTGTTGCAGTCTGAAGAGAAAATGGCGGAAATACAATGCAGAACTAAACTCAACAGGTCAGGTGTCAAAAAACTCATTAGTTAGGACACCTGACCTGGTGAGTAGAGAACTGCCTTGTATGATAACCTCCATTTTCTCTTCTGTGTACATAATCTATTACACACAAAGTGAAGGGACGATGGTGGTCACACATGGCATATCTATGCTCACCTGCACAGGTGTCAGAAATAGGGAGTTCATGAGGCTGTTATATGTGCATCATGAATTCATTATTTCTGACACCTGACTTGATGAGTATAGATCTCGTTAATGTGACAGTCATTGTCTCTTCAGTCTGTGTCCAATGGATACTGCAGAACAGAATCAGGACGCAATGACGTCACCAAGCTTAAAGCAACATGGCTGCCGTCACACTAGCAGTATGTGGTCAGTGTTTTAGATCAGTATTTGTAAGCCAAAACAAGGAGTTAAACAATTAGAGGTAAATTTTGATATTAACATAATAACTAGCACCTCTGCCTTTATCACCCACTCCAGGTTTTGGATTATAAACACTGATATTAAATACAGACCAAATACTGCTAGTTTTAGGACAGCCTTGGTTTGTAGAGGAAATACATCGGAGACACGGTCAACACAACCAAAAATAAAGTTTATTAATGAGAAATATTATTAACATTTAAGAAAATTACTGGTACAGATAAAATTACAACAGGACATTTACACAACATTGTCCTGCCATGACACACGTCCAATATCAGAATCAAAAAAGGCGGCAAATTGGTCCCGCGTGTGATCAACTTCAGCAGTTGACCACAGCGGGTGATGATGGTAATCGGGCAGTGGGTGTGCAACAGGTTCATCCAGTTCAATGTTGGGTCGCTCCTTAGCCATTATGTAATTGTGCAGAACCACACAGGTTTTGACCACCTCGTCGACTGTCTCCATTTTTAGATTAATTGCTGATGCAAGGATGCGCCATTTTGAGACTAGAATGCCAAAGGTACACTCTACTGTTCTTCGGGCCCTGGTCAGTCTGTAGTTAAAGATCCTTCTAGTGTGGTACAAGTTCCGACTGGAATATGGCTTCAGTAGGTTTTCACACATCTGAAAGGCCTCAACCCCAACCATAACAAATGGCATCGTTGTACCTTGATTGTTGCGGAGCGGTTGTGGCCGTGGAAAATTAAAATTTTTGCCATACACACGGCGGCCCATATCAGAGTTCTTAAAAGTCTGTGAATCGTTGCCACGGCCAAAAGCTCCAATGTCCACGGCGATGAAGCGTCAGTCCGCATCGGCAATTGCCATGAGCACAACAGAAAAATATTTTTTGTAACTGAAGTACTCCGATCCTGTTCTGGCTGGTTTGATAATGCGAATGTGCTTTCCATCAACCGCTCCCAAACAGTTTGGGAAATCACACACACTCCAGAATTTTTCCGCAATTTCAAGCCACATGTCCAAGGTGGGTAGGGGTATATAAACTTATCCCGGAGTACATTCCACAAAGCCCGGCAGGTGTCCGCAACTATTCCGGACAGGGTGGATATTCCAAGCCGGTATTGGAAGTGGAGGGATGATAAACTCTCGCCGATTGCCAGAAATCTGGAAGAAAATAATAAAAAAAAAATATTACACTCTATTCTATTTATGGTGTGGTTACGCTAAAAACAGAAAGGAAAATACACAAAAAATACATGTCAGAAAACCGAAAATTTGGACTGTCATTGGTTTAGATTTAGAACGTACCTTAATGTAACCAGCAAACGTTCCTTGGGTGGTATCGCTCTACGGAGCTGGGTGTCCTGTCTCCGTATGGCTCCCGGAACGAGTCTTGCGACATCCTTGTATATTCATGGAATTTCTCCGGGTTGGCAGTAAAGGGCCACTGTCATCCCCTCCAGCCGTTATAAACTAAAAGAGCCACCTTGTGCAGCAGTAATGCTGCATTCTAACAAGGTGGCTCTTTTAGTTTTTGGTGCATGTATTCCCAAAATAAAGCGTTTTATTACTTCTCCAAAATACCTGTCTTTCGCCAGGGAGGCAGGTCCTCACCCCCCTGCTTGAAACGCCACACTGCCGTCACTCACATATTCAGGGGCTCCGGGCGCCGCCCCCTCCGCGCTGTTTTCGCCTGCGCTGTGTACTACTGTGTGGGGCAGGCGCAGAGAGCTCTGGCCATCTGACGTCACAGCCAGGCTTGCAGACTGCGCATGTGCGGACAGTGCGGCCACCCACCTTGGGAATCCCAGGCCCGCAGTGTGTTATGCGTTATGCACAGTGCGGGGCTGGGATTCATAGGCAGGGCGGCCAAACAATAGTACACAGCGCAGGCGCCGGATTTCGTGCGAAAACAGCGCGGAGGGGGCGGCGCCCCTGAAGATTTGAGTGACGGCAGTGTGGCGTTTCAAGCAGGGGGGTGAGGACCTGCCTCCCTGGCGAAAGACAGGTATTTTGGAGAAGTAATAAAACGCTTTATTTTGGGAATACATGCACCAAAAACTAAAAGAGCCACCTTGTTAGAATGCAGCATTACTGCTGCACAAGGTGGCTCTTTTAGTTTATAACGGCTGGAGGGGGTGACAGTGGCCCTTTAAGCTCGCCATATAGCGTGTGATAGGCTCCACGGCTCTCACGTAGTTCGATAATGGGGTGTCTCCAAAAACGCCTACGATGTCTCCTTCTCCATCTTTCGCGATTTCTGTCTTGTTCCCAAGCAAACGCACAGGCAAGAAACAGCTTGATGCTTAAATCCAGGTAGAAATAAAAGCTCTCCATGCGAAGATCCATTATGACACAGCATACAGGAGCAAAATCTGAAGATAGATATATATAGAGATCCCAAAATACACGCCCTCTGTAGTCACATTGGCGGTGTCTGGTTATCTAGATTTTTCTCCTGTAAAATTTGTCACCATGCGCACCAAAAACGCAAATGCAGAAAAAAACGTATATAAACGCGTACAAGTGCGGCGTTTTTTAAACCGCATGTGTTCCCGCATGCGTCTAAAAAACGCCGCGTTTATATGCGTTTTTTCCAGCACTTGCGGATGCGGATTAAACGCTGCGGATTCTAATGCAAATGTGAAACTAGCCTAAAGGGGAACAGACACAGGCCGATGGGAGTAGTAGTCTCATTGGCCGATGTCTAGCTTTACACACATACACCGCTAATACAACACACACACAGACATAGATCAAACAAGCCATCATCCAGGAAGACGGGAATGATCTGAGATTCTCGTCTTCCTGGATTATATGATGCCCATGATGTCACTTCCTATTTGCTGCGGTTTTGATTTACAAAACCGCAGCAAATGCGCTTGAAATCCGCAAACATTTTTAATATTTGCGGATTTCAAGCGTTCCAATACAAGTCTATGGCCGCGATTCCGCAAAATAATGAACATGGTGCGTATTTTACCACTATGCGATTCCCCTGCGGAAAAATACGCAGCATGGGCACAGCAACTGCGGAATGCAATTAAAATTCATGGGATACATTTTGTTAGCGTTTTTTTTAAGTGTTTCCGCAGTGGAAAAAGGCGGCGGAAACGCTTAAAAAAACGCAACGAGGGCGCACAGCCTAAGTGTTATCTGTAATTTGTATGTAACCCCTTCTCGTCTACAGCACCACGGAATCAATGGTGCTATATAAATAAATAATAATAACAAAAAACCTGGTGACAGATTCCCTTTAAGTTTGTGGCTCTAGGCCTGACCCAACGCCAACTATCTAAAAGTAAATGGCTAGGATGTGCAGCGTTAACACACGACTTATGTCACAGTAAACATTTGTGTCACACAATCTGTGAAGGAGCAGGTGTGAGTACAGAAGACAGTACAAGGCTCCGAGAAGGCTGATATGCGCTAGTGAACGTCTTTACTATATTATAAATTTCAGAACATTTTACCTTAAGTGATGTTACGTTCAAAGCATTGATTTCGGATTTGTATTTTTTTTTTTAAGCTTTTGCTGGAAAAAAAAATGTGTTTCGTGCATAAAGAAAAAAAATGATCCTGCAGTTGAAGCAGCTTCCATAGAGATCCCTTCCGCCTTGTGGTAAAGGGAAAATGTCACATGAAAAAAAATGCTATTAACCTGGATATATGGGGTTAATCTGCAGGTTAATGGCGTCCTGAAGCTGCCCGACGCCCACACTTAGAGCCCCGCTGCCAGAACGAAATGAACTGGAAGGGGTGGCACCGGTTTACTTACTGCTATGTGCATAGAGAGCGGGGGCTGTAACCGCGCCACTTGCACTGACTGACAGCTCGCTTAGCATTAAGGCCAGCTGTCAGTCAGTGTCGGGGGCATGGCTACTTTGACTGAAACCTGAATACTGCTGGGAGGAATAAAGTTAATTTCCTTCTGGCAGCGGGGCTCTCAGTGTGGGTGCCAGTTAGGTTTAGAAAGCTATAAAACTGCAGATTAACGCCATATCTGCAGGTTTTTTCCATATGAGAGGTTTCCTTTAAGGCCATGCACATCAGACGAAAGCCATCCAAACCACCAAAATCAGCGTGATTGGCTGACAGTGTATGTGGGGCCTCTTGGCGTCATCTATGGGGGGAAGAGAAGTATCTGGCCTATTGAATTCAAACATTTGATCCTTTTATTCCCAAGGAGATAAGCCACTGCCAAACGAATCTGGCAGCGGTTCTCTCATAGAGAACATAGGAGCACTCGTTTACGCCGAAGCCAGTAGAGATAGCCAAATGATAACAGAAACACAGTAGTACGGTCGGGTGCGTGATTTATTGTTAGCATCATCAGAAAGAGAGGGGTTAGAGTCTCCTCCTTGAGAGACCAGGGAAAGGTATGGGAGATGCATTCATTCCTTTATCTGCGAGTGATGTGTATACTATCATGTCTCTTCCAAGCCTCCAGAAGTACAATAAAGCTTTATTAATTCCCCATCCTCAGCTGACACTGCCCCAATCTACACAGGGTATTGTGCCCTTCATACAATGAAAGCATCCCATACCTCTAGGAAGAGCAATACATTAGGTATACTCACGGAGGCCGGCACCACAGACAACGATTTCTGGCCCGACCGCGGGTCTCCCGACCTGACCCAATAACCTCATAAGCCTAAGGGGCTCGGAGGTCGATGAGTGATTTATAGTTGGTCCAGAAATTGTGGTTGTCAAATGCAGGTATGCAAAGTCAGCCTAAAGAAGAGTGACCACATGTATGTGGCTAATTCTCAGTCTTCGGGATTTTGATTCAGGTTGTTTCCAGGAATGAGTAAGAAAAAAAATAGCAAAAACAGTTGAATCTGTCCTTTGTACGAGTTTGACTGACTCCGACATTTGACTATACATTGGAAATATGGCTAAGACAAAACAGCAGTCCAAAGGTTTGAGGTCGACCACTCTTGAGTAAAGTTTTGGCAGGCTGTACAGCTTGCCAAATCCTAATGCTGTGTAAGGTGCACACTGTTGGGATTGGCTCTGCTTACCGGTTCTAGGGATCGTCACATGACCGCAAGTATGGGATTTGCATACTGTACTTACATTCATGTGCCGACAAGACGTTGTATCTTTGGTCAGCTTGCCAAAATTTACTCAAGAGTGGACAACCTTTTTAGGAGAAGAGATTGCAAAGGCATTGAATGTTCCCAGAGATACAATAAGAAGCTGAGTTTGCAACTTTAAAGTTAAAAGAACACTGGACAGACGACCTGGAAGGAAGAAGCCATCCCTGGCTGCCAACAGACTGAGGTTGTCAAAATCCCCCAAGTGACTGCAAAGACCTGCAGCAAGATTTGGTGGCAGCAGGCACGGAGGTTTCAGTTTGAGGATATACATAATAATATAATCTTTTTATTTATACAGCGCTAACATATTCCGCAGCACTTTACAGTTTGCACACATCATCGCTGTCCCTGATGGGGCTCACAATCTAAATTCCCTATCAGTATGTCTTTGGAATGTGGGAAGAAACCAAAGGATCCGGAGGAAACCCACGCAAACACGGAGAGAACATACAAACTCTTTGCAGATGTTGTCCTTGGTGGGATTTGAACCCAGGACCCCAGCGCTGCATGGCTGCAATACTAACCACTGAGCCACTGTGGCCACATAAAGAAGCCATCACCATATAAAAAAAGTCAAAGAAATTGTTGGATTTCAGTCAAAACTGGAACTTTTTGGGTCTAAGGACCAGCGGTGTATCTGGATGAAGTAGCACAAGCTGAAAAGAATCCTCCACCTAGAGTGAAGCATGGCCTCAGTGATGCTCTGCTTTACTTCCTCTGGCATTGGAAACCTATGGAGTACAGAGGGCAATATGGATCCAAACAAGTATCAGAACATCATGTCTTCTGTGAAGAAGCTTCAGCTTGGGGTCATTGGACTTTCTAACAGGGCAATGATACGAAACATACCTCAAAGTCCACAAAGGATTAAAGTTGTCCACTACATGGGACAGCTTCTTGTTATACCCCTCGCTTGCTTGACTCCCATAAAATAATAAAGCTTATACTCACCTCCCGTGCCATTCCCAGGCTGTGGGCACTTGTTCTCCTGGGGCTCTGGTGCTGTTATGACATGTGACAGCAGAGTCCAATCAGTGCTTGCATCACTGTCCCCGCCTCCTATCAAATTGAGCAGGAAGAGGAAGTCAGCTGTAGGCAGGACTTCCTCTTCATGATTGATTTGTCCAGAGGTGGAGACAGTAACCCCAGCGCTGATTGGGCACCGGCGTCACAACTCTGCACAAGAGCCCGAGAGAGAGCAAGTTCCTGAAACCGCGGGAACGGCATCGGCAAGAAAGGCGAGTATAGGCTTTATTATTTTATGTGGGCCAAACATTTTGATCAAGGTGTTGTCTAAGTAGTAAACAACCCCTTTAAAGTTCTGGTTGTAAGTTACCTGAACAAAGGTTTTCTATGGGATTTAAGAAGGCAAACTTGCAGCAGGCAAATCCAAAAATATTAGAGAACTGAAGGGCACTGCCCATGAGGAATGGTCCACAATTTCCCTAAAATGCTGCCAGTAGTTGGTGTCTGACTATACCTCACATTTGCAGCAGGTAATAACAGCCAGAAGGGCTCTACTGAGTACTAAAAACGCTTGTCATGAGGTGGCTGGGTAATATGAAAACTGCAGGTGTCATTAAAAGTGGCATTGTGTGATGAATTTAAAGAAATCACTTGTTAGTAGATGTGTTGAGCGATATAAATTGTTCTTGCCTCATTGGTTTATGATATTTTGGTATGATTTGTAGGCAATGATAGTTTTGCCCATAAACATATGGCTTCTCATGCGTCTCCTTAATGGGTCCTATTGGAACCAGGGCTGTGGAGCCCGAGTCGGTCTCCATTTTGGTGGGGCCGGTATAAAATGGACTGACTCCGACAATAGAGCATAAATTGGGTACAGTAGTACAATGAAGAATGTGCTGCAATTTTTTTCATAAGAATTTGGGAAAGTCCTATAAATGTCTGTTCTCTTCCTGATCTAAAGATCTTGGTTTTTAGATGAATCTGTGCTGCACTTTATGTACATGCTCAGTAGTGACCAGTGCTGTGGAGTCATAGAGATGAATCTGTGCTGCACTTTATGTACATGCTCAGGAGTGGCCAGTGCTGTGGAGTCATAGAGGAGATGAATCTGTGCTGCACTTTATGTACATGCTCAGTAGTGACCAGTGCTGTGGAGTCATAGAGATGAATCTGTGCTGCACTTTATGTACATGCCCAGTAGTGACCAGTGCTGTGGAGTCATAGAGATGAATCTGTGCTGCACTTTATGTACATGCCCAGTAGTGTCGCAGTGCCGATTTGATCTCCGTCCAATTAGGGTTTTAAAAAGCAGATTTCTTCATCTGACAACCCCACAACTCTTTTAATTGATAGGAAGATACCACTTCTGTATGTTATAAACGGGTTAGTTATTGCAGTCTCTGACATGTCCAGAGTGCTGTGGATCAGATCACTAGAAATTCATTTTTAAGAGACAAATATTTTCTTTTGTGTTACCTGGAAATCTGAAGACACTGAGCTGCCATGGTCTGAATCTTTTGGAACGATGGGACTTCTAGTGCTCTCCTCATCTGAAGACATCTGCACAAAACATCACAACACTATTCTGATATAGGCGATTATGCTGATGATGATGATGTAGGAGGTATGAATGGTTCAGAGATCATGAGCCAAGAAATGCTTCTTTTTATGTGAAGGTATATAATCAAGAATCAAAATCAGTTGTGATCAGACAATGTGCCAAATCGTCAGGGTACGCAAGATCAAGGGGACAAATCTATCAGTTTTCATGCAAAACAAATAAAAAAAAAAAAAAGCTACAGAGACTGACAGCCATAGGTGTAAGTGGCCCCAGCACCAAGCAGGCAACTACATCAGATTCTGCTGCACACAATGTATCACTTGGTATAGAGAGGGCAGGACAAATCCCAGGTGATGGGCTCCTAACTTAAAAATTTTACGGATGCCAATTAACCTAATCCTAAACTTCCACCCGTTTTCAATATACATGTAATAAAATATTTACACACATCAACATTGAAATTGCAACACCAAAAAGGACAAGTCATGGAATTATGGAAATTACAGGATGCATAGACATGGTAGTGATATGCAAATTAAGAAAAAAATGGAAAGATATACGCCGGTCTGGAGGGAGCGTGCAGGGCGTCAGATTTATTAACAGGCACGAACAGCAAGAAGAGGCTTGTGCCCCTCACCACGGATCTCACTCCAGACAGACTGGAGTATGATTTCTGGCGTGAGGAACTTCACTGCTCATCATAGGTTTGAGGAGCAGGCATTGCCACGTCTTGTTGAGTGAAAATGACATGAAAAAAGCCAAAAGTGGCAAAATTTTGCACAACCTCGAGTTGCAAATTTTTTTTTATAGCTTTTAAAGGGCCACTGTCACCCCCTCCAGCCGTTATAAACTAAAAGAGCCACCGTGTGCAGCAGTAATGCTGGATTCTAACAAGGTGGCTCTTTTAGTTTTGTGTTCATGTATTACTAAAATAAACTTTTCAAAAATACCTATCTTTGTCCATGGAGGCGGGTCTGAAGCCTCCTCTGTGAAGCGCCCAACTGCCGTCACTCATCTCTTCTGGGGCGATGGTCGCCGCCCAAGCGCGCTGTTCTTCTTAAATCCGGCGCCTGCGCTGTGCGTGCCTGTCTGGGGCAGGCGCAGTGTTCAATGGCCGTCATAGCTCAGATGCCGGGTTACTGACTGTGACTGTGCGGCCACCCTGTTACTGAATCCCCGCCCCGCACTGTGTTATGCATTATGCACAGTGCGGGGCTGGGATTCCTGGGCAGATTCCTGCACAGACCGACGCTGGAAGGCGGGGAACCTGGGGGAGCATCTGACAAGTGCAGTGTGCATGCCCAGGAATCCCAGCCCGGCACTGTGCATAATGCATAACACAGTGCGGGGCGCGGATTCAGTAACGGTGGCCGCACTGACCGCACAGGCGTCGTCAGGAACCCGGCATCTGAGCTAGGACAGCCAATGAACACTGCGCCTGCCCCAGGCAGGCACGCACAGCGCAGGCGTCGGATTTAAGAAGAACAGCGCGCAGGGGGCGGCGACCAGCGCCCCAGAAGAGATGAGTGACGGCAGTTGGGCGCTACACAGGAGGCTTCAGACCCGCCTCCGTGGACAAAGACAGGTATTTTTGAAAAGTTTATTTTAGTAATACATGAACACAAAACTAAAAGAGCCACCTTGTTAGAATCCAGCATTACTGCTGCACACGGTGGCTGGAGGGGGGTGACAGTGGCCCTTTAAAAGCTTTTTACACCAGTTTTCTAGCATAAAAGCTTTGATGACTCAGGACCAACATTTTAAAAACATCTCATTTTATTCAATATCAAGTATGAGAGCCGCATAAAGATACTTACATGCCTTGGCTGCTATCATTGAGATTATTACTGGTTGTCTGAGAAATGTTCTGCCACGGTGAATGTATTTGGACAAATCATCAAGATTCACTACTGGCAGCTGCCTTTGCAATTGCCAACCAATAACGTACCAGGTGTGCTCGATGGATGACAAGTCTGGAGACCCTGCAGGCCGTGGTGGCTCGTTTAAGGCATGCAGGCTGTTCACAGCAGCACGAGCAACATGAAGCCTGGCATGTCGTGTTAAAAAAATGTTTCCCGAGACACTTTGGAGAATGGTCGTACCACTGGTTCCATGATTAATCCATTCTGTACTTCAAGTGAAATTAGGCATCACATACCAAGCCTAAGGCATCAAATTGTCTATGCAAACCATCAGAAGGCATTTACATAACATTGAGCTATGAGACAGACAACCAGCTACCTGCGTTCCATTGACCTCACTTCTCTCTAAGGCTGGAGTCACACTCAGCGTAAGACAATATGGTCCGTATATTATGGCCGTAATACGCTGAAAAGTCCCCAAAATAGTGGTCCGTAGCTCCACCGTAGGCTATACAAGGGATCCATGTGTAAAAAACAAAACAAAAAAAAAACCATATATACTGTCTAAATATACTGTATATATATATATATATATATATATATATATATATATATATATATATATATATACACATATATACATACAGTAAACCATCTCATATCAACTTTTTTTTTGCATATTCCACACTATTAATGTTAGTAGTGTGTATGTGCAAAATTTGGCCGCTCTAGCTATTAAAGGGTTAAATGGCGGAAAAAATTGCTCCCGCGCAATTTTCTCCGCCAGAGTAGTAAAGCCAGTGACTGAGGGCAGATATTAATAGCCTGGAGAGGGTCCATGGTTATTGCCCCCCCCCGGCTAAAAACATCTGCCCCCAGCCACCCCAGAAAAGGCACATCTGGAAGATGCGCCTATTCTGGCACTTGGCCACTCTCTTCCCATTCCCGTGTAGCGGTGGGATATGGGGTAATGAAGGGTTAATGCCACCTTGCTATTGTAAGGTGACATTAAGCCAAATTAATAATGGAGAGGCATCAATTATGACACCTATCCATTATTAATCCAATAGTAGTAAAGGGTTAAAAAAATACACAAACACATTATTAAAAAGTATTTTAATGAAAAAAAAAATCACAAAGGTTGTTGTAATATTTTATTCTACGCTCAATCCACTCACTGAAGACCTTCGATCTGTAACAAAAAAAAAAAAAAAAAAACCAACAATATACATACCTTCCGAAGATCTGTAAAGTCCCGCGATGTAAATCCATCTGAAGGGGTTAAAATATTTTGCAGCAAGGAGCTCTGCTAATGCAGCACTGCTCCTTGCTGCAAAACCCCGGAGAATGAAAGTAAAGTAGGTCAATGACCTATATTTACCTTCATTTGCGGTGAGGCGCCCTCTGCTGGTTGTCCCTAGATCGTGGGAACTTTCCTAGAAAGCTCCCAGGCTCGAGTTCATAAGAGGCGCCCTCTGCTGGTTGTCCTATGAACTCGAGCCTGGGAGCTTTCTAGGAAAGTTATATATACCTAATCTATGTGTACACATTTATTCTACCTATTCTAATGTAAGCTGTCAGTGTGATTTTACTGTACACCGCACTGAATTGCCGGCTTTTCTCTCTAACACCGCTGCGTATTTCTCGCAAGTCACACTGCTGGTCCGTGTGTAATCCGTATTTTTGGGGCCTCCATAGACTTTCATTGGCTTTTTTTTGCGCAATACGGTGACAAACGCAGCATGCTGCGATTTTCTACGGCCGTAGAAAGCCGTACAGTACTGATCAGTAAAATACGGCAGATAGGAGCAGGGGCATAGAGAACAATTGGGACGTTTGTTAGGCGTGTTTTACGGACGTATTTTCTGCACTCATAAGTCCGTAAAACTCGCTAGTGTGACTCCAGCCTAAGGCTACGGTTCAGCGCAAGATGGCAATATAGGCTGGATTGGAGGTCTATCCACTTCAGCGACGAGTCCCACTTTTGTCTCAAGACACAATAATAGCGGGAAGGTGACACTGGCCCTACTTCAGGTATTATGGTATGGCATGGCATGGAAAACTAAACTGTAGCTTGACCCCTCTAGACTAGGCAAACGAAGAAATTACATTGATTTGGTTGTGGAACCAGTTGTACAGCCATTTCGCAGAGTGTCTCAGGAGCCATTTGTCAGCCACAGCAGGTCACGTCACTGGCACTAATGCCAGTTCTACCATGGCCTCCAGCATCTCCGGACTTGTCTCCCATTGAGCACATATACGGCATGATTGGTTGGCATCTACACAGGAGCTGCCAGCAGCAGATCTTGATGATTTTGTGCATTCAGCGTGGCAGAGCATTGCTCAGGCAACCATTAATAACCTCATTGACAGCAGCCAAGGCGTGTAAGTGCTGGGATTTCTGCACATGGCGTTCATACTCCATAAAGAATAAATTAAGATGTTTTGTAACTTTTGTTTCCATTTTTCATAATTTGCAGGTCAGTAAAATGTCTATCTTGTGATTTCCATAATGCCGTGAGTTTTCCTTCTTGGTGTTACAATTTCAATGTTGAGGGCTGTATATTTTAATTAAAAAAAAAAAAAAAGGGGGGGAAAGGGCTTGTCCAAAATTATAACAAAAAAAAAAAGAAAAAAAATTGTTGGAATAAGATGCAATAAAACAAAATAACTTATAAAGGTCACCTGCACGTTACTGTCATTCACTGGCCTCTGTGGTGATAGTAGCACGATCAGGTGTGACCGCTGAGGCCAGTGATTAACAGAAGGACATCATGACTGCGGACCTTAGAAAGACAGGCACTGCTGCAGCAGTGGAGGATTCACCGGGTGAAAAGATTTTATTTCAGCAAATTTACTGATATATATATATATATATATATATATATATATATATATATATATATATATATATATATATATATATATATATATATATATATATATGTGAGGCATCGTGATTACTCGCTAATCCCGCCCCCTGCACAGTAGTTCTGCCCCCCAACACATCACCACACATAATTCTGCCCCCACCCCATTACCACACACAATCCCGCCCCCACCCTATTACCACACACAATCCCGCCCCCACCACACATAATCCTTCCCCCCCAACACATCACCACACATAATCCCGCCCCCCACCACACATAACCCCACCCCCACACCACACACAATCCCGCCCCCCCACATCACCACACATAATCCCGCCCCCCCACATCACCACACATAATCCCGCCCCCCCACCACACATAATCCCGCTCCCCACTACATTACCACACGAGGCTCAGTCCCCACACATTACCACATGAGGCTGCGTCCCCCACATCCGCACACATTACCACACGAGGCTGTCCCCCCACATTACCACACGAGGCTCTGTCCCCCCACATTACCACACGAGGCTCCACCCCCCACATTACCACACGCAGCACTTCCTTTCTATGTAATTCAACCACTTCAGCCAAGGTAAACGTACATTTAATTGCATACGCATTCTCCCAAACAAAATGAGCCAAGAAGAGTCGCCAGGTCCATCTCACAGGCCGCAGGAAAATCCGGACAACGATGCAGTAGCTGATCGACAACAACAATATTAGTATTTTTCAGATTTTTAATGATTATTATTGTTATTAACTTCATTTTACGTTAATTTACCACCTGCGTAAGCGCTATTGAATGTTGTCATTATTTACTTTTAGTTTAATCACAAGCAGCGTTAATTAGATAGCAATGAGCATGCCGAGCGTTAGCTGGCTGGAAACAGCTAGTATATGTATATATGTATACACACACACACACATAAATATACCAGTGTACACACCGGGCACTGTACCGCCCGTGTACACATCAGGCGCCGCTCACTCCGTACCACCCGTGTACACATCAGGCGCCGCTCACTCCGTACCACCCGTGTACACATCAGGCGCCGCTCACTCCGTACCACCCGTGTACACATCAGGCGCCGCTCACTCCGTACCACCCGTGTACACATCAGGCACCGCTCACTCCGTACCACCCGTGTACACATCAGGCACCGCTCACTCCGTACCACCCGTGTACACATCAGGCACCGCTCACTCCGTACCACCCGTGTACACATCAGGCACCGCTCACTCCGTACCACCCGTGTACACATCAGGCACCGCTCACTCCGTACCACCCCGTGTACACATCAGGCACCGCTCACTCCGTACTATCTGTGTACACACCGGGCACCGCTCACTCCGTACCACCGGTGTACACACAGGGCATCGCTCACTTCGTAGTACCCGTGTACACACCGGGCACCACTCACTCCGTACTGCCTGTGTACACCGCTCACTCCGTACTGCCTGTGTAGACACCGGGCACTCCATACTGCCTGTACACACACCGGCCCCCGCTCACTCCGTACTGCCTGTGTACACCGCTCACTCCGTACTGCCTGTGCACACACCGGGCCCCGCTCACTCCGTACTGCCTGTGTAGACACCGGGCACCGCTAACTCCGTACTACCTGTGCACACACCAGGCGCCGCTCACTCCGTACTGCCTGTGTAGACAACGGGCGCCACTCACTCCGTACTGCCTGCGTACACACCGGGCGCCACTCACTCCGTACTGCCTGCGTACACACCGGGCGCCACTCACTCCGTACTGCCTGCGTACACACCGTGCGCCACTCACTCCGTACTGCCTGCGTGTACACACACCGTGCGGCACTCACTCCGTACTGCCTGTGTACACACCGAGAACCGCTCACTCCGTACTGCCTGTGTACACACCGGGCACAGCTCACTCCGTACTGCCTGTGTACACACCGGGCACAGCTCACTCCGTACTGCCTGTGTACAGCGCTCACTCCGTACTGCCTGTGTACATACGGAGCACCGCTTACTCCGTACTACCTGTGTACACATAGGGAACCTCTCACTCCGTACTGCCTGCGTACACAGCGGGCACAGCTCACTCCGTACTGCCTGCGTACACAGCGGGCGCCGCTCACTCCGTACTGCCTGCGTACACAGCGGGCGCCGCTCACTCCGTACTGCCTGCGTACACACCGTGCGCCACTCACTCCGTACTGCCTGCGTACACACACACCGTGCGGCACTCACTCCGTACTGCCTGCGTACACACCGGGCACTGCTCACTCCGTACTGCCTGTGTACAGTGCTCACTCCGTACTGCCTGTCTACACACCGGGCACCGCTCACTCCGTACTACCTGTGTACACACCGGGCACCGCTCACTCCGTACTGCCCGTGTGCACCGCTCACTCCGTACTGCCCGTGTGCACCGCTCACTCCGTACTGCCCGTGTGCACCGATCACTCCGTACTGCCCGTGTGCACCGATCACTCCGTACTGCCCGTGTGCACCGATCACTCCGTACTGCCCGTGTGCACCGATCACTCCGTACTGCCCGTGTGCACCGCTCACTCCGTACTGCCCGTGTGCACCGCTCACTCCGTACTGCCCGTGTGCACCGATCACTCCGTACTGCCCGTGTGCACCGCTCACTCCGTACTGCCCGTGTGCACCGATCACTCCGTACTGCCCGTGTGCACCGATCACTCCGTACTGCCCGTGTGCACCGATCACTCCGTACTGCCCGTGTGCACCGATCACTCCGTACTGCCCGTGTGCACCGCTCACTCCGTACTGCCCGTGTGCACCGCTCACTCCGTACTGCCCGTGTGCACCGCTCACTCCGTACTGCCCGTGTGCACCGATCACTCCGTACTGCCCGTGTGCACCGATCACTCCGTACTGCCCGTGTGCACCGATCACTCCGTACTGCCCGTGTGCACCGATCACTCCGTACTGCCCGTGTGCACCGATCACTCCGTACTGCCCGTGTGCACCGATCACTCCGTACTGCCCGTGTGCACCGCTCACTCCGTACTGCCCGTGTACACCGCTCACTCCGTACTGCCCGCGTGCACCGATCACTCCGTACTGCCCGCGTGCACCGATCACTCCGTACTGCCCGTGTGCACCGATCACTCCGTACTGCCCGTGTACACCGCTCACTCCGTACTGCCCGTGTGCACCGATCACTCCGTACTGCCCGTGTACAGCGATCACTCCGTACTGCCCGTGTACAGCGATCACTCCGTACTGCCCGTGTACACCGCTCACTCCGTACTGCCCGTGTACACCGCTCACTCCGTACTGCCCGTGTACACCGGGCCCAGCGACGTCACCCACCTTTAAAGTTGGCGCTGTCAGCAGCAGCTGTAGTGAGGAGGTAACGGCCGGATACCAGAGAGCGGAAGTACAGCGCTGCCATGGAAACAGCGGACATTTCGACCGCTGCCAGCGACAAGCTACTAACTGTCAATTGGGTTCCACCAATCACCGCGTCGCTCTTAAACGCGTCTGGGACGTTTAGTAGAACAAGAGCCGTGATTGGTTGGTAGCTGCAGCGGTGACAGAGAGTGTGCAGGAGGTCCCCCCACGGTTGTGGCTAAATCCCGGTCGGCTAAGGGACCAGGTCCTTCTGTGCACTGGGATTTCGCTTTCTCACACAGAGTCGGCTATTTCCTAGTTGCAGAGGGACCAGGTCCTTTAGCCCAGGGGTCCCCAACTCCAGTCCTCAAGGCCCACCAACATGTCATGTTTTCAGGATTTCCTTAGTCTTGTCCAGGTAATAATTGCATCACCTGTGCAATGCAAAGGAAATCCTGAAAACATGACCTGTTGGTGGGCCTTGAGGACTGGAGTTGGGGACCCCTGCTTAGCCGACTTGGTTTTATCCTGCTCTATATAAGAATGCTGAATCCCAGTAGATAGAAGGACTTACTGTATATAGATAGATATCAATACTGTCATGTGATTTTTTTGAGCAGCAGACTAGATATGACATCTGATCACACATTTATTTATATGTGACAATTACACGGAAGAATTTTCCCCTTAATCCCAGTGTGTACAATATTCTGCGCCAATCTCATCCGCGCCCCGTTTTATTTTCTGGTGATCATTTTTGTAGATTACACAACCACAGATTTTTTCCATGCATGCACCTCGGAGTGTTTTAACCCTCGGGCGATTTTCCGTTTTTTAACATTTTTTTTCCTTCCCATAACTTATTTTTCCATCCACATCGCCGTTGGGATTTTTTTTTTATTTTGGCGGGACGTTATTATTGATACCATTTTGGCGCGGATACCATGTTTTGATCACCTCTTATTTCATTTTATTGCAATGTTTGCAGCGACAAAAAAAAACGTAATTATGGCGTTTCGAGTTTACTTCTCGTTATGCCGTTTACCAATCAGATTATTTTATATTTTGATTGGTCAGACCTTTCTGAACACATCAAGTCCCAATTTATTTATTTTTTTTTAATGGAGCAAAAGCGATATTTTTTTTTCTTATATTTTTATGATATATGACGTAACTTGTAGATCACACAACCACAGATTTTTTTCCATGCATGCACCTAGGAGTGATTTAACTCTCTGGCGATTTTCATTTTTTTAATATTTTTTTTCCTGCCCATAACTTATTTTTCCATCCACATCGCCTTTGGGATTTTTTTTTATTTTGGCGGGACGTTCTTATTGATACCATTTTGGCGCGGATACCATGTTTTGATCACCTCTTATTTTATTGCAATGTTGCGGCAACCAAAAAAAAGTCATTATGGCGTTTCGAGTTTTTTTCTCTTTGTGCCGTTTACTGATCAGATTATTTTACATTTTGATTGGTTAGACCTTTCTGAACACGTCAATTCCAAATTTCCAATTTTTTTTTTTTTTTAAATGGAGCAAAAGTGATATTTTTTTTTATATATTTTTATGATATATGATGCAACTACATCATGCGTTGTGAAGGGGTCAATTCTATAACTATTGGCCAAATGGACCAGGTCCTTCTGCCGACTTGGATTTAGCCTGCTCTCTGTGAGAAAGCTAAATCCCGGTCGGCTAAAGGACCAGGTCCCTGTGAGTGTTTTAACACTAGATCTAGCAGGCTAAGGGACCAGGTCCTTCTGCCAAATTGGATTTAGCCTGCTCTCTGTGAGAAAGCTAAATCCCAGTTGGCTAAAGGACCAGGTCCCTGTGAGTGTTTTAATACTAGATCTAGTAGGTTAAAGGACCAGGTCCTTCTGCCAACTTGGATTTAGCTTGCTCTCTGTGAGAAAGCTAAATCCCAGTTGGCTAAAGGACCAGGTCCCTGTGAGTGTTTTAATACTAGATCTAGTAGGTTAAAGGACCAGGTCCTTCTGCCAACTTGAATTTAGCCTGCTCTCTGTGAGAAAGCTAAATCCTGGTCGGCTAAAGGACCAGGTCCCTGTGAGTGTTTTAACACTAAATCTAGCAGGCTAAGGGACCAGGTCCTTCTGCCAACTTGGATTTAGCCTGCTCTCTGTGAGAAAGCTAAATCCCAGTTGGCTAAAGGACCAGGTCCCTGTGAGTGTTTTAATACTAGATCTAGTAGGTTAAAGGACCAGGTCCTTCTGCCAGCTTGAATTTAGCCTGCTCTCTGTGAGAAAGCTAAATCACGGTCGGCTAAAGGACCAGGTCCCTGTGAGTGTGTGAGTGTTTTAATACTAGACCTAGCAGGCTAAAGGACCAGGTCCTTCTTTCAACTTGGATTTATCCTGGTCTCTGTGAGAAAACTAAATCCCAGTTGGCTAAAGGACCAGGTGCCTGTGAGTGTTTTAATACTATAGGAGGCTAAAGGACCAGGTCCTTCTGCCAGCTTGAATTTAGCCTGCTCTCTGTGAGAAAGCTAAATCCCATTCGGCTAAGGCCTCTTTCTCACTTCCTTTTCTTGCAATCCGTCGCAATCCGTCATTTTGGGCAAAAACGGATCCTGCAAATGTTCTCGCAGGATGCGTTTTTTTTACCATAAACTTGTATTAGCGACGGATCGCAACGGATTGCCACACGTCGCGTCCGTCGTGCTACGGATCCGTCGTGTTTTGGCGGACCGTCGTCACAAAAAAATGTTCAATGTAACGTGTTTTTGTACATCGTGTCCGCCATTTTCGACCGCGCATGCGCGGCCGAAACTCCGCCCCCTCCTCCCCAGACTGCAGAATGGGCAGCGGATGCGTCGAAAAACTGTATCCACTGCCCACGTCGTGCAAAACTTTCACAACGTCCGTCGGTACGTTGGCCCGACGCATTGCGACGAAAGATGATCTACTAGATCTAGCAGGCTAAAGGACCAGGTCCTTCTGCCAACTTGAATTTAGCCTGCTCACTGTGAGAAAGCTAAATCCAAGTGGGATAAAGGACCAGGTCCCTTGAAGTGGTTTAATACCAGACTTAGGCTAGGGTCACATTGCGTTATGTGACCGCGATTAATTGACTATGTTACACCACGGCATAACGCGGTGTAACGTAGTCCGTTAACGCCGCCATAGCCTGTAATGGCGAACGCATCGCTAGCGCACGCCCACATTGGGCGTGCGCTAGCGATGTGCCGTCATTTGAGTGTCGGACCACGAACACTGCTTGCAGCGTTCGTGGTCCGTTCCTTGCTAGCGCAGATCGGGCATCTGCGCTAGCGGGATCGGCTAATGCGATCCCTTTTGGGACATTGCGTTAGCGCAGTCCATAGCGCTATGCGCTAAACGGACTGCCCTAACGCAATGTGACCCTAGCCTTAGTAAGCTAAGCTTAGTAAGCTAAAACACCAGATCCTTCTGCCCACTTAGATTTAGCTTGCTGTATGTAACAAATTCTAGTGGGCAACGCAGTCCAACAGTGATTCACCATCTGATGCACTGTAATGATTCCACTGGTTCACTGTCGGACTTCCGTACTGTAGTGCCCCTGTGTCACGCAGGGGGCAATCCAACCTACTACAATGTTTCCGCCAGGTTATGCATATTGCTGGTCACTGTGCTCCTTGAGTTCACCTCAAGTGACAGTTGACAGCTCAGAGGGTTCTGTGATAACCGCAAACTGTAATCTCCAGTGACCTCACAGGTGGTGGCTTCCATGCCACCCTTAGGCCGGGGTCACACTCGGTGTAAGACAATACGGTCCGTAATTTACGGCCGTAATACGCAGAAAAGTCCCCAAAATAGTGGTCCGTATCTCCTCCGTAGGCAGGGTGTATCAGCGTATTTTGCGCATGGCATCCTCCGTATGTAATCCGTATGGCATCCGTACTGCGAGATTTTCTCGCAGGCTTGCAAAACCGACCTATGGACATACAATGGATCCATGTGCTCAAAAAATCGTAACAACATATATACTGTCATATATATATATATATATATATATATATATATATATATGTGTCAGTAGACACATATATGTATATATATTAATATTTCATCCAGCGCGAGATAGCAAAAGCCGGCAATTGAATTATCGGCTTTAAAGCTATCTCCTTCCTAAGCCCGACATGATATGAGACATGGTTTACATACAATGAATGAACAAAACGCACCAACCCATTTCCTCAGGTTACCAATGGGCCACATTCCAAGCTCAATATAAACATATTGACCATAAGGTAATAAACCCTAGTCACGAAGTGTATTCTTTAAGACAAAATCTTTATTTAACATACATAAAACAACATATAAATATTAAAACAGTGCCTCACAATCAGATGAAATACTACACCAAGGTGAACAGCGAACATCACAGCTATATAATCTTAAGTGTATTTTATAGTTACCTAGAAATCATCGGATAGATATTTCCTATTTCATATCTCCACCAGAGTAGTAAAGCCAGTGACTGAGGGCAGATAGTCCATGGTTATTGGCCCCCTCCCTGGCTAAAAACATCTGCCCCCAGAAAAGGCACATCTGGAAGATGCGCCTATTCTGGCACTTGGCCACTCTCTTCCCATTCCCGTGTAGCAGTGGGATATGGGGTAATGAAGGGTTAATGTCACCTTGCTATTGTAAGGTGACATTAAGCCAGATTAATAATGGAGAGGCGTCAATTATGACACCTATCCATTATTAATCCAATTGTATGAAATGGTTAAAAAACACACACACACACACATTATTACAAAGTCTTTTAATGAAATACAAACACAGGTTGTTGGAATATTTTATTATCCTGGTAATCCACCTGAAGACCCTCGCTCTGTAACAAAGGAAAAATAAAAAAAACAACAATATCTCATACCTTCCGATGATCTGTCACGTCCCACGATGTAAATCCATCTGAAGGGGTTAAAATATTTTACAGGCAGGAGCTCTGCTATAATGCAGCTGTGCTCCTGCCTGTAAAACCCCAGCAAATGAATGGAAAGTAGGTCAATGACCTGTAGTTACCTTCATTCGCGGTGATGCGCCCTCTGCTGGTTGTCCTCATATGACCTCGAGGCTGGGAGAATATTCTGAAAAGTTCCCACGCTCGAGGTCATATGAGGACAACCAGCAGAAGTGTCTATCAGCCATAGGCCGGCGTCACACTCAGCGTAAGACAATGCGGTGCGTATATTATGGCCGTAATATGCTGAAAAGTCCCCAAAATAGTGGTCCATAGCTCCTCCGTAGGCAGGGTGTTTCAGCGTTTTTTGCGCATGGCATCCTCCGTATGTAATCCGTATGGCATCTGTACTGCGTGCTTTTCTCACAGGCTTGCAAAACCGACATACGGCTATACAAGGGATCCATGTTTAAAAAAAAACAAAAAACATATATACTGTCATATATATAAATATATATATATATATGTCAGTAGACACATACAGTATATGTATATATATATATATATATTAATATTTCATACAGCGCGAGATAGCTTTAAAGCCGGTAATTCAATTACCGGCTTTTGCTATCTCCTTCCTAAACCCGACATGATGAGACATGGTTTACATACAATAAACCATCTCATATCCCCATTTTTTTGCATATTCCACACTACTAATGTTAGTAGTATGTATATGCAAAATTTGGCCGTTCTAGCCATTAAATTAAAGGGTTAAATGGCGGAAAAAATTGGCGTGGGCTCCCGCGCAATTTTCTCCGCCAGAGTAGTAAAGCCAGTGACTGAGGGCAGACATTAATAGCCTGGAGAGGGTCCATGGTTATTGCCCCCCCCCCCGGCTAAAAACATCTGCCCCCAGCCACCCCAGAAAGGCACATCTGGAAGATGCGCCTATTCTGGAACTTGGCCACTCTCTTCCCATTCCCGTGTAGCGGTGGGATATGGGGTAATGAAGGGTTAATGCCACCTTGCTATTGTAAGGTGACATTATGCCAAATTAATAATGGAGAGGCATCAATTATGACACCTATCCATTATTAATCCAATACTAGTAAAGGGTTAAAAAAACACACATTATTAAAAATTATTTTATTGAAATAAAAACAAAGGTTGTTGTAATAATTTATTCTACGCTCAATCCTTCTGAAGACCCTCGCTCTGTAACAAAGTAAAAATAATAAACCAACAATATACATACCTTCCGAAGATCTGTAACGTCCCACGATGTAAATCCATCTGAAGGGGTTAAAACATTTTGCAGCCAGGAGCTCTGCTAATGCAGCGCTGCTCCTGCCTGCAAAACCCCGGGGAATGAAGGTAAAGTAGGTCATTGACCTATATTTACCTTCATTTGCGGTGAGGCGCCCTCTGCTGGCTGTTCCTGGAGCGTGGGAACTTTCCTAGAAAGCTCCCTGGCTCGAGTTCATATGAGGGCGCCCTCTGCTGGTTGTCCTCATATGAACTCGAGCCTGGGAGCTTTCCAGGAAAGTTCCCACGATCTAGGAACAGCCAGCAGAGGGCGCCTCACCGCAAATTAAGGTAAATATAGGTCATTGACCTACTTTACCTTCATTCCCCGGGGTTTTGCAGGCAGGAGCAGCGCTGCATTAGCAGAGCTCCTGGCTGCAAAATGTTTTAACCCCTTCAGATGGATTTACATCGTGGGACGTTACAGATCTTCGGAAGGTATGTATATTGTTGGTTTATTATTTTTACTTTGTTACAGAGCGAGGGTCTTCAGATGGATTGAGCGTAGAATAAATTATTACAACAACCTTTATTAAAAATTATTTTATTGAAATAAAAACAATGTGTGTGTTTTTTTAACCCTTTACTAGTATTGGATTAATAATGGATAGGTGTCATAATTGACGCCTCTCCATTATTCATTTGGCTTAATGTCACCTTACAATAGCAAGGTGACATTAACCTTTCATTACCCCATATCCCACCGCTACACGGGAATGGGAAGAGAGTGGCCAAGTGCCAGAATAGGCGCATCTTCCAGATGTGCCTTTTCTGGGGTGGCTGGGGTCAGATGTTTTTAGCCAGGGGGGGGGGGGGGGCAATAACCATGGTCCCTCTCCAGGCTATTAATATCTGCCCTCAGTCACTGGCTTTCCCACTCTGGCGGAGAAAATTGCGTGGGGGCCCACGACAATTTTTTCCGCAATTTTACCCTTTAATTTAATAGATAGAGCCCCCAAATTTTACACCAAGACACTTCTTACATTACTAAAGAGGAATATGTAATAAAAGAAGAGATATGAGATGGTTTACTGTATGTAACCATGTCTCATATCATGTCGGGTTGGGGAAGGAGATAGGAAAAGCCGGCAATTGAATTACCGGCTTTTCTGCTATCTAGCGCTGCATGAAATATATATATATATATATATATATGTGTCTCACTGACATATATATATATATCCCTATACTATGTATAGACATTTATTTTAGCTATTCTATTCTAAACTGTCAGTGTGATTTAACTGTACACCGCACTGAATTGCCGGCTTTTCTATAGAACACCGCTGCGTCTTTCTCGCAAGACACACTGTTGGTCCGTGTGTAATCCGTATTTTTCTCGCCCCCATAGACTTTCATTGGCGATTTTTTTTTTGCGCAATACGCTGACACACGCAGCATGCTGCGATTTTCTACGGCCGTAAAAGACCGTATAATACGGATCTATAAAATACGGCAGATAGGAGCTGGGCCATAGAGAATCATTGTACCGTGTGCAATCCGTATTTTCTACACCTCTCATACATCCGTAAAACTCGCTAGTGTGACGCCGGCCTAACTCTCGACTCTGCCCTGTCCATCAAACCGCACGTCCAAACTCTTGCCACCTCCTGTCGCCTCCAACTCAAACATATTGCCAGAATCCGTCCCTTCCTCTGCCCTCAATCTACTAAAACGCTTGTGCATGCCCTCATCATCTCTCGCCTCGACTACTGCAACACCCTCATCTGTGGCCTCCCCGCTAACTCTCTTGCACCACTCCAGTCTGTCCTCAACTCTGCTGCCCGGCTAATCCACCTCTCTCCTCCCCTCTGCAAATCCCTCCACTGGTTCCCAATTCCCCAACGAATCCAGTTCAAACTACTAACACTGACCTACAAAGCCATCCACAACCTGTCCCCTCCCTATATCTCTGAACTATTCTCCCAATATCTTCCCTCACGTAATCTTCGATCCTCCCAAGACCTCCTACTCTCCTCCACACTTATTCATTCCTCACACAACCGCCTCCAAGATTTCTCCCCAATATCCCCCATCCTCTGGAATTCAACACCTCAACACGTCTGATTAGCCACTAGTGCCACCACCCTCGGATCCTTCAGACAGAACCTGAAAACCCATCTCTTCAGGAAAGCCTACAGCCTGCAATAACCATTCTGCCGCCTCCCCACCACCAGAGCTGCTGCACCCCGACCTTCTGTCTCTTTCCCATTATCCCATAGAACATAAATCCACAAGGACAGGGTCCTCTCCCCTCTGTACCCGTCTGTCATTGTAAATTTGTTCACTGTAAATGATATCTATAACCCTGTATGTAACCCCTTTCTCATTGACAGCACCATGGAATTAATGATGCTATATAAATAATAATTCATGCCAGGCTGCCCAGAGGCAAAGACAAACTGTCCTCTGTGGAAGGTGTATGGTCTATGTCCTCCCTGCCATGCTCCAGTGATGCCTGTGAGCTACTTTGAGTGCCACCCTGTTGTGTTCACGACATGGTGAAGTGTTGTTCCACAGAACTACTCACCCGTGCGTGCTGCAGCTGAAACTCCAGTATTGCTTCTGCTCGCACAGCCTCTACAGCGTATGCAACTTTTGAGTTCCACCTTGTTGATATGTCGCATATGAGGCGCTGAGCGAGAAGGCAGAAGTGACGCTGCAGTGCAGACCGTCGAGCAGCTGCAGGGTGTGAACGCCATAATTGTGCACAGACGACCTCTCACATATGGGTAATTTTTAAGAAAGATTTGCACCACTAAACTTGACACATGTGCCAGGCAAGGGATGTGGTCAAACCAGCTACGCCTAGAGGTGCTACCAGATTTCGCCCGTTATTGCACACCACCAGGCCTGGATTTAGGTCCAGCAGCACCAACCACTCATCAGTCTCGTTTATTCCTTGTCCACAGCTCTTGAGCAGTATGGCACTTGTCCCCCAAAATGATGAGTTTGAGAACAGCCTACTGTCTTTTCCCCCTGGCTGTGTTAAAGTTGCTGGTGCAAGTCTTACTGCTAGGTGATGGAGTAAGTGGAGTAGGCCACATGGGCAGAGCAATGTCCAACAATAGATGTAGGACATGCGCTAGAACGCCTCCCTCCTCTGTCCCAGCTGCAACATTTACCCAGTGTGCAGATAGGGAGATATAACGTCCCTGCCAATACTTACTGGTCCACGTATCGGTAGTTATCTGGACTGTGCCACTGATGGCGTTGCACAGTGCACACCTGATTTTGGTTGCAACATGTGTGTGCTGGGCAGGGATGGCCAACTTGAAACATTAGTGGTGGATGGGAACCATGTACTTAGCAACAGCCACCACCATCATTTATTTAAAATGTTTTTTCTCCATCAGCTGGAATGGCAGTGTTTCAAAGGCCAGGAATTGGTAAATGCTGTTATTCAGGACCAGGGCCTGTGGGCAGGTAGTGGGGTATTTCCTCTTTCTCTATGGGGTTTGGGTGATGGAGAGATGAACACTTCAATGGGACAGGGTGGAGATGCTTGGTGACACTGCTGGTGCTGTCACATCCTGTCTTTGCGGGTAGGCTGTTGTTCGTGAGCTGGATGAAGAGGTCAAGACAGCAGCAGAAGAGGGAGCAGGAGGAAAGCTCACATCTGTCATGTTATTTTTTTTTAAGGTGTCTACTCTACTGCTGCTCGTACTTAGAACTCAGATGCAGGTGGTGCTCAGGTTAAGAAAATGTTAAAAAAAAAAAAAAAAAAATCAGAAGAGACTGCTTCATGACTTTGGGCTGATACTGCTTGGCCGATTTGCAAAGGGGTGAGGTGGTAGAAAGATGCCCACGGTCCTCAGGTGAAAACTGCGCTTTCAGCAGTGGACCCAGTGGAAGGAACTAGAGGCGCTCTCAGCCATCATAGATGAGGAGGGTGAGGTTTTATTGTCCTGTGATTTAGGTCTGATCCAGGGTTGTGAAGTCTCCAGGAGGTCTGAGGGAAACATTCCTTAATTGATGGAGCAAGATAAATACATGCGACACATTCATTCCAGCTGTGTCACAGGTCGTCAGAATTTTGTAAACTATTAGTACAAAAAAAATAAAAAAGTATGTAAATATTGCCTAACATTCCAGAGATACATTATTCCTCTGGAAAATATGTCACAGCCTGTCCCATCAGTGGTGGCAGAAGCACCCTCAGAGGAAGCCAGCTTATGTCTTTTACAGAAAAAACAATTATGGATTTAAAAAAAACACCCAAGTGCGGGTCCGGTCTACTGGTGAGGACGTCCCTACAGATAGTTTCCCCAATAACCTGCAATGTGTAAACTCAGCCTGATACAGATCCAACTCCTTACTCTCCACTAATGTTACCCCGCGCTTAAGAATTATAGAAATGAAAATTCAACTCATAGCTGTCAAACAATTTTATTACAAGTCAAATAGTTAGAAATAAAAGAGATATATAAATATATGCATAAATACAAATGAATAAGTTGTGTTTTAGAAATCAAAACAATAAATTAAACATTAAAGACAGATTAATGATAAAAAAGCAAAACACATTTTGTACCAAAGTCCCCTGTGCTTTAGCTGCAAAAATTGTATTGTGGTGCTTAAAGGGAACCTGTCACCCCCAAAATCAAGGGTGAGCTAAGCCCACCAGCATCAGGGGCTTATCTACAGCATTCTGTAATGCATTCTGTAATGCTGTAGATAAGCCCCCGATGTATCCTAAACAAATGAGAAAAAGAGGTTAGATTATACTCACCCAGGGACAGTCCCGGTCCTGTCCAATGGGCATCGCGGTCCGGTCCAGCACCTCCTATCTTCATCAGATGACGTCCTCTTCTTGTCTTCTCACTGCGGCTCCAGCACAAAGTACTGCAGTGCGCAGGCCCCAGGCATCTCTGACCTTTCCCGGCACCTGCGCACCGCAGCGTGAAGACAAGAAGAGAACGTCATCCTAACAAGATGTGAGGCCCCGGACCGCGACGCCCATCAGATCGGACTGCCTGCGTGAGTATATTATAACCTCTTTTTCTTATCTTTTAGGATACATCGGGGGCTTATCTACAGCAACAGCATTACAGAATGCTGTAGATAAGCCCCTGATGCTGGTTGGCTTAGCTCAACTTGAATTTTGGGGGGAGGCGGAGGGACCCGACGGGGCCGGGGAGGCGGAGGGACCCGACGGGGCCGGGGAGGCGGAGGGACCCGACGGGGCCGGGGAGGCGGAGGGACCCGACGGGGCCGGGGAGGCGGAGGGACCCGACGGGGCCGGGGAGGCGGAGGGACCCGACGGGGCCGGGGAGGCGGAGGGACCCGACGGGGCCGGGGAGGCGGAGGGACCCGACGGGGCCGGGGAGGCGGACATCCACATCCCGCCTTGACATCCACAGCTCCCTCCTGTCTGCTCTGCTCTATGGAGGAAGAGGCAAATCCTGCACAAAACAATCCAAATCCTGCACGAAATCCCGCCATGACATCCACAGCTTCCTCATGTCTGCTCTGTCTGTTCTGTGGAGGAAGAAGCGCCGCCCCTTCCGGTCACATGGGCATGACGTCAGCAGAGGTCCCTTAGCCGACTTGGATTTAGCCTCTACCGTCCCCCCACCGGTATACTGAGGCGCTTTACGTTACGGTGTCGTTACCGTTATGTGGCGATGAACTGCTGTGTAGTCCGAATCCTAAACGTTCACCCCGACGAGCTGCCACATACAACGGTGGCGATACCCGGGCGCAGACGGTGTGCAGGCGACTCCCTGCGTGTAGGGGATCATACATTCTGCTGACGACTCCTCGAGTTCACATGTAGACAAATGCATGAATAAGGATAGAAACTATAAGAGCGGGTGCACCGGAAGGTGGTGGGTAGAGTCGGTGGCCTAGATCCGCATGTCCCGGTCCTACAATGGCGGGAGGACCACCTCTGCCGGCACCTGTCTGTTCTGCTGAGCAGCCGGTCTGGGCGACATCACTGGGTCCTACAACAACTGCGGTTACCGATCACGGCTGTGGCTAATAACATGGGACGTGCAGATACATTTGCAACAACTGTAGTGGTGGGATTTATGGGGTCTACTGATCAGATCGGTTCTGTTAAAAATCCCCACAGGAAAACTGAATTGCAGCATCACAAAGTTTCAGATCTATGATATTTGAGGTGCAAGGTGAGGATGTTCCCCTGATATGTGATTGACAGCTGACCTAGTGCAAAACTGCAGAAGATCTGTGGTCTGTAGCAGTCTGTCATTATCAGCAATAAATCTAGTCTGCTGTCACTGATTCTGCCTTAGGCCGGGGTCAGACCTAGCGTATAAAAATACGGTCTGTTTTTTATGGCCGAGAGATGCAGAACAGTTCCTGAACAGTGATCCGTATTCAATGCAGATGGCCTGGTCGTGCGACTGCGCTCTGTGGACGAGCTCTCGCTTCTGGAGGAGGGGTGGCGAATGCCTACAGCCAACTGTTTCCTAGACCGTGGGCTAGGCAGAACTGTCCCACTATGGCTGTCCCCTGTGGACCCTGCATCCACCACATTAACCCAGTGCGCTGTGATGGAAACGTAACGTCCCTGGCCATGCCTACTGGTCCATGCATCTGTTGTGAGGTGTACCTTTCTACTGACTGATTGCCTCAGTGCATGGACAATGCGGTCTTTGACATGCTGGTGGAGGGCTGGGATGGCCTTTCTCGCAAGGAAGTGTCAACTGGGTAGGTCATAGCGTGGTACTGCGTAGGCAATCAGGGCTTTGAAAGCTTCGCTTTCAACCAACCGGTAGGGCATCATCTCTAACGAGATTAGTCGAGCAATGTGGGCGTTCAAACCCTGCGTACGCGGATGAGAGGATGAGTACTTTCCTTTCCTAACAAGAGTCTCTTGTAGGGTGAGCTGGACTGGAGAGGTGCATATGATGGAACTAGGGGGGGTGGTGGTGGACATGGCAGATTGAGAGAGGGTTGGTGATGGTATTCTTGATGTTGGCTTGCATACAGTGTTTCCTACCAAGAACAGTGAGGGAAGCAATGTAGCGTTGCTGACTAGCTTCATTCTGAGCATGTGCACCAACGTTACGGGACGTTGGGTAGTTAGTCCATGCTTGCAAGTGCATGCTGGTTAAATGTCTAAGCATGCACGTTGTATTTACATTTTGGAGATTCTTCCCTCTGCTAAAGGTCCTTGAGCATTTCTTACAGATAACTTTGCACTGATCATTCGGATCTTGGTTAAAAAATTCCCACACTACACTCTTCCTACTATGGAATACCTTTTCAGGCATTGCACGCTGTGCTACTTTATCTGGATAGCCACGCTGTCCTAAAACTGTTTTTGGTTTTGACAAACGTTTTTGGCCAGATATGGGCCTGCCAGATGAAAGCTGTTGCGGTATAGATGGCTGCTGCAGATCATCCCCCTCCGCTTCTGAGCTACTGGCAGCGGCACCCTCTTCCCCCAATAGCTGCCAATCTGGGTCATCTATCACCTCTTCTTCAATTTCATGTGCACCTTCCTCTGTGTCACCGTGTAAGGTGCTATAACGTTCGGGATGGGGCACCATAGTCTCATCAGGGTCAGATTCTGGCTCAGTACACTGCGAGGGCAATGTAGTGATCTGAGTCACTGGAACAGCATAATAATCTAGCTGTGGCTGTGCAACAGTGCACTCCATGTCCGATTCATCTTGTAATGGGCTGTTAACAATTTCCCGTTCTAACCCAGGCACGGTATTTGTAAAGAGCTCCATGGAGTAACCTGTAGTGTCGCCTGCCGCATCCTTCACTTTTGGTTTGGGTGAAGGACACAAGGAACTGACTTGTTCCTGACCGAGAGCATCCACTGACGACTCGCTGCTTTTATATTTCGAACTTTTTGAAGAGGAGGCGAAAGAGCTAGAGGCGGAGTCAGCAAGGAAAGCCAAAACTTGTTCCTGCTGCTCCGGCTTTAAAAGCTGTTTTCCTGCTCCCAGATAAGGGAGCCTTCGAGGCCTTGTGTAGCCAGATGATGACGCTGGCTCAACACCTCGAGCCTTTGGTGCTATTTTGCTTTTCCCACTACCACCAGATGCTCCACCACCACCACCACCATCAGTACCAGCTGGCAACGACCGCCCACGGCCTCTTCCACCAGACTTCCTCATTTTTGGAAAAATTTAACCAAAATAACAACCGTTATATGGTACTGTGAAACAAGGTAGAAGGTGTATATAAACTTGTTGAGAATTTAAATCTCCCTTTTTTGGGGGAGACTGCACCAAAACTCAGGCCCAGTGTATTACACTACACAATGTAAGTGGCAGAACGTGGCTGGAAGATATACGACTAACAGAACTGACGTAGATCCACTTAGTGCCAATTTAAATCTCCCTTTTTTTGGGGGGAGACTGCAACAAAACTCAGGCCCAGTGTATTACACTACACAATGTAAGTGGCAGAACGTGGCTGAAAGATATACGACAAACTAACAGAACTGACGTAGATCCACTTAGTGCCAATTTAAATCTCCCTTTTTTGGGGGGGGATACTGCACCAAAACTCGGGCCCAGTGTATTACACTACACAATGTAAGTGGCAGAATGTGGCTGGAAGATATACGACAAACTAACAGAACTGACGTAGATTCACTTAGTGCCAATTTAAATCTCCCTTTTTTAGGGGGGGAGACTGCAACAAAACTCAGGCCCAGTGTATTACACTACACAATGTAAGTGGCAGAAAGTGGCTGGAAGATATATAAAAAAATACAAGGGCTGTAGTACAATTTCAAACTCCCTACAATGATCTCAGGACAAGTATGGCAGCAATAAAAACTGCTGCACACAAAAGTGTGGACAAATAAACAAGATAACTGTGCAGAAAGGAGCAACAGGATTTTTGCTTTTAAAAAAGCAGTTGGTTTGCACAGCGGTGTACAAACAGCAATGCAGCTATCAGGGAGCCTTATAAGGCAGCCTAATAAGCTACAGCGCTGATGCACAAAAATTTAAACTCCACTGTCCCTGCAAAGAAAAGCTGGTGTTGGACAGTGGAAATCGCTACAGCACAAGCAGTTTCGGGGCTTAATCTTCCCTCCCTAACTATATCCCTTCTTCTGATGCAGCTGCAGCAACCTCTCCCTATGCTAAGATCGGCAGAAGTAAGATGGCGGTCGGCGTGCACGCCCCTTTATAGTCCCTGTGATGCCGCAGAAAGCAAGCCCAATCACGGTCATGCCCTTCTCTAAGATGGTGGGGACTGTTGTGAGTTCTGTGATCAAGCACCCTCCTGTGGTCACGAGTGGTACTGCGGCTTCTGAGTTTCCTTCCTCAGGTGATGAGGTTAAGTCGTTAGGTGCTGCTCTATTTAACTCCACCTAGTGCTTTGATCCTGGCCTCCAGTCAATGTTCTAGTATTGGTCTTGCTTCCTCCTGGATCGTTCCTGTGGCCTGTCTGCTCAGCATAAGCTAAGTTCTGCTTGTGTTACTTTTGTTGCTATATTTTCTGTCCAGCTTGCTTTTTTGGTTTTGCTTGCTTGCTGGAAGCTCTAAGACGCAGAGGGAGCACCTCCGTACCGTTAGTCGGTGCGGAGGGTCTTTTTGCCCCTCTGCGTGGTTGTTTGTAGGTTTTTGTGTTGACCGCAAAGCTATCTTTCCTATCCTCGGTCTATTCAGTAAGTCGGGCCTCACTGTTGTGAGTTCTGTTTTTGGGCTCCCTCTGGTGGTTACTGATGGTACTGGGTGACTTGTCTTTCCTGGGTTTCTGGGTTCCACCTGTTCCATCAGCATATGGGAGTTTCCTATTTAACCTGGCTTTGCTGGCATTTCCTCGCCGGTTATCAATGTATCCAGTGTGTCTTGTTACCTCTGCTCCCTGCTCCTAGAACCTTCTGGTCAAGCTAAGTTTGGATTTTCCTGTTTTGGTGTTTTGCTTTATTTGTTTTTTAGTCCAGCCTGCAGATATGTGATTCTTGCTGCTGGTTGCTCTAGTGGGCTGAAATTGCTCCTCATGTACCATGAGTTGGCACATGAGTTCAAGTAATTTCAGGATGGTTTTTTGAAGGGTTTTTCGCTGACCGCGCAGTTCACTTTTGTATCCTCTGCTATCTAGCTTTAGCGGGCCTCATTTTGCTGAAACTGTTTTCATACTGCGTATGTGCTTTCCTCTCATTTCACCGTCATTATATGTGGGGGGCTGCTATTTCTGTGGGGGATTTCTCTGGAGGCAAGAGAGGTCTGTGTTTCTTCTAATAGGGGAAGTTAGATCTTCGGCTGGAGCGAGACGTCTAGGATCATCGTAGGCACGTTCCCCGGCTACTTTTATTTGTGTGTTAGGTTCAGGGTCGCGGTCAGCTCAGGTTCCATCGCCCTAGAGCTTGTTTGTATCTGTGCTTGTCCTTTAGTGATCCCCTGCCATTGGGATCATGACAGTATAACCGGCCCACAAAGTGTTAATTGTATTGGCTGAAGTAGGAGGATAAGTAGTCTGAGGAAGTTTTTTTTTTCTCTTTCCCTCAGAGTTTGCTGCCTAGCCTTATTGCAGCGTGGCTACTTCCTCCTCCTCTTAATCTTTGAATGGCTCTGATCCCAGCTGTTTATCATGGACGTCCAGAGTTTGGCTTCCAGCCTGAATAATCTTGCCACTAAGGTTCAAAATATACAGGATTTTGTTGTACATGCTCCTATGTCTGAACCTAGAATTCCTGTCCCAGAGTTTTTTTCTGGAGATAGATCTCGTTTTCTGAATTTTAGGAACAATTGCAAGTTGTTTCTTTCTTTGAAATCTCGCTCCTCTGGAGACCCTGCTCAGCAAGTCAAGATAATTATATCTTTCCTGCGGGGTGACCCTCAGGATTGGGCATTTGCATTGGCACCAGGGGACCCTGCGTTGCTTAATGCGGATGCGTTTTTTCTGGCATTAGGTTTGCTCTATGAGGAACCTAACCAAGAGATTCAGGCTGAAAAAGCTTTGTTGGCCCTCTCTCAGGGGCAAGATGAAGCAGAAATTTATTGTCAAAAATTTCGGAAGTGGTCGGTACTTACTCAGTGGAATGAGTGCGCTCTGGCTGCAAAGTTTAGAGATGGCCTTTCTGAGGCCATTAAAGATGTTATGGTGGGGTTCCCTGCGCCTGCTGGTCTGAATGAGTCTATGACTATGGCTGTTCAGATTGATCGGCGTTTACGGGAGCGCAAACCTGTGCATCATTTGGCGGTGTCGTCTGAACCGTCACCTGAGATAATGCAATGTGATAGAATTCAGTCCAGAAGTGAACGGCAAAAGTATAGGCGGAAAAAAGGGTTGTGCTTTTATTGTGGTGATTCAGCTCATGTTATATCAGCATGCTCTAAACGCACAAAAAAGGTTGATAAGTCTGTTGCCATTAGTACTTTACAGTCTAAGTTCATTCTGTCTGTGACTCTGATTTGTTCATTATCATCCATTTCCGTCGATGCCTATGTGGATTCAGGCGCTGCCCTGAGTCTTATGGATTGGTCATTTGCCAATCGCTGTGGGTTTAGTCTGGAGCCTCTGGAAGTCCCTATTCCTTTGAAGGGAATTGACTCTACACCTTTGGCTATGAATAAACCTCAGTACTGGACACAAGTGACCATGCGTATGACTCCCGTTCACCAGGAGGTGATTCGCTTCCTGGTACTGTATAATTTGCATGATGTTCTAGTACTTGGTCTGCCATGGTTACAAACTCATAATCCAGTCCTTGACTGGAAATCAATGTCTGTGTTAAGCTGGGGTTGTCAGGGGGTTCATGATGATGCACCTCCGATTTCTATCGCTTCATCTACTCCTTCTGAGATTCCTGTGTTTTTGTCTGACTATCGGGATGTTTTTGAGGAGCCTAAGCTCAGTTCGCTTCCTCATCACAGGGATTGCGATTGTGCTATAAATTTAATTCCAGGCAGTAAATTTCCTAAAGGTCGTTTGTTCAATCTGTCAGTGCCAGAGCATACTGCTATGCGGGATTATGTTAAGGAGTCCTTGGAAAAGGGACATATCCGTCCATCTTTGTCCCCTTTGGGAGCAGGTTTTTTTTTCGTGGCCAAAAAAGATGGTTCCTTGAGGCCTTGTATAGATTATCGTCTTTTGAATAAGATTACCGTAAAATATCAGTATCCTTTGCCATTGTTGACTGATTTGTTTGCTCGCATTAAGGGGGCTAAATGGTTCACTAAGATTGATCTTCGGGGTGCGTATAATCTTATACGAATAAAGCAAGGTGATGAGTGGAAAACCGCATTTAATACGCCTGAGGGCCATTTTGAGTATTTGGTAATGCCTTTTGGACTTTCTAATGCTCCTTCAGTCTTCCAGTCCTTTATGCACGATATTTTCCGTGAATATCTGGATAAATTTATGATTGTGTATTTGGATGATATTTTGGTTTTTTCTGATGACTGGGAGTCTCATGTTCAGCAGGTCAGGAAGGTGTTTCAGGTCCTGCGGGCCAATTCCTTGTTTGTAAAAGGCTCAAAGTGTCTCTTTGGAGTCCAGAAGATTTCTTTCTTGGGGTATATTTTTTCCCCTTCTACTATTGAGATGGATCCCGTCAAGGTTCAGGCTATTTGTGACTGGACGCAGCCTACATCTCTTAAGAGTCTACAGAAGTTCTTGGGCTTTGCTAATTTCTATCGTCGTTTTATAACTAATTTTTCTAGTGTTGTTAAGCCTTTGACGGATTTGACTAAGAAGGGTGCTGATGTTGCTAATTGGTCTCCTGCGGCTGTGGAGGCCTTTCAGGAACTTAAGCGCCGGTTTTCTTCTGCTCCTGTGTTGCGTCAGCCAGATGTTTCGCTCCCTTTTCAGGTTGAGGTTGATGCTTCCGAGATTGGAGCGGGGGCGGTTTTGTCACAGAGAAGCTCCGATGGCTCAGTGATGAAGCCATGTGCGTTTTTTTCTAGAAAGTTTTCGCCGGCTGAGCGGAATTATGATGTTGGTAATCGGGAACTTTTGGCCATGAAGTGGGCATTTGAGGAGTGGCGTCATTGGCTAGAGGGTGCTAGACATCGTGTGGTGGTCTTGACTGATCACAAAAATTTGATTTACCTTGAGTCTACCAGGCGTCTGAATCCTAGACAGGCTCGTTGGTCACTGTTTTTCTCTCGTTTCAATTTTGTGGTTTCATACCTGCCAGGTTCAAAGAATGTGAAGGCGGATGCTCTTTCTAGGAGTTTTGTGCCTGACTCCCTTGGAAATTCTGAGCCCTCTGGTATCCTTAGGGATGGGGTGATTTTGTCTGCTGTCTCCCCAGACTTGCGACGTGCTTTGCAGGAGTTTCAGGCGGGTAAACCTGATCGTTGTCCGCCTGAGAGACTGTTTGTTCCGGATAATTGGACCAGTAGAGTCATCTCCGAGGTCCATTCTTCTGCGTTGGCAGGTCATCCTGGAATATTTGGTACTAGAGACTTGGTGGCCAGGTCTTTTTGGTGGCCTTCCTTGTCGAGGGATGTGCGTTCTTTTGTGCAGTCTTGTGAGGTTTGTGCTCGGGCTAAGCCTTGCTGTTCTCGGGCCAGTGGATTGTTGTCACCTTTGCCTATCCCGAAGAGGCCTTGGACGCACATTTCCATGGACTTTATTTCGGATCTCCCTGTCTCTCAAAAAATGTCCGTCATCTGGGTTGTGTGTGATCGCTTTTCTAAAATGGTTCATCTGGTACCCTTGCCTAAGTTGCCTTCCTCCTCTGAGTTGGTCCCTCTGTTTTTTCAGAATGTGGTTCGTTTGCATGGGATTCCTGAGAACATCGTTTCTGATAGGGGATCCCAGTTTGTGTCTAGATTTTGGCGGACGTTCTGTGCTAAGATGGGCATTGATTTGTCCTTTTCGTCTGCATTCCATCCTCAGACGAATGGCCAGACTGAACGAACTAATCAGACCTTGGAAACTTATTTAAGGTGTTTTGTTTCTGCTGATCAGGATGACTGGGTTACCTTTTTGCCGTTGGCCGAGTTTGCCCTTAATAATCGGGCTAGTTCTGCTACCTTGGTTTCTCCTTTCTTTTGTAATTCGGGGTTTCATCCTCGTTTTTCCTCTGGTCAGGTGGAACCTTCTGATTGTCCTGGAGTGGACATGGTGGTGGATAGGTTGCATCGGATTTGGAGTCATGTGGTGGACAATTTGAAGTTGTCCCAGGAGAAGGCTCAGCAGTTTGCTAATCGCCGTCGCCGCGTGGGTCCTCGACTTCTTGTTGGTGACTTGGTGTGGTTGTCTTCTCGTTTTGTTCCTATGAAGGTCTCTTCTCCTAAGTTCAAGCATCGGTTCATCGGTCCCTATAGGATCTTGGAAATTCTTAACCCTGTGTCGTTTCGTTTGGATCTCCCGGCATCGTTTGCTATTCATAATGTGTTTCATCGGTCGTTGTTGCGGAAGTATGAGGTACCTGTTGTTCCTTCGCTTGAGCCTCCTGCTCCAGTGCTGGTGGAGGGAGAATTGGAGTATGTTGTGGAGAAGATCTTGGATTCTCGTGTTTCCAGACGGAAACTCCAGTATTTGGTCAAGTGGAAGGGTTATGGTCAGGAGGATAATTCTTGGGTGGTTGCCTCGGATGTTCATGCTGATGATTTGGTTCGCGCTTTTCATAGGGCTCATCCTGGTCGCCCTGGTGGTTCTCGTGAGGGTTCGGTGACCCCTCCTCAAGGGGGGGGTACTGTTGTGAGTTCTGTTTTTGGGCTCCCTCTGGTGGTTACTGATGGTACTGGGTGACTTGTCTTTCCTGGGTTTCTGGGTTCCACCTGTTCCATCAGCATATGGGAGTTTCCTATTTAACCTGGCTTTGCTGGCATTTCCTCGCCGGTTATCAATGTATCCAGTGTGTCTTGTTACCTCTGCTCCCTGCTCCTAGAACCTTCTGGTCAAGCTAAGTTTGGATTTTCCTGTTTTGGTGTTTTGCTTTATTTGGTTTTTAGTCCAGCCTGCAGATATGTGATTCTTGCTGCTGGTTGCTCTAGTGGGCTGAAATTGCTCCTCATGTACCATGAGTTGGCACATGAGTTCAAGTAATTTCAGGATGGTTTTTTGAAGGGTTTTTCGCTGACCGCGCAGTTCACTTTTGTATCCTCTGCTATCTAGCTTTAGCGGGCCTCATTTTGCTGAAACTGTTTTCATACTGCGTATGTGCTTTCCTCTCATTTCACCGTCATTATATGTGGGGGGCTGCTATTTCTGTGGGGGATTTCTCTGGAGGCAAGAGAGGTCTGTGTTTCTTCTAATAGGGGAAGTTAGATCTTCGGCTGGAGCGAGACGTCTAGGATCATCGTAGGCACGTTCCCCGGCTACTTTTATTTGTGTGTTAGGTTCAGGGTCGCGGTCAGCTCAGGTTCCATCGCCCTAGAGCTTGTTTGTATCTGTGCTTGTCCTTTAGTGATCCCCTGCCATTGGGATCATGACACCTCACTTTGCTAAATCTATTTCATCTCTGTGTTTGTATTTTCATCTTAACTCACAGTCATTATATGTGGGGGGCTGCCTTTTCCTTTGGGGAATTTCTCTGAGGCAAGGTAGGCTTATTTTTCTATCTTCAGCGCTAGCTAGTTTCTCAGGCTGTGCCGAGTTGCATAGGGAGCGTTAGGCGCAATCCACGGCTACCTCTAGTGTGGTTTGATAGGTTTAGGGATTGCGGTCAGCAGAGTTCCCACGTCTCAGAGCTCGTCCTATGTTTTGTGGTTTTTGTCAGGTCACTTGTGTGCTCTGAACTTCAAGGTCCATTGTGGTTCTGAATTACCTATTCATAACAGTACTGGAGGCCCAAAGTACTATGCTTCTCAATAGAGGGAAAAAAGAAGTTCTGAGACCATTTTTTTTTCTTTGCACTGTGTTTTGCCTTTTTTTTCCCCTAGACATTTGGGTGGTTCAGGACACAGGTGTGGTGATGGACATTAAAGGTCTGTCTTCATGTGTGGATCTTCTCACTGCAAGAGTACAAAATATTCAAGACTTTGTGGCTCAGAATTCTATGTTAGAACCAAGAATTCCTATTCCTGATTTGTTTTCTGGAGATAGAGCTAAATTTCTGAGTTTCAAAAATAATTGCAAACTGTTTCTGGCGTTGAAACCTCGCTTCTCTGGTGACCCTGTTCAACAAGTTAAGATCATTATTTCTTTATTACGTGGCGACCCTCAAGACTGGGCATTTTCCCTTACGCCAGGAGATCCTGCATTATGTAATATTGATGCGTTTTTTCTGGCGCTCGGATTACTGTACGATGAACCTAATTCAGTGGATCAGGCAGAGAAAAATTTGCTGGCTCTGTGTCAGGGTCAGGATGAGATAGAGATTTATTGTCAGAAGTTTAGAAAGTGGTCTGTGCTCACTCAATGGAATGAATGTGCTTTGGCAGCAATCTTCAGAAAGGGTCTCTATGAAGCCCTTAAGGATGTCATGGTGGGATTTCCTATGCCTGCTGGTCTGAATGAGTCTATGTCTTTGGCCATTCAGATCGGTCGACGCTTGCGTGAGCGTAAATCTGTGCACCATTTGGCGGTATTACCTGAGCATAAACTTGAGCCTATGCAGTGCGATAGGACTTTGACCAGAGCTGAAAGGCAGGAACACAGACGTCAGAATGGGCTGTGTTTCTACTGTGGTGATTCCACTCATGCTATCTCCGATTGTCCTAAGCGCACTAAGCGGTTCGCTAGGTCTGCCACCATTGGTACGGTACAGTCGAAATTTCTTTTGTCCGTTACTTTGATCTGCTCTTTGTCTTCCTATTCTGTCATGGCATTTGTGGATTCAGGCGCTGCCCTGAATTTGATGGACTTGGAGTTTGCTAGGCGCTGTGGGTTTGTCTTGGAGCCCTTGCAGTGTCTTATTCCATTGAGAGGAATTGATGCTACGCCTTTGGCCAAGAATAAGCCTCAGTATTGGACCCAGCTGACCATGTGCATGGCTCCTGTGCACCAGGAGGATATTCGCTTTCTGGTGTTGCAAAATCTGCATGATGTGGTCGTGTTGGGGTTGCCATGGCTACAAGTCCATAACCCAGTATTAGATTGGAAATCAATGTCTGTGTCCAGCTGGGGTTGTCAGGGGGTACATGGTGATGTTCCATTTTTGTCTATCTCATCATCCACCCCTTCTGAGGTCCCAGAGTTCTTGTCTGATTACCGGGATGTATTCGTTGAGCCCAAGTCCAATGCCCTACCTCCGCATAGGGATTGTGATTGTGCTATCGAGTTGATTCCTGGTAGTAAGTTTCCTAAGGGTCGACTGTTTAATTTATCTGTACCTGAGCACGCCGCTATGCGGAGTTACGTAAAAGAATCCTTGGAGAAGGGTCATATTCGGCCGTCGTCATCGCCATTGGGAGCAGGGTTCTTTTTTGTGGCCAAGAAGGATGGTTCGCTGAGACCTTGTATTGATTACCGCCTTTTAAATAAAATCACGGTCAAATTTCAGTACCCCTTGCCACTGCTATCTGATTTGTTTGCTCGGATTAAGGGGGCTAGTTGGTTCACCAAGATAGATCTTCGTGGTGCATATAATCTTGTGCGTATTAAACGGGGCGATGAATGGAAAACTGCATTTAATACGCCCGAGGGCCATTTTGAGTACCTAGTTATGCCATTCGGACTTGCCAATGCTCCATCAGTATTTCAGTCCTTTATGCATGACATCTTCCGAGAGTACCTGGATAAATTCCTGATTCTATACTTGGATGATATTTTGGTCTTCTCGGATGATTGGGAGTCTCATGTGAAGCAGGTCAGAATGGTGTTCCAGGTCCTGCGTGCTAATTCTTTGTTTGTGAAGGGATCAAAGTGTCTCTTTGGTGTTCAGAAGGTTTCATTTTTGGGGTTTATTTTTTCCCCTTCTACCATCGAGATGGACCCTGTTAAGGTCCAGGCCATTTATGATTGGACTCAGCCGACATCTCTGAGTAGTCTGCAAAAGTTCCTTGGATTTGCTAATTTTTATCGTCGCTTCATCTGTAATTTTTCTAGTATTGCTAAACCATTGACCGATTTGACCAAGAAGGGTGCTGATGTGGTCAATTGGTCTTCTGCTGCTGTGGAAGCTTTTCAAGAGTTAAAGCGTCGTTTTTCTTCTGCCCCTGTGTTGTGTCAACCAGATGTTTCGCTTCCGTTCCAGGTTGAGGTTGATGCTTCTGAAATTGGAGCGGGGGCTGTTTTGTCGCAAAGAGGTGCTGATTGCTCGGTGATGAAGCCATGCGCCTTCTTTTCCAGGAAGTTTTCGCCTGCTGAGCGAAATTATGATGTTGGCAATCGAGAGTTGCTGGCCATGAAGTGGGCATTCGAGGAGTGGCGTCATTGGCTTGAAGGAGCTAAGCATCGCGTGGTGGTCTTGACTGATCACAAGAACTTGACTTATCTCGAGTCTGCCAAATGGTTGAATCCTAGACAGGCTCGTTGGTCGCTGTTTTTCTCCCATTTTGACTTTGTGGTTTCGTACCTTCCGGGCTCTAAAAATGTGAAGGCGGATGCCCTGTCTAGGAGTTTTGTGCCCGACTCTCCGGGTTTGCCTGAGCCGGCGGGTATTCTCAAAGAGGGAGTAATTGTGTCTGCCATCTCCCCTGATTTGCGGCGGATGCTGCAAAAATTTCAGGCTAATAAACCTGATCGTTGCCCAGCAGAGAAACTGTTTGTCCCTGATAGGTGGACGAATAAAGTTATCTCTGAGGTTCATTGTTCGATGTTGGCTGATCATCCTGGAATCTTTGGTACCAGAGATTTGGTGGCTAGATCCTTTTGGTGGCCGTCTCTGTCGCGGGATGTGCGTTCTTTTGTGCAGTCCTGTGGGATTTGTGCTCGGGCTAAGCCCTGCTGTTCTTGTGCCAGTGGGTTGCTTTTGCCCTTGCCGATCCCGAAGAGGCCTTGGACATATATCTCTATGGATTTTATTTCGGATCTCCCCGTCTCTCAAAAAATGTCGGTCATTTGGGTAGTTTGTGATCGCTTCTCTAAGATGATCCATTTGGTACCCTTGTCTAAATTACCTTCCTCCTCTGATTTGGTGCCATTGTTCTTCCAGCATGTGGTTCGTTTACATGGCATTCCAGAGAACATCGTTTCTGACAGAGGTTCCCAGTTTGTTTCGAGGTTTTGGCGAGCCTTTTGTGCTAGGATGGGCATTGATTTGTCTTTTTCCTCGGCTTTCCATCCTCAGACAAATGGCCAGACTGAACGAACCAATCAGACCTTGGAAACATATCTGAGATGTTTTGTTTCTGCTGATCAGGATGATTGGGTGTCCTTTTTGCCGTTGACTGAGTTCGCTCTTAATAATCGGGCCAGCTCGGCTACCTTGGTTTCACCGTTTTTCTGCAATTCTGGGTTCCATCCTCGTTTCTCTTCAGGGCAGGTTGAGTCTTCAGACTGTCCTGGTGTGGATACTGTGGTGGACAGGTTGCAGCGGATTTGGACTCATGTAGTGGACAATTTGACCTTGTCCCAGGAGAAGGCTCAACGTTTCGCTAACCGCAGGCGCTGTGTGGGTCCCCGACTTCGTGTTGGGGATTTGGTTTGGTTGTCATCTCGTTATATTCCTATGAAGGTTTCCTCTCCTAAGTTTAAGCCTCGTTTCATTGGTCCGTATAGGATTTCTGAGGTTCTTAATCCTGTGTCTTTTCGTTTGACCCTTCCAGATTCTTTTTCCATCCATAACGTATTCCATAGGTCATTGTTGCGGAGATACGTGGCGCCTGTGGTTCCATCTGTTGATCCTCCTGCCCCGGTTTTGGTGGAGGGGGAGTTGGAGTATATAGTGGAGAAGATTTTGGATTCTCGTGTTTCGAGACGGAAACTCCAGTACCTGGTTAAGTGGAAGGGTTATGGTCAGGAAGACAATTCCTGGGTCTTTGCCTCTGATGTCCATGCTGTCGATCTTGTTCGTGCCTTTCATATGGCTCATCCTGGGCGGCCTGGGGGCTCTGGTGAGGGTTCGGTGACCCCTCCTCAAGGGGGGGGTACTGTTGTGAGTTCTGTGATCAAGCTCCCTCCTGTGGTCACGAGTGGTACTGCGGCTTCTGAGTTTCCTTCCTCAGGTGATGAGGTTAAGTCGTTAGGTGCTGCTCTATTTAACTCCACCTAGTGCTTTGATCCTGGCCTCCAGTCAATGTTCTAGTATTGGTCTTGCTTCCTCCTGGATCGTTCCTGTGGCCTGTCTGCTCAGCATAAGCTAAGTTCTGCTTGTGTTACTTTTGTTGCTATATTTTCTGTCCAGCTTGCTTTTTTGGTTTTGCTTGCTAGCTGGAAGCTCTGAGACGCAGAGGGAGCACCTCCGTACCGTTAGTCGGTGCGGAGGGTCTTTTTGCCCCTCTGCGTGGTTGTTTGTAGGTTTTTGTGTTGACCGCAAAGCTATCTTTCCTATCCTCGGTCTATTCAGTAAGTCAGGCCTCACTTTGCTAAATCTATTTCATCTCTGTTTGTATTTTCATCTTAACTCACAGTCATTATATGTGGGGGGCTGCCTTTTCCTTTGGGGAATTTCTCTGAGGCAAGGTAGGCTTATTTTTCTATCTTCAGGGCTAGCTAGTTTCTCAGGCTGTGCCGAGTTGCATAGGGAGCGTTAGGCGCAATCCACGGCTACCTCTAGTGTGGTTTGATAGGTTTAGGGATTGCGGTCAGCAGAGTTCCCACGTATCAGAGCTCGTCCTATGTTTTGTGGTTTTTGTCAGGTCACTTGTGTGCTCTGAACTTCAAGGTCCATTGTGGTTCTGAATTACCTATTCATAACAGGGGACCGAGACCTATGTCATCACGCTGCCCACACTCTGTGTCCTCCTTCATTGGATGAAAAATGGCGCTGAAAACGTCATACGAAACACGACTTTGGCGCGCTGATCGCCGACGTCATGGCTGATCCCACACCACGAAACCCGACTTTGCCGAAAGTCGGCGATTTTTCAATTTGTCCGATCCGTTTCGCTCAACCCTACTCCTTACCCTACCCAACCCCATATATAGAATAATTTTGCATTAACCCCAAGTTAGTGATATTGGCTGCACTCTTACTGGTCTATATACACTTTAAAATTTCTTTGTATGCGTTTTTGAGTCATTCAAGTCATTCAAGTTTTTTATGTATTATTAAAAGTAATTTATTATTAAAAGTAATTTTTAGGAGTTATTTTCTTTTGGTTCACGAGTTATTCAGACCCAACTTTCCATCTCTAATCTGGTTTTGTTTTTATCTATACGCTACATCTCGTATACTGTCTAATCTGTCATGATTGTGCACTAAAGTAATATGTGTTATTGTACCAATTGTTTGTGCCACGTAACGGTTTTGATTTTTTTACAGCGTTAAAAGATGTCCATTTATTTTGCCGCAAACTTGTCCTTAAGAAATTATACCACCAGACGGACACACGATTAGATGCCACTGAACAACAAACTTTGGTGGATTTGGAGGACCTTCTCAATGAGCAGCAACCTGAGACTTCAGGTACTGTTCCATCTTCGATCGTGCCGAGATCAACGACATTCCCCCCCTTGTCTATTTGTCCATCAGTCGATATATTTTGTAAACTGGTAACCGAGGATCTAAAAAAGATACCTCAGGGTATATGTAAAGATAATCTTACATCTAGGCAGCGACAAGCCTTGAAAGAACTACAGTCATTGGATACTGTAGTCATTAAACCGGCAGACAAGGGGGGGAATGTCGTGATCTGGCCGGTCGAAAAGTACGAAAGGGAAGCTTTTCGACAGCTCAGGAATAAAGACACTTACCGCACATTACCTAGTAATCCCATGCAGCTATTTCATGCCGAATTAGAATCAATCTTGACATATGCTAACGAGTCAGGTACCATTACAAAGAAGGTGTTTGATGCACTATTACCGAGTTCCCCTAAAGGCCCCTTCACATTAAGCGACGCTGCAGCGATACAGACAACGATCCGGATCGCTGCAGCGTCGCTGTTTGGTCGCTGGAGAGCAGTCACACAGACCGCTCTCCAGCGACCAACGATGCCGGTAACCAGGGTAAACATCGGGTAACTAAGCGCAGGGCCGCGCTTAGTAACCCGATGTTTACCCTGGTTACCATGCTAAAAGTAAAAAAAACCAAACACTACATACTTACCTACCGCTGTCTGTCCTCCAGCGCTGCGCTCTGCTTCTCTGCTCTCCTCCTGTACTGTCTGTGAGCCGGAAAGCAGAGCGGTGACGTCACCGCTCTGCTTTCCGGCTCACAGACAGTACAGGAGGAGTGCAGAGCACAGCGCTGGAGGACAGACAGCGGTAGGTAAGTATGTAGTGTTTGTTTTTTTTTACTTTTAGCATGGTAACCAGGGTAAACATCGGGTTACTAAGCGCGGCCCTGCGCTTAGTTACCCGATGTTTACCCTGGTTACCAGTGAAGACATCGCTGGATCGGTGTCACACACGCCGATCCAGCGATGTCAGCAGGGAGTCCAGCAACGAAATAAAGTTCTGGACTTTATTCAGCGACCAACGATCTCCCAGCAGGGGCCTGATCGTTGGTCGCTGTCACACATAACGATTTCATTAACGATATCGTTGCTACGTCACAAATAGCAACGATATCGTTAACAATATCGTTATGTGTGAAGGTACCTTAAGGTGGCAACCTTTTACCTTCTGCCAAAGGTACATAAAGATGCAGTAAACCCACCTGGCCGACCTATAGTCTCTGGCATAGGAGGGTTGAGCGAGAATATCTGTAAATTTATTGATTTTCATTTGAAACCTTTAGTCGAAACGCTCCCCTCCTATGTCAGAGACACATCAGATATACTTACCAAACTGGATGACGTGACAGTTGACGATGGAACACTATTAGTTACCATCGATATTGAGTCACTGTACACGTCCATCAGACATGTCGACGGCCTTAGGGCAGCCCGCTTTTTCTTGGAGACAGCCAGCCGGGATGGCCATTTTTCTGAATTTATTTTGGACTTATTAGAATTTGCTTTAACACACAATTTTTTTGTATTTAAAGATCGTTTTTTTCTGCAAACGCAGAGTACTGCTATGGGCGCGGCCTGTGCTCCGTCGTATGCAAACCTGTTTCTCGGTTACTGGGAGAGGCAGGTTTTCCATGGCGATGGGGCGCAGGCCGCGGACCCAGTGATAGGCTGATTTCGCTACATCGACGATGTACTGATGTTTTGGGAGGGTAGCGAGACCAGCCTATTAAATTTCATGCGACAATTGAATGACAATTCGTTTAATTTAAAATTTACTTTTCAGTGGCACAGGAAACATGTTGATTTTTTGGACATTAGCTTGTGGGTCGGGGAGGATGGGTGCATAGAGACTGATTTGTACAGGAAGGAGACCTCCGTGAATTCTCTTTTGCACGCCTCCTCGGCCCACAGCTACTCCACAATTAGGGCCATCCCGGTTGGCCAATATCTGAGAAATAGGCGGGTGTGCTCTACTGAGACCCGCTTTGAACAACAATCCAGTGTACCGATGGACAGGTTTAAGGCCAGGGGATACAGTGCCCGATGCATCAAACAGGGATACAGGCGGCACGATCCACAAGGAGGAGTGATCTATTGAAACCTCCTAATTTCAATAAACAGAGGAGTGACTACAAACTCAGCTACATCTCAACGTCTAATTGTCGCTGGGATGGGATGCGTGAAATTTTGAAAAAACATTGGCCAGTATTACGTAGTGATAACGTTTTGGCTGCTCATTTGTCTGAACATCCACAGATGGTCCAAAGAAGGAGTAGAAACCTAAGGGACCAGTTAGTGAGCAGCCACTACGTTGCAAAGCAGCCGGGTATTTTCAATCAAGGTACAAAAAGACGAGGATGCTTTCCTTGCGGGTCCTGCGTGGCATGTGCCAATATAATGAGATGTGGGACCTTCAATTCATCTGATGGGAGCAGGGAGTACAAAATAAGAGAATATATTTCATGTAGTACGTCATATGTGATATATTATGCTACGTGCCCCTGCTCCCTGATATATGTGGGTCTCACATCAAGAGAACTGAAAATCAGGACCCGGGAGCACGTCCGTGACATCAAAGCAGCAAAAGACGCACCAGATGTTTCGGTGCTTAAGACATTACCGAGACATTTCAGAGAATGTCACGGATGTGACCCCGGAGGCCTGAAAATTAGGGGAATTGATCGTGTTCATGGGGGTGTCAGGGGTGGCAATCTAAAACAGATCCTTGCTCAACGTGAGTGTAGGTGGATTGTCACCCTTGACACCGTGGTACCCAGAGGTTTAAATGAGAGGCTGACATTTGCCCCCTTTTTATAAGACATAGACCCAGGGTGCCCATTCTCCACAGCTTTCTTCATATAGATATGTAAAGGATTATATATTGTTCCTTGGACCATGGTACGTTTTTAATTGTGTGTTCTTTTATCTTTTGCTATTTAGTACTTGTACGTGAATTCCTTATGTGTGATCCGCTTGTTCTGCACTTCGTTTTTTGGACCTTGAAGACTTAATATATCCGGGAACAACTTCCATCAAAATTATACGTTAATGGGACCATATCGTTTATTGGACTAATTGGACAGGGGAAGTGGAGGAGAACTTCAGCTGCTGGGAAACAATTACACATAACTGTTCATTAATATTGCCATATAGGCAATTCATTATGTATATATATATTCACATGCTTTGGATCACTATATAATATACCACAGTGTTTGCTTACACTAGTGGATGTAGGAGGTAGGTCAGACAGTAATCTGTCTGACACACCATTCCTTTGCACCAGATTATCTTTCCACTTCTTTATTATTTTTATTTCTTGATTTTTTATCTTTTGCATATTTTATTATCCTTTTCCTTTCACTTTTTTCATTATAGTTTATGTATTGACCTCTGTGATAGGTCATATACAGGTCCTTCTCAAAAAATTAGCATATAGTGTTAAATTTCATTATTTACCATAATGTAATGATTACAATTAAACTTTCATATATTATAGATTCATTATCCACCAACTGAACTTTGTCAGGTCTTTTATTGTTTTAATACTGATGATTTTGGCATACAACTCCTGATAACCCAAAAAACCTGTCTCAATAAATTAGCATATCAAGAAAAGGTTCTCTAAACGACCTATTACCCTAATCTTCTGAATCAACTAATTAACTCTAAACACATGCAAAAGATACCTGAGGCTTTTATAAACTCCCTGCCTGGTTCATTACTCAAAACCCCCATCATGGGTAAGACTAGCGACCTGACAGATGTCAAGAAGGCCATCATTGACACCCTCAAGCAAGAGGGTAAGACCCAGAAAGAAATTTCTCAACAAATAGGCTGTTCCCAGAGTGCTGTATCAAGGCACCTCAATTGTAAGTCTGTTGGAAGGAAACAATGTGGCAGAAAACGCTGTACAACGAGAAGAGGAGACCGGACCCTGAGGAAGATTGTGGAGAAGGACCGATTCCAGACCTTGGGGAACCTGAGGAAGCAGTGGACTGAGTCTGGTGTGGAAACATCCAGAGCCACCGTGCACAGGCGTGTGCAGGAAATGGGCTACAGGTGCCGCATTCCCCAGGTAAAGCCACTTTTGAACCATAAACAGCGGCAGAGGCGCCTGACCTGGGCTACAGAGAAGCAGCACTGGACTGTTGCTAAGTGGTTCCAAGTACTTTTTTCTGATGAAAGCAAAAATTTTGCATGTCATTCGGAAATCAAGGTGCCAGAGTCTGGAGGAAGACTGGGGAGAAGGAAATGCCAAAATGCCTGAAGTCCAGTGTCAAGTACCCACAGTCAGTGATGGTGTGGGGTGCCATGTCAGCTGCTGGTGTTGGTCCACTGTGTTTCATCAAGGGCAGGGTCAATGCAGCTAGCTATCAGGAGATTTTGGAGCACTTCATGCTTCCATCGGCTGAAATGCTTTATGGAGATGAAGATTTCAGTTTTCAGCACGACCTGGCACCTGCTCACAGTGCCAAAACCACTGGTAAATGGTTTACTGACCATGGTATTACTGTGCTCAATTGGCCTGCCAACTCTCCTGACCTGAACCCCATAGAGAATCTGTGGGATATTGTGAAGAGAAAGTTGAGAGACGCAAGACCCAACACTCTGGATGAGCTTAAGGCCGCTATTGAAGCATCCTGGGCCTCCATAACATCTCAGCAGTGTCACAGGCTGATTTCCTCCATGCCACGCCGCATTGAAGCAGTCATTTCTGCCAAAGGATTCCCGACCAAGTATTGAGTGCATAACTGAACATTATTATTTGATGGTTTTTTTGTTTGTTATTAAAAAACACTTTTATTTGATTGGATGGGTGAAATATGCTAATTTATTGAGACAGGTTTTTTGGGTTATCAGGAGTTGTATGCCAAAATCATCAGTATTAAAACAATAAAAGACCTGACAAATTTCAGTTGGTGGATAATGAATCTATAATATATGAAAGTTTAATTGTAATCATTACATTATGGTAAATAATGAAATTTAACACTATATGCTAATTTTTTGAGAAGGACCTGTATATTTATTATTTTGATCACCTTTTTATATATATCTTATATTATCTCATTCCCCTGCTCTTATTTGTTTTCTCTTCCTCTTCCCTAATACTTGTGTCCGTAATGATGGCCCTATAGGATCTTCTGTGAGTCAGGATTTATCCCGGCTATGAGGCAGACTGTACATGCGTGCGTATGGAGACTTAGATCTCCATGCTGTTACAGGTCCTTCTCAAAAAATTCGCATATAGTGTTAAATTTCATTATTTACCATAATGTAATGATTACAATTAAACTTTCATATATTATAGATTCATTATCCACCAACTGAAATTTGTCAGGTCTTTTATTGTTTTAATACTGATGATTTTGGCATACAACTCCTGATAACCCAAAAAACCTGTCTCAATAAATTAGCTTATTTCACCCATCCAATCAAATAAAAGTGTTTTTTAATAACAAACAAAAAAACCATCAAATAATAATGTTCAGTTATGCACTCAATACTTGGTCGGGAATCCTTTGGCAGAAATGACTGCTTCAATGCGGCGTGGCATGGAGGAAATCAGCCTGTGACACTGCTGAGATGTTATGGAGGCCCAGGATGCTTCAATAGCGGCCTTAAGCTCATCCAGAGTGTTGGGTCTTGTGTCTCTCAACTTTCTGTTCACAATATCCCACAGATTCTCTATGGGGTTCAGGTCAGGAGAGTTGGCAGGCCAATTGAGCACAGTAATACCATGGTCAGTAAACCATTTACCAGTGGTTTTGGCACTGTGAGCAGGTGCCAGGTCGTGCTGAAAAATGAAATCTTCATCTCCATAAAGCATTTCAGCCGATGGAAGCATGAAGTGCTCCAAAATCTCCTGATAGCTAGCTGCATTGACCCTGCCCTTGATGAAACACAGTGGACCAACACCAGCAGCTGACATGGCACCCCACACCATCACTGACTGTGGGTACTTGACACTGGACTTCAGGCATTTTGGCATTTCCTTCTCCCCAGTCTTCCTCCAGACTCTGGCACCTTGATTTCCGAATGACATGCAAAATTTGCTTTCATCAGAAAAAAGTACTTGGAACCACTTAGCAACAGTCCAGTGCTGCTTCTCTGTAGCCCAGGTCAGGCGCCTCTGCCGCTGTTTATGGTTCAAAAGTGGCTTTACCTGGGGAATGCGGCACCTGTAGCCCATTTCCTGCACACGCCTGTGCACGGTGGCTCTGGATGTTTCCACACCAGACTCAGTCCACTGCTTCCTCAGGTTCCCCAAGGTCTGGAATCGGTCCTTCTCCACAATCTTCCTCAGGGTCCGGTCTCCTCTTCTCGTTGTACAGCGTTTTCTGCCACATTGTTTCCTTCCAACAGACTTACCATTGAGGTGCCTTGATACAGCACTCTGGGAACAGCCTATTTGTTGAGAAATTTCTTTCTGGGTCTTACCCTCTTGCTTGAGGGTGTCAATGATGGCCTTCTTGACATCTGTCAGGTCGCTAGTCTTACCCATGATGGGGGTTTTGAGTAATGAACCAGGCAGGGAGTTTATAAAAGCCTCAGGTATCTTTTGCATGTGTTTAAAGTTAATTAGTTGATTCAGAAGATTAGGGTAATAGGTCGTTTAGAGAACCTTTTCTTGATATGCTAATTTATTGAGACAGGTTTTTTGGGTTATCAGGAGTTGTATGCCAAAATCATCAGTATTAAAACAATAAAAGACCTGACAAAGTTCAGTTGGTGGATAATGAATCTATAATATATGAAAGTTTAATTGTAATCATTACATTATGGTAAATAATGAAATTTAACACTATATGCTAATTTTTTGAGAAGGACCTGTATAAGATATGGCCTGGCGTGAGGCAATGGTCCTTACGGTCATGTAATAGTGAATTGGTACATTGAGGTCAGATTTCACTGCTGTAAAAACTTTTGAGATAGAAATAATGTATATAATCTTTTGTATGGTAATTTCCCCCTTCTATTTACATATAAGATACTTATATACTGAGTATATACTTATAAGTATATATATATATAAGTAAGTAAGTATATCTATAATATAACGCTGGGAGCGTCACTCTGTCCGAAGCCTCTATAGACTGCGCAAGCGCAAGCGCCGGCGCAGTCTGGGCCTCACAGAGCGACGCTCCCGGGAGATCGCGGTGTGCGTTCACACTGAACACACACCGCGATCTCCACCGCAGAAGCAGGGACCGCCAGGAGGGTGAGTATCGGCCTATATTCACCTGTCCCCGTTTCATCGCTGAGCGCCGCCATCTTCCCGGTCTTCGGTCTGTGGCCTTCAGTTCAGAGGGCGCGATGACGCACTTAATGCGCGCCGGCGCCGCCCTCTGACTGAACAGTCACAGCCAGGAAACCGGGAAGATGGCGGCGCTCAGCGATGGAACGCCGGACAGGTGAGTATAGTAAGTGCTGGGGGGGCCTGAGCTGGCGGCGATACCGGCACCTGACCCCCACAGCGCGCTGGTGTCCCCGCCTGCTCAGGCCCCCAGCACTCGGCGCCGAGCGGGTCAGAGGCAGTATGGGGACGCAGGATGGAGCAGCACATAAGGATGGGGACGCAGGATGGAGCAGCACATAAGGATGGGGACGCAGGATGGAGCAGCACATAAGGATGGGGACGCAGGATGGAGCAGCACATAAGGATGGGGACGCAGGATGGAGCAGCACATAAGGATGGGGACGCAGGATGGAGCAGCACATAAGGATGGGGATGCAGGATGGAGCAGCACATAAGGATGGGGACGCAGGATGGAGCAGCACATAAGGATGGGGACGCAGGATGGAGCAGCACATAACAGTATGGGGACGCAGGATGGAGGAGGACATAAGGATGGGGACGCAGGATGGAGCAGGACATAAGGATGGGGACGCAGGATGCAGCAGCACATAAGGATGGGGACGCAGGATGGAGCAGCACATAGCAGTATGGGGACGCAGGATGGAGCATGAACATAAGGATGGGGACGCAGGATGGTGCTCAGCGATGGAACGCCGGACAGGTGAGTATAGTAAGTGCTGGGGGGGCCTGAGCTGGCGGCGATACCGGCACCTGACCCCCACAGCGCGCTGGTGTCCCCGCCTGCTCAGGCCCCCAGCACTCGGCGCCGAGCGGGTCAGAGGCAGTATGGGGACGCAGGATGGAGCAGCACATAAGGATGGGGACGCAGGATGGAGCAGCACATAAGGATGGGGACGCAGGATGGAGCAGCACATAAGGATGGGGACGCAGGATGGAGCAGCACATAAGGATGGGGACGCAGGATGGAGCAGCACATAAGGATGGGGACGCAGGATGGAGCAGCACATAACAGTATGGGGACGCAGGATGGAGCAGGACATAAGGATGGGGACGCAGGATGGAGCAGGACATAAGGATGGGGACGCAGGATGGAGCAGGACATAAGGATGGGGACGCAGGATGGAGCAGGACATAAGGATGGGGACACAGGATGGAGCAGCACATAAGGATGGGGACGCAGGATGGAGCAGGACATAAGGATGGGGACGCAGGATGGAGCAGCACATAAGGATGGGGACGCAGGATGCAGCAGCACATAAAGATGGGGATGCAGGATGGAGCAGCACATAACAGTATGGGGACGCAGGATGGAGCATGAACATAAGGATGGGGACGCAGGATGCAGCATGAACATAAGGATGGGGACGCAGGATGGAGCAGCACATAAGGATGGGGACGCAGGATGGAGCAGCACATAAGGATGGGGACGCAGGATGGAGCAGCACGTAAGGATGGGGACGCAGGATGGAGCAGCACATAAGGATGGGGACGCAGGATGGAGCAGCACATAACAGTATGGGGACGCAGGATGGAGCATGAACATAAGGATGGGGACGCAGGATGCAGCATGAACATAAGGATGGGGACGCAGGATGCAGCAGCACATAAGGATGGGGACGCAGGATGCAGCATGAACATAAGGATGGGGACGCAGGATGGGAGCAGCACATAAGGATGGGGACGCAGGATGCAGCAGCACATAAGGATGGGGACGCAGGATGCAGCATGAACATAAGGATGGGGACGCAGGATGGGAGCAGCACATAAGGATGGGGACGCAGGATGCAGCAGCAAATAAGGTTGGGGACGCAGGATGGAGCAGCACATAAGGATGGGGACGCAGGATGGAGCAGCACATAAGGATGGGGACGCAGGATGCAGCATGAACATAAGGATGGGGACGCAGGATGCAGCATGAACATAAGGATGGGGACGCAGGATGCAGCAGCACATAAGGATGGGGACGCAGGATGCAGCAGTACATAAGGATGGGGACGCAGGATGCAGCAGCACATAAGGATGGGGACGCAGGATGGAGCAGCACATAAGGATGGGGACGCAGGATGCAGCAGCACATAAGGATGGGGACGCAGGATGCAGCAGCACATAAGGATGGGGACGCAGGATGCAGCATGAACATAAGGATGGGGACGCAGGATGCAGCAGCACATAAGGATGGGGACGCAGGATGCAGCAGTACATAAGGATGGGGACGCAGGATGGAGCAGCACATAAGGATGGGGACACAGGATGCAGCAGCACATAAGGATGGGGACGCAGGATGCAGCAGCACATAAGGATGGGGACGCAGGATTGAGCAGCACATAAGGATGGGGATGCAGGATGCAGCAGCACATAAGCATGGGGACGCAGGATGGAGCAGCACATAAGGATGGGGACGCAGGATGGGAGCAGCACATAAAGATGGGGACGCAGGATGGAGCAGCACATAAGGATGGGGACGCAGGATGCAGCAGCACATAAGGATGGGGACGCAGGATGCAGCAGCACATAAGGATGGGGACGCAGGATGCAGCAGCACATAAGGATGGGGACGCAGGATGCAGCAGCACATAAGCATGGGGACGCAGGATGGAGCAGCACATAAGGATGGGGATGCAGGATGGGAGCAGCACATAAGGATGGGGACGCAGGATGGAGCAGCACATAAGGATGGGGACGCAGGATGCAGCAGCACATAAGGATGGGGACGCAGGATGCAGCAGCACATAAGGATGGGGACGCAGGATGCAGCAGCACATAAGGATGGGGACGCAGGATGGAGCAGCGCATGACAGGATGGGGACGCATGATGGAGCAGCGCATGACAGGATGGGGACGCAGGATGGAGCAGCACATGACAGGATGGGGACGCAGGATGGGAGCAGCGCATCACAGGATGGGAGCAGCGCATCACAGGATGGGGACGCAGGATGGGAGCAGCGCATGACAGGATGGGGACGCAGGATGGAGCAGCACATGACAGGATGGGGACGCAGGATGGAGCAGCGCATGACAGGATGGGGACGCAGGATGGAGCAGCACATGACAGGATGGGGACGCAGGATGGAGCAGCGCATGACAGGATGGGGACGCAGGATGGAGCAGCACATACCATGATGGAGACAATATACCAATATAAATGCCACCCGGGCGTAGAACGTGTTCAATAGCTAGTATATATATATAAGTAAGTATAAGTATATACTTATATACTGAAGTTCTCCTCCACTTCCCCTGTCCAATTAGTCCAATAAACGATATGGTCCCATTAACGTATAATTTTGATGGAAGTTGTTCCCGGATATATTAAGTCTTCAAGGTCCAAAAAACGAAGTGCAGAACAAGCGGATCACACATAAGGAATTCACGTACAAGTACTAAATAACAAAAGATAAAAGAACACACAATTAAAAACGTACCATGGTCCAAGGAACAATATATAATCCTTTACATATCTATATGAAGAAAGCTGTGGAGAATGGGCACCCTGGGTCTATGTCTTATAAAAAGGGGGCAAATGTCAGCCTCTCATTTAAACCTCTGGGTACCACGGTGATAGATTTATAGAATACGGGTAGCCATATTATTTTTTTTGACTGTGTTTCTGTACTTATGGTGAGGTGATCGGATGTACACACGTGCATTAGGAGGAGAGATCCTCATGATGCCTGGCTATGGTATAGAGAGAGGATACTCCGATTGCGTTATGCGTTACGTGCGCGTGCGCAGCGGGGTTTGTGTCGAGTGAAGTTACTCTTTTCACGCCGTACACAGCGTACGCATGCACAGTTTGGTTGTGACCTCCATGACAACGGAGGCACAACAGGATCTGGGTTGTTCCGGGTTCCGGGTTAGGTCACCGGTGGTGCGCCTGCGCGTCTTGATTATTCGGCCGCGGTCCACTCATTATGAGCGTCCTTTCCTTATGTGGCGCGGGTGATTAGAGGTACCATAGGCGATATTTCGCCATCATGTGCTCCACATAACGACGCCTAATGAGTGGCTAGTTTTCCTGTGCACGGAGTCCAGGTGCGCATTCGCTAATGAAACCGGTGGGCCAGCGTCCTATAAAAAGTGCAGTAGTGGCAGGACAATTGTATCACTCCCCTTTGAGAAAGCAACTTGGCGAAACGCGCGTCAGGGGTCGTGGCGAGGCTGCATAGAAGTCTGGACTGACTATGGGTAGGTGTTACTCTCCTTTAGGTTATATGCGCACATGTTTTTATGGGAGAATATGAAGCTGTGTCTCTGTAGATAGGACTCCTCATTGTAGGATCAGATAGACTTTGGAACAGTGTATCACCAACCCAGTCCTATGGACTTGTATCCTTGCCCTTTAGTGTACTGGTTGATTCCTTCCTCCTTTCCATGTATTGGAATTTTTTTACATTAATGTTGTAATGTGTATGTATATTGTATTTGTCTTTTTGGATATGTAATGAAATAAAATGTTTATATTTTTATATATTTTGGTGTCTAAAGCTCCCTTTTTCGCTAGTATGACAATTGTTTGTCAGCCTAGACTCCAATCTTAGGATCTTAATTGAGCCTTGTCCTGATTGACAAGTATCACATGGTCTCATCCATACTACCGGTGCTTCACACAAAATTAATATATCAAAAAGTTAGTTTATTTCAGTTCTTTAATACAAAAAGTAGCCCTTGGAAATGAAGGTCCCAGAGTCTGGAGGAAGAGTGGAGAGGCCACAATCCAAGCTGCTTGAGGTGTAGTGTGAAGTTTTCACAATAAGTGATGGTTTGGGGAGCCATGTCATCTACTGGTGTAGGTCAACTGTGTTTTATCAAGACCAAAGTCAGTGCAGCAATCTACCAGGAAATTTTAGAGCACTTCATGCTTCCCTTGCCGACAAGCTTTTTGGAGATGGAAATTTCTTTCTCCAACAGGACTTAGCAGTGCACCTGTCTACACTGCCAAAGGTACCAATACTTGGTTTAAAAACAATAGTATCACTGTGCTTGATTGGCCAGCAAACTCGCCTGACCTTAACCCCATAGAGAATCTATGGGGCATTGTCAAAAGGAAGATGAGACACCTGACCCAACAATGCAGATGAGCTGAAGGCTGCTATCAAAGCAACCTGGGCTTCCATAACACCTCAGCAGTGCCACAGGCTGATCGCCTCCATGCTACTTTGCATTGATGCAGTAATTGATGCAAAAGGAGCCCCGACTAAGTATTGAGTGCATTTACTGAACATACATTTCAGTAGGCCAACATTTTGGATTTTAAAATCGTTTTTCAACCTCATGTCATAAACTATTCTAATTTACTGAGATAATGACTTTTGTTTGTTCATTGTTTGTAAGGCATAATCAACATTAGCAGAGATAAATACTTGGAATACCTAAATCTGTTTCTAATGACTCTATATAATATATGAGTTTCACTTTTTGTACTGAAAAACTGAAATAAATTAACTTTTTGATGATAGTCTAATTTTGTGAGAAGCACGTGTATATACAACAGTCTTGGTGTCTCCCGTGTTATGTATATACAGCAGTCTCGGTGTCTCCCATGTGATGTACATACGGCAGTCTCGGTGTCTCCCATGTGATGTATATACAGCAGTATCGGTGTCTCCCATGTGATGTACGGTGGGGAAAAAAAGCCAGCCACCAATTGTGCAAGTGCTTCCACTTAAAAAGATGAGAGAGGCCTGTAATTGACATCATAGGTAGACCACAATTATGAGAGTTAAAATGAGAAAACAAATCCAGAAAATCACCTTGTCTGGTTTGGCAAGATTTATTTTGCAAATTATGGTGGAAAATAAGTATTTGGTCACCTAAAAAATGCAAGATTTCTGGCTCTCACAGGCCTGTAACTTCTTTAAGAGGCTCCTCTGTCCTCCAATCATTACCTGTAGTAATGGCACCTGTTTAAACTTATCAATATAAAAGACACCTATCCACAATCTGAAACAATGACACTCCAGACTCCACTATGGTGAAGAGTCAGACCAAAGAGCTGTCGAAGGACACCAGAATGAAAATTGTAGCCCTACACCAGGCTGGGATGACTGAATCTGCAATAGGCAAGCAGCTTGGTGTGATGAAATCAACTGTGTGAACAATAATAAAAAAAATGGAAGACATACAACACCATTGATAATCTCCCTCGATCTGGAGCTCCACGCAAGATCTCATCCCGTGTGGTCAAAATGATCACAAGAACGGTGAGGAAAAATCCCAGAACCACACTGGGTAGCAAAGGCTACCATCAGTAACACACTATGCCACCAGGGACTCTCAGTGCCAGAAGTGTCCCCCTGCTTAAGCCAGTACATGTCCGGGCTCGTCTGAAGTTTGATAGAGAGCATTTGGATTATCCAGAAGAGTATTGGGAGAATGTCATATGGTCTGATGAAACCAAAGTGGAACTGTTTTGTAGAAACAAAACTCGTATTTGGAGGAGACAGAATGCTGAGTTGCATCCAAAGAACACCATACCTACATGGGGGATGCAACATCATGCTTTGGGGATGTTTCTCTGCAAAGGCACCAGGACGACCGATCCGTGTACATGAAAGGATGAATAGGGCCAAGAATCGTAAGATTTTGGGTGCAAACCTTCCATCAGCAAGGGCATTGAAGATGAAACTTGGATGAGTCTTAGCATGATAATGATACACCACCAGGGCAATGAAGGAGTAGCTTCGTAAGAAGCATATGAATCTTTATTTTTTTGAATCTTTATTTTTTTTATATAGCGCTAACCTATTACGCAGCGCTTTACAGGTTGCACACATTATCATCGCTGTCCCCAATGGGGCTCACAATCTAAATTCCCTATCAGTATGTCTTTGGAATGTGGGAGGAAACCGGAGCACCCGGAGGAAACCCACGCAAACACAGAGAGAACATACAAACTCTTTGCAGATGTTGTCCTTAGTGGGGCTTGAACCCAGGACTCCAGCGCTGCAAGGCTGCTGTGCTATTCACTGCGCCACCGAAGGTTCTGGAGTGGCCTAGCCAGTCTCCAGACCTCAACACCATAGAAAACCTTTGGAGGGAGTTGAAAGTTTGTGTTGCCCAGCGACATGCCCAAAACATCACTGCTCTAGAGGAGATCTGCATGGAGGAATGGGCCAACATACAACAACAGTGTGTGCCAATCTTGTGAAGACTTACAGAAAATGTTTGACCTCTGTCATTGCCAAAAAAAGGATTTATAACAAAATATTGAGATGAACTTTTGTTAATGACCAAATACTTATTTTCCACCATAATTTGCAAAATAAATCTTGCCAAACCAGGCAAAGTGATTTTCTGGATTTGTTTTCTCATTTTGACTCTCATAGTTGTGGTCTATCTATGATGTCATTTACAGGCCTCTTTCATCTTTTTAAGTGGGAGAACTTGCACAAATGGTGGCTGACTAAATACTTTCCCCCCCAGTGTATATACAGTAGTCTTAGTGTCTTCCATGTTATGTATATACAGCAGTCTCAGTGTCTCCCACTTGATGCATATGCAGCAGTCTCGGTGTCTCCCATGTGATGTATATACAGCAATCTTGGGGTCTCCCATGTGATGTATATACAGCAGTCTCGGTGTCTCCCATGTGATGCATATACAGCAGTCTCAGTGTCTCCCATGTGATGTATATAGAACAGTCTGAGTGTCTCCCACGTGATGTATATACAGCAGTCTCAGTGTCTGCCAAGTGGTGTATATACCGTACTTTACCACAATACAATTTGTTATTGTACATCAATGCAAACTTGGAAAAGCAATTTGTGAATAGAAACATAATCAATACCATCTAACATCACAGCCGCACCAAAGAGAAGCAGCTCCAGCCATCCCTTTTGGGGTGAGCAGTAGCGTAGCTACCGGGGGGGCAGAGTGTGCGGGCGCCCCGGGCCCGATGCTCTGAGGGGGCTCACCCGGAGCTATGATACAGTTAAATTCTGTGGCATACCGGAGAGAATCGATCTCCCTGCTCTGCCACCTGGCCGCTATGGGGCCCCTGAGCAGGCGAGGGGGCCCGGTGCCAGCAGTGGGCACCCCGCCTGTCATCGCAGGGTCAGCTGTACTAGCATTTAGCCGATACAGCTGATTGCATTGATGGGATGTCGCCGACACTGACCCCGGGCTCGATGACTTCACAAGCCGGCGTTCGCTGTCAGGAGATCGTCGGGAGCAGCGCAGAAACCAGGAAGAAGAGAGGTGAGTATTTATTGCTGCTGCCTTATTACAGGGTCTGCCTCTGGGGATCTGCCGCCTTATTACATGGTCTGCTTATGGGATCTGCCACCTTATTACAGGGTCTGCCTATGGGGATCTGCCGCCTTATTACATGGTCTACCTATGGGATCTGCCGCCTTATTACAGGGTCTGCCTATGGGGATCTGCCGCCTTATTACAGGGTCTGCCTATGGGGATCTGCCGCCTTATTATAGGGTCTGCCTATGGCGGGCTGCCTTTATACAGGGTCTGACTATGGGGGCTGCCTTATTACAGGGTCTAAATATGGGGGCTGCTTTATTACAGGGTCTGACTATGGAGGCTTCCTTATACTACAGGATCTGACTATGGGGGCTGCTTTATTTCAGGGTCTGACTATGGATGCTGCCTTATTACAGGGTCTGCCTATAGGGATCTGCCGCCTTATTACAGGGTCTGCCTATGGGGGTGCTGCCTTATTACAGGGTCTGACTATGGGGCTGCCTTATTACAGGGTCTGACTATGGGGGCTGCCTTATTACAGGGTCTGACTATAGGGGTGCTGCCGCCTTATTACATGGTCTACCTATGGGATCTGCCGCCTTATTACAGGGTCTGCCTATGGGGATCTGCCGCCTTATTACAGGGTCTGCCTATGGGGATCTGCCGCCTTATTATAGGGTCTGCCTATGGGGGGCTGCCTTTATACAGGGTCTGACTATGGGGGCTGCCTTATTACAGGGTCTGACTATGGGGGCTGCCTTATTACAGGGTCTGACTATAGGGGTGCTGCCTCATTACAGGGTCTGAATATGGGGGTGCTGCCTTATTACAGGGTCTGACTATGGGGGCTGCCTTATTACAGGGTCTGCTATAGGGATGCTGCCTTATTAAAGGGTTTGACTATAGGGGTGCTGCCTTATTACAGGGTCTGACTATGGGGGTGCTGCCTTATTACAGGGTCTGACTATGGTGGCTGCCTTATTACAGGGTCTGCCTATAGGGGTGCTGCCTTATTACAGGGTCTGACTATGGGGGTGCCGCCTTATTGCAGGGTCTGCTATAGGGGTGCTGCCTTATTACAGGGTGTGACTATGGGGGTGTCGCCTTATTACAGGGTCTGCTATAGGGGTGCTGCCTTATTACAGGGTCTGACTATGGGGGTGCCGCCTTATTACAGGGTCTGACTATGGGGGCTGCCTTATTACAGGGTGTGACTATGGGGGCTGCCTTATTACAGAGTCTGACTATGGGGGTGCTGCCTTATTACAGGGTCTGCCTATGGGGGTGCTGCCTTATTACAGGGTCTGACTATGGGGTGCTGCCTTATTACAGGGTCTGCCTATAGGGGTGCTGCCTTATTACAGGGTCTGAATATGGGGGCTGCCTTATTACAGAGTCTGACTATGGGGGCTGCCTTATTACAGGGTCTGCTATAGGGGTGCTGCCTTATTACAGGGTCTGACTATGGAGGTGCTGCCTTATTACAGGGTCTGACAATGGGGGCTGCCTTATTACAGGGTGTGACTATGGGGGTGCTGCCTTATTACAGGGTCTGACTATGGGGGTGCTGCCTTATTACAGGGTCTGCCACCTTATTACAGGGTCTGCCTATGGGGGTGCTGCCTTATTGCAGGGTCTGACTATGGAGGTGCTGCCTTATTACAGGGTCTGACTATGGAGGTGCTGCCTTATTACAGGGTCTGACTATTGGGGTGCTGCCTTATTACAGGGTCTGACTATGGGGGTGCTGCCTTATTACTGGGTCTTACTATGGGGGTGCTGCCTTATTACAGGGTCTGTCTATAGGGGTGCTGCCTTATTACAGGGTCTGAATATGGGGGCTGCCTAATTACAGAGTCTGACAATGGGGGGGCTGCCTTATTACAGGGTCTGCCGCCTTATTGCAGTGTCTGCCTATGGGCGCTGCCTTATGTTATAGAGTCTTCCTATGGGGAGTGCATTATACTATATCCTGCTCCCACCTTCTAATGATCTGTCTGTTACTCCTCATTGCTGGTGACATATCCCCAAATCCCGGCCCTCCCCAATTCATCCCCACACTCGTTTCTAACCCCCTGCCACGATCCTCCGCACGTTTTCCCAACCACGACAACCTCATACCCATTCATCCAGCCCCCACTCCCCCGCCCCCCCTACTTGGAGCACTATGGAACGCACGCTCCGTCTGCAACAAACTGGCATTTATCCATGACCTCTTCATCACCAACAAACTCTCCTTCCTCGGCCTCACCGAAACCTGGCTCACCCCCTCTGACTCGGCCTCTCCAGCTGCGCTCTCCTATGGCGGATTCCACCTCTCTCACACCCCTCGCCCCAGCAACAAACGCGGTGGAGGAGTTGGCTTGCTCCTGTCCGACACCTGCTCCTTCACTCCAATCCCGCTACCACCCTCCGCTACTCTTCCCTCGTTTGAGGTGCACTCTGTCCGCATCTATTCCTCCTCCAACCTCCAGCTGGCTGTCATCTACCGCCCCCCAGAACTAGCCATCTCCACCTTTCTCGACCACTTCACCACCTGGCTACTTCATTTCCTCTCTGTTGACATCCCCGCTATCATCATGGGTGATTTCAATGTCCCCATTGACACTTTCACCTCAGCTACCTCTAAACTTTTATCACTGACTGCCTCCTTTGGCCTCACTCAATGGTCCTCTGAGGCCACTCACAAAGATGGCCACACGCTGGACCTCATCTTCACCCGCCTCTGCTCCCTTACTAATCTCACTAACACACCCCTCCCCCTGTCTGACCACAACCTACTGACATTCTCGTCCCTCTCCTCTCCTAGTGTGCAACCCCCCACTCCACAAACTCACTCACCCTCGCAGAAATCTCAAACATCTCAACTTACAATCACTCTCTGAGTCCCTTCTCCCTCTCACAGACATAGCATCCCTTCACGACACAGATGCTGCTGCCACTTTTTATAACACCACAATAACAACAACACTCGATTCGGCCGCCCCACTCATGCATAGTAAAACTCGTACAATTAACAGGCAGCCCTGGCTGACCAGCCTGACCAAAGAAGTGAGACGGGCTTCCAGGATTGCTGAGCGGAGATGGAAGCGATCCCACTCTGCCGACCACTTCACTGCATACAAGCAGTCCCTCGCCAGCTTCAAGTCTGCGCTCACTGCCGCAAAACAAACTTACTTCTCATCCCTCATATCCTCCCTGTCCCACAACCCTAAACAGCTTTTCAACACTTTCAATTCTCTACTCCGTCCCCCCGCACCTCCTCCCTCCCCCCTCATTTCTGCTGATGACTTCGCCTCTTTCTTTAAACAGAAGATCGATGCGATCAGAGAAAGCTTTGGCCCACAGCGCCCACTGCCCCTCTTAGCTGCTCAACCCTGCTCCTCCAAAACCAGCTTCTCCACCATGACAGAAGATCAGCTCTCCACCCTCCTGTCAAGATCACACCTCACCACCTGCACGCTTGACCCGCTCCCATCCCACCTCATCCCTAACCTTTCCACGGTCTTCATCCCAACCCTAACGCACCTCTTCAACCTCTCACTCACAACAGGTGTCTTTCCATCATCCTTCAAGCATGCCAAGATCACACCCATCCTCAAAAAGCCCTCCCTCGACCCATCCTCTGTGTCTAGCTATCGCCCAATATCTCTTCTCCCTTATGCCTCCAAATTGCTGGAGCAACACGTCCATCTTGAACTGTCCTCCCACTTCTCCTCCTGCTCCCTCTTTGATCGGTTACAATCAAGCTTCCGTTCCCATCACTCAACTGAAACTGCCCTAACTAAAGTCACCAATGACCTACTAACTGCCAGGAGCAAGCGACACTACTCTGTCCTCCTTCTCCTGGACTTGTCTTCTGCCTTTAACACTGTTGACCACTCCCTTTTGCTACAAATCCTCTCATCCCTTGGCATCACAGACTTGGCCCTTTCCTGGATCTCGTCATATCTAACAGACCGAACATTCAGTGTCTCCCTCCCCCACACCACCTCCTCACTTCGCCCCTTGTCAGTCGGTGTTCCTCAAGGCTCTGTTCTAGGACCCCTACTCTTCTCCATCTACACTTTCGGCCTGGGACAGCTCATAGAATCCCACGGTATGCAGTACCATCTCTACGCTGACGACACGCAGATCTACCTCTCCGGACCTGACCTCTCCTCCTTGCTTACCAAAATCCCGCACTGTCTGTCTGCCATTTCAGCCTTCTTTTCTGCTCGCTTTCTACAACTGAACATGGACAAAACAGAATTCATCATCTTTCCCCCATCTCACTCTACCCCTCCACCAGACCTATCCATCAATGTCAATGGCTGCTCACTATCCCCAGTCCCACTCGCCCGGTGCCTCGGGGTGATCCTCGACTCTGCCCTCTCTTTCAAGCCACATATCCAAGCCCTTGCCTCCTCCTGTCGTCTCAAACTCAAAAATATTTCCCGGATCCGTGCTTTCCTTGACCGCAACACTGCAAAAACGCTAGTGCATGCCCTTATCATCTCCCGCCTCGACTACTGCAACCTCCTACTCTCTGGACTCCCCTCTAGCACTCTGGCACCACTCCAATCCATCCTACACTCTGCTGCCCGACTAATCCACCTGTCCCCCCGCTATTCCCCAGCCTCTCCCCTGTGCCAAGCCCTTCACTGGCTTCCTATCGCCCAGAGACTCCAGTTCAAAACCCTCACACTGACATACAAAGCCATCCACAACCTGTCTCCTCCATACATCTGTGACATGGTCTCCCGGTACCTACCTACACGCGACCTCCGATCCTCCCAAGACCTCCTTCTCTACTCCCCTCTCATCTCTTCTTCCCATAACCGCATCCAAGACTTCTCCCGTGCTTCCCCCATACTCTGGAACTCTCTACCCCAACACATCAGACTTGCGCCTACCATAGAAACCTTCAAAAAGAACCTGAAGACTCATCTCTTCCGACAAGCCTACAGCCTGCAGTGATCCTCAACCTACTGAACAGCCGCACAGCCAGCTCTTCCCTCTCCTAGTGTATCCTCACCCACCCCCTGCAGACTGTGAGCCCTCGCGGGCAGGGTCCTCCCTCCTTATGTACTCGTGTGCCTTGTTATCTGCTCATGTTTAATGTATTTGTCTATATTTGCCCCGTATTCACATGTAAAGCGCCATGGAATAAATGGCGCTATAAAAATGTATAATAATAATAATATCGTGGACTATTTGGTGCATTATGCTACTATATATGGAGGATATCTAGGGGGCCATCATACAGTATGGAGATTACAGTGTGGGGGTCATTATACATTGTTGGAGCCGTCAAACAGTTTGGGGGCTACTAAGGAGTCAGTATACTGTGTGGGTGGTACTATACAGTGAGGGGGCATTATACTGTGCATAAGAGAGCATCATACTGTGTATAGGGGAGCTGTACAGGGGGAGACTCGGGGCATTATTAAATGTAAAGTGGGCACTTCTTGTTATAGGGGAACTCAGGTTACTGTGGCTATCAAAGGGGCACACAGGGCAATATAACTTTCTAGGGGGCAAAATATAGGCACTGTTTTCTAGGGCACTTACACCTGGCATTACTATATTATAGAGGGGTGCCTTACAATTTAGAGGGCACAGAGAACCACACAGCAGATGCAGTAATAGGGACACATACGGCAGCAGCGGCTCAGTATTGGGGTATAAGGTGGAGTAATAGGGACACATAAGGCAGCAGCGGCTCAGTATTGGGGTATCAGGGGCAGTAATAGAGACACATACGGCAGCAGCGGCTCAGTATTAGGGTATCGGGCAGTAATAGGGACACATACGGCAGCAGCGGCTCAGTATTGGGGTATCAGCAGGATGAGGAGTTTTTGCAGGTTGGGAATAGATGGTGATGGGGCTGGAATGTGAGAAGTGAAATGTGTCTTTGTTGTATTCTCTGCAGATGAGTCCTGGCTGGAAAAGGTGTCATGTTGGTCTGGGCCAGATGTAAAAGATGGGAAAAATTAACGATTCCATCAGAGAACGTCAGAGGTAAGTCATTATCTGTAACTGTGCTGTGATCTCTTATATGTTCTGTAGGGCTGGTATCTACCACTGACCATATAGTGGTAATATCCATGTTGGTCGTTATATCTTCAGTAATAGCGCGGTCATCTGCTGAGGTTCTCCTCCACTATTAGGGCGCATCACCGAGTTGTAATCAAGGTTACCTGGTTAGGGGCCCACTCAGAAGTTTCGCCCCTCTGAAACAAAACCCTAGCTACGCCTCTGGGGGTGAGTAAATTGAATTTTTAGTTGATAATTTTGTATGGCCTGTGAATAATGGTGTAAATATCCAAATGGCCTTTGGCAGAAAAGGGTTAATTTCCCCTGTTATAGATGGTCCATTTAACATAGCTAAAGATTTCCAGAGTGAATGCCAGAGATACAGATCTTTACTAGGACCTCTAATATCCTCTTCATTCTTTTATCGGCCTCATCTTTACAAGTATTGCTCTAAAGGTACCGTCACACTAAGCGACGCTGCAGTGATACCGACAACGATGTCGATCGCTGCAGCGTCGCTGTTTGGTCGCTGGAGAGCTGTCACACAGACAGCTCTCCAGCGACCAACGATGCCGAAGTCCCCGGGTAACCAGGGTAAACATCGGGTTACTAAGCGCAGGGCCGCGCTTAGTAACCCGATGTTTACCCTGGTTACCGTTGTAAATGTAAAAAAACAAACACTACATACTTACATTCCTGGTGTCTGGTCAGGTCCCTCGCCTTCAGCTTCCCGCACTGACTGAGCGCCGGCCGTAAAGCACAGCGGTGACATCACCGCTGTGCTGTGCTTTACGGCTGGCCGGCGCTCACCAGTCAGTGCGGGAAGCTGACGGCGAGGGACCTGACCAGACACCGGGAATGTAAGTATGTAGTGTTTGTTTTTTTACATTTACAACGGTAACCAGGGTAAACATCGGGTTACTAAGCGCGGCTCTGCGCTTAGTAACCCGATATTTACTCTGGTTACCAGTGAAGACATCGCTGAATCGGCGTCACACACGCCGATTCAGCGATGTCAGCGGAAGATCCAGCGACAAAATAAAGTGCTGGACTTTCCCCAGCGACCAACGATCTCCCAGCAGGGGCCTGATCGTTGGTCGCTGTCACACATAACGTTTTCGTTAACGATATCGTTGCTACGTCACAAAAAGCAACAATATCATTAACGATATCGTTATGTGTGACGGTACCTTTACACAGGTCTCTTCGGCTCTGTTGTTGCAGCACCCTGCTGTTACTATATCACTAATGCTGAAGCAATACATTAACAAAACTTTTTGTAATGTGATAATTAGCATATCTATAATTGGCTGACAATAGTGTGTTTTTATTAATGTGTCCAGACAGATCACTGCTTTTCCAAATTGCAGTATTTTCTTTGCAGAATCATAATGAAATCATCATGCAAAACACGTCTTTATCTGTACAAGCAGCGCAGCAAGGAGGGCCATTGTGACTTGTATGGTTCATTAAATAGTTAATCTCTTTGTTATACACGTGACACTAGAGTGTGGGCGTTCTGTGGAGAATTCGTGCTTCAAAAACACTTTGCAAATACATTAAAAAGAGCAATAGTTTACACAAGGTGCTACTATGGAAATGGAGTGGAGCGCTCTCACTATATTGCTAGCAAGGCATACATCTAATATGGACACTTTAAATTATGGCTTTGTGAAACAGCTCAAATAAATGACTTTTAATTAAAGACATGTGTTTACAGGGATCACTTCTCTTAATGGTCTCAATTGAGAGAAGCCGGAGAGAAAGTGGATAGTTTTCTTGTGGACGCAAGTGTGCAAATCGCATGTGAGCAATCACATGATGAGTGTAGAAACAGATGATACCTAACAGTACATTGCACACTGTGAGGATTCCACATGTTAGGCTACTTTCACACTAGTCCATCGGTACGGGCCGTCGCAAACCGTCGGCCTGACGTACCGATGGACAGTGTGATTGATTAGCACAACGTGGGCAGCGAATGCAGTTTTATAACACATCCGCTGCCCCATTGTAATGTCTGGGGAGGAGGGGGCAGAGATCCGGCCACGCATGCGCGGTCGGAAATGGCGGACTCGATGCACAAAAAAAGTTACATCTAACTTTTTGTGCCGACGGAGCGCCAAAACACGATGCATCCATCGCACAATGGATGCGACGTGTGGCCATACGTCACAATGCGTCGGTAATGCAAGTGTATGGAGAAAAAACGCATCCTGCAGGCAAATTTGCAGGATGCGTTTTTTCACCAAAACGACGCATTGCGACGTCCGTGACACGACGCTAGTGTGAAAGTAGCCTTAGACTGCCTGCCATATTAAATTGCTGTCCCAGACAACCCCATAAAGGGTTGGTATGATACCTGATATGTCCTTTTATATAAATATTTTTACACCCTAATCCCTAAACCAGGGATTCAAGCTTCAGGAGGCTAATTTGCATATTCCAGGTGCCTTCTGGGAGAAGAGAAGTCTCCCTAAGCTAGAAGATCGTTGGGTACAGCCGGGACCAGCTGCTTCGAAAGCATCACCAAACCAGGGATTCAAGCTTCAGGAGGCTAATTTGCAATAAGTATATAAGGGGACAATACAAATATCTCGCTGAGGATCTGTTTATACCAAGGAAGGTGACGGGCACAAGGGGGCATTCTTTGCGTCTGGAGGAGAGAAGGTTTTTCCACCAACATAGAAGAGGATTCTTTACTGTTAGGGCAGTGAGAATCTGGAATTGCTTGCCTGAGGAGGTGGTGATGGCGAACTCAGTCGAGGGGTTCAAGAGAGGCCTGGATGTCTTCCTGGAGCAGAACAATATTGTATCATACAATTATTAGGTTCTGTAGAAGGACGTAGATCTGGGTATTTATTATGATGGAATATAGGCTGAACTGGATGGACAAATGTCTTTTTTCGGCCTTACTAACTATGTTACTATGTTACTATGTTACTTTTGTAATGAGCTTTATTATAAAATAAAAAAAAGTTATGGCTCTTGTAAGAAGGGGAAGAAAAAATGGAAGCATGAAAATCAAAATTGACTGCGGATGGAAGGGGAGCAAGGGATTGTGTACAGACCTCAACAAACTGATGGACCTTTGAACCACAAATATTCCCACACAATACTGACAGTTTTAAGGTGCTTATGTACCTTATCTGTGGGTGTGTTCCACCAATGTGTGACTTACCAAACTCCCCCATACACATGATCCTTAGTTCATGTGTCTGGAGAAAGTAAAAAGGCCCCCATACACATGTGGTGATAGGCTGATGGCACCAACATCTGAGGGTTTGGCCTATCGGAGGGACTTTAGTGCCTTTGTCAAATTAAGTTAAATGTCGTTAGGTAAAACTACGGCGGAACTGCAGTGTCTTTACATGGCCCATCTAAAAATAAATGTAATCTATAAATACCCTAAAATGATGCCAATAAACACTTATCCCACAACTACAGGTTACTTCCCAAAAAAATCCACCATGCATCTGCATTGATAAAATATGTTTTGTTCTTGAATAAAAATATAGCAAAAATGAAAACAAAAAATACTTAGTCCCGAAGGATTAAAAAGGAGAGCTGAACATATATTTTATATACCTGATGCCACCTCTCTCCACCCACACACAGGCCACATAAACATCTATTCTTGGGCTAGCTGAGTACCTATGTTCTCTGAATCTAAATTTGACACCTCTGGTGGGGGCTTATCTCTAAAAGATTGTTCATGTTAAGATCCAACAGCCTGATCAATTTTTTTCCTCCTGATATTTGCTACCCCTAACCAATCTAATCAGTTTTTATGAAGAGGTAAGCTATAGGCTGGACCACGGTGAGTCATTGGACGTGGTATATCTCGATTTTTCCAAAGCGTTTGATACCGTGCCGCACAAGAGGTTGGTACACAAAATGAGAATGCTTGGTCTGGGGGAAATTGTGTGTAAATGGGTTAGTAACTGGCTTAGTGATAGAAAGCAGAGGTTGGTTATAAATGGTATAGTCTCTAACTGGGTCGCTGTGACCAGTGGGGTACCGCAGGGGTCAGTATTGCGACCTGTTCTCTTCAACATATTCATTAATGATCTGGTAGAAGGTTTACACAGTAAAATATCGATATTTGCAGATGATACAAAACTATGTAAAGCAGTTAATACAAGAGAAGATAGTATTCTGCTACAGATGGATCTGGATAAGTTGGAAACTTGGGCTGAAAGGTGGCAGATGAGGTTTAACAATGATAAATGTAAGGTTATACACATGGGAAGAAGGAATCAATGTCACCATTACACACTGAATGGGAAACCACTGGGTAAATCTGACAGGGAGAAGGACTTGGGGATCCTAGTTAATGATAAACTTACCTGGAGCAGCCAGTGCCAGGCAGCAGCTGCCAAGGCAAACAGGATCATGGGGTGCATTAAAAGAGGTCTGGATACACATGATGAGAGCATTATACTGCCTCTGTACAAATCCCTAGTTAGACCGCACATGGAGTACTGTGTCCAGTTTTGGGCACCGGTGCTCAGGAAGGATATAATGGAACTAGAGAGAGTACAAAGGAGGGAACAAAATTAATAAAGGGGATGGGAGAACTACAATACCCAGATAGATTAGCGAAATTAGGATTATTTAGTCTAGAAAAAAGACGACTGAGGGGCGATCTAATAACCATGTATAAGTATATAAGGGGACAATACAAATATCTCGCTGAGGATCTGTTTATACCAAGGAAGGTGACGGGCACAAGGGGGCATTCTTTGCGTCTGGAGGAGAGAAGGTTTTTCCTCCAACATAGAAGAGGATTCTTTACTGTTAGGGCAGTGAGAATCTGGAATTGCTTGCCTGAGGAGGTGGTGATGGCGAACTCAGTCGAGGGGTTCAAGAGAGGCCTGGATGTCTTCCTGGAGCAGAACAATATTGTATCATACAATTAGGTTCTGTAGAAGGACGTAGATCTGGGGATTTATTATGATGGAATATAGGCTGAACTGGATGGACAAATGTCTTTTTTCGGCCTTACTTACTAACTAACTAACTAACCTTGTGTGCTGTAACCTCTAGTCCTTTCTCCTAGGCATCCTCTCACAGAACTAATCCCAAGGTCTCTTACCCCTCAAATCGCTGCTAAAATCAGATGGTTCATTGGCCATTAATCTAAGGTGTTTGGCCACCACAAGATGGAGCAATCAGCTACAAAACGAAGCCAGTTCTTTCATTTTTCTCATTTCATATCTTTTTCTTAACATTGTCACTAGTTTATCGTTTATATTTCCAGAGGTTAAAAAAAAAAAAAGTGCTTCTGTGCCTTTAGGCCACGTTGTAACTGTATTTCTTGCCACAGGAAATCCTGGCAGACATATTAACTGCTGTTTCAAGATCGGATCAGATCTTTGTTGTTTTTTTTTTTTCTAAACCAAACCTATTATTGTTGTGTTTATGTGGTTGTTACTTCATTATCGTCTAGAGATGAAAGAGGATACGTATTCCAGCCGCGTCCAGTGTCTCTATGCCATCTATCTATTCTGTCAGTATTTCATGGCGTCTCAGAAGCAATAACCCAGCAGGGTAGTGTCTAATACTTATTTTTTTTTAGTTCCGGCAAGGAAAATAAATATATAAATTGCAGAGTATAAAACATTTCACTGAGGCAATCTGTGTAATACGCTATAAAAGACTTGGCCGGGATTCAAAGAAGACATTAAGAAGATACACTTCATCTATACTTCAGTCCGGGCGAGTGCTGGAAAGTGTCCAACACTAGGAGCTGAGTAATAACAATCAGGATCAGAAGATTGCCACAAAGGCTAATTATTGCACAGAAATAAAGCAAAATGTTACAAAATTCAACATATTTGTGTATTTTAATATTGTTAATGTTGTATTACTTTTCTCTCCCATCCCACCTCGGATATCTACAGTAGTCGTAAATTATGAGATAGCATCCTTTTCATCCACGTAGCTCGCAGTAAAATCCATTATCTTCCTTTTGTTTGAATTCAGTTCACATCAGCTTCTCATAGACTATAAAGAGGTTCAATCTGTTCCAGAACAGTAATCACAATCCATTAAACTCTGTTCCCTGTAGCCTTTGTTCCCAGTTACATGTGATACTGTAATTCTGAACAAGCAGACAAGAGACTGTAGGAAAAGAGGAGACGAAGGAGCGCAGCTTCCACCGCTGCTGCGCGTGATGCATTTAATAGCATATCACAGAATCATTATCGATTCCACATTACCGAAAGAATTAGTCTGCGGAAAACGGCACCGTTATTATGAGCTGTGTGTAAATCTTCTACCTGTAAAAGACGAAGATATCTGTAGTTTAGTTATTAGAAAATTTCCAGGTTTGGCACACTTTCTCCAAAGTGCAGGCAATACAAGAATTTTTTTTTTACATACAAAACCACAAGCAGATTTTAAGGCATGCATCATATTTTCAAATCTGCAACATATGCTATAATATATATTGCGGATTTCCAGCTTTTACCATGGCTTTTTAACACAAGCAAACGTTGGCATGGAATGTGGTCACATCTATGTCAGATTTTTTATGCAAAATTTTCTGTATCCCAGCATATTCTCCCTGAAAAAGAACCTGCCAGCATGATTCTGAAAAGGTACCTTCACACTGAGCAACTTTAGAACGAGAACTACAGCGATCCGTGACGTTGCAGCGTCCTGGATAGCGATCTCGTTGTGTTTGACACGCAGCAGCGATCAGGATCCCGCTGTGCCATCGCTGGTCGGAGCTAGAAGTCCGGAACTTTATTTGGTCGTCAGGTCGGCGTGTATCGTCATGTTTGACAGCAAAAGCAATGATGCCAGCAATGTTTTTTCATGGAGCAACAACCAGCTACAACGATAAGTACGTCACTGGATCGCTCCTGCATCGTTCAGCTCTTTGCCGTGTTTGACGTCTCCTAGCGAGCTAAACAGCGACGCTGCAGCGATCGGCTCGTTGTCTATATCGCTGCAGCGTCGCTTAATGTGACGGTACCTTTAGGTAAAGGAAAGACATGGCTGTAATTGCGCCGTAATACTGATTCAATTGCTAAAAGTTTTTTGCTAATGAGATTTTGGTAATTAAAACAGAATAAATCGGAGTATTAAGTCCAATTTTTGGACTTATTCTGTTTTAATTTCCCAAATTAGGAGTGTCCTTTTTCAATGTTTTGCCTGAGACCTCCCCACAGGATGATTGATCTGTTTGGCAATGTTGTACTAATGGTTCCCTGAATTATTATTATTTTATTATTATTATTTATTGTTATAGCGCCATTTATTCCATGGCGCTTTACATGTGAGGAGGGGTATACATAATCAAAACAAGTACAATAATCTTAAACAATACAAGTCATAACTGGTACAGGAGGAGTGAGGACCCTGCCTGCGAAGGCTCACAATCTACAAGGGATGAGTAGTTCAAGAAAAGCACATCCAGCCCATGAATGGCAGCGCTTCCCAGGACTCACATTCAAAGATGATATTTCATATTTTTTTATTTCATAACTTAAAATAGAAGAGATACAACGCGTTTCGGATACAGTATATATCCTTCTTCAGGTATCATAAAAACACAGTACAAATCCTACTAGTATAAAATTCAATTACACATATATAGTATCAAACCTTTTATCCCAAGCTCAGAAACTTGATTTGGGGTGTGGACCAAGTTCAGGAAAACACCCACTGATTGATACAGCCTTGTTAACATTGATGCAAGAAAGAGAGCAAAAAAAAAAAAAAAAAACACAAGAAAAAAAAAAAAAATAATAATAAAAAAAAAAAAATCCTTTAAACTCTCTCTATGATATCATTCAATCCATTTGGAAATAATGTTCCCAAACGATATATCCAAAACGTTTCTTTCCTGTTTAAAAGAGCTTTCCTGTTTGCAACTCCAGAGGGTATCTGCTCCACTGGAGTTACTTTTATGTTAAAAATTTTATTATGTTTAAGTAGTAGATGCCTTGAGAGACTATGTTTTAAAAAGCCATTTTTTGCTCTATTTCTGTGGCCATTAATGCGGGACCGCAGTGTCTGTACAGTGCGTCCCACATACTGCAAACCACAACTGCATGAGATGACATATACAACATGATCACTACTACAGGTGAGTCTTTGTGAGATTTCAAAGACATCACCAGTATTATTGCATTTAATAGTTTTAGCCCCATGATCTAGGATCCCACAGGTACAACATTTTTTGGAGTTACATTTAAAAACTCCGTTGCCTTGAAGAACTCCACATAAAGTTTGATCCTTATTTTTATAAATGTTTTTTCTTTTTGGATCCAGCTGTTTTTTTAATTTACTGGGGGCCACCAAATTTTTCAAAGTTTTCCCCCTTCTATATGTAATCCCCCTTCTATATGTAAAAAAAAAAAGACACTGCGGTCCCGCATTAATGGCCACAGAAATAGAGCAAAAAATGGCTTTTTAAAACATAGTCTCTCAAGGCATCTACTACTTAAACATAATAAAATTTTTAACATAAAAGTAACTCCAGTGGAGCAGATACCCTCTGGAGTTGCAAACAGGAATGCTCTTTTAAACAGGAAAGAAACGTTTTGGATATATCGTTTGGGAACATTATTTCCAAATGGATTGAATGATATCATAGAGAGAGTTTAAAGGATATTTTATTTTTATTTATTTATTTATTTATTTGTTTATTTTATTTTATTTTTTTTGCTCTCTTTCTTGCATCAATATTAACAAGGCTGTATCAATCAGTGGGTGTTTTCCTGAACTTGGTCCACACCCCAAATCAAGTTTCTGAGCTTGGGATAAAAGGTTTGATACTATATATAAGTGTAATTGAATTTTATACTAGTAGGATTTGTACTGTGTTTTTATGATATCTGAAGAAGGATATATACTGTATCCGAAACGCGTTGTATCTCTTCTATTTTAAGTTATGAAATAAAAAAATATGAAATATCATCTTTGAATGTGAGTCCTGGGAAGCGCTGCCATTCATGGGCTGGATGTGCTTTTCTTGAACTACTCATCCTGTGTGAGCCTTACGCTGGCTCTCTCACTTGGATCCACCCGAGGCAAGCTGCAAGCCCTGTATATTGAAAAGTATCTCAGAGGGAATTTGGAGGATACACGATCTAAAGCCATTTTAGTCTTTTATCAGGTGAGTGCATAAAATTGTGCACCCTTTAAAGACTATAATATTGTGTTTACGCACTTAGGGCGCCGCGATTTGTCTGTTCTTCTCTCCCAAACAGATTTTTTTTGTATAATCTACAAGGGATGGGTGAGGATACAGTAGGCGAGGATAGAGCTGGTCATGCAGCGGTTTGGTCGATCGGTGGTTACTGCAGGTTGTAGGCTTGTCGGAAAAGGTGGGTCTTCAGGTTCTTTTTGAAGGTTTCGATGGTAGGCGAGAGTCTGATGTGTTGTGGTAGAGGGTTCCAGAGTAGGGGTGATACGCGAGAGAAATCTTGTATACGATTGTGGGAAGAGGAGATAAGAGTGGAGTAGAGTAGGAGATCTTGTGAGGATCGGAGGTTGCATGTAGGTAAGTACCGGGAGACGAGGTCACAGATGTATGGAGGAGACAGGTTGTGGATGGCTTTGTACGTCATGGTTAGGGTTTTGTAGTGGAGTCTCTGGGCAATGGGGAGCCAGTGAAGGGATTGACAGAGGGGAGAGGCCGGGGAATAGCGGGGGGACAGGTGGATTAGTCGGGCAGCAGAGTTTAGAATAGATTGGAGGGGTGCGAGAGTGTTAGAGGGGAGGCCACAGAGCAGGAGGTTGCAGTAGTCAAGGCAAGAGATGATGAGGACTAGGGTTTTTGCAGATTCATGGTTGAGGAATGAACGGATTTGTGAGATATTTTTGAGTTGAAGTCGTCAGGAAGTGGAAAGGGCTTGGATATGTGGTTTGAAGGAGAGATCAGCGTCAAGGATTACCCCGAGGCAGCGAGCTTGTGGGACTGAGGAGAGTGGGCAGCCATTTACTGTAATGGATAGGTTCGTTGGGGGGTCGCGTGAGATGGGGGAAAGATGATGAATTCTGTTTTGTCCATGTTAAGTTTCAGAAATCTAGCGGAGAAGAAGGATGAAATAGTGGACAGACATTGAGGGATTCTGGTTAGAAGGGAGGTGATATCTGGTCCAGAGATGTTGATCTGTGTGTCGTCAGCATAGAGGTGATACTGAAAGCGATGAGATTCTATGAGCTGTCCCAGGCCAAAGGTGTAAATGGAGAAGAGCAGGGGCCCAAGGACTGAACCTTGTGGGACTCCGACAGATAGAGGGCGAGGTGAGGAGGTGGTGTGAGTGGGAGACGCTGAATGTCCGGTCTGTTAGGTATGATAAGATCCAGGATAGGGCCAAGTCTGCGATGCCAAGGGATGAGAGGGTCTGTAATAATAGGTCCACTGTGTCAAAGGCAGCCGACAGGTCGAGGAGGAGGAGGACAGAGTAGTGTCGCTTGCTCTTGGCGGTTAAGAGGTCATTGGTGACTTTAGTTAGGGCAGTTTCAGTGGAATGGTGTGACCGGAAGCCAGATCGTAGGCGGTCAAAGAGGGAGCAAGAAGAGAGATGGGAGGACAGTTCAAGGTAAACGTGTTGTTCCAGTAGTTTGGAGGCATAGGGGAGAAGTGATATAGGGCGATAGCTAGATACAGAGGATGGATCAAGAGAAGGCTTTTTGAGGATAGGTGTGATGGAGGCATGTTTAAAGCTTGAGGGGAAAACACAAGTTGTTAGTGATAGGTTGAAGAGATGGGTTAGGGTTGGGATGAAGACTGTGGTGAGGTTTGGGATGAGGTGGGATGGGAGCGGGTCAAGTGCACAGGTGGTGAGATAAGATCTTGAGAGTAGATCTTCTGTAATGGTGGAGAAGTTGGTTTTGGAGGTGGAGGGCTGGGAAATCGGGAGGAAGGGCTCTGGGGGTTGTTGACCAAAACTGTCTCTGATGCTATCAATCTTCTGCTTGAAAAATGAGGCAAAGTCTTCAGCGGAGATAAGTGAGGAGGGAGGAGGTGCTGGGGGACGGAGGAGAGAATTGAAGGTGTTGAATAACTGTTTAGGGTTGTGAGACAGAGAGGATATGAGAGATGAGAAGTAGGTTTGTTTAGCTGTGGTGATTGTGGTCTTGAAAGTAGTGAGGGACTGTTTGAATGCGATGAAGTGCTCGTTAGAGTGGGATCTTTTCCATCTGCGCTCAGCAGCCCTGGAAGCTCGCCTCAGTTCTTTGGTCAGGCTGGTGTGCCAGGGCTGTCTGTTGATTTTGCGAGCTTTGGTATGTGTAAGTGGGGCAGCAGATTCCAAAGCTACAGCTATTGTGGTGTTATATAGAGCGGCAGCGTCATCCACATTGTGTATGGAACTTATGTCTGTGAGAGGGAGGAGGGATTCAGAGAATGAATGTAGATCAAGATGTTTAAGATTTCTGCAAGGCTGTGAAAGTTTGTGGGGTGGGGATTGTAGACATGGAGTGGAGAGAGATGAGAATGTGAGAAGGTTGTGGTCAGAGAGTGGAAGAGGTGAGTTAGAGAGGTTAGATAGAGAGCAGAGGCGGGTGAAGATGAGGTCCAGTGTGTGACCGTCTTTGTGAGTGGCTGCAGAAGACCATTGAGTGAGGCCGAAGGAGGAAGTGAGAGATAGAAGTTTAGTGGCAGCTGAGAGGGAAATGTCAATGGGGATGTTGAAGTCGCCCATGATGATAGTGGGGATGTCCGCAGAAAGGAAATGGAGTAGCCAGGTGGTGAAGTGGTCAAAGAAGGTGGTGGCTGGCCCTGGGGGGCGGTAAATGACAGCCAGTTGGAGGTTGGTGGGGGAGTAGATGCGCACAGAGTGCACCTCAAAGGAAGGGAGGGTAACAGAGGGTGGCAGTGGGATTGGGGTGAAGGAGCAGTTATCTGACAGGAGAAAGCCAACTCCTCCGCCATGTTTGCTGCTGGGGCGGGGTGTGTGGGAAAGGTGGAAGCCACCGTAAGAGAGTGCAGCAGGGGAGGCTGTGTCAGAAGGGGTGAGCCAGGTTTCGGTGATGGCGAGGAAGGAAAGTTTGGTAGTAACAAAAAGATCATGGATGTAGGAAATCTTGTTGCAGACAGAGCGAGCGTTCCACAGAGCTCCTATTAGTGGGACTGGGGAGGCGGGGGCTGGGCGAATGGGTATAAGGTTAGAGAGGTTACGGAAGTTTGTGATAGAACGTGGATGGGAGGAAGAAAAGATTGTGGGAATATGGTGAGGACCAGGATTTGGAGAGATATCACCAGCAGTGAGAAGGAGCAGAGAAGGTGTTAGCAGGTGGGAGCAGGAGAGGGCATGAGGGGGCTGTCTGTGTTTGGAGACAGAAGATTGTATGTTAAGGAACAGTTCAGAGGCGGAGGTGAGGTGAATGGGGAGGATTGAAGAAGAGAGTTCCTTACTTGGTGTGGGGATTGGGGGAGGTAGCAGAAAGTGAGGGATTATAGGGGTGAAAGTGAAAACAAACAGAAACATTGTTTACAGTGACTGGCTTGTTACCTTCAGTTCCCTTCAGGTTCAATTCAGGTTTTAATTCTACTGTAATCCACACTTTTAAGGACACACTTCTAAGGGATCACACAGCAGACTAAAGTCATTGCAGACTTTTGCTATGCAATATATGGAAAACTAAGTGCGTTCAGGTGTGAAGCAGAGACGAGTGGTCTCTGCTCATCTTGGTCAGAGAATTAAGAGTGGACCAGATGCATACAATCAGGCCTGAGTAAACAATGTCATAAATAACAGGATGATTGATCTGTTTGGCAATGTTGTACTAATGGTTCCCTGAAAGGTCTATATTTGTCTTAATGAGATTTTAGTGCACAGGGGCCAGACTATGCACTGGATCTTCTCCTCCTTGTCGGAGATTCCCTTCCCCTGCCTTCTGTTCTGAATGATAGGTCACTGCTGAGATGTAAAATAGAAGAGGCAGGATATTATTATTTATTATTATAGCGCCATTTATTCCATGTGAAAATGCATATACATAATAAAAAACAAATACAATAATCTTGAAGAAAACGAGTCACTGACTAGTACAGGAGGAGTGAGGACCCTGCTCTCAAGGGCTCACAATGTACAAGGGATGGGTGAGGATACAGGAGGTAAGGGCAGAGCTGGTCATGCAGCGGTTTGGTGGAACGAGGGTTACTGCAGGTTGTAGGCTTGTCGGAAGAGGTCAGTATTCAGGTTCATTTGAAGGTTTCCACAGTAAGTGAGAGTCTGATATGTTGAGGTAGAGAGTTCCAGAGTAGGGGTGATGCATGGGAGAAATCTTGTATGCGTTTGTGGGAAGAGCGGAGTAGAGAAGGAGATCTTGTGAGGATCGGAGGATGCGTGCAGATAAGTATCTGGAGACGAGGTTACAAATGTATGGAGGAGACAAATGGTGGATGGCTTTATATGCCAAGGTTAGGGATTAGAACCGGAGTCTCTGGGCAATGGGGAGCCAGTGAAGGTGGTGACAGAGAGGAGAGGCCGGGGAATAGCGGGGGGATAGTTGGATAAGTCGGGTAATGGAGTTTAGGATAGATTGGAGGGGTGTTAGAGGGGAAGCCATAAAGCAGGAGATTGCAGTAGTCAAGGTGGGAGATGATTATGGCATGCAGTATTGTTTTTCTAGATTCTTGGTAGAGGAATGTGTGGATCTGGGAGATATCTTTTGAGTTGGAGTCTGCAGGAAATGGAAAGGCTTGGATGTGTGGTTTGAAGGAGAGATCAGGGTGAAGGATTACCCCGAGACAACGAGCTTGCGGGACTGGGGAGAGTGGGCAGCCATTGAATTTAATGGATAGGTCTGTTTGGGGGGTTAGTGAGATGAAGAAAATATGCTGAATTCTGTTTTATTCATGTTAAGTTTTAGAAATTTAACAGAGCAGAAACATTAAATAGTGGACAGACATTGTGGGATTCTGGTTAGTAAGGAGGGGATATCGGGTCCGGAGAGGTAGATCTTTCTGTCAACAGCATAGAGGTGATATTGAAAGCCGTGTGACTTTATCAGCTGTCCAGGCCAAAAGGTGTAGATGGAGAAGAGTAGGGGACCTAGGACTGAACCTTGTGGGAAACCGACAGATAGGGGGCGAGGTAAGTAGGTGGTGTGTGAGTGTGAGACGCTAAATGTCCGTTGTGTTAGGTATGAGGAGATCCAAGATAGGGCCAAGTCTGTGATGCCAAGAGATGAGAAAATCTATATTAAGAGGGAATGGTCCACTGTGTTGAAGGCAGATGACAGGTCCAGGAGGAGGAGGACAGTGTTGCTTGGATTTGACAGGACAGATAAAAATGGACTTGTTCCAGTGGCTTTGAGGCATAGGGGAGAATTGATATGGGGTGATAGCTAGACAGAGAGAATGTGTCAAGTGAGGGCTTTTTTAGGATGAGTGTGATTGAGGCATGTTTGAAGCATGAGGGGAAGACACCAGTTGTTAATGACAGGTTGAAGAGATGGGTTAGGGTTGGGATGAAAACTGGTGAGTTTTGGGATGAGGTGGGATGGAATTGGGTCAAGTTCACAGGTGGTAAGGAGTGATTTGGAGAGTAAAAAGGAACGTTCAAGTTCTGTAATGGTGGAGAAACTGTTTTTTGAGGAGGAGTGCTGAGCAGTTAGTAGGAGGGGCTATGGGGTCTGTAGGCCAAAGCTTTCTCTAATGTTATCGATCTTCTGCTTGAAGAATGAGTCAGTCTTCAACTGAGATGAGAGAGGAGAGAGAGGAGGTGCTGGGGGACAGAGGAGAGAATTGAAAGTGTTGAATAGCTGTTTAGGGTTGTGAAACAGGGAGGATATGAGAGATGAGAAGTAGGTTTGTTCAAACTGGAGTTGGGGTATAGTGACATTCAAAAACCAGAAAACCCTTTTAATCATCAAAGTGGCAGGTTTAATCACAGAGGGTCAACTTAAAGGGACTCTGTCACCTGAATTTGGTGGGACTGGTTTTGGGTCATATGGGCGGAGTTTTTGGGTGTTTGATTCACCCTTTCCTTACCCGCTGGCTGCATGCTGGCTGCAATATTGGATTGAAGTTCATTCTCTGTCCTCCATAGTACACGCCTGCGCAAAGCAATCTTGCCTTGTGCAGGTGTGTACTATGGAGGACAGAGAATGAACTTCAATCCAATATTGCAGCCAGCATGCAGCCAGCGGGTAAGGAAAGGGTGAATCAAACACCCAAAAACTCCGCCCATATAACCCAAAACCAGTCCCGCCAAATTCAGGTGACAGGTTCCCTTTAACGTAAGGTGCACCAGAAGCAGAGATAACAATGCGATAATTCTCACCTACAGTATCCTCACCCATCCCTTGTAGATTGTGAGCCCTCGCGGGCAGGGTCCTCTCTCCTCCTGTACCAGTTGTGACTTGTATTGTTCAAGATTATTGTACTTGTTTTTATTATGTATACCCCTCCTCACATGTAAAGCGCCATGGAATAAATGGCGCTATAATAATAAATAATAATAATAATAATTGGCAAGCAAGAGATGTGACCTGAGGAGTTGAAAAGGCACAATGAACTCCCCCATTGACTGCTAAATCTGTCCTGATTGGTCCATTGGTCCATTGATCGACTCTAGCAGTTGGCTGATAAATTGGAGCTGATTTACATGTAACAAAATAGTTAGTAGCTGGCTGCACAGAGGAGTTAAAACTTATCTGACCTCACATTTTAATTTTTTTAGTTGGAAATGTCTTTTTTTTAATTCCGGTCACAGTTTTGCTGTCACCACTTCTCATTTTGATGAACAATGGGCCTGAATACCTGTAGATGTGTTAATGCGCCAGCAAAGGCCAGAGTGACCCAGACCTTTATCTCTACTTTAAATTGTGGAATAAAACATTTCAAAAAATGTAATTGATGCATTTTCAGTGCAATAATTCATTTCTGGTGGAAAACCATGCAGTTATTATCTCGTTTTGTACCTTAAATCTTTTCTATAAATCTGCTGTAATATTTTATAAGACTATTAGGACAAGACAGCCCTTGTCTCTCTAAGTAAACTGTAGTCTGCTGATGTTCAAAATATAGGAAACCATGAAGACTAAATTAAAGAAGAAGCAAATGACAACCAAAGAACATCCAGTGCAACTCTTCAAATTTGAAGGAGTTGGTCAGTCTTGATATATCTGGTCCATTGTTTTGACTCATATTATTGTCCTTGAGGCTGACAACCAAAAGGTCCATTTTAATGATCCAAATGGTAGCACTACACGACCGTTGATCGGTACGCATTTACTGATCAGCCGTTGTTTAATAGTCTCTTTATGAGGCAGAAAGCAGTAGATGATGTGTGCTGAGCAGTCAGTAGTAGAGCTGTAGTAGTGCGAGTCCTGTTCACGCAAGATGATGCACCGTGGAGGACGATGATCTTTTGTGCTACAGCCTGTTTACGTTGTAAGATGATTGTGAAATGAGCATTCTTAACCCCTTTACGACCTTGGACGTATAGGTACTTCCAAGGTCGCCTCCCTCCCTTTGATGCGGGCTCCGGCGATGAGCCCACAACTTTACTGGCACATGTCAGCTGATTTCATCAGCTGACATGTGCCCCTCACAGCTGTTCATGGTTCTGCCAGCAGTATTTAACATGCGAGCTCCGGAAGCGTGTTATAAACCCCGCTAATAGGCGCCCATGTAACATGATCGTGGGTCACCGATGGGTTGGCATGACAACCCGGGGTCTGCAGGAGAGCCCTATAGTTGTCATCGCTCATAGCAGATGAGTATTTTTGCTGCACACAGCAGAGCTGAAGGTAATCGGATGATCGCAACTTCTAGTCTCCCATGGAGACTAATGAAGGCAGTGAAAAGTAAAAAAATATAAAAAATATAAAAGTTTAATCACCCCCCATGCAAAATATAACCAAAAAATACACATATTTGGTATAGCTGCGTTCAGAATCGCCCGATCAATATATAAAAAGAATAAATCCGATTGGTAAATGGCGTAACGAGAAGGTGCTTTGAAGGTGGAAATGGGTCCCCTTACTTCTTGGCCAATGTGCAGTTGCACAATTCCACCAATAACATGTCTGCCTCTGTCCACCCCTGAATGTAACCATAGGAAAGATGACACTACAGCCACAAAGGTGACCGTCTGATAGCCTAGCTCGACTACCCACCTCTCCTGAAGACCCTTCCAGCTTTTTGAGACTTGGGTGGAGGACATCATCTCTGAAAATAGTATCTTGAGGTGTTTTTTTTGGTGGGTAATAAAACATTTTTCTTGTGTTTTCCAATGATGATGGGAATAGCGGTTGCACTGAGTATGTGGCACTCTGTTTTGGGAGTTGAGTTCCTTATAGTTTTGGTTACCTGACTGTGGAACTTCCCATCTGAGGGAAAAAAACAAAACATCATCTCTGAAAATAGGGGCCCACAGCTGCACCCCATCAGTTTGAGTAGCAATCTTAGATGAGTAAATAGCCTCAGAGAAGAAGAGGGTGCGCAACCCCTCACTATGTCACTAAGGATTTTAGCATTCTCCCGTGAATACTCCGGATAGTTTCTTGTGGTGGGATGCAGGTCTGGACAGCTGTCGTCATCATATTAGATAGATAAGAATTAATATATGTGTGTTTATGCCTCATTGGGAATCTGTCATCCCCGAGACATATATAACCTATTAATATGGGCATACAGGTAATAGAAATGTTAAGCTTGTCCTACCTGAATGCCTCATATTAATGGTTTTGTTGTGGAGAAATGTTATATTCTGTCTTTATGCTAATGATCAGACCAATAACTCATCATAAAGCACAATTTCATATGCTTTGAAGGTGGAAATGGGTCCCCTTACTTCTTGGCCAATGTGCAGTTGCACAATTCCACCAATAACATGTCTGCCTCTGTCCACCCCTGAATGTAACCATAGGAAAGATGACACTACAGCTACAAAGGTGACCGTCTGATAGCCTAGCTCGACTACCCACCTCTCCTGAAGACCCTTCCAGCTTTTTGAGACTTGGGCGTAACGAGAAAGAAATCAAAATTACGTTTTTTTGTCACTGCAACATTGCATTAAAATGCAATAACGGGCAATCAAAAGATCGTATCTACACCAAAATGGTATCAATAAAAATGTCATGTCAATGCGCAAAAATAAGCCCTCACCCAGCCCCAGATCACGAAAAATGACAAAAAATTTATGGGGACAAACTTTGGATTCTTTTTTCACCACTTAACTAAATAAGAACCTAGATATGTTTGGTATCTAAAACGTGTAATGACCTGGAGAATCATAATGACAGGTCAGTTTTAGCATTTAGTGAACATGGTAAAAAAAAAACACAAAACACTTTTTTTTGCGATTTTCATCGCACTTTGAATTTTTTTCCCGATTTCCAGTACACTGTATGGTAAAACCAATGATGTAATTCCAAAGTACAGCTCATCCCGCAAAAAATAAGCCTTCACATGACCATATTGATGGAACAAAGTTTTGGCTCTGGGAAGAAGAGGAGCAAAAAACGGAAAAACCAAAAGGGATACAGGGTTAATAAAGCTTGTGCACATGAATTTCTTTGTAAGATCAGGTGCAGATAAGTATATTTACGGTCCGAGTGTGATCTGTAAAATATCGGATCGCTCACAGAACAATATTAGTCTATGGGCACATGCCAGATTTATTTCTCAGACAGAGCTAGAGGCAACGTTTGCTTTTTTAGCATTAGTATTCTTGAGACAAGTCACATACAGATACTATTACAAGAATATTTAGAATTGGGACACGCAGCACTTAATTTATTTATGACCTTCGTGTACAGCCAATATTTGAGAACTTGCAGTTACTGTTTAACCCCTTTAACCCTCAAGGGTGGTTTGCACGTTAATGACCAGGCCAATTTTTACAATTCTGACCACTGTCCCTTTTTTGGGGAATTGAGATCGGACGCCATGTCGCGTTTGGTGAGCCCCCGATGTGCCTAAACAGTGGAAACCCCCCATAAGTGACCCCATTTTGGAAACTAGACCCCCTAAGTAACTTATCTAGATGTGTGGAGAGCACTTTGAACCCCCAACTGCTTCACAGTAGTTTATAATGTAGAGCCGTAAAAATAAAGAAAATCATTTTTTTCACAAAAATTATCTTTTCGCCCCCAATTTTTTATTTTCCCAAAAGTTGTCCAGTTTGTCCTGAGTACGCCAATACTCTATATGTGAGGATAAATCACTGTTTGGGCGCACAGCAGAGTTCGGAAGGGAAGGAGCGCCGTTTGGCTTTTTCAACGCAGAATTGGCTGAAATTGAGATCGGATGCCATGTCGCGTTTGGAGGGCCCCTGATGTGCCTAAACAGTGGAAGCCCCTCAATTCTAACTCCAACCCTAACCCCAACACACCCCTAACCCTAATCCCAGCCCTAACCATAGCCTTAACCACAAACCTAACTAACACACCCCTAATCCCAACCCTAATCCAAACACTAACCCTAACTTTAGCCACAACCCAAACCCTAACTTTAGCCCCAACCCTAACTTTAGCCTCAACCCTAACCCTAACTAGCTCCAACCCTAACCCTAACTTTAGCCCCAACCATGACCCTAACTTTAGCACCAACCCTAACCCTAATGGGAAAATGGAAATAAATGCATTTTTTTATTTTATTAATTTTCCCTAACTAAGGGGGTGATAAAGGGGAATTTGATTTTCTTTTTATAGCAAGTTTTTATATCAGGTTTTTATGTTTGGCAGCTGTCACATGTTAGAAGACACTTTTTATTGCAAAAAATAGTTTTTGCATCACCACATTTTGAGAGCTATAATTTTTCCATATTTTGACCCACAGTCATATGAGGTCTTCTTTTTTGCAGGACGAGTTGACGTTTTTATTTGTACCATTTTCGGGCATATGACATTTTTTGATCGCTTTTTATTACGATTTTTGTGAGCCAGAATGAACAAAAAACAGCAATTCATGAATTTCTTTTGGGTAGGGCGTTTATACCATTCCACCAGTAGCGTAGCTACCGTGGGGGCAGAGGGTGCGGGTGCCCCAAGCCCGGTGCTCAGACGGGGCCCACCAGGAGCTAAGCTACTGTAACTACAACAGCGCGCAGTGCGCCAATACAGTTACCTTCTGCGGCAGAGCAGGGAGAAGCGATCTATGGGGCCCCTGAGCAGGCTGGGGCCCCGGTGCCCGCAGTGGGCCCCCCCGCCTGTCATCACAAGTTCAGCTGTACCGGCATTTAGCTGATACAGCTGACCGCAATGATGAGGGAAGGAGCGCTGCGACGCTGACAGTTGGCGCGATGATGTCACTGCCCGGCGCCCGCTGTCAGGAGATAAGCAGGCGCTCAGAGCAGCACAGGAACCAGGAAGAAGAGAGGTGAGTATTTATTTTTTATAGGGTGCTGCCTAATACTACAGGGTCTGCCTAGGGGGGATCTGCCTTATACTACAGGGTCTGCTTATGGGGGGTCTGCCTAATACTACAGGGTCTACCTATGGCGTGCTGCCTAATACTAGAGTCTGCCTATGGGTGGGTCTGTCCTATACTACAGGGTCTGCCTGCGGGATGCTGCCTTATACTACAGGGTCTGCCTATGGGGTGCTGCTTTATGCTACAGGGTCTGCCTGGGGGGTCAGTCTTATACTACAGGGTCTGCCTATGGGAGGGTCTGCCTAATACTAAAGAGTCTGCCTATGGGGGTCTGCCTAATACTGCAGAGTCTGCCTATGGGGGGTCTGCCTAATACTACAGGGTCTGCCTATGGCGTGCTGCCTAATACTAGAGTCTGCCTATGGGTGGGTCTGTCCTATGGGGGTGCTATCTTATATTACAGGGTCTGCCTATGGGGGTGCTGCTTTATACTACAGGGTCTGCCTATAGGGGTGCTGCCTTATACTAGAGGGTCTGCCTATGGGGTGCTGCCTTATACTACATGGTTTGCCTATGGGGTGCTGCCTTGTGCTATAGAGTCTGCCTATGAGGGGTGCATTATACAATATAGAGTAGGCCTATGGGCAGTGCATTATACTATATTGAGGACAACCTGGTGCATTATACTATATTGAGGACGATCTGGTGCATTATACTATATGGAGGTTATCTAGAGGGGCATCATACAGTGTGAAGATTACAGTGACGGGGCCATCATACAGTGTGGGGATTACAGTGAAAGGGCCATCATACAGTGTTGGAGCCATCAAACAGTTTGGAGGCTACTAAGGGGTCAGTATACTGTGTATAAGAGAGCATCATACTGTGTATAGGGGAGCTGTACAGGGGGAGACTCATGACATTGTTAAATGTAAAGTGGGCACTTATTGTTATAGGGGAACTCAGGTTACTGTTACTATCAAAGGGGCACACAGGGCAATATTACTTTCTAGGGGACATAATGTGGGCACTGTTTTCTAGGGCACTTGCACCCGGCATTACTATATTATATATTTGTGCTTTAGAATTTAGAGGGCACAGAGAATCACACAGCAGGTGCAGTAATAGACATACATATGGCAGCTCAGTATTGGGGTATCAGGGGCAGTGATAGGGTCACATACGGCAGCAGCGGCTCAGTATTGGGTTAACAGGTGCAGTAATAGGGACACATACGGCAGCAGCGGCTCAGTATTGGGGTGTCAGGGGCAGTAATAGGGACACATACGGCGGCAGCAGCTCAGTATTGAGGTATCAGGTGCAGTAATAGGAACACATACGGCAGCAGCGGCTCAGTATTGGGGTATCAGGGGCAGTAATAGGGACATATACGGCAGAGGCTCAGTATTGGGGTATCAGGGACAGTAATAGGGACACATACGGCAGCAGCGGCTCAGTATTGGGGTGTCAGGGGCAGTAATAGGGTCACATACGGCAGCAGTGGCTCAGTATTGGGGTATGGGGCAGTAATAGGGACACATACGGCAGCAGTGGCTCAGTATTGGGGTATGGGGCAGTAATAGGGACACATATGGCAGCAGTGGCTCAGTATTGGGGTATCAGCAGGATGAGGAGTTTATGCAGGTTGGGAATAGATGGTGATGGGCCTAGAATGTCTTGTTGTTTTCTCTGCAGCTGCTGAGGTTCTCCTCCATTATTAGGGTGCATCATCGAGTTGTAATCAAGGTTACCTGGTTAGGGGCCCACTCAGAAGCTTCGCACCCCCCCCCCCCCCCCCCGAACCAAAGCCCTAGCTATGCCTCTGCGTTCTACATGTGGTAAAACTGATAAAGCAGTTTTATTCTTCGGGGCAGTACGATTACAGCGATACCTCATTTATATTTTTTTATGTTTTGGCGCTTTTATACAATAAAAACTATTTTATAAAAAGACTGTAATATAATTGTTTTTGCATCGCTTTATTCTGAGGACTATAACTTTTTTATTATTTCGCTGATAATACTATATGGCAGCTCGTTTTTTGTGGGACAAGATGACGTTTTCGACGGTACAATATTTATATATATCCGTCTTTTTGATTGTGTGTTATTCCACTTTTTTTTCGGTGGTATGATGATAAAGCATTGTTTTTTGCCTGTTTTTTTTTTTACGGTGTTCACTGAAGGGGTTAACTAGTTGGACAGTTTTAAAGGTCAGGTCATTTCGGATGCAGCGATACTAAATATGTGTACTTTTGTTGTTTTTTCATTTACATAAAGAAATGTATTCATTGAAACAATATTTTTTTTCTTTATTTAGGAATTTAAAAAAATATATTTTTACACAGTATAGTATTTTTTTAAGCTTTTTTAACATTGTCCCAGGGTGGGATATCACTGTATAAAGTCAGATCGCTGATCAGACACTTTGCACAGCACTGTGTCAGATCAGCGATCTGACAGGCAGTGAAGGAGGCTTCTCAGGTCCTGCTCTCAGCAGGCACTGAGAAGCCACCTCCCTGCAGGACCCTTAAGGACCCAGTGGCCATCTTGGATCCGGGGGTCTGCAGGCAGGGAGAACCTCAGAACAACACGATCACATTGCGTTGTTCTGAGAGTCTGAGGGAAGCACGCAGGGAGCCCCCTGCCTGCGCGATTCTTTTCTATGCCACCGGAACGCTGCGATCTTGTTTGATCGCAGTGTTTCGGGGGTTAAAGTGCCGGAAGCTGTCTGTGACCGCTCCTGGCACTTAGTGTCAGCTGATCGCACGTCACGTACTATTCCGTCCATGCCGATTAAATCCCAGGTCACATGGACGGAATAGTAGGTCGGATGACAGAAAGGGGTTAAAAGTCAAAGTGAAGTTGTCAGGGGATTCTCACTTCCTGACCCATAAGCATCATAGCTCAAAGACGGACTTCATCATTACCAATATCAGTGCTTGACTAAGGGACCTCTCCCTTTGTGTGTATAGGGAAAGAGCTGACATTCAAGCAGAGTCGGATATGTAGAAGCCGGTGAGGTCCCAACTCATCCCTGTAGCTCGTCATCTCAGTATTTCCATTCCCAGGTTTCTTTTCAAACTCTGTTTTCTCTAAAATGCTTCAACATGTCAGAGTACAGGGCTGTACTAGCCATCTGACAATTCTGGCAAATTCCGGAAAAACCTGTCTGGTTATGGGCTTCCTTGTCTGCTACGTTGTTAGCAGAATGGGTGTTCTCAAGACTGTTGAGTTGTGAAGGAGCACAAAGTTGTTGACTCCATCACTTACTCCAGCAGGTCACAAGTATCATTAGAAATATCGGTCTTGTAGTAAATCTAGCTTTCCTCCATCCAGGGTAATATTAGTGTGGCACCCCTAGGGGTATTTGCCACAAAAATAGTTACTGACACTAAACACAAATATTAAGATAGCAAAACTGCACTACCACCTCCGGCCAGAAGGGGGAGCTCCAGAGACTCCCCTTAATCCATTCTGGTCTGAGAAAAGAACTGGCAGTTGGGCACTTGGGCTAAGGAGCTGATAGTGAGAGGTCATACAGCTGAATTTCTAACAGCCCTATGACGGTTTCCAGGCCTAAATCACCGGCCTGAGGAGAAGAGGGACAGAGAAAAGGGACATTGTGAGAACCGGGTAGCATTAATCACTACCCAGAACAGGCGCAAAGACGGATACCGGATCCGTGGCTGTATTCATTATATATAATACAGCAACCGGAAAAACGTGAGGTGATATCAGCTTCACTAGGGCCGGACGCAGCAACAGACGCAGAGTTCAGCGGTACTCCCAGAGGGGGTAAACCGATAAAAGGACTCGGGTTGCCCGTCGAACCAGGACCCGGAGGGGACAGATTGGGCAGGCCGCCAGTTCACATACAGCAGCAGGGCCACACAGAAATTGCGCACAATAAGAGGCGAAGACCCCGGCAGGGTCAAAGTAACTCAGAGTTCCCATACAGACTCCGGTGACAGGACTGGTTGTAAATCCTTTTATGTTAAAGTAAACTGGTTAAACGTTTCAGTGCCTCAGTCTTTCATTTGGACAATAGCCATCTATCCAGGATCGGGATCGTCACCGCTGGGAGAACCTGCTGCTGATCAAGTAAGTGCCTGTCCCCTCACGATACCCCTTACACTGTGCATTGCCTGAGGCCACAGCACCGGGTCAAGCCACCTGTGACATCCCCCTCAAGAGACAGACCCCATTGGTCCGGTGCTGGGTATCCCGGTCTCCTGGGCGTCACAATTGGCGTCACGAACAGGATCTAGCCAGCCCGTATACCGGGTATTGTGTGCCGTGATTGGAGCCCAAAACTGTGAAAACTTGGATGAAAAATCTTGAAAATTGACTTTATTAAAGAAAAATCCATTCCCCATTGAAAACTATTGAAAGTGACTTTTCCACATTGGTTATAATGGAGTAAAGATGGCCGCCATCCCCTGAGGTAATCACCTCATAACCGTTAGGCACGAGACTGTTAATTGAGCTACGCCATCACCTGAGCCCCAGTCTAACTGAAAAGCTTCAGAATCCGCCATTACAGAGCGCGCGGCCGGCAGGAGCAGCAGGGGGCGTGTCATTGTGGGCGGCACCGAGCTGAGCGCTCTGACATCAGAGCAAGGGGAAAATCGATCCTGCTGCACAGCGGAACGAATCTACACTATCCCGACGGAAGCGGAGGACCGGAAGGTTCCGGATTAACTAAGGGGGCACAGTATGTCGCAGCACGGAGACGCCGCAGCATCCGGCGACGCTAATGCAGCTGAAAGACAGAGTGTCGATAGAGAGTCCGGTAGTGCAGCGGTGCAAGGAGTGGCGCCCATCATGCCGGTGCTGATGCCATATACCCCGGGTGGCCCATGGCTTCCAATGTATGAAGGTGAGCCTAATACCCTTGACGATTTCAGAGAAAAGATGCTGGCCCATTTTGACATGTTCCCCGTGGGTGAAGTTCAGCGTGTTAGTCTCCTGATGATGCAGTTAAGTGGCCATGCTAAGCGAGAAGTCACAGCATGGGCAGCTGATCTAAAAGGCACTGTTGAACCCATATTTGCTGGATTAAAAGCTACATTTGAAACCACTGCCAGCAGCAAAGCTAAAGTACGATTCTTTAATTGCAAACAAAAAGTTAATGAGGGCGTGAGAGACTTTGCCTTAAACCTGCAGGAAGCCCTTAAATCACTTACACTGGCTGAACCCATTTTTAACACCGGAGCGGATAAACTGCTAAGAGATCAATTTATTGAGGGACTCTACACCCCTTCTCACCGGGGGCATGTGAGCATGCTTGTTTTTAAGAACCCTGAATTGACATTTGCCCAATTAAAGGAGAGCGTTATACGTCTCCAGCTGGCAGAGGCACCTCGGGATCAGGAGCCTGCGCAACTCATGGCAGAGGCTCCTCAACAACATGGAGTACCAGTGACATCAGCTATGTCCGGGGCCATTGCTAAGCCCCTGGGGCCCAGTACTAATGAGGCTTTTCAACAAAAGCTTGACTCTTTAACTGATGTTGTTGCTTCAATGGCTAAAACCATGCAGGAGATGAGAGGACCCAAGATGGAGTTGTCAAACCGTAGAGAAGGTGTTCCATGGATGAGACCCCGGAGATACCCGACATGGAGAGGACGACCCCGCGACCGCTACCAACCGGATGGACAGCCCATTTGCCGCCGTTGCCAGCAGCCAGGCCACTTTGCACGAGATTGTGATTTAAATGGGAATCCCCTGGGAATGCGGGCCGCTTCGCAGGAATGAACTTTCAAGGCCCAACACCCTGGCACGACAGGTACATCGGAGGACGACCCATTATCCCTATCGTGCTGGACGGAATGCCCCTCAACGCTTTGCTGGACACAGGTTCCCAGATTTCATCTATACCGTATATCCTTTATAAGAGGTACTGGGCTGATGCAGATATTGATAAAGGGCCCTCTGATGTTGAACTTAGATATATGGGCCAGTAATGGTAAGTTGGTACCGAAACTAGGATTCAGGGAGATGACCATAAAGATTGGTAAAGTAGAATTGAAGAAACAGGGTATAATTGTTGTTGATGTTGACCGGCGGAACTGTGAACCAACTGTATTGATAGGAATGAATGTGTTAGAGAACTGCTTTTCCGAAGTCATTTCTGTCTTACAGCAAATTGCTGAAACTGCCCAATCCTGCCAGCAGAGAGTTCTCCGGAGGGAAATAAAAGTATTGATGTTAAGGCAACAGGTAGAAGTTGCAGGTGGAGAAATCGGCAGTGTGAGGGTAAGTGATCCAACGTCTATTGTAATCCCACCAAAAACAGAAATGCTAGTATGGTGTAGAGCAGCCATTGGTACTAAGGGACAAGATTATCAGGCCTTAATAGAACCAGTGTACACCGACAGCAGGGCCACTATACTCACAGCACGAGGGATAGTCGAGGTACACCGGGGACGAGTGCCGGTACGACTTTTGAACTGTGGAGAGGAAGAGGTCACTTTGCCAAGGTATGCTACAATGGCAAAGCTATATACTGTTGACAACAATGCCATCACAACCATTGAGCCCTTAGAACCAACCTGTCAGGTGGAAGGCAATGGCTCAGATGGAGAAATGGAGGATTGGTGCCAACAGCTACACGTGGGCATAAATTCAACACCTACCCATCAAAAACAAGGGGTGTATAGGCTAGTGACGGAATATGAACAAGTCTTCAGTAAACACCCATTGGACTTCGGACGGATAGAAGGGGTAGAACACACAATCCCCACAGGTGACCATCCCCCAATAAAAGAAAGATATAGACCCATACCGCCCGCTCACTATCAATGTGCAAAAGATATGCTGAGGGAAATGAAACAGGCCGGGGTAATAAGAGACAGCTGTAGCCCCTGGGCGGCCCCTCTAGTGATTGTCAAAAAAAAAGATGGAACTATGAGAATGTGCGTAGACTACCGGCAGATTAATAACATCACCCATAAAGACGCCTACCCCTTGCCTAGGATAGAAGAGTCCTTGACTGCTTTGAAATCTGCTAATTATTTTTCCACCTTAGACTTAACAAGTGGGTATTGGCAAGTCCCTGTGGCTGAGAGAGATAAGGAAAAGACGGCATTCACCACACCAATGGGTCTAAGTGAATTTAATCGCATGCCGTTCGGACTCTGCAATGCATCCGGTACCTTCCAGCGGCTGATGGAATGCTGCCTTGGACACAAGAACTTCGAGACCGTCCTCCTGTACCTAGATGATGTGATCGTCTACTCAAAGACTTACGAACAACACTTAAAAGACTTGGCAGAAGTGTTCGAAGCCTTATCCAGGTATGGCATGAAAATCAAGCCATCCAAATGTCACCTTCTCAAGCCAAAGGTACAGTACCTGGGACACATCGTGAGTTCGGAGGGAGTAGCACCGGATCCCGAGAAAATAACCGCCATAAGGGATTGGCCGAGACCTACCAGCGCAAAAGAAGTGAGGCAATTCCTGGGATTGGTGGGTTACTATCGCAGATTTATAAAAGGATTTACCAAGTTGGCAGCATCCTTGCAAGACGCCTTGGTAGGGCAGACGAAGAAACCTTCAAACCGAAACCCTCCTTTCCAGTGGAACGACGAAAGGGAAGACTCCTTTGAACAACTAAAGAAGGCACTAACCGGAGAAGAGGTTCTGGCATACCCAGATTACCATCAACCTTTCATCCTCTACACCGATGCCAGTAATGTGGGACTAGGAGCGGTGCTGTCACAAAAGCAAGAAGGTCGGGAGAAAGTCAACGCCTTTGCAAGTAGAAAGCTCCGGCCTACTGAAAGAAATCCAGAAAATTATAGCTCCTTCAAATTGGAACTACTGGCAGTAGTTTGGGCTGTGATGGAACGTTTCAAACACTATCTGGCCGCTTCAGAATTTATTGTCTATACTGACAACAATCCGTTGACCCACCTGGACACAGCCAAATTAGGTGCGTTAGAACAGCGATGGATAGCCCGGTTATCTAATTACAACTTCAAGATCAAGTATCGAGCAGGTCGCAAGAATGGAAATGCCGATGCCCTATCCCGGATGCCACACTTGAGAGATGTAGAAGAAGAAACGGGGGAGCTTGAAGAAATTGAACTACCAGCCTTCCATCATCCCAAGGCAAAACATCATCAGTCAAGTACCTATCAGAAACAACAAGAGGTGAATTTTAATCCGTTAGCACACCATAGATGGGCTGACACCCAAGACAGCAATCCGGCTGTGAAGTTGGTGAAGGAACTGTTAACTGAGCAAAGTGCATATCCCGATGAGGATGCCCCAGAAGAGACGCATCAACTCTGGAAAGAGAGAGGCAAAATGTTCCTGTATCAAGGGAAGCTCTGTAGAAGGTACACCAATCCGAAAACACATGAATTGGTTTGGCAGATTATCGTGCCTAACCAAGATGTCAAGATGGTCCTCGAAGCTTACCATAATGGTGCTGGTCACTTTGGTTGGAAAAAGTTAGAAGTACTTCTAAGAGAAAGATTTTATTGGGTGGGGATGAGAAAATCAATCGAACAGTGGTGCAGAAATTGTGGCCCGTGCAACCTCAGAAGAAACGATCAAAAGAAACAAAGAGCACCACTGCAGCCCATAATCACCAAACAACCACTTGAACTTGTAGCCATAGACCACGTGAAGTTAATACCAAGCCGGTCCGGCTATGTCTATGCCTTGACCATCGTGGACCATTATTCACGCTTCTTGGTAGTAGGACCCGTAAAAGATCTGACAGCAAAAACAGCAGCCAAAGCGTTCCAAACGTACTTTTGTAGACCCCATGGATATCCGGAACAGGTTCTCACCGACCAAGGTACAGCCTTTGAATCAGAGATCTTCAGAGAATTCTGTAATATGTATGGTTGCAAAAAGATCCGGACGACGGCCTATCATCCACAAACAAACGGCTTATGCGAGAAGATGAACCATATTATAATAGACCTACTAAAGACTTTACCTGAGACAGAAAGGAATCAATGGCCAGAGAAATTGCCTGACTTGGTAGATCTATATAATCATGTCCCGGTAAGCTCCACCAACTGCACCCCAGCTTACCTTATGCGTGCAAGACCCGGCCAATTACCAATCGATCTAGAAATGGGCATTCTGAAACCAGACGCAGAAGTTCAAGACTCCAATTGGGATATCATACGGCAAAAGCAGTATCGCCAAGTGCAAGAGAGTGTGGAAAGAAGCCTTCAGCAAACTAGAGAAAGACAAGAGCGAACTTTCAACCAGAATGCTCTAGCGACCCCATTAAGACCGGGTGACCAAGTGCTCAAGAGAAATCGTCGAACCAATAAACTAGACAATCAGTGGGAAGCCGTACCCTACACAGTTTTACCAACAAGAATGGATAATCCTAAAATGTGTCTCATTAGCAAAAACGGGGGCTTATCATCTGTACTAGTGTCAAGAGACAATCTAAAATTATGTCCGGAAGCATTGAAAGAGACAGAAGTTGTCCAGCCAGAACCAGAAGTTATTCAACCCATGCAGGTCCAACCAGTAAAGGAAAAAGAAGAGGAAATGTATCACACCTGTATAGGAGACTTTTCCAAAACCCTACTAACATACCATGGTGCAGTAGTGGTTCCCATGGTGGCCTTTTACCCAACACCGAACCCAATACCAGAAGTCCCAAGACAGGAAGAGGCTGACCCCGTACTACAGGAGGTTCCAGGCCAGGAAGAACAGATTCCTGATCAGAGTAATCTCATTCACGGTGGACTTGCCAACTCCATAGTCATGGAATTATCTTTAGCAGAGCGGGCAGATACTACATCCGCAGTAGACAGTAGTACACCACATGAAGAGATACCGCTATTACGTAGATCACAGCGTAGTACCCAGGGCCAATTACCGGCCAGGTATGCAGATTACCAACTATAAAGCTCATAATGTGAATTGTATATATGTTATGCCATATATAGTTAAACAGAAAATGTAGTATAGTCATTGTTATCAGTCTGCAACGTTTAAGCCCAGTACCTACAGAGACTTGTCTGTATGAACTTCTTGCATATTCTTGAACTTGTTATCAGCCCGGAGGCACTAAATCAAAGCTCCGGAAAGACTGCTTTTTGAACTTTGCTTTTTGCTCTTTTTGAACTTTCTTTAGACTTTCTATTGAGTACCTTCAAGGGTAGAACTGTATTAATGGACGCTATTTGAAGTGACTTTTTACAGAACTCTATTTTTGTTTCCTTGAGTGGTTTTTGTAACTTTTCATTTTTAAGACTCTGTACATATTAATTGTTATTTCAAAATGTTATCGTCCCACAGTCCCGGAGTACTGTTCTTAACTAAGGGGGAATGTGGCACCCCTAGGGGTATTTGCCACAAAAATAGTTACTGACACTAAACACAAATATTAAGATAGCAAAACTGCACTACCACCTCCGGCCAGAAGGGGGAGCTCCAGAGACTCCCCTTAATCCATTCTGGTCTGAGAGAAGAAATGGCAGTTGGGCTAAGGAGCTGATAGTGAGAGGTCATACAGCTGAATTTCTAACAGCCCTGTGACGGTTTCCAGGCCTAAATCACCGGCCTGAGGAGAAGAGGGACAGAGAAAAAGGACATTGTGAGAACCAGGTAGCATTAATCACTACCCAGAACAGGCGCAAAGACGGATACCGGATCCGTGGCTGTATTCATTATATATAATACAGCAACCGGAAAAACGTGAGGTGATATCAGCTTCACTAGGGCCGGACGCAGCAACAGACACAGAGTTCAGCGGTACTCCCAGAGGGGGTAAACCGATAAAAGGACTCGGGTTGCCCGTCGAACCAGGACCCGGAGGGGACAGATTGGGCAGGCAGCCAGTTCACATACAGCAGCAGGGCCACACAGATATTGCGCACAATAAGAGGCGAAGACCCCGGCAGGGTCAAAGTAACTCAGAGTTCCCATACAGACTCCGGTGACAGGACTGGTTGTAAATCCTTTTATGTTAAAGTAAACTGGTTAAACGTTTCAGTGCCTCAGTCTTTCATTTGGACAATAGCCATCTATCCAGGATCGGGATCGTCACCGCTGGGAGAACCTGCTGCTGATCAAGTAAGTGCCTGTCCCCTCACGATACCCCTTACACTGTGCATTGCCTGAGGCCACAGCACCGGGTCAAGCCACCTGTGACATCCCCCTCAAGAGACAGACCCCATTGGTCCGGTGCTGGGTATCCCGGTCTCCTGGGCTTCACATTAGTATTATATCCCATCTGGTTCATGGGGACGGGGACAACATGGGCCTGTGTGATTCCAAATGCCAGGGCTGAATTTCAGCCCCAGTCCGTACCGGTCAGAGTGAATGTTTCTCATGATGAATCCTGTCTCTGATTCCTGCTTCTCGTTGTTTGGGCAGCATGAATCATCTGACAGGTTCATTGTAAAACCTCTGGAAATGAAAGCTAATAGATCATAACAACATAAGCGTTCTGCAGACAAATCTGTGGTACTGTACATATATCACTAGTAACTGGCGCAGGCTACAAACGTCATTTCACTATCTGTATTGACTGACTTTTCTTCTCTGTGAACCTTCACGACTGATGATTGAAGCACAAATACATTTTAAAAAGGAATATGTGAAGTCATATGAATCTAGCTTTAACCCCTTACCGTCATCGGACGTACTATACCGTCCGATGCCGGCTCCCCTGCTTTGATGCAGGGCTCCGCGGTGAGCCCGCATCAAAGCCGGGACATGTCAGCTGTTTTGAACAGCTGACATGTGCCCGTAATAGGCGCGGGCAGAATCGCGATCTGCCCGCACCTATTAACTAGTTAAATGCCGCTGTCAAACGCAGACAGCGGCATTTAACTACCGCTTCCGGCCGGGCGGCCGGAAATGACGTCATCGCCGACCCCCGTCACATGATCGGGGGTCGGCGATGCTTGTATATTGTAACCATAGAGGTCCTTGAGACCTCTATGGTTACTGATGACCGGTGGCTGTGAGCGCCACCCTGTGGTCGGCGCTCACAGCACACCTCCATTTCTGCTACATAGCAGCGATCAGCAGATCGCTGCTATGTAGCAGAGCCGATCGCGTTGTGCCTGCTTCTAGCCTCCCATGGAGGCTATTGAAGCATGGCAAAAGTTAAAAAAAAAAGTTTTAAAAAATGTGAAAAAAATAAAAAAAACAAAAGTTTAAATCATCCCCCTTTCGCCCCAATCAAAATAAATCAATAAAAAAAAATCAAATCTACGCATATTTGGTATCGCCGCGCTCAGAATAGCCCGATCGATCAATTTAAAAAAAGTATTAACCTGATCGCTAAACAGCGTAGCGGGAAAAAAATTCGAAACGCCAGAATTACGTTTTTTTGGTCGCCGCGACATTGCATTAAAATGCAATAACGGGCGATCAAAAGAATGTATCTGCACCAAAATGCTATCATTAAAAACGTCATCTCGGCACGCAAAAAATAAGCCCTCAACCGACCCCAGATCATGAAAAATGGAGACGCTACGAGTATCGGAAAATGGCGCAATTTTTTTTTTTTTTGGGCAAAGTTTGGAATTTTTTTTCACCACTTAGATAAAAAATAACCTAGTCATGTTAGGTGTCTATGAACTCGTAATGACCTGGAGAATCATAATGGCAGGTCATTTTTAGCATTTAGTGAACCTAGCAAAAAAGCCAAACAAAAAACCAATGTGGGATTGCACTTTTTTTGCAATTTCACCGCACTTGGAATTTTTTTCCCGTTTTCTAGTACACGACATGCTAAAACCAATGATGTCGTTCAAAAGTACAACTCGTCCCGCAAAAAATAAGCCCTCACATGGCCAAATTGACGGAAAAATAAAAAAGTTATGGCTCTGGGAAGGAGGGGAGTGAGAAACGAACACGGAAAAAACGAAAAATCCCCTCGTCATGAAGGGGTTAAGGAGTAATCGCCATTTTATCTTTTTTTTCATAAATTAATACAATACATGAAAATAAGCAATTTTGTAATATATCTTATCAGAGAAATCTCCCTCCACCTGGATTGATCTCTCGCTCTCAAATTGATGGGTAAAATCTGTGTGCAGTGAAGATAGGTTTTTCCATTACTGAAATAGATGACAGTTGGAGCCTAAAGTATTCTGTGGACACGGGAGGAGTGAAGAGCTAGAGGCCGACACAGACATTCAACTGTAAGTTCTCCTAAAACAACACTTACTTTTCTCCATAGAACTTTATGAGCACCAAATGTCATCTTCTATCATCGTAACGGGAAAGTATACAGTATATTCACCTAACACTGATTTTACCCATGAATTGAGAATATTAATAATGAAAAATCCATGCAGGAGGAGAAAAACATTTCTCTGATAAGATATACTGCAAACTTTATTTATTTTTTCAAGTGTACTATTGATTAACGACAAAAAAAAAGATGGTTACTCTTTAACCCCTTTCTGACCTCGGACGGGATAGTACGTCCGAGGACAGAAGCCCCTCTTTGATGCGGGCTCACCGCCGGAGCCCGCATCAAAGCCGGGACATGTCAGCTGTTTTGAACAGCTGACATGTGTCCGTAATAGGCGCGGGCAGAATCGCGATCTGCCCGCACCTATTAACTAGTTAAATGCCGCTGTCAAACGCAGACAGCGGCATTTAACTACCGCTTCCGGCCGGGCGACCGGAAATGACGTCATCGCCGACCCCCGTCACATGATCGGGGGTCGGCGATGCGTCAGGATGGTGACCATAGAGTTCCTTGAGACCTCTATGGTTACTGATTACCGGTGGTTGTGAGCGCCACCCCGTGGTCGGCGCTCACAGCACACCTGATTTTCTGCTACATAGCAGCGAACATAAGATCGCTGCTATGTAGCAGAGGCGATCGCGTTGTGCCTGCTTCTAGCCTCCCATAGAGGCTATTGAAGCATGGCAAAAGTAAAAAAAAAAAAGTGAAAAAAAAGTGAAAAAAAAAAATATAAAAGTTTAAATCACCCCCCTTTTGTCCCAATCAAAATAAATCAATAAAAAAAATCAAATCTACACATATTTGTTATCGCCGTGTTCAGAATCGCCCGATCTATCAATTAAAAAAAGCATTAACCTGATCGCTAAACGGCGTAGCGAGAAAAAAATTAGAAATGCCAGAATTACGCTTTTTGGTCGCCGCAACATTGCATTAAAATGCAATAACGGGCGATCAAAAGAAATTATCTGCACCAAAATGCTATCATTAAAAATGTAATCTCGGCATGCAAAAAATAAGCCCTCAACTGACCCCAGATCATGAAAAATGGAGACGCTACGAGTATCGGAAAATGGCGCAATTTTTTTTTATTTTTTTTTAGCAAAGTTTGGAATTTTTTTTCACCACTTAGGTAAAAAATAACCTAGTCATGTTAGGTGTCTATGAACTCGTACTGACCTGGAGAATCATAATGTCAGGTCAGTTTTAGCATTTAGTGAACCTAGCAAAAAAGCCAAACAAAAAACAAGTGTGGGATTGCACTTTTTTTGCAATTTCACCGCACTTGGAATTTTTTTCCGTTTTCTAGTACACAACAAGCTAAAACCAATGATGTCGTTCAAAAGTACAACCCGTCTTGCAAAAAATAAGCCCTCACATGGACAAATTGATGGAAAAATAGAAAAGTTATGGCTCTGGGAAGGAGAGGAGTGAAAAACGAACACGGAAAAATGAAAAATCCCAAGGTCATGAAGGGGTTAAAGCGAACCTTTCAGCAGGATTTTGCTAAGTAAACTGCAAGCATTGTCAGGTTGGCAGTGTTAAACAGATTAAAATTATACCTGAATGAAGAAATCCGTCTTGTGGTTCTTGTGTAATCAGTGTTAGAAGTTTTCAGTTAATGAGATGCACGATGCATCTTCCTGCTCTGACTGCCTGACCTGACTGCAGGCCACCCCGAAGCACAAACATGTTCCTCATCATAGAGTCACACCTGAAACCAAATAAAAAGGGGAGAAGTCTTTGTATTGTGTGTCTGTGTGCCACACTAAGCATTGGAAACATAAAGGGGAGAAGAGAACTGTCTGAGGACTTGAGAACCAAAAGTGTTGAGAAATAACAATCTCAAGGTTACATGTCTATCTCCAGAGATCTTGATGTTCCTTGTCCACGGTGCGCAACATAATATAGGACCTTTTCTCCTTCCCCCATGACACCACCATGGAGAGAGGATCCACCCTTCAGGGACAGGAAACCTACAGATAAAAAGGACGGGACCTCTCCCTCGCATTAGTTGGTTTCCTGTCCCTGAAGGGGAACCTTCAGTTCGGCGGTACCTGGAATGAAGATCCAGATGAAGATAGTCCAGGCCCGGCCAGTCTGGTTCAGGCAGCAGAGAGGCCCCTACCATGGCTGGTGCGTTGCCCTGAAGCCACCACTTCTAGGACCGAGGGTTCTTGCAGGGTGAGCGGGGGGAGTGCAGCTGCCTCACTAGATCTGGGTGCAGGGCTTCCGGCCAGTGTGCGTGCGACCTCCTGGGCAGAAAGGTCAGAGGTATCAATAGAGCAGATCTGTAAGGCTGCCACTTGGTCATCACCGTCTACCTTTTTCAAGCACTATCGGCTGGACCTAGCCTCTTCTTCTGACCTAACCTTTGGAATCAGGGTTCTACAGGCTGTGATCCCTCCCTAAGTTGCAACTCTCTGTAATTCTCTCTGTAGTGCTTTCATGGGGGAAGGAGAAAGACAGTTACTTACCGGTAACGGGATTTCTCAGAACCCATGACAGCCCCCGTTTATTCCCTCCCATCACATGTGTAGTGAGCACGTTTTTCACTGTTTGTAGTATGATTTATGTATAGACATGGTTTGTTTTTTGATAATCAGTATGATAAAGATATATAATTGTTGTCATTAACCTGGAGGTACTCCTATGCTCTATAAACCAACTGATGCGAGGGAGAGGTGCCACCCTTTTTTATCTCTAGGTTTTCTGTCCTTGAAGGGTGGATCCCCTCTCCGTGGTGCTGTCATGGGCTCTGAGAGATCCCGTTACCGGTAAGTAACTATGTCTTTTCCCTTCCTGTATAATGCACTTCTTCATGACATTTTAGGAAAAGAGGTGTAAGCGTTAAACCTCAAAGAATTTAAATGGGATCTAAATAACTTTCAAACCAATAGGGTGTATAGGTGGCATAAGTGATAGACTAGGGAGCAAAGATTCTATAGATCTTTCTTGTTATCTTCTATCTCATCGGGTGGCAGTAATATGGATTCACTACAGGTAATCAGTTTCTGGCATCATTTCTAAGGAACAAAAGGAATTTTGGCCAAAGATGCTAGGCATGTGCAGAACAAAGTAAATATCCTCTTTTTTTAAGATGATATGTCGCTACTTACATTGGATGGAGAAACCTTGCACACATCCTTTAAACACCAAGATAGCAAGGAAATTCCTTACAGCTTCTAGGCTGTGTCCACATTAAAATTTGAACTTAAACAATTTTTGATGATAGCTTTGGAATTCACCTAAACTCAGAATTTCTTTTTATTTAAGAAGACATCTACCTTCAGCTCAAGGGGGCTGCTATGGGGACAGTCTTTGCTGCCTTGTGTGCCAATTTGTTCCTGGAGCTGTGGAAGAAGGAATCCTTTTTACCAATCCAATTAAACATGTTGAGAAGGTTTAACTTAGGTACAGATTTATTGTTGACATTTTTCTGATCTGGTAAAGAAATGAAAATTGTTTGAAAAATTAGAAACAAGGATTAAATAACAACTAGAATATCAAACCTTGTCACAAATACAGTGAGGAATCAAGTGAATTCTTGGACATCTAGATGTGAAAGGATACAACAGGTTTCACACAAACAAAAATTTCCCATAAGGACACAGTGGTAAATTAATTGTTGCATGTTTCGTCAGCACATCCGAAACCATTGAACTGCATTCCAGTACTGCAGTTCTTCAGACCGGTATTTTCTCAACAGGCTCGTGAATTACCTCTCAGAGTATACTGACAATGGAACAACAGGTAAGATTTACTCACCGGATAACAAACAGTAGCAGAAAATGAGATCTTATGTTGATGTCAGAGTGATAGACGGAAAGGGGTCAGAAGATCTTGGCATCTGGTTACATGAAACCCTGCACTGATTAGAAATGCTTCACTTTCCTATTAGAAGTGCAGATTTTCCTTACTCTGTTATTGCGATGTTTAAGCAGTTCTGTTTATCTCCTGGAGCTCTCCATCCTGAATTGTCTCAGCTGTTCTGTTTTGGTCACTCTCCTCTGGTATATATGCTCACCATTCGCATTTCGGAGTGGTCAATGATAGTTTACTGCTACCTAGTTTGGAGTTGAAGGTGAAGGTCAGTGTTTGGAGTAGTAGGTTGGAATGAGGCGGTTGGACTGATGCATCTGAGGGGGCACGCAACTCGATGACGTGGTGTGCCGAACATGGGGATACGGGACCTTGGTGCCCTCACAGTGAATTCCAGCCCCAGTTGCTGATACATGAGGTAAATTCATCACTAATTGATGTTCTCTTATAAGATCTCTGCCCTCAACACCCACCAAGCCCTTTTTAAAAGCAAATGTGAAACGGGCATTAGGGGTTGTCTACATTGTATGGTATCCATTTTGGTAAAATTAGTTTTTCCTCTTTCATATGTCCTAACTATAGGTTAAAGGTTGTTTATATACAATTCTGACACTCCCATGTGTCAGGAAATGTTTATATGACATTTATTTTATATGCAGTATGTCATTTTAACTGCACCTACTAACCATATCATAGTAAACAGAGCTATGGCTATTCCTTCTTTGTCTAACTGGGCTTCTTAAAAATTGCCTTATTAGTATTTGTACATTTTTGAGGTGGTCCCTTTAGAAATTACCTAAACTATTTGACTACCCCGCCCATTTAGATCTTTGGGAATTGTTGCTCAAGCATTTGTATGCTTTGGGAATTGTTTTTGTGAGTTTATTTATATATCAATAATATTTTCAAATTTCATTTTTTTTATACTTTGGCCATTTGCTAAACCTAATAAAATCTACTAAACACATTCAACATTACCTTTTTCCATTCCTGTTTCATGCACTTCTTCGAGACATTTTATTTGCATTTTATGGTTTTTTTTTATGACATAATAAAGTTGGTGTATTCTATTATACGTTGGAATACTCTCGTCTCATTATAGGTTTATATACAAAAAGTTTTGCCCTTCATTTTTTGGTGGAATTTTAAAGACAGGAGTTAGCTATGTAACATAGCCGGCATCTGTTTTATATGTAGGGGTCCGCATCAACACTTGACTTGTCCGCCAAATGCCTAAGAAAGTTAGCGGATATTCGCAACAGTATTATGTGTGTATCTGTCAGTACTCATTAGATGAACATTTGTCAAAGATACAGTCCAAAAACTCACTTTCAAAGTATGGTATGTTCAAGCAAAAACCACAGGCAGTCAATCATCTGTTTTTTGTACATCGTCACAAACATGTTTTGCCTTAAAGGAGTTGTCTGTGTGACTGCAGACTTCTGAATCCCCCCAGTGCACGCACTGCACCCTACGAGGATTTTCTGGTGTTTGAGCTGGGACCGACAGGTACGTATGTGTTATACATACTCCTGGCCAGGGCCCCACTAGATGGCGGCACCCACTGGACGGCCGCGTCACTAGACGGGGCATGTCCTTGCTCAATATAAGTGTATAGAGTGAGGCCGCACCCAATAGTCAGGCTCTGACCGAGTATGTATAGCGCATACATACCCTCTGGTCCTGGCCAGAAACCAGCGAATCCTAGCAGTGCATAGTGCATGGAGGATTCAGAAGTCTGCAGTCACACAGAGTAACTGCAGACTTATAAATGTAGACTGGCCAACCCCTTAGAACTAATATGTAAAAGGGCCTATCCACTCTCCGTAGGTGGCACAGGTGGAGTAGGATCAGGTGTTTGGATTCCAACTTCCCTATCCTTGTGTTCTCAGAGTGATTTGCTGCCCCCCAGATATATATGTTAGGGCTAGCGGAACGCACCAAATAGTAAGACAAATAGAGTATGGTGCGTTCGCAGCCCGGGGTCCACCGTGCAGAGATGGAACCTGCTGCCAAGTAATGACGGACTATATGGCGGTACTCATAAGTATACACACGTGGGTTAAACTTCACCCAGCGTGAAGGAAGCGATCCTGTTGCGTCACAGGACCGCGGTACCGCACATAGAGCGCGAGCAAGTAGTCAGCGAACTCAACCCCAACTAGGATTGAAGTCCGATTAGACACTTGCTGGCACAACACCGCAACTGGGTGTGTAAGGAAACTAAATAATAATATTAAAGCACAAGAGTGCATGCGGTGCCGCACTGACGAACGCCACTAACCACCCAGGCTTGGGTAAGGAAAGCACAGAGGAAGTGCACGGCGCCGTACTGGCGGTCACAGCAACTGGACGCTGTAATGTGTGATTAGTGCTGTAGGATAAGTCGGGCGCTAGACAGCAAACATACACCTTCCGCGAACAGGCATTCAATAGGGAGGGTTATTTAAAGAGCGACTTTCACTCACAACATACACACATTAACAATTGTACACTAGCGCATGGCCGTGCGGTCATGCGCAGTTTATATAGTTGCAGCACAGGAAGTGGCCACAGAAACTTTACCCTTCCAAGACCTGCCAAGAGGACCAATGGAATGTGCTGCAGAGCCTGAGCACATGACCCTCGATCTCCAACGGGAGATCTTGCCCTGGGCATGCTCAGTGTGTGCAGACAAGGACTTAGTCCCAGAGAAGTCCGCTCGCTGCTGACCAGCACTGGCTTTAATGGCAGAAGCTGAAGAAGCAGCAGTAACTCTCAGTACAGAGTGAGACTGAGCAAGACGCTGGGACCGACGTCCCTGCTGAGCAGACTCCACTGCGGCTGGATAAAAATGGGAGACCGCAGCGGAGATGGCTCGAGATTCCCCCTGTGCAGAAGCGGGAACTCGAGACCTAACATTCCCCCCCCTCCTTGAGCCTCGCTACGCTCGAAGGCAGCAATGAGCTGTGGGGCCCAAATGTTTTCAGCAGGCTCCCATGACCTGTCCTCTGGGCCATAACCCTTCCAATCCACCAGATAGAACTTTTTGCCGCGTACCACCTTGCACCCCAAAATAGCGTTCACCTCGTAATCGTCTGTAGACGAACCCGATGTCCCGGCAGATGACTCGGAAAACCGGGACATGTATACGGGTTTCAAGAGGGACACATGAAAGGTGTCGGTGATACCCAAGCGTGGAGGAAGAGCCAAACGGTAGACCACAGGATTAACCCGTTCGAGAACCTTGAAGGGACCCAAGTAGCGAGGAGCAAACTTAGTGGACTGAACTCGCAGCCTGATGTTACGGGCGGAGAGCCACACCAAGTCGCCAGGAGCAAAGGTCGGAGCGGGGCGCCGATGAACATCGGCGGAGGACCTCATTCTCTCCTTGGAGGCCCGAATGGCATCCTGCGTGCGGTCCCAAATGTCCCGTGCCGCCACAGCCCAGTCTGCCACCCTGGAGTCAGCAGAAGACACAGGCATGGGCACAGGAACACGCGGATGCTGGCCGTAATTTAGGAGGAATGGAGTCTGACCGGTGGAGTCGGCTACGGCATTGTTAAGTGCAAACTCTGCCCACGGTAGCAAGGATGCCCAGTCATCCTGCCTGGCAGAAACAAAATGTCGTAAATATGTGACCAAGGTCTGGTTGGCCTTCTCTACCAACCCATTCGTCTCGGGATGATATGCCGAAGAGAGATTCAACTCAATACTGAGCAGACGACAAAGCTCTCTCCAGAATCGAGACGCAAACTGGGGACCCCGGTCACTAACAATTTTGTCTGGCATACCGTGTAGGCGAAAGATATGCTTGACGAACAAGACAGCCCGTGCAGAAGGTAACCGTGGAAGAGGCACCAAGTGCACCATTTTGGAAAAATGGTCGGTGATCACCCAGATAATGGTGCAGTTACGAGACTTGGGTAAGCCCACCACAAAGTCCATCCCGACCATCTCCCAGGGCCTGTCCGCCACCGGCAGAGGATAAAGCAAACCAGCTGGCCGTTGCCGAGGAGTCTTGTTCTTGGCGCAAGAGACACACGCACGAACATACTCTGCGACATCAATAGCCATATGCGGCCACCAGTATGTCCTCGCCAGTAACTCAGATGTCCTTTTGGTACCAAAATGTCCACCCACCCTGGACGAGTGTGCCCAAGAGAGAACCTCCGGTCGCAAACTGGATGGAACAAAAGTCTTGCCCGGGGGCACAGACTCTAGCGAAACCGGGGCCACAGTTCTCAAGCTCTCGGTGGGGACAATAAGCCGAGGCTCCTCCTCCTCCTCCGCAGATGACACAACGGAGCGAGAGAGAGCGTCGGCCCGAATGTTCTTCTCCCCAGAAAGAAAATGGAGGGTGAAATGAAACCGGGAGAAGAATAAGGACCATCTGGCCTGGCGAGAATTCAACCGCTGGGCTGTCTGCAGGTACACCAAATTTTTATGGTCTGTGAAGACTTGGAAGGAAAAACGTGCTCCCTCCAAGAGATGTCTCCACTCCGAGAAAGCCAACTTCATGGCTAGCAACTCCCTGTCCCCAATGGAATAATTCCTCTCTGCTGGTGAGAAGGTCTTGGAGAAAAAGAAGCAAGGATGCTTCCGACCTTGAGCATCCTTTTGGAAGAGGACTGCTCCAGCACCAACAGAAGAGGCATCCACCTCCATGATAAATGGCTTATCAACATCGGGGCGATGTAGGATGGGAGCGCTAGCGAAGTGTGACTTTATAGAGTTAAAGGCCTTGGAGACCTCCTCAGACCACAATTTGGGATTCGCCCCCTTCTTGGTGAGGGCAACCAAGGGAGCTACCAAAGTTGAGAAATGCGGAATGAACTGGCGATAATAATTAATGAACCCCTTAAAGCGCTGCACCGCTTTAAGAGAATGGGGTTCCTGCCAGTCCATCACAGCCTGTAGTTTGGCAGGATCCATAGCCAATCCCTGGGCAGAGATGATGTAGCCTAGGAAAGGTAAGGACTCCTGCTCAAACATACACTTCTCCAACTTGGCATAGAGGGAGTTTGCCCGTAGGAGGTCGAAGACTTTGCAAACATCTCTCCGGTGAGAGTCAATATCTGGAGAGTAGATGAGAATATCATCCAGATAGACTACGACCGAGGTGGAAAGCATATCCCGAAAGATATCGTTCACAAAGTCTTGGAAAACGGCTGGGGCATTACAGAGCCCGAAGGGCATCACCAGATATTCATAGTGCCCATCCCTGGTGTTAAAAGCCATCTTCCATTCGTCCCCCTCACGGATGCGAATCAGGTTGTAAGCACCCTGCAGATCTAGTTTAGTAAATACCCTTGCTCCCCGAAGCCTATCGAAGAGCTCAGATATCAAGGGCGAAGGATACTTATTTTTAACGGTGATGGCGTTAAGACCCCTGTAGTCTATGCATGGACGTAGTTCCCCATTCTTCTTCTGCACGAAGAAGAACCCTGCCCCAGCAGGTGACACTGACTTCCTAATGAATCCTCTTGCCAGATTTTCCTGGATGTACTGAAGAAGCAGCAGTAACTCTCTGTACAGAGTGAGACTGAGCAAGACGCTGGGACTGACGTCCCTGCTGAGCAGACTCCACTGCGGCTGGATAAGAATGGGAGACCGCAGCGGAGATGGCTCGAGATTCCCCCTGTGCAGAAGCGGGAACTAGAGACCTAACATATATATATATATATATATATATATATATATATATATATATATATATATATGGGGTCTGGAGAGAGAACTTTTGGCTGAATACTTGTTTCCCACCCAACAGACATGTCTCTGCATAGTAATACCTTGTACAGCCATGCGTTCGGAGCTACTGTTGGAAGTTCTATGAGATTTGAAAGCAAGAATAAAGCAGTGGGAATGTAGAGGTGTTGGCTACTCTAGGAAACGTATTTTTATTTTGAAGCTTCATGAAAAACTGATCACTATAGATCCAGCTTCAGGAAATCTCCACTGATCAGCTGTAATCCCTGGGGTAAGCTCTGGCTGGCCACACAATTCCTCTGCAGCCTCTGCTGTCAATCATTCCTTCAATGGGTCGGGACCACCACGATCTCTGCTGTTGCTTACAGGGGGAGCACTAAGCAGAGAACCCTCGCCATATGCTGGTAGGAAATAAGAAAGATTTTCATAGTGGGATAAACCCTTTAATTTGAGCTAATCACTCCTTATTTTTTGAACATGCATAAAGGAGTTGCCCACAAAAAATGAAAAATAACTTTTATAAAAGAGGCCCATGGTAATGCTAAAATTAAAAAGAAACATGCCTACTAGTCCCCGCTGCTTCAACGTACTACTGTCGGGGGTTCCTCACCAGTGTTTTGACTTCCTCTCCTGGGGGTAGGCCATTTGGAGGGCTTTCAGTCACTTTCAGTCACTAAACAGTCTTGTGGCTATATTTTATCCAGCTCAGATGAAACGTGACTGCGGCAGTCGGTCAACTAACTGCTAACTGACTGTAGTAGTCACTTGTGGGCATTTTTAGTGCCTCCATGAGCCCATTTATAAAATGTCTATTAGTGGTGGACAACCCCTTTAAAATGTTGAACAGTACAGCTCCAACTTCCCTGGAATATAGTGCAGGTCATATGGCACATCCATATTAGTAACCTTCCACTATAAAAGGCAACAGAAGCAGGAGACATTGTACTAGATAGAAAATTGTTGCAGGTATTTTCCCTGAAAACCTCGGGGGTGGTCCAAAAGAGATTGGCTTCTTAAAGGAGCACAGTGGTCTCATCATTTAAAAGGAGAAATATTGAATTTACAGACACACAAAAAACATTTTTCATGTTCACATAATGTGTATAAAAATGAGTTAAACTGGTTCTCATCTGGATCCTGCAGAACCTTCCAAGGTGGTCCACAAAATGAAGAGTTTGTTCCAGTAGATCCAAGTACATCAGAGGTAAAGATTGGCATTCTGTGATTGACAAGCTGGGCATTATCATGCAGACTTTTTGCTCTGCCTAGATGCATTTTGTAGTTGAAACTTTGTCAATGACTAAAATTGGATAGTAGCAATAATGGCTATGATAGAACAAAATGTGAGGGGAAATTGCAGAGTAGAATAGGAAATGAAATGACACATCTATGAATTATAGCACCAATGAGCTTTTATCAGCTTTTTTTTCCTTCTTAAAAGAAATGTACAAGAGGAAATGAAAAAGAAAACCTTTCTTAATCATTAAAAAATGTTAAAAATAATGTTATTATCTTAAGAGCTAATATGTTATTATTTGATGTTATGACCTCGAATTCTAAGACTGCATTACTGGGAGATCCTGATTTAAGGTGCACACTTTAATTTTTGACATTTTGATAATCAGAATCACCAAATATGACAAAATCTGCATCCTACCTTGCGTGAGGCACTTAGAAACTATGCAAGTCTCAATGATAACAGTGTACATGACATTACTTTTCTGGATATTAGATGTAATTTCTTTGTGCTATGTAACCCCTGCCCATGTGTATATACCATGCCCCACAATATCGCATTGCAGAGGGTACAGTGGAAATCACCAAGAAGACGCTCCATTATATGAATTACACCCCTCTGGGAATTTAGGGGTGTTGTATTTCTGCGACATCAGTGCTGTTGATGCCTGTTCCTTCTATTTGCTCTTCTGTCATAGGCTACGTTCACATTTGCGTTGTTGTGTGTTGCGTCGGCGACGCTACGCACAATGCATGCAAAACGCATGCAAAAACGCATTGTTTTGTGACGCATGCGTCCATTTTTGGCCGATTTTGGACGCAAAAAAATGCAACTTGCTGCGTCCTCTGCGCCCTGACGCTTGCGCCAAAAAAGACGCATGCGTCACAAAACACAAGACAATGCATGTCCATGCGCCCCCATGTTAAATATAGGGGCGCATGACGCATGCGTCGCCGCGGTTGCGCCCGACGCACCGCAAATGTGAACATAGCCATAGGGCGACGCAGAGTGGCTATATGGTAGCAGTTGTGGTTCTGCACAGCCCACAAAATTAGAAGTTAGATCTTGGCTAGTTTGTAGTGCTTGGCAGGGCTGCTCCCTTCTTATTGGGATGGCCCATTATCTATCAAGCCCTTTATAAACACCTATCTTTAAACGCTAAGCACTTTTGTAATTAGCTTTATTATAAAATACACTACACTTGTCCCTATCCTTGCTATTTCCTATACAATGGGGAAAATAAGTATTTGATACACTGCCAATTTTTAAACATATAACCCAAACCCATTACCAGACACTTAGGATGGGTAACACTCCAATACAACACTAAACATACTGATCCACTAAGCAGATATTAAGCTGCATGTCGAATCAAAACAGAGTGTCACATTTTTTTAAATAAAAAGTTAGAACTTTATTAACACAAACAATACACTTAATAAAACAATGCCTCAAAACCATATACAATATACACTGGAAATAGGCGTTTACAGAATTCTGGGAAAGCACTAGGTAATATACGTACAATTAAATACGTTGAATTTGGCACTAAAGCATGCTGAGAAACATTCCTAATAAGATGTAATATTTATTTTTTGTTATCTGGTGACACCAATATATACTTTAATTCCATACAACTATAGATTATATCTATACCCTTGGTCCCACTGATCTTTAAAGGATGTGTGTTTTGCGGATACAGATGTCTCCTTCTACCCTGGCCCGGGAGTAATGATGATATTCAAAAGATGTCCTGTAGTTATGTCCCCGCTGACTCTTCTTTGGAATATGCAGCTGTGTCATAAGCGGCTTTCCACTTTTCATCTGGACCTGTTATAATTCACGAAGTATGGTTCATGAATAAATAGGAGCCACGATGGACCTTTAACAACTCTGAACGCATATTTATAAGTGGAAATTTTTACGTGGATATTGGACTATAATGATCTGGAAGAATATTTTCATTGCTCTATAGCTTTTTATTATATATTGCACTATAAACACCTTAAGTAGCTGTGGATGTGTTTTACTGATTTGAGCTGTGTATTGGTTTAATACAGTATTCATCATTCATTGTTCATTAATTCCAGTATGGGTGATATTTTTCCTAGTAAATGTTTTTGTTTTTTTCACTTGGTTTAGTATATCTTGTATGTATCAGTAGGTTTGGCCTTTATGGGTCAATTCATTGTTTTTCACTCATGCGGAGGTTATGATGGTGGTTGGTCCTATCAGACATTGGCATTAATATTATTAATCAAAAGCGATCATGGTTATTGCCGGTCTGTGTGTGATTTGTTTATAGTTAATATTGCGTATTCATCTTTCTTTGAGCTCCGTGCTCATTATCAGCAAGTAAATCTGGCTGGAAATGCTTTCCGCCAAGAAATACAACAGACATATAGATATTTTTAATAGAAGGAGGTTATCTAAAATACGGCAATGTAACCTGTGATTGTGCGTGCATTACTTGTCCCGCGGGTGTAGTGGACTCAGCTGATTGTTTCAACTAACGCTATGAGTCGGCATGGTCCGCCCCTCTAAGATTCTATTGGTTCTTTGATACTTAAAAGCTCTATGATGCCTCTCTATAGACACGCCCCCAAGAGGAAGCTGTCGCGAAACGCGCGTCGGGGTTGTGGAAAGTGGCGTGCCATGTGCGGCTGGCAGAGAGAAGCACCTCACAATTAGGTAATATGTATAGATGTGGGTCTTTAAGTACCCATTATTCAGGCATGTGTTTATGTGTATAAGGGACTTATTACACGGCATCTGGATCCATCTGGCACCAGTTAATGGGCGCATTGTGTATTTATGCACTTATGGATGGCTATATCGCTCTAGTATAGCTCTAAGTACTACCTGCTAGCTTATTTATAGCACCGTGTGGATATTTTGGATATAGAGCGTACTTGGTTCATGCGGTGTTGAAATCAGGGTGTGTGCCAGCTTTATATCGTTGGTTTACTACAGCTAGTGTTGTCTACACTTTGTATGCGTTGTATTACATCTATCCAGTGTATTTTGTATGGCTAAATTCAGTTTTTGCTACTTTAGAGCTATTTATCCTCATGGCAACTAATACTTATGGATAAGGGGCTATGCTGTTTATATTATTAGTCTAGCTGTTACGGCACTTTTAGTGGTTGATTTGACATTTTTAGCCCTGTATCTACACGGCAGCAAGCGCGCATTTAGAACATGCTGCCATGTGTGATGAATCATTAATTCTGTGGTCACGATATCAACAGTAGCTAGTTGGTCATTTCAATAGCTATTTACTCTTACGGCGGTCAGTACTTATTGCTATCGGGCGGCTTTGCATATATAATTACTAATCCAGTGGTCACGGTATCAACAAAAGCTGGTTTGATATTTAAGGGGTATTTACCCATATGGCATTTAACGCCTACTGACAATAGATTGTCCGGACTATATAATTATCAGTCCAGTAGTTGTTGTACTTACTATGATTCAAATAGGGGATTTTCTGAGGTTATATGCATATCATCACTAAGTAGTATTTCAATCCAAAGTATCAATCGTGGACTGAATACTCTTCGTGCCCATTGGTGGTATTTATTTTGATATAACTGTATTGTGAATAAAATATTTATAATAGTGTCTCTAGCGCCCGTGCGCAGTAATTTACTTTAGTGCTTTCAAGTGCCTATCTTTGGTTTTCTAGCATGCTTTTTAATAGTAATGATATAATCTATAGTTGTATGGAAGTAAAGTATATATTGGTGTCACCAGATAACAAAAAATAAATATTACATCTTATTAAGAATGTTTCTCAGCATGCTTTAGTGCCAAATTCAACGTATTTAATTGTACGTATATTACCTAGTGCTTTCCCAGAATTCTGTAAACGCCTATTTCCAGTGTATATTGTATATGGTTTTGAGGCATTGTTTTATTAAGTGTATTGTTTGTGTTAATAAAGTTCTAACTTTTTATTTAAAAAAATGTGACACTCTGTTTTGATTCGACATGCAGCTTAATATCTGCTTAGTGGATCAGTATGTTTACTGCCAATTTTGCAAGTTTTCCTACCTACAAAAAACGGAAAGGTCTGTAATTTTTATGGTAGCTACACTTCAACTGTGAGAGACTGAATCTAAAAAACCCAGAAAATTACATTTGTAGGATTTTTACATAATTAAATTGCATTTTATTGCATGAAATAAGTATTTGATCACCTAACAACCAGCAAAAATTTTGTCTCTCACAGACCTGTTAGTTTTTCGTTAAGAAGCCCTCCTACTCTCCACTCATTACCTGTATTATTTGCACTTGTTTGAACTCATTACTTGTATACAAAACACCTGTCCACACACTCAATCTTTCTGACTACAACCTATCCACCATGGCCAAGATCAAAAAGAACAAAAAGCTATCTACTGTAAGGTCTCCAGGTACAAGGCTGGGATGGAGGTAGATCTGTACAAGGCTGGGATGGGCAACAGGACAATAGTAGGGAAGCAACTATTGGCACAATTATTAGAAAATAGAAGAAAAACAAGATGACTGTCAATCTTCCTCAGTCTGGGGCTCCATGCAAGATCTTGCCTTGTGGAGAAAGAATGATTCAGAGAAAGGTCAGGAATTAGCCCAGAATTACATGGGAGGACCTGGTCAATGATCTGAAGAGAGCTGGGACCACAGTCTCAGTCATGACCATTAGTAAGACATTATGTTGTCATGGATTCAAATCCTCCAGGGTACGCAAGGTCCCCCTAGTCACACCACCACATGTCCAGGCCCGTTTGAAGTTCACCAGTGACCATCTGGATGGTCCAGAGGAAGCATGGGAGAAGGTCATTTGGTCAGATGAGACTAAAATAGAACTTTTTGATATCAACTTCACTCGCCGTGTTTGGAGGAAGAAGCAGGATGAGTACAACTCCAAGAATGCTGTTCCAACCGTGAAGCATGGTGGGGGAAACATCATATTTTGGGGTGCTTTTCTACAAAGGGGACAGGATGACTGCATCATATTGAAGGGAGGATGGATGGAGTCATGTATCGTGAGATTTTGACAAACAACCTACAACCCTCAGTAAGAGCATTGAAAATGAGTTGTGGCTGGGTCTTCCAGCATGGCAATGACCCCAAACACACAGCCAGGGCTCCGTAAGAAGCATTTCAAGGTCCTCGAGTGGGCTAGCTAGTGTCGTCCAGACCTGAAACCAATAGAAAATATTTGGAGTAAGCTGATACTCAATGTTGTCTAGCTACAGCCCTGAAACCTGAAAGATCTGGATTTTTAAAAGCTTTGTCTGAAAAAAAAATAGAACATTTATTGCTATCAGAACATGGAATAAAAATTAAATAAAACAATATAGGAGTTGCTGGTAATGCCCCTTTCATTTTAAAAAAGCTATAAAGGCAGTTTCTCATGGAGATCTTTGTCCAGCCCGTAGATCTTAACAACTCCTTTACATATAAAGAAAAACATGGATTTTATTCAGCTTCCTATGACCTGCATGTCCGTATTGCCCTTAACATTGCAACGGATTGGAAAGTTTTGTAATTTATTTATTTTTTTATTTAACCATATGTGAAAAACAATGATGACACAGATAGCATTTTTTTTCATGTGTAAAATCACTGGTATCTGAACAAGGCCTTAGCAACTATTGGATTGGAGGAAACATTCCAAAGTTATTACCATGTAAGGCCGGTTTCACACGTCCAGATAATTCCGGTACCGGAAAAAATCGGTACGGGAATTATCCGTGTCCGTGTGCCCCTACGTTTCTGTGGCACATCAGTGTGGCACACGTGCGGCACACGTGTGCCGCCCGTGTGCCGCCCGTGTGCCCACTGGGTACCACACGCACCGTGCTGGGTACCACACGTACCAGCATCTGGTGCTGAAGCCCCGATTCATATCTTCCCTGCAGCAGCGTTTGCTGCATAGAAGATATGAATAATAGTGTTTAAAATAAAGATCTATCTGTCCCCCGCCCTCCCACCCCCTGTGCGCTCCCCCACCCCCTGTGCGCCCCTCCGCTGTTCTGAAAATACTCACCAGGCTCCCTCGTTGGCTGTCGCTGCTTCCTGTTCTGGCCGCATCTTCTCCTGTATGTACGTGGGGCCGCCGATTACAGTAATGAGCCTGGTGAGTATTTTCAGAACAGCGGGGGGGGGGGCGCACAGGGGGTGGGATGGCGGGGGGCACATAGATCTTTATTTTAAACACTATTATTCATATCTTCTATGCAGCAAACGCTGCTGCAGGGAAGATATGAATCGCGGATTCAGCACCTGTGGGGGGGACAGCGCTTAATGTAGCGCTGTCTCCTGCAAGGAACACGGACTGCACACGGACCCATTGACTTTAATGGGTCCGTGTAATACGTGCGCTCCCACGAACACTGACATGTCTCCGTGTTTGGCACATGGAGACACGGTCTGCAAAAAATCAATGACATCTGAACAGATGCATTGATTTTAATGGGGCTATGTGTGTCAGTGTCTCCGGTACGTGAGGAAACTGTCACCTCACGTACCGGAAAAAAAACGCAGCGTTTGCGCACGTTATAACATTGCAGAAAGTAAGATTTGGAAATGGTGGACAAAAAAGTAGCTTGATTGAACGGTCACTTGGTGAGAAAATTAGAGGTTCTTTTAATCAGTGCCGTTACACAGGATTACTCCTGATTTGTCCTCTTGACTGCATTGCTGTGACTGTGACATCACCATTGGCGGATTATTTAAACCCATTTTGCTCAGGTTTTCTTTGCTTGAGCTTCTTCTTGCAATGTGTTTCACTGATCAGATGCTAATCCAGAAAAATACCAGAGTTTCTACAACATATGTCTGCTAATGTGGCAGAATCTGCAAGTAGAATGTATTTTGTGGATTTCAAACTTTGCATTAAAAATATTTTGTTTTGCTTTGATTGACACTACTGCTAAATGTAGATGAGAATGTTAGAGCGTTCTGACAGTTTTCTACCTCTGGAAATGACATTATTTGGCATCTTATAACAACATAGATGACAAGGTGATGACTCTGCTGTAACAGCTGTGGCCGGCACACAAAACAAAGTGACCAAAGCTTCATCCTGTAACTACGTGAGTAGGAGAAAAATAAAAATATGGTAGCAAAACACATGAATTAATAATAAAGACTACAAAGTATACCATTAGATATTGCAGTCACTTTTCTGGGAATCTCAATGATGTCAAACATTAAATGTCCTATCAGAGATTTGAAGGAGTTTTCTGTTACTAAACAATTGATAACTGATCTGTATGATCAATTATCTTTATAAAATCGTTAAGGTTCCTTCTTAATATAAGGGATGTATGGGGCGGATCAGAGCAGCCACGAGCATTCTTTAGTGGCTGCGCTCAGTACTAGGCTTTATCTTTTATTCAAGTGAATATACTGCATTTCTCAGCAGGGGCCACAAAACAATTTACGGGGCGGCTTATTGTTTTGTGATCTTGACAATGCAATAAGAAATGATATTATTCAGGTGTGTTAAAGAAGTTGATCACTACTTGGACAACTTCTTCTGATACCCAGGGCTGTATTTAGAGTTTCTGCTGCCCTAGGCACTTTTAGTGCTGCCTCCCCCATTGGTGAGTATGACACTATCGGCAGTGACTTTGGTAAGAATTGCTGATGTGAAAGTCGCCTTTTGCAGCAGATCGGGCAGTTTTTCTGCATCTGCCGTGTAACGGATCACTTACGGCAACACTGCGTTTGGCCTCATTCATTCCCCATGGGATTTGTGGCACTTGCCGTGATCTGGCAAATATGGTACCATACCTCCCAACTTTTGAAGGGAAAGAGGCATAAAGTTTGCGGCGCACTATGTGCGCCGCTGCAAATTTTAGGCCACACCTCTGACCACACCCATTTCACAACTAGTCACACCCATATCCACGTCCCAACCACACCCATTTAGCACTGCTGATCACACTGTTTCATATACAATAATTATAAACAAAAATAAATATGGCCACACAGTGCTCCATAATGTATAATGGCCACACATGATGCTCCATACTGTATAATGGCCACACATGATGGTCTATACTGTATAATGGCCACACATTATGCTCCTTACTGTATAATGGCCACACATGATGCTCCATACTGTATAATGGCCATTGGCCACACATGATGCTCCATACTGTATAATGGCCACACATGATGCTCAATACTGTATAATGGCCACACATGATGCTCCATACTGTATAATGACCCCACATGATGTTCAATACTGTATAATGGCCACACATGATGCTCTATACTGTATAATGGCCACACATGATGCTCCATACTGTATAATGGCCACACATGATGCTCCATACTGTATAATGGCCACACATGATGCTCCATACTGTATAATGGCCATTGACCACACATGATGCTCCATACTGTATAATGGCCACACATGATACTCCATACTGTATAATGACCCCACATGATGCTCAATACTGTAAAATGGCCCCACATGATGCTCAATACTGTATAATGGCCACACATGATGCTCAATACTGTATAATGGCCACACATCATGCTCCATACTGTATAATGACTACACATGATGCTCTATACTGTATAATGGCCACACATGATGCTCAATACTGTATAATGGCCACACATGATGCTCAATACTGTATAATGGCCACACATGATGCTCCATACTGTATAATGGCCACACATGATGCTCCATACTGTATAATGGCCATTGGCCACACATGATGCTCCATACTGTATAATGGCCACACATGATGCTCAATACTGTATAATGGCCCTACATGATGCTCCATACTGTATAATGACCCCACATGATGCTCCATACTGTATAATGACCCCACATGATGCTCAATACTGTATAATGGCCACACATGATGCCCCTCCCATCTTGTATGCGTGGCTCATCTCCCTCATATCCCATATGCATGGCTCATATTCCCCCCCTCCTCCTGTATGCATTTCGGTCAAGAGGTGACACAGGACTTTAAAAAAAAAACTGCTCAGGTGCCATTTTCCCCGCATCATCCCTGCCCTAGGCACGTGCCCTCAAGTGTCTGGTGGCAAATACAGCCCTGCTGATACCCCTTGCTTGACTCAATAAAATAAAAAAGTCTATACTCACCTCCCGTGCTGGTGCCATTTCCACAGTTTTGGCAGTTGCTCTAAGGCCCTTGTGCAGTGTTGTCACATGACGCCGGCGTCCAATCAGACATCTGCACCACAGCCCCAAGAAGAGTGAGCCAACACCACGGCAACGGTGTCGGCACAGGAGGGGAGTATAAGCTTTATTATTTTATGAGGGCAAAACATTTTGATCAAGAAGGTGTTGTCCTAGTAGACTCTCCCATACACAAGAGCGCTTGTTTGGCTGAGCACTGCTGTGTTCTCTATGAGATGGCTTGTCTGGTGGTGGTTTATCTCTAGAGAGCAAAGCCATCGGCAGTCTGAATTCGGATATGCCAGTTCTTTCAAAGGATAATAAAGAAAACTTGGCACTCAACTTCTAGAATATTTTTGGATTTTTTTAATACAGCCAGAAAATAATATAGACATTTCGGCCTCACTGGCCTTCATCAGTAACGGATTGCAGTATCATGGTTAATCGTGTTCAGTGCGATAATAGGAGTGACATCATAGTCACTTTAAATGTGTCTGGTATCTGGTTTTCGTCTGTGTCTGGTAATGCACTAGGCGCTGGGCATGGAGCCTGTATAAGATAGTACCTGGGTGACCGCTGACCAGCGGTGGATAATGCATTGATGATGAATGCACGCCGGCACCCCCACCCACCCACGCAGCAGTCACCCCGACTAGAGATCAGACTGCGGAATCGGCGGCGCGAGCCATCTGTCAAGACTTCATCTGGGTGTATGAGTGCCCAAAGCGCATCCACTCCGACCAAGGCGCATGTTTCCAAGGCAAAGTGATGGAAGAACTGTATAGTATGTATTGCATCGAGTGGACCACCCCTTACCACCCTGAACGTAATGGAGCATGTGAACACTTCAACCGAACCGAACTTCAAATGCTGAGAATATTGGAGGAGGATAAGAAGGAGTGTTGGCCTGACTACCTGCCAGAGTTGGTCTGGACCTACAAAAATCGGATCCTCTCCACCATGGGTTATACCCCCTATCTACTGCTGTTTGGAAGAGCTGGACGAGAGATTATTGAGCTAAATTTGGAATAGCCAGAGGAGCTGATGGAGCAAATTGTCACCTCGTGGGTGAAAGAGCATCAGCAACGATTACAAATGATACGGTGGTTGGCGGGTCAGCAGCTGCATGAAAAAGAACATACGGGCCGTAAACCGACTCAAGAGTTACAGCTCCAACCCGGAGACCGAGTATTAGTCAGAGAGAAACACCCCAAGGGAAAACTAAGTGAGAGATGGGAAGTACAGCCATACAGAGTATTTGAGCGAGTGTATGCTAATGGCCCTGTCTACAAAGTGCAGATTGAGAGTGGGGCGTCCGTCCCAGAGTACTTCACAGAAATATGCTGCGGCCCTGCTGGTCTGAGATCTGTTCTACGCCATTGTCGCCTGAAGGCACTACTCCATTTCCTGAATCTGTCATGCCTGATGGTGAAATCGATGACGAGTGGTGGACCATCCCTCACACAGTAGGGGGTCCTCAGCCGCACAGAGATGGTAATCCCATGGATGTACCAGTACCACCACGTGAAGATGAGACCAGACAAGAGCCCACGATGACTCCTGCAGCAAGTGATCTTCTTGAAGATCGTCAAGCCTTGCCTGACAGCCAAGAGATCCGGAGATCCCAGAGGTCTAATGCAGGGGTTCCACCAGTCTGATATGTAGAACAGTGTGCTCTGTCTGTTTTTCCAACTTTGTTGCCTCCTCAATAGGTGCTGTTTCCGCATTGCACGTTCCTTCATTACACTTTGACCTTGATGCTGTGATGGCCGAGAACGACCATCATTAACCACTTCCCGACCTCCGCCGTACTATTACTGCGGAGGTGCGGTCCCCTGTTTTGATGTGGGCTCTGGCGCTGAGCCCACCTCAAAGTAGGGACATGTCAGCTGTTTTGAACAGCTGACATGTGCCCGCAATAACGGCGGGTGAAATCGCGATTCACCCGCGCTATTAACCAGTTAAATGCCACTGTCAAACGCTGACAGCGGCATTTAACCGGCGCTTCCGGCCGGGCGGCCAGAAATGATCGCATCACCGTCCCCCGTCACATGATCGGGGGTGGGGGTCGGCGATGCTTCAGGATGGTAACCATAGAGGTCCTTGAGACCTTTATGGTTACTGATGCCAGCCTGCTGTGAGCGCCACCCTGTGGTCGGCGCTCATAGCAAGCCTGCAATTCAGCTACATAGCAGCGATCTGATGTACCAGCTTCTAGCCTCCCATGGAGGCTATTGAAGCATGGCAAAAGTAAAAAAAAAGTTTTAAAAAATATGAAAGAAATAAAAATATATAAAAGTTTAAATCTCCCCCCTTTCGCCCCATTCAAAATAAAACAATAAAAAAAATCAAACCTACACATATTTGGTATCGCCGCATTCAGAATCGCCCGATCTATCAATAAGAACAGGATTAGCCTAATCGCTAAACGGCGTAGCGAGAAAAAAATTTGAAACACCAGAATTACGTTTTTTTGGTCGCCACAACATTGAATTAAAATGTAATAACTGGCAATGAAAAGAACGTATCTGCACCAAAATGGTATCATTAAAAACGCCAGCTCGGCACGCAAAAAAATAAGCCCTCACCTGACCCCAGATCACGAAAAATGGAGACGCTACGGGTATTAGAAAATTTCGCAATTTTTTTTTCTTAGCAAAGTTTGGAATTTTTTTTACCACTTAGATAAAGCGTAACCTATACATGTTTGGTGTCTATGAACTCGTAATGACCTGGAGAATCAAAATGGCAGGTCAGTTTTAGCATTTATTGAACCTAGCAAAAAAGCCAAACATAAAACAAGTGTGGGATTGCACTTTTTTTGCAATTTCACCGCACTTGGAATTTTTTTCCAATTTTCTAGTACACGATATGCTAAAACCAATGATGTTGTTGAAAAGTGCAAGTTGTCCCACAAGAAACAAGCCCTCACATGGCCTATTGTTAGAAAAATAAAAAAGTTATGGCTCTGGGAAAGAGGGGAGCAAAAAATGAGAACGCAAAAACGGAAAAGGGCAAGGTCGTGAAGGGGTTAAGAAGGGAGGCATGTAGGAGGGTGGTGCTGTTATGGACAGTAAGGAACACCAATTAACAAAAAGCACAACAAACTGCAGCATAATACATTCACAAAAAATATTCTGATGCAAACATATGTAATCGTAGACTGAACCCACAAAAAGGGGGGGACTGAAAAAAGGACTAGTCGCTAATGACCATAGAACAGATCATGGTCCACAAGAACTGAAGAAACGACCACTAAGTCCATATAAATAGGTACATACAAAAAATCTTTATTAGACTTAAAAACAGTATTAATGGACAATACAGAACAGATGGGACAGTGTACCACATGGTGTGCACAAATGCCTCACCGGTGTATGAACCACCACAGGCACACGGAACCAGGGAAGGAAAGCACCTGCATACTAATATATACTAACAGCTCACAAAGGAGCTGAAACAGACCACAACAAAAGGACACATCTAAATTGGTATAAGTGGCGGTGCCAGCCTTTAGCAGAGGTAAAGAAGCATAGTGCCAAAAAATTAGTACCTTGAAATAGTTAACTAGCCAAAGCCCTGCTTATAATGAGGCAGCACAGCCACCAAACTAATACACCGACAAGTGTATGGAGTGGATCTTACCTCTATGTGGAGGGCAGTGTGCAGACCTTCCCCGAGTCCGTGTGGCCACCCCGACGCGCGTTTCGGTCGCACACCTTCTTCAGGGGGCTTGGTAGGAAGATGCCAAGCATGTGGCTATATACCATCCCGTCCCGGAAGTATTTGTTAGGTGAACTGGAAATAGATTTCCGTAACCATGGGGACTTCAATACAGAGTCCCCACCGCAACATTACAGTTATATTGCATTTTTGTTTGTGGTTAGTTATTCCGTTGTTTGGTTATGTATATTTATATATTAATACCTTCCCTGACTCCCCGCTGCACATTCCCAGCTTTAATATGGCGGCTTTGGTCACAAATTACATATGCGCATGCGCGCCCTGTTCTCCGCCCTGCTGGGAGGCCGCTCGTTAGCGTGTCCACTGTCTGGCTTCACAGGGCCCTGTGACAGTCTGGCAGGTGGCGTGGCGCAGGGCGGGCTCCCTCGGGATGGACCTTGTGACCGCCGCCTCCATTCTTTTGATATAGCACGCTGTAATGTTGCGGTGGGGACTCTGTATTGAAGTCCCCATGGTTACGGAAATCTATTTCCGGTTCACCTAACAAATACTTCCGGGACGGGATGGTATATAGTCACATGCTTGGCATCTTCCTACCAAGCCCCCTGAAGATGGTGTGCGACCGAAACGCGCGTTGGGGTGGGCACACGGGCTCGGGGAAGGTCTGCATACTGCTCTCCACATAGAGGTAAGATCCGCTCCATATACTTGTCGGTGTATTAGTTTGGTGGCTGTGCTGCCTCATTATAAGCAGGGCTTTGGTTAATTAACTATTTCAAGGTACTAATTTTTCAGCACTATGCTTCTTTACCTCTGCTAAAGACTGGCACCGCCACTTATACCAATTTAGATGTGTCCTTTTGTTGTGGTCTGTTTCAGCTCCTTTGTGAGCTGTTAGTATATATTAGTATGCAGGTGCTCTCCTTCCCTGGTTCCGTGTGCCTGCGGTGGTTCATACACCGGTGAGGCATTTGTGCACATCATGTGGTACACTGTCCCTTCTGTTCTGTATTGTCCATTAATACTGTTTTTAAGTCTAATAAAGATTTTTTGTATGTACCTATTTATATAGACTTAGTGGTCATTTTTTCGGTTCTTGTGGAAAATGCTCGGTTCTACAGTAAGGAACACGCTGTTATTTTAAGAGACTGTCTGGCAGGATGGAATGTTCTGCTTCTCCCCTGCAATAGACTGTGAATGAACTGGACTGTGCAGATGGCAGAGGTGGAGCCTGAACAGCCTGTGTGAGCTGAGGCTGCTGCAGAGAGAACTTTGTGCTGATAGCTGCTAGAGAGGAGAACTGTGTCCTGATATAGCTGCAAGAGAGGACCCCCAGCCTGTAACGGAGTGGACTTGTGAGATTTGACAGACTTTTCCGGGTGCAGCGAGGGTGGCTGTCCTGTGTTAGTTCGAGGAGCCACGAAGATACCGAGAAAGGGATTTACAGTTTCCATGAGCAACTCCAGGACCCAGAAGCAAGGAGAAGACCACGTTTCATGGAGCTGACAGAAAGCCGTGCGCTCCACTGTGCTAGACTTTTGGGGGCCCCTTGGGACTGTATCTGAGTCCCCAACATCACCGTGAGTTTGTTCCTGTTTTGTGCACATGTCAGGGCCTAATGTAGGCTTCAATAGTCAGAACACGGCAGGAGTGAGGCCTTCTTAGTAAAGGCCAGGGAGGTTATACGTAGAGTAGCATCATTCTTTGTTTATTGTTTGCATTTACTTTTGTGACATATATTGAGTCTGTAACAGTTGGAGCACCGTGCTATTTTATGGACAAGCTAAAGAATATAACTCTTGTAAATTATCTTTTGCCATTGCATACCCCTGTTTGCATCTTCCTCATCCTCTTCATTCCTTGCCTTCCAATAAATCTACCCTTTGTTGTTTGCACCTCATCTTGTGTACAGTAGTCTTCCTGCACCATGGTGGTCCCCCGGCCATCGCTTCAAGTATACAATGTACACAGAAAGCTGCCAATCGAGCGTGGGTAGGGTTAGCTCTCTGAAATGCTACATCTAAAAACTCTGATTATATCACAACCTCTGCACCCAGTAAACTAAGTGATATGGCTGGAATCAGGATCTCTTTTCCTACATTATGCTGTTCTCAGATGAGGTAGCAATAACCTGGTTCCCAGATTCCCATTAACTCCCCCAACACTCCATTGTCTGGGGCCCCCTTACACATTAAATTGTTGATCAAATGCATCAATATTAGTGGGTTCAAACAACATTAGTCTAATGTTTATTTGGGGGAAGAAAATACCCCTCTAGCACCTAAGTGGAAAGATGTATTATAACTAAAACAAGACTATTAAAGAAGCCCTCCTTCTCCCATCAAATTTTTATCCTCTTGATATATTGCAATCATCATATTATTTGAAAAAATAGTCCCCAATGCATGTTGGTCAAAAGGGAGAAAGTTCCCTTGTATATATTTGCATTTATATGCTAAATTGCATATTGTGAAGAGAAAAGCGACTCAATGATATATTATAATATAGGAGAACAACGAGTCAATGTTAGTAATTAGAAATATGAAAAAGACTTATTGAAATCAATTAATCACATGAAAATTAAGAATTTTTTTTATTTAAAAAAGCACATTTGACAGAGCAACTAGTATATAGGTATGTCCATATAGGGTTAATGACAGAAAATCCAAATAAAAAAGTGCGGGTCAGAAATGCACAGGCATACGGGCTATATACTCAATGGCAATGGGGAAGAAGGAAAACTTTTACCTAAACGTGCGTCGGGGAGTGAGTGCTGGGACGCATGCGGGGCGATACGATGGGTAATTACATCTTATGACTTTTCACACTGCTGTTTGCACTATTGCTATAATCATGACTGTTTAGAGTTGACCTAGTAGGGCCCTTCTGTACTGCTACTGGAGCACACGTCAGTGGTCATTAGCATCCACATGGACATGCATTGTTGCTGTGACCCTAACTGACCCATAACATTGCAGATTCTATTTATCAGTCACAGTTTGTATATGATATTTTACTTATCACAGCAATTGCCATTGAATATATAGCCCGTATGCCTGTGCATTTCTGAACCGCACTTTTTTATTTGGATTTTCTGTCATTAACCCTATATGGACATACCTATATACTAGTTGCTCTGTCAAATGTGCTTTTTTAAAAAACATTTCTTGATTTTCATGTGACTAATTGATTTCAATAAAGTCTTTTTCATATATTTACTACTGTAGCATTGACTCGTTCTCCTATATTATAATCATCATATTATACAGCACTGTGTGCTTACAATTGCTCATTTTGCTTTTCTACCCAGATAATTCTTCTCTTTTCCATTAGGTCTATGATATCACATGATTAAAAGCAGACTAGCTGAGTCCTTCTAAGCTCTATGTAGAAAAAGGAGGTACATTTTCCCTGTGTGAGTCATCAGTCACTGCAAAAGTCCCTGACAGGGGGAGCAGGGAGCAGCTGGGTCAGGAGTTGGAAAGGGGGATGATACCTTCAGGGAAAAGAGACTTCCTGATTCTACATAGAGCAGAAAAAAAGAGAAGAATTAACTAGTTAGAAATGAAAAATGAGCAAATGTAAGTACACAGACATAAATGAAAAAGGGTGCCGGCGCACAACCAATCTGTAAATAGTTGATGAGGGGTGCAGAGAGATGGTAAAATAACATACCCACTGAAAGAAGAAAAAAGCACCACTCTATATAGTACCGCACACCACTCATAGGTATATATATATATAAAAAGGAAAACTTTATTGATGCAATAACATTAAAAACATTATAAAAACATCCCCACAAAAACCCGAGAGATCCTGCCGAAAATATCACTAGTCAAGACGTTCATAACATAAACATATGAATATATACGACACAATATAATGCCAAAATAATCTGTACACATTACCATGGTTATAATATAGATACAACTAAATTCTCCCCGCGGGGGTAGCCCATGACAACAGCAATGAACCCTCATATAATGTGTACTGACTGGCTACACTCACCAATGCCTGGGGGTAAAAAAAGGGCCCCTATATGCCAAAGAAATCAATAGCGATGTAATACACACCAGGCTCCCTGCATGGGAAATATAGTGAAATGGGCAGAAAATGATAAGGCTCAAACAAACCTATGGTCAGGCATGGATAGAAGACCCAATAGCAGAAGAATGGACTGCTCACATGGCCCTGGAGAAAGACCGGCACCAAACGGCCTATGCCAGATGAAAAAGATCCAGTCCACAAATGGGCACACACACGGGGAAAGAAAAAAGGACGGCAAGGATCAGCGTGGGGGTAAACCCATGTGAGCAGTCCATTCTGTGTATTACATCGCTATTGATCGCTATTGATTATATGAGGGTTCATTGCTGTTGTCATGGGCTACCCCCGCGGGGAGAATTTAGTTGTATCTATATTATAACCATGGTAATGTGTACAGGTTATTTTGGCATTATATTGTGTCGTATATATTCATATGTTTATGTTATGAACGTCTTGACTAGTGATATTTTCGGCAGGATCTCTCGGGTTTTTGTGGGGATGTTTTTATAATGTTTTTAATGTTATTGCATCAATAAAGTTTTCCTTTTTATATATATATATACCTATGAGTGGTGTGCGGTACTATATAGAGTGGTGCTTTTTTCTTCTTTCAGTGGGAATGTAAGTACACAGTGCTTACTTATAATATGATGATTGCAATATATTAAAAATTTGAAAAAAGGGGTGCTCACGGATTGATCACCCGGACATTTGGCTACTATAAGATACAGGTATATCTTGATAAAGGCTCATAGTCAGCTGAAACGTTGAAATTGATACCTGATACGAAACTGATACCTGATATATTCATCTTGTTTTGTTACCGTGTGCATTACATTTTTTGAATTATGAGACATTAAGAAGATTATAAATAAACTTTATCATTCATTTGGATTCCTCTTTTGTGTGCCGGAGTTCTTTTCTGAGATTGCAATATGTTAAGAGGATAAAAACGTTGATGGAAGTGCACCATTCAGTGGCTCTGGTACAGATTTTGCATCAGAAGTTCCAAGGTGCCCATCTGACGCCAGCTATGATTAATTGCAGCGACACCGTGAGATCATCAAATTGTAAAATAATATTCCTCTGAGATAATTCTGTAGACGATTACAAGTTTTGTTCTACCAGTTCTACGACATTGCTGACATGACCTCTGTGTTTGTGCTTGAACTGAGCTTTATGAAATCTACTGTAAATGCCAGGAGGTCAATGAAAGATTAGTCAAAAGGGGATGATTTCAGCTTCACGATAATGTAGTGTCATCCTCAGATGCCACCTAACATTTCTGAACAAAGTGCAAACTGCAGCATGTCACCTTTTTCAGATTGAAATATCAGAGGTCGGATTTAACCAACCATGTAAAAGCTTTTAACACTAGGCTTCATTGTAACCGGATTAAAAAAGGAAATTCATTCTTCATTATAAAATTTTAATAGTGTAGATTGAAGTGTATGAAATGGGGAATATAAAACACTAATTGAAATGTATTTGTAATAAGACTGCATTATTAATTAATCAAATGTCACACATCACAATGCAGTCACCCATGGCAGCTAAAAAAAAAAGTGATTTTCAATCTGTAACCCCGCGACCTACAGTGCCGGGACTTGTAATAGATGTGGAGAGATTCTCTCTGCTTCTGTAGTTGGTTCTTTCTGCAATTTGGTTCATGACAGATTGATGGAGAGCAAATATCACAGTTAGTCCTTCAAGTGAGATTTTGGGGATCAGATCCCTGCAAATAAATTTGCAATGAGCTGACAGAGGATATAATAGAGAGATTTTAACCTCCTCCTCCATTTATTTTTTTGTAAAGAAAGCTTAAAAGCGAATTTTCATCATTAACCATTTCATCTTGGGGCTTTGAAACAATTGTTCAAACTTTGCACATTTATTCAGTTGTGTATGTGTTACAGTCACTACTCTTATCTGAGCTTTGCGTGACATCTATATCATGTTTATCCTTAAAGGGGATAGTTTAGCGTGTGATGACCTGCAAAAATGTCTTTTGGTTTAGGGCAGTCACGGACCACTCCCGCCAGCGATTCTCTTGCTTCCTGTGATGTCACGTCAACAGATCAATTCCTTCTCTTTGGATCTTTCGACAGGAAGTCACTGCCAATGTCATGTTGATTGACAGCCATCTCTCCCCCATGTTAGGCTGAGCTGGCTGTGAATCAACATGACATCAGCAGCACTAGCATAGTTATTGGGGTCCAAAGGGGATGGTTGGCATGGGACCCACACTTAGAGGGGCCCACCTGAGTTGCTGTATTGGCATATGCAACCAGCCAATATAGTTTCAATTTTATCATCACCTGGATGGGATGCTGTTCTTTTTTTTGTACTGGCCTTTGTGGAAATGTGTGATATAATTTAGATAGAAAATCCATTTTATTGAGTGGGTTGGGTGTGAGGGGAATTTTGTTGCAAATTTCAGATTTCTGCAGATTTATTCAGCACTTAGATATCGCAAGAAGGAGGATTACAGTAAAGAACTGATGCAAACAAAATAATTGAGAGGTTATACAGACAGTACAAACTAAAGAAACTCTCAAAATTCACATAGAACTATGTCCTTCCCTTTCAAAATAGACCCTCAACATAAGCTTGGATCTGCAGTAGGTCATACTCCATTATGTCCAGCTTTTTCAAAAGCCAGGAATCTCTATGCTGTCAAAGACTTTGCAAAAAAATCCACAGTCATGTCCTCAGTTGGAGAGTAGTGTAAGTCCAGAAGTTCTTGTTCTTGAAGATTCTTCAGAATAAGAATCTTCACATCAATATGCTTGAAGTTTTTGCAAGGGTCATTGTATCTTTGTTTCTGAAAAAAGATTCCTTCTGCTGTTTTGGAGTTTAGTGCATTTTTCTTTTGAAGTATCCAACCAAAAGCTATTATTATTATTTATTATTAAAACTATGTTTTAAAGTGTAAATTTGTTTTACATTAAGCTTCTCCCCATGCCACAGTTTATATGAAGTTTCTGTTCTGTAGAAGAGTATTTTGTGAATAAGGCTGGGTTCGCTTAGCATTTTCTCCTGCGTTTAGTACCTCCATCAAACGCCTTGCAAAACAGGATTCAGATGTATGCGCAAATGAGTCATTAACTATAACGATTCAGACAGAGCCACAGCGTCCTCTGTCGTGCATCATTTTTGGCCATATATGCCTAGTTGAGGTGGGCACCAAGATGTAGTCCACCTCCTCCCCAATAGAGCCACTGACCGTAGGAGAAAAAGCTATGTGAACCCAGCCTAAGTTGTAGTCATTGCGGCTTGATTCCAATGTTTTTCAGGTAGTCCAGGATCTCTTTCGGCTACACCATTTTGCTCTGGTGTGTATGGGACTCCCTCATACTCAATCTCATGTCATTTTAATTTTCCATTTGTATTCCTGTGAATTCACCTCCTCTATCATTTCAAAGTGTGAGCTGCTTGTGCTGAAAATTGGTACTCGTCCTTGTTACATAATCTTTTAGTTTATCCAAAACGTCTGGCTGTTTTTCATGAGATAAAAAGCTGACTTCAATATTCAATAGTCTTCAATAGTCATCCATGAAGTTGACTGTATACTATTGCCTCCAGGTGTAGGCAGTAATATTGGAGAGTCGTGGAGCTTTGATCTGACCTACTCCAGGGTGCAGTGCCTTTGTTTCTTTGAACTAATAATATTTAGACAAGTGGACTCTTTAAGGTCCTTTGTCAGGTTCAGGTTTTGCAGTTCCCTAATCCATTCATAATTGGGCAAATTTCAGTTTTTTCACTTTTCTTTTATATTTCTATTTTACCTCTGACAAAGCCCTATGAGGGTGAAACAAGTTGTAGTTTTGAGTGACATTGTAGTTTGTATCATATAATGTGCTGAAAAACTAGAAAAAGGTGGGGTAATTTGCTGAAACAAAAATTAATTCAGCCATTCTTTCTGAGGTTTGTTTTATGAGATTTTAGGTGCAGTAAAAATGGCCTTATAAAATGATTTTTCCAGGTCTGCATAATTACAGCAATTCTAGCCTTATAAGGTTTTTTATATTTTAGTGGGTAGCAAAATTCAGAACTTTGTAAAGAATAACATTTGGTTTGTATCGCCAGTTTACAAGACTTGAAACTTTTTGATTTTTCCAGCAATCGAGCTTTGTTAGGGTTTGATTTTTGTGCACAGAGCAGAAGTTCTTATTATTACCACATTAGCACAAAATGACAATTCTAAGGTTTTTTATTTTTTTTATTTTTGAGATTTAATGTACAGTTTAAATAATTTTATATTGTGATAGATTGAACTTTTAAGGGCAAGACTATATCAAATGTGTGTATACTTTTTTTTTTATAAATATTTTTACCTTTTTAGCTGTCTAGGGGAATGGAACCTGTGATCGTCTGATTGCTATATACTTCAGTTTAGCATTATAAAGTGTAATTGATGGTCTCCTATGCAATCAGTCCTCCTCCGGCTGGTATTCATAGGAGGAATAATATGGCCTCCATGAAGAACTTCTACAGGACACCTGCAGTATTGGATCAGTTACCTGTAGAGACTAATGTCATAGTCCCTGAAGGGAAAGTTTTATGTTCTTTAGATCGCGTATACAAAGATTCTTTTTTCTGTGGGATTAGCCCCCTTCTGTCTCACCTAGATGATGAGAAAAGGAATATATTTTGGAATAATAGCTATATTGACATTTGGTCACTAGTATCAGTGAACCAACATATGGTTGATAAGGAAAAGAGACGAGTTGATAGACCTTTTGACAGAAGTAGGCAAAAGGTCACAAAAACCATAAATAATCAGGGTGTTATTACTAAATGAATGTTCATACGTCTGAGTTTCACGTATACATGTCCTATTTTTTTGTGTGAATGTTCTCATAATCTCTGGGTATTTTTACATCACTGATAGTCCACATAATATTAAAATGGATACATGTTCATGAGGGCAATTATATACGAGGGTCACTATGTGTCCCCCTGGATGTGCATAGAAGCATACTGAACCTGCTGGAGGGCATTGTAATTATAGCCACAGTTGTGGTTACAATGCAAAATAAAAGAAGACATGGTGTACTCACAATGCGCGTCGGGGTAGGAGAATGCCTGACAAGCCACGGCCATTGCCCTGCACAACACCATAAAAGTAATACAAAATAACTCTCTTTACTCTATCCTGCTGAGCTATACTCTCTTTACTTGCACTGACACTCTATCGGGAGAAATACTTCCGTTTACCATAATGCACTTGCACATTATATAAATTTGATCTTTTGCATGGATTGGATTTGAGGGTAGTACATTCCCAGCATCAGTATCCATTCATCCTAAGGGTGATACTTTACATATTGCAACTTTTTTGAAAAAAATATGCTGTGGATAGAATAATGTTTTACTGTATTCCTTGTTGCATTTATATATTTGGGCTGGCCCCATATGGGAGTCCATGTCAGTCTTTCCCCCACATTTGAGGCACCTCTGCTATTGATTTTTATTGTTGTACTGTATGTGTGTAAATTAATAAAATTTGCTTTTTATATACCTGAAGTGTTTACAAGCACTTACCATCTTTCACGGTTGTGAATTAGTGTGGCTAGTAAGGTTGATTTCCTAACCTGGGTCACTGCCTCATTACTACACTGTCGTGAAAGCTGCTGCATTATAGCTAGAATAATCTTTGGAAACCTGAATCAATTTTTTCTCGTATAAAAAAAACAGATGTCACATCAATAGTATAAATGGACACGGACCAACAATGGATGAAAACTGGATGCAGCACATTGATGAAAATCTGTTCTTTTTTGTGTAGAAGAAAAAGAACTGACTTGTGAGTTCGTCATAAGTAATTATAGGGAAAAATTGGATTCAAAGTGGATTTGTTCACTTTCTGGACATTTCTATTTTGGTAAATACTTGTATTCCACATGAGATTTTTATTGAAATCTGTACTACATTATTTCTCCTGGTAAAGTATGATTAAATTAATGGTATTGTCTGGGACTTTGCTTTTTTTCCTATGTTGCTAAGAACTTACAGGCAGGTAGGTGTTAACTACCTGATAGAGCAGGCCGGAGCGAGCCGTCCCCTCCCCCACAGACGGCGTACGTGCAGGCCGTCATGACAGGGGTTTGGGAGCAGAAGGACAGGAGAGGTAGGGGTTAATTATGGGAGGAGGGTCACATACATGAGGAGGGGGTTTATAGGGTAGGGTGTGGGTGGGGCTTACCAGTTCCTGCTCTGGAAGCTTCAGGAAGAGATCACCCATCATGTCGGGCATCGATGGCGTCCTCCAGCAGCTGTGGGCGGCGGCGGAGCATCATCCTCCAGGCTGGCTTGAATTCCAGGTGGCTGGTATACTGGGCAGCGGCAGCGGGGCAGTGCAGGCGGTGTCGGGTGGTGAGCGGCGCTCTCGGCGTGTGCAGCCTCCAGAGCAGCTGTCTCCGGATGCTTACCAACCCCAGCGCAGGCGCAGGAGCCCCTCCAGGGACCCTCCGGACCGAGCGCCCGCCCGCAAACGTCCTAGCAGGGCCCGATCCGGGAGGAATACGCCGGCTGCGCTGGGGCCTGCGGCGGTGGGGAGGCCTGCTTTTCCTGCACTTCGGGGGGTGGGGCCTCCACACGCCGGATCTTCTCCTGCCGGTGACGTCACTGGGGGTCGCCGCTGTGCAGCTCCTGCCAGGCGACCTGCTCCTGCACCAGCACAGCGACAGTGGGGGAGAGCCACTACTGCAGCGGCCGGCAGCGCCGCCGGTTCCCCGGGGCTGCTGGGCCCATCTAGCGAGCCGGGATTGTCACCAGGATCGCCGATTCTGAAAGGAGCCGTGGTCGGGGGTCCGAGGAACCTGCATCCCACGGTGGGCCTGCGCCGGGTGTCCTTTCCCACCGGGCCGCATCGGGATCATCGGTAGCGGGCCTGGACGGGGCCGGATCTTCTCGTTCCTCATCACGCGGTGAGACGCAGCCTCGCGGGGTTCCATGGAGCGGAGCGGAAGGAGATGGTGGCCGGATGAGCGGGATGTCGGTGGCTGGGGAGACCCTGGCTCCCCTGCAGCCTGGTGAGCAAGATTCTATGTCTGTTTTGTTACCGGCTTTAGCTTTGTCCCCGGCGGTTGGGGTTAGTCAGGCAGTGGGGCAGCGATTTTTGGGGATCAAGGGGGCGATTCAGTCGGCTTTGGGGAATGAAGGGGTGGGCGAGTTATTGTCCAGTGTCCGTGAGTTGCTTGCACGATTGGGAGGCGTTAGGTCGGTGCAGTACCCTTTGGCCGCGTGGGTCGGTCCTACGGATTTGGGTTTGGGGGTGTCGGGAGGGGGTGCATTGGCGCCTAGTAGCACATCAGAGCCCGTGTCGGTGTCGGTCCAGACCGAAAAGGAGAAGGAAGGCGGGATTCGTTTAGATGATAAAGTGCGGGGTGAGGTTTATGTCTGTTTTGAGGGGCCGCTTGGGGCTCACTTGAAAAAGGAAGTGAGGGACAAGATCTGGAAAGACGAATATATTGAAATTTTTTCGCTTCTTTCGTTAGAAAAATGTAATTTGGAAAAGAGCAAAAAAGAGGATAGTAAGAAAGAGGATGAGGAGAAGCGGTGGTGGCTTCTTATCCCGCAGACCTTTGTGAATTGGTTGCAGACGTTCGAGATTCTGGTGAGCGTAGTTGGCGAAAAGGCGCCTGAGAATTGTTCTGCATTATTCTGTTACATGGATTCGATAGGCGAGGCGCACAGGGCGTACCGGGGTCAGGCTTGGCTCCGGTACGATGAACAGTTTATGCAGCGGAAGGTGGTTCATCTGGCGATCCGGTGGGATCAAAAGGACATTGGTTTGTGGTTGCGGGTTATGGCGCCGACGAAATTTGGTCATTCCTGTCAGGGCGGGGCAAGGAAGTTCTTCTGGATCAGGAAGTCAGTCTGGACAATCGGGGGGCCAGAAGCACGGTTTGTGTTGGCAGTTTAACGACGGCCAGTGCAAATTCGGGGCCACTTGTAAGTTTAAGCACGCGTGCTCGCATTGCAGCGGATCCTCCCACGGCACCGCTAAGTGCTTCAAGAAAAAGGGAAAGCCCGATGGTAATTCAAAAGGGGGTGACGCCGGTGAGGCTGGACGCGATGGTCCCCTATCTAAATAGGTTCCCGGATAGGCTGAAAGCAGAGTTGTTGTTTCTAGGTTTTCGTGATGGTTTTCGGATACCCGCCCCTCCTTTTGGCATTCCTCAAGTTTTGAGGAATTTGAGATCCGCAGTTTTGCACGCGTAGGTGGGGTCGGAAAAGTTAAACAAGGATGTGGCATTGGGTAGGATGTCCAGCCCTTTCCCCATTCCTCCCCTTGAAGATCTGGTTGTTTCACCATTGGGCGTGGTGCCGAAGAAGGAGCCTAACAAGTTTAGGCTTATTCAGCACTTGTCATACCCTAGGGGACGGTCGTTGAATGACGGGATAGACCCGGAGCTTTGCTCCGTGGTTTATACGTCTTTTGACAAGGCGACACGCTTGTTGCGTAGCTGCGGCAGGGGCACGTTGTTGGCTAAAACCGATATCGAGTCAGCTTTTCGGTTACTTCTCGTACATCCGGATAGCGTGAGACTGTTGGGTTGTTATTGGGACCAGGGGTTTTATGTTGATAGATGTTTGCTGATGGGTTGTTCGTTGTCTTGCGCATACTTTGAGGCTTTTTCATTTCTTGAGTGGGTGGTTCGGGATGTGTCGGGTTTGGACTCGGTGGTACATTATTTGGACGACTTTTTGTGCATCGGGCCTGCTCAGTCCGGTTGTTGTGACGTGGCTTTGCAGACAGTGTTTTGGGTGGTGGAACAGTTCGGCATTCCTTTGGCGCCTGGAAAAACCGAGGGGCCCAGTACGTGTATTTCTTTTTTGGGCATCGTCATCGATTCTGTTGAGTGGGAGTTTCGGTTGCCTGAGGAAAAAGTGGTCAGTTTAAGAAGCGAGGTGGCTCGTGCGCGTCGTTTAAAAAAGTTGCCTTTGAGGGAGGTTCAGTCCCTTCTCGGCAAATTGAATTTTGCGTGCAGAATCATCCCTATGGCATCTTCTCCACCAGTCATCAGGGTTTTGCGTCAGCTGGTGTTGTTTTGCATGTCGATCAATGCATATTTTACAGCATCTCATGTGCCTGGGGTTGAGAACTCCATTGCTGACTCTTTGTCTCGATTCCAATGGGAACTTTTTCATGCTTTGGCCCCAGAAGCGGAGGAGGTAGGGTTGGAATGCCCTCAGGAACTCTGGAACGTGGTATCCGGGCTGCAGGACCTTTGATTCATGCATCTTTGGCGGCATGGGCGGCATACCGGTCGGTATGGGGTGACTGGGAGGCCTGGTTGGTGTCTTGCGGGGCAGCTAACGCAGGTGATGATCAAGTGGGGGCTTTGTTGTTGTGGTTGAGACGTGGGGCCGATGAAGGGTGGTCGGCGTCGAAGGTGGAGAGAGTTAGATCGGCTTTGGCTTTTGGTTTCCAGCTCAGGGGGTTATGGGATTTGACAAAGTTGTTTCTGGTAAGGCAGGCGGTAAAAGGTTTTAAAAGGAATGCGGGACGGGGGGATCGGAGGCGTCCGATTTCTTTTAGCCTGCTGGAACGAGTTGGTGTGAAGCTGGATGAGATTTGTATATCCAACTTTGAGGTGGCTCTTTTCCGTTTAGCGTTTTCCTTGGCCTTTTTCGGTGCTTTGCAAGTTGGGGAGATCGTGTCTCCTAACACGTACAACCGCTGGCGGTTTACAATTTTGGTTGCGTAGGTCGAAGACGGACCAGGATGGTAGAGGTAAACGGGTAATTTTGGGTGCTGTAGTGGGTTCACTCATGTGTCCCGTCAGTTGCTGGCAGGTTTTTAATAGTTTTCAGCCTTCTAGGGCTGGACCTTTGTTGTGTCATGAGAATGGGTCTTTTCTCTCCAAATTGCAGTTTGTGGCTGTTCTTAGGCGGGCTTTGGCGGGGATGGGGCTGGATGCTTCCCGTTTTGCGGGTCACTCTTTCCGTATTGGGGCCGCGACAGAGGCGGCTCTGGGAGGTTTGGCACCCGAGGTTGTACAGAGGATCGGGAGATGGGAGTCGGGGCGTTACAGGAGCTATGTTAGACCCTGAAAGTTTTTTTTTTTTTTGGGGGGGGGTCCACGTTGTTTTTGTTTTTCATGGTGAAGTTCATGGAATCTAAGTTGTTTTGTGTTTTTCAGGTCCCCATCCCTTGTTGGTTTGGATTGTCAGCCACTCGTACGTGTATTGGGGCGCGAGACGTGCGGATGTTCGGCGGGACGGACGTCAACTTGGTTTTTCCAAGGATGTGGCCGTGGTCAGGTGGTTGGGGTTGCGGGGATTGTGTTGGAACGGGGTTATGCAGGAAGTGCATAATGGCGCTCGTCTGGACAGACCTCCTGACATCTTGGTTTTACATGTTGGAGGTAATGATTTGGGGATCCGTCCCTGTCGGGAGCTGATCCGGGATATTAAGCACGACCTTCTCAGGTTATGGGTGTCCTTTCAGGATTTACTTGTGTTATGGTCGGATATCGTCCCAAGGAGATGTTGGGGACTCGCCAGATCCGTGGATAAGGTTAACAAGGCCAGAATTAAGGTTAATCGGGCGGTTTCTAAGTTTTTTGTCAGGAATGGAGGTTTGTTTGTCCGTCACTTTGAACTTGGAAAGGGCGGGGACGAGTTTCTCCTTGGTGATGGTGTTCACCTGAATGTGGTGGGCATCGATTTGTGGGCCCTGGGTTTTCAGAACGGTATCAAAAGGGCCATAGCGGTCAAGTGTGGGGGGTCTCGGGTATTTGAGGTGTGCAAATACCCTCGTTGTGGCAGTGGGAGGGGTCCTTGGAGTTGGTGCTAAATTGGCCTGGGGGATCCGTCGGGGTACGGATTCTTCAGTTGGTGTAAACATTGGTTTCGGGTCTGGTGGTCCGGGGGGGGATCTTGGCAACGGTGGGCCGGATTCCCAGGTTTTAAGTGGACATGGTTAACCCTTCGGGGTATTTGGTGCTCCCGAGCCTGGGTGGTAACGGCTGGGAGTAAATTTATGGTATGTTTTGTCCACTCTCTATTATGGCTGACCACCAGTTTGGAGCTTCATGGACTCCTCCCTACGTTATTTTATTGTTATTGTATGTTTATAATAAAGGCCACTGTGGCCAATTATTATTCCAAGTTCAGAGTCTGTCGTTATTGGGAGTGGGTCATCTGGCGTCAAAGGTGTGGGATGTTAAGGTAAAAGAAGGGGATAATTCCTTCTGGGTATCGACCAATAGCAATGTCATGTTCTACCTGGTGCTAATCTCTGCCGACTCATAGTGGTCATGAACCACTTCTGCTTCTAATTCTGCCGCTTCATTTGACGTCATATCAAGAAAGTAGCTTTTCCTTTTTCTGGTCTGCTCTGTCGATAGTGCATTTCTGCCATAGTCATGCTGATTGAGAGCTGGCTGCTCGCAGTTACAGTAAGTAGCTTTGGTGTTGTCTGTCGATGAGCATGACATCTGCAGTTACGCCCCGTCAACAGAGCAGAGCGAAAGATAAGAAGCTGCTTTGTTGACGTGATGTCACCAAAAGCCAGAGAAAGTTTTTATCATCATAGGGAAAAATAAGCAAAGTCCCGGATAATCCCATTAACATCTAAATAATATTATCACCTTGTCAATAATGTCTGTCCATATAGAATATAATTCAGCACTGATGAAGCAGTGTCAGACTTTAACCCCTTCATGACCCAGCCTATTTTGACCTTAAAGACCTTGCCGTTTTTTGCAATTCTGACCAGTGTCCCTTTATGAGGTAATAACTCAGGAACGCTTCAACGGATCCTAGCGGTTCTGAGATTGTTTTTTCGTGACATATTGGGCTTCATGTTAGTGGTAAATTTAGGTCAATAAATTATGCGTTTATTTGTGATAAAAACGGAAATTTGGCGAAAATTTTGAAAAGTTTGCAATTTTCACATTTTGAATGTTTATTCTGTTAAACCAGAGAGATATGTGACACAAAATAGTTAATAAATAACATTTCCCACATGTTTACTTTACATCAGCACAATTTTGGAAACAAAATTTTTTTTTGTTAGGAAGTTATAAGGGTTAAAATTTGACCAGCGATTTCTCATTTTTACAACGAAATTTACAAAACCATTTTTTTTAGGGACCACCTCACATTTGAAGTCAGTTTGAGGGGTCTATATGGCTGAAAATACCCAAAAGTGACACCATTCTAAAAACTGCACCCCTCAAGGTACTCAAAACCACATTCAAGAAGTTTATTAACCCTTCAGGTGCTTCACAGCAGCAGAAGCAACATGGAAGGAAAAAATGAACATTTAACTTTTTAGTCACAAAAATGATCTTTTAGCAACATTTTTTTTATTTTCCCAATGGTAAAAGGAGAAACTGAACCACGAAAGTTGTTGTCCAATTTGTTCTGAGTATGCTGATACCTCATATGTGGGGGTAAACCACTGTTTGGGCACACGGCAGGGCTTGGAAGGGAAGGAGCGCCATTTGACTTTTTGAATCAAAAATTGGCTCCACTCTTTAGCGGACACCATGTCACGTTTGGAGAGCCCCCGTGTGCCTAAAAATTGGAGCTCCCCCACAAGTGACCCCATTTTGGAAACAAGACGCCCCAAGGAACTTATCTAGATGCATAGTGAGCACTTTGAACCCCCAGGTGCTTCACAAATTGATCCGTAAAAATGAAAAAGTACTTTTTTTTCACAAAAAAATTCTTTTAGCCTCAATTTTTTCATTTTCTCATGGGCAACAGGATAAAATGGATCCTAAAATGTGTTGGGCAATTTCTCCTGAGTACACCAATACCTCACATGTGGGGGTAAACCACTGTTTGGGCACATGGTAAGGCTCGGAAGGGAAGGAGCGCCATTTGACTTTTTGAATGAAAAATTATTTCCATCGTTAGCGGACACCATGTCGCGTTTGGATAGCTCCTGTGTGCCTAAACATTGGCGCTCCCCCACAAGTGACCCCATTTTGGAAACAAGACGCCCCAAGGAACTTATCTAGATGCATAGTGAGCACTTTGAACCCCCAGGTGCTTCACAAATTGATCTGTAAAAATGAAAAAGTACTTTTTTTTCACAAAAAAATTCTTTTCGCCTCAATTTTTTCATTTTCACATGGGCAGTAGGATAAAATGGATCATAAAATTTGTTGGGCAATTTCTCCCGAGTACGCCGATACCTCATATGTGGGGGTAAACCACTGTTTGGGCACTCGGCAGGGCTCGGAAGGGAAGGCGCGCCATTTGACTTTTTGAATGGAAAATTAGCTCCAATTGTTAGCGGACACCATGTCGCGTTTGGAGAGCCCCTGTGTGCCTAAACATTGGAGCTCCCCCACAAGTGACCCCATTTTGGAAACTAGACCCCCCAAGGAACTTATCTAAATGCATATTGAGCACTTTAAACCCCAAGGTGCTTCACAGAAGTTTATAACGCAGAGCCATGAAAATAAAAAATAATTTTTCTTTCCTCAAAAATGATTTTTTAGCCTGGAATTTCCTATTTTGCCAAGGATAATAGGAGAAATTGGACCCCAAATATTGTTGTCCAGTTTGTCCTGAGTAGGCTGATACCCCATATGTGGGGGTAAACCACTGTTTGGGCGCACGGCAGGGCTCGGAAGGGATGGCACGCCATTTGGCTTTTTAAATGGAAAATTAGCTCCAATCATGTCACGTTTGGACAGCCCCTGTGTGCCTAAACATTGGAGATCCCCCAGAAATGACCCCATTTTGGAAACTAGACCCCCAAAGGAACTAATCTAGATGTGTGGTGAGGACTTTGAACCCCCAAGTGCTTCACAGAAGTTTATAACGCAGAGCCATGAAAATAAAAAAAAAAAATTATTTTCTCAAAAATGATCTTTTAGCCTGCAATTTTTTATTTTCCCAAGGGTAACAGGAGAAATTTGACCCCAAAAGTTGTTGTCCAGTTTCTCCTGAGTACGCTGATACCCCATATGTGGGGGTAAATCAGTGTTTGGGCACATGCCGGGGCTCGGAAATGAAGTAGTGACGTTTTGAAATGCAGACTTTGATGGAATGCTCTGTGGGCGTCACGTTGCGTTTGCAGAGCCCCTGATGTGGCTTAACAGTAGAAACCCCCCAAAAGTGACCCCATTTTGGAAACTAGACCCCCAAAGGAACTTATCTAGATGTGTGGTGAGCACTTTGAACCCCCAAGTGCTTCATAGAAGTTTATAATGCAGAGCCGTGAAAATAATAAATACGTTTTCTTTCCTCAAAAATAATTATTTAGCCCAGAATTTTTTATTTTCCCAAGGGTTACAGGAGAAATTGGACCCCAAAAGTTGTTGTCCAGTTTCTCCTGAGTACGCTGATACCCCATGTGTGGGGGTAAACCACTGTTTGGGCACACGTCGGGGCTCAGAAGGGAAGTAGTGACGTTTTGAAATGCAGACTTTGATGGAATGCTCTGTGGGCGTCACGTTGTGTTTGCAGAGCCCCTGATGTGGCTTAACAGTAGAAACCCCCCACAAGTGACCCCATTTTGGAAACTGGACCCCGAAAGGAACTTATCTACATGTGTGGTGAGCACTTTGAACCCCCAAGTGCTTCATAGAAGTTTATAATGCAGAGCCGTGAAAATAATAAATACGTTTTCTTTCCTCAAAAATTATTATTTAGCCCAGAATTTTTTTAATTTTCCCAAGGGTAAGAGGAGAAATTTGACCCCAATATTTGTTGTCCAGTTTCTCCTGAGTACGGTGATACCCCATATGTGGGGGTAAACTACTGTTTGGGCACATGCCGGGGCTCGGAATTGAAGTAGTGACGTTTTGAAATGCAGACTTTGATGGAATGCTCTGCGGGCGTCACGTTGCGTTTGCAGAGCCCCTGATGTGCCTAAACAGTAGAAACCCCCCACAAGTGACCCCATTTTGGAAACTAGACCCCGAAAGGAACTTATCTAGATGTGTGGTGAGCACTTTGAACCCCCAAGTGCTTCATAGAAGTTTATAATGCAGAGCCGTGAAAATAATAAATACGTTTTCTTTCCTCAAAAATAATTATTTAGCCCAGAATTTTTTATTTTCCCAAGGGTTACAGGAGAAATTGGACCCCAAAAGTTGTTGTCCAGTTTCTCCTGAGTACGCTGATACCCCATGTGTGGGGGTAAACCACTGTTTGGGCACACGTCGGGGCTCAGAAGGGAAGTAGTGACTTTTGAAATGCAGACTTTGATGGAATGGTCTGCGGGCGTCACATTGCGTTTGCAGAGCCCCTGGTGTGCCTAAACAGTAGAAACCCCCCACAAGTGACCCCATTTTAGAAACTAGACCCCCCAAGGAACTTATCTAGATATGTGGTGAGCACTTTGAACCCCCAAGTGCTTCACAGACGTTTACAACGCAGAGCCGTGAAAATAAAAAATCATTTTTCTTTCCTCAAAAATTTTGTTTTAGCAAGCATTTTTTTAGATTCACAAGGGTAACAGGAGAAATTGGACCCCAGTAATTGTTGCGCAGTTTATCCTGAGTATGCTGGTACCCCATATGTGGGGGTAAACCACTGTTTGGGCGCACGTCAGGGCTCGGAAGTGAGGGAGCACCATTTGACTTTTTGAATACGAGATTGGCTGGAATCAATGGTGGCGCCATGTTGCGTTTGGAGACCCCTGATGTGCCTAAACAGTGGTAACCCCTCAATTCTACCTCCAACACTAACCCCCCCACACCCCTAACCCTAATCCCAACTGTAGCCATAACCCTAATCACAACCCTAATCACAACCCTAATTCCAACCCTAACCCTAAGGCTATGTGCCCACGTTGCGGATTCGTGTGAGATATTTCCGCACCATTTTTGAAAAATCCGCGGGTAAAAGGCACTGCGTTTTACCTGCGGATTTTCCGCGGATTTCCAGTGTTTTTTGTGCGGATTTCACCTGCGGATTCCTATTGAGTAACAGGTGTAAAACGCTGCGGAATCCGCACAAAGAATTGACATGCTGCGGAAAATACAACGCAGCGTTTCCACGCGGTATTTTCCGCACCATGGGCACAGCGGATTTGGTTTTTCATATGTTTACATGGTACTGTACACCTGATGGAACACTGCTGCGAATCCGCAGCGGCCAATCCGCAGCCAAATCCGCACCGTGTGCACATGGCCTAATTCTAAAGGTATGTGCACATGCTGCGGAAAAGCAGCAGTTTCCCATGAGCTTACAGTTCAATGTAAACCTACGGGAAACAAAAATCGCTGCACACATGCTGCGGAAAAACTGCACGGAAACGCAGCGGTTTACATTCCGCAGCATGTCACTTCTTTGTGCGGATTCCGCAGCGGTTTTACAACTGCTCCAATAGAAAATCGCAATTGTAAAACCGCAGTGAAATGTGCAGAAAAAACGCGGTAAATCCGCCATAAATCCGCAGCGGTTTAGCACTGCGGATTTCTCAAATCCGCAGCGGAAAAATCCGCAGAGGACCAGAATACGTGTGCACATACCGAAACCCTAACCCTAGCCCTAACCCTAGCCCTAACCCTAACCCCTAACCCTACCCCTAACCCTACCCCTAACCCTAACCCTATTCTAACATTAGTGGAAAAAAAAAATTTCTTTATTTTTTTATTGTCCCTACCTATGGGGGTGACAAAGGGGGGGGGGTCATTTATTATTTTTTTTATTTTGATCACTGAGATATAATCTATCTCAGTGATCAAAATGCACTTTGGAACGAATCTGCCGGCCGGCAGATTCGGCGGGCGTACTGCGCATGCGCCCACCATTTTGGAAGATGGCGGCGCCCAGGGAGAAGACGGACGGGACCCCGGCAGGATCGGTAAGTATGATGGGGTGGGGGGGGACCACGGGGAGGGATCGGAGCACGGGGGGGGGAAATCGGAGCGCGGCAGGCGTGGAACGGAGCACGGGGGGCTGGAACGGAGCACGGGGGGGCTGGAACGGAGCACGGGGGGGGTGGAACGGAGCACGGAGGGGGGTGGATCGGAGTGCAGGGGGGGTGATTGGAGCACGGGGGGGTGATTGGAGCACGGGGGGAGCGGACAAGAGCACGGGGGGGAGCGGAGCACTGGACGGAGGGGAGCGGGAGCAGTGTACCGGCCAGATCGGGGGGCTGGGGGGGCGATCGGTGGGGTGGGGTGGGGGCGGGGGCACACTAGTATTTCCAGCCATGGCCGATGATATTGCAGCATCGGCCATGGCTGGATTGTAATATTTCACCCGTTATAATGGGTGAAATATTACAAATCGCTCTGATTGGCAGTTTCACTTTCAACAGCCAATCAGAGCGATCGTAGCCACGAGGGGGTGAAGCCACCCCCCCTGGGCTAAACTACCACTCCCCCTGTCCCTGCAGATCGGGTGAAATGGGAGTTAACCCTTTCACCCGGCCTGCAGGGACGCGATCTTTCCATGACGCCACATAGGCGTCATGGGTCGGATTGGCACCGACTTTCATGACGCCTACGTGGCGTCATGGGTCGGGAAGGGGTTAATGAGATGTCCCATGCATGTAAGGGGATGAAGGAGTCAAAAGCCACACACAGTTAATGCCTAACAGAGAGGTTGCAAGGGAACACCGCCATCTGCTGGTCAAAGACGATAGAGAAAGTGAAAATGGAAAGAATTGCATTAGTAAGGAGGGACCTAAGAGTGAAGTGCATGCTCCCTCAGAGAAGAGATTGGATAAGACACCAGGTCAGGTGACACCTGTGGCGCAGTTAGTAATTATGAAAGGCCCAGGAGGGCAGTGAAGGGGAGGAGCTGGCACCAGTATCAGTAGCAAGATGGACATGCGCAACAGCGAGCTGGATTATAGCTGTAATTAGGAGAGATCAGATGCGAATGAAGAGCCGAGCCGAGTAGTCAGAGGCGAGTAAAGAAACGAGAAACCAGACCTGGGAGACCCGAGCCTGGTGATCTGAGCTAGGGCTGAGAGAGACCAGATCCAGGAGATCCAAGTCAAGTGGGCCGAGCCAAGGACACAGACGAGAGACCAGATCCAGATCGGTGCCAAGTGGGCCGAGCCAAGGACACAGACGAGAGACCAGATCCAGGAGATCGGTGCCAAGTGGGCCGAGCCAAGGACACAGACAAGAGACCAGATCCAGAAGATCCGAGTTGAGTGACCCGCTGAAACAGACCAGTCCACAGAGGAAGGATGTTCTTGTGAACCATTACTTCCAGCGTAGATGTACAGTACAGAGTGGGGCTGTGCTTCAGGGAATGAAGGCAGCCAGTGTGACAAGCGTACCGTATAACAAGTAGCTCACCTATCTGGGACTTGCGTCCTAGTGGGTAGTATCGTGGACCCCTGTTAGGGGCTAAGTGAGATTTTGTGCTGCCTAGAGGAAATACAACGATGATGGGTCCATTAGTGAAAGTGACGCCCATTAGGTTGGGGGCTTTAGGAGTAGACAATACTTAGAATAACAGTCACATAACTGTAAACATAAAGAACAGTGTGCATATATCTATATTGCTGTCTAGATATCCTGTTTAATTGTATTACTGTGTCCTGATAGTGGCATATTGTACTGTACTGTCATTGCTCAGTGTTACTCTTGGCACCATGTCTACATACAGTACATGTAGATATTCATGTTATCTTAATAAATAGTTGTTTATTAAGTACGAGTCTTCTCATTGTCTATGCTGTTGCATCCGCGTACCTGTTAACATACACAAGGGAGATGGTAATACCTGTGACAGGAATTACAAGAACGTGAAAGTATGAACATAGTATTGTTCTTGACATCCTTCATTTTTTTATCTGTTCTGCCCCATCTGTTTTATTTTGATATTTCCCACCATGACCATTGACCCAATTCTGAGCTGTCAGATTTCAGTCAACACTGCAGACGTGTTGACGTGTTATTGAGATAAATAAAAGAAAAAAATATTTAGTAATACATTTTAAGGGAGAAGCTTCTCAGCATCATTTAGAGATCATATGCTTTATTTAATATATAAGCAAAAATGTGACAACCAAAGAATTTCATGTAGCGAAATATGTGTTATAATTCGATTGACAACTATACTTTTCTTTCCTGTCTTGTCACATTTCCACATTGGTCACATCTTGCTACAGACTGCCACCATTAGGCTATGTTCACATGGCATCTTTTAGGAATTTCCCAGTTGAAACCGCTTCTGGAAAATGCCAGTGATCGTTTTCCTGAAGCAGCTGTGCTGGCGGTTTTGCTGTTGTTCCTTTGGCAGTTCTGCCACCAGAACCTCTTACTCCATTCTACTTGACAGTACTCGAAAGAATAAACATGCATCTTTTTTTAACCGCTTCAGGATTTTTTAACCTGGGAGTAGTTAGACTTGACGGAAGACTATATGTACATACAATGTCATTTTGACTTTGTTGTGCATTTTGATTACTTTATGAGGCACTTTTGTGGCACTTATGAAGTGGATTCCGGGTGGAATGCACCTAAAAAAGTTACTGCGTACATAGTGTCATAGAATGTTAGAGTTGGACGGGACCTCCGGGTTATTGGGTCCAACCCCCTGCTCAATGCAGGATTCACTAAACTATCTCAGACAGATGTCTGTCCAGCCTGATGGAAGGCTTCTATTGAAGGAGAACTCACCTCTCGTGGCAGCCTGTTCTACTCATTGATCACCCTCACTGTGATTATTATATTAATAATCTGGGAATAGGGGCAATATCCCAAAAGGTTCCAAGGCTATTAATAACAGCTCATAACAGTTTGCTTAGCCTTTACTGGTTAATTTACGGGGGACCTGCATTTCATTTTTTGGCATTGCTCCATGTCCCCTGATGAACCCTTAGGACTCCTACGGGGGGAGGGGAGGGAAGGGAAATGCGTCGGGCGTAATAGGGAGGATATCCCGGCAGGAGACCGAGCTGTAGGATTGCATGACTACCCACAACGCTTCTGGGACGCAGATGACTAGAAGCGCTTACTACATTATTAGATTTAACTATGGGGTGGTCTCTGTATAGTTGTTTTTGTTAAATATGCTCTGGGGGTCCCCTGTTTTATGTTGGGATGTTTTTGTGCTGTTGTGGGCTACTATCCTATTGAGAACATATATCTGGGAGTCATTTGACCACTTATAATTTTGGACATACACAACCACATGTTTATTTATAACATTACAAGTATGAGATGGAGTGGTTGTTATTTTACATCTTGGATAAACGAAACATTGGTACTGTGTGTCTACCCAATGAGTTGTGATTTTTCTACTACTCGCTATTAGGGACTCTTTTTTTTTGGGGGGGGGGCAAATAATAAATTTTGCTTTTTTGCTATGTTCATTTTTTTGATTTTTTTATTTTAATTTTTATATATGTTTTATTTTTTATATTTGTTTCATTTTTTGGGATATCACTGTCACTATTTACTACGTCTTTTTAGGGAACACAGGGTCTGTATAGGGCTATCAGGGCCAGTCGTCGAGGAGCGGTGGCGCCTACCGCTGAAACTTAGGGTGCCAACCTCCGCTGTCAGGTAGGGACCAGCATTAGGGCACCTAACAGGGTCTGTTAGTCCGGATTGGGTTTTTGAGCTGTGTTCATATTTCCTTGTATTTAAATACCAATGTTTCTAAATTTGGAACAAACAGATTTTAGCTTTAATTAATAAAAGTTATATTTTAGGGATCCTTGTTGTCTTTTGGTTTTTGGTAATTTACGGGGGACGCCAGAAAAAAAATGAAGTAGAGTTCCCCTATTAAATCAAACCAGCAAAGGCTAAACAGACAGCTGTGGGTTGATATTAATAACCTGGGAAGGGGCCATGGATATTGCCCTCGCTCAGGCTACCAACATTATCCCTCATCCACCCCAGAAATGGTTCATCCATAAGATGCGCCAAATCTGGCGCTTAGTCTCACTCTTCCCATTTGCCCTTTGGTGGTAGCAAGTGGGGTAATATTTGTGGGGTTGATGTCAGTTTTGTATTGTCAGCTGTTATGGAGTCCAGGGGTTATTAATGGAGAGATGTCAATAAGACACCCTCATTACTAACCCCATAGTAAGTTTTGAAATAAGCACACAGCAAGAATAAAAGCCTTTATTTGAAATAAAACAAAACACCCTGTTTTACACATTTATTCAAAAATAAAATCAAATTTATGTTATACTCACCTTTTACACCTAATCCATTGAAGCCCATGTCCCCTGTAAAAAAAACAATAACAATAAACAACCATATCTTTCTCTTGTCAGATGTGAAGATAATAGTCTCATGTCCTCTGTAAAAAAAACCAAAAATAATAAACCACCATATTCCTCACCTTTTTGACGTGTAGCTAATCTGTACTGTGCCATGCCATAATCTGTCTGCAAAAAAATAATAAAAAGTGCAAAAAAATGAATACATATGATAAATACATTAATGGAGGTATTGGTTAATATTTTGGCCAAAATAGATAACCTTGCAACCCAACGTCAAGGGTCCTCATACATGCGAGTCCTAACACTAATATCAAAAATGGCTAACATAGAAAAATTCAAAAAAACACATACTATAAAGGTGCAGCCTTCCCAAAACCCTGTCTGATGACAAATGCACTTCTAGCAGAATGCAGCAGGCCTCCACTAATAAAGGCAAGGGGCAGCACAGGTGAAGGTCTGCTGCATCCTGCTAGAAGTGCATTTCTCATCAGACAGGTTTTGGGAAGGCTGTATCTTTCTTATTTACCACTGTTAGAGGTATACCATAAAGGTGAAGCACAGACCAGGAAGCTTGGAAAGTACTTCTACACTTGCATACTCAAATTGACCCATCAAAATTCTGAATCTGTTACTGTACGTATAAGAAGAAGGCCTCTGCATTATACAGATGAATTGTACGAAAAGTGTATTACCAGCTTTCAATTATTGCAGCTGTACTTAAGGAATTCCAGTAAACCTGTTTTTATCTTTTTACATTGAACTCTAGTTTCCCCAATATGTCACTTATTTTAATGTTCCCCATACCAGCAAACCACTTGTGGCTTGAATAGAGGTCAACAGCAAACCCCGGGATTGTTTATATACATTCAGGGGAATCGTAACTGGGTGCTTTGGGACCGCAAAACAAACCTCACCACAAATGGTCCCTTACACCCTATATGGCATAGCCAACCGGATTGGTTTGCACTGCAGGAACATTTTTTGGGGAGGCCTCATGGCACTTTGAAGATGGCGCCTGAATGGAGTGTCAAGATGGAGAATGGTGTCGCAGTGCAGAAAGAGAACCCATCGTGTGAGTGGAGTGCACAGAAGAGTGCAAACATTTGCTCAACTCACTAGAAGTCCAGTCCAAAGAAATTAATGGCCTGTGAAGAAGACTCAGCTCATTTTTGGACGCATGCACCAGAAGAACGTTCATTGGAAACAAAAGTTCTACTCATCGGGAGGTTGACTGTGGTGTATTGACTTGTTTTATATGTGGCTTTATTTATATTCTGTGTTGCAATGGTTAGTTAGCCTTATACAGGGTTAAGTGTTAGAGGTCAGCCCATGGCGGGGGGAGTTAAATGAGCAAGTTGGAACTTGTTTCCTGTTTGTTAGGGAATGGGAGAGCAGCTTTTAAAGGAGCAAGAAGTATGGCTGTTTAGTAGAAGGCCACAAGTGGAGAGTGTGTTTAAAGGGAACCTGTCACCTGAATTTGGCGGGACTGGTTTTGGGTCATATGGGCGGAGTTTTCGGGTGTTTGATTCACCCTTTCCTTACCCGCTGGCTGCATGCTGGCTGCAATATTGGATTGAAGTTCATTCTCTGTCCTCCATAGTACACGCCTGCACAAGGCAAGATTGCTTTGCGCAGGCTTGTACTATGGAGGACAGAGAATGAACTTCAATCCAATATTGCAGCCAGCATGCAGCCAGCGGGTAAGGAAAGGGTGAATCAAACACCCGAAAACTCCGCCCATATGACCCAAAACCAGTCCCGCCAAATTCAGGTGACAGAGTCCCTTTAACTAGACAAATTGAAGACAGCAAGTGTGAGAACAAGTTTTATCAGCAATTTACAAATATGGCTGGAGTGTAGAGTTAGAACAAATAGGGCAAAAGCATTTACCAATCGTCAGTGAGAGCAGGCGCACCATAACAGAAGTATGGGAGGCGTAATTCCCCAAGACAGCTAGCGGGCTATAAGCCCAATAAAAGGATCTCAATGGTCATCACTGGGACACTCTGTTGTACACACCTTGTTGTCTGTATTCTGTTTCTCTAGCCAGCCACTCTCTTAAACAAGAAGTACTTTAATCATTAATTTCCAAGAGGAAAAATAGAGACTTTGAAAAATGCAGAGTTCTATGGAAAGATGCTTCACAATCAAGATTTTTTTGGAGAATACTACTATTTATTAAAACAGACATGTCAGATAAGGTTGCAGATCCATTTAAATTAGCCATGAATCATCCATTGTACAAATAGAAAAGAAGAGAAACTATAACAGAATAACCTGTTTGCAGAAATATTTCACCGGATGATACGTCTATAGCATCATTTACTACTTAAATCAAGCCTTCATATTTCATGTTTCCAGCTCAGTAATGAGGCTGGGGGATGAGCCCAGAATGTTTCCAGATAGATGTGCACAGACATCAAGAAGCAGAATTCAGATTTTGGAAAGAGAAAAAAAAAGATTAAGTGAGGATGTGTCAGCTTAATGCTGATTCAGTCTTATCTGCACTTTGACAGCATCCGTCACATTTCACCTCTGTAATATAATGTCACATATGAGAAGCCGTTGGTGTGGCTTTATAGTACAACAGATAGATTTATTATGTTAACCAGCATTGGTGCAGAAAATAAAGCCGGAATATATTTCCCATGGATTCTCTTTTATCTCTAACACATGAATGGGATCTAGCTGAAATGAGAGAGAGCGAGGCTTACATATTCTTTGATGTTCTCTCGAAAGGTCATGCTAGAGATGTCACTAATGTGATCCCATGAAATGTAGGCTATTAAGCACATCAAGATGTTTTAAGCATTAGAACACCCACATCATGCCGCTAATGTTTTCTTTTCGAGTGAGATATTTAACTCCTCAACTGCTTCGCTGATAACCTTGAAATCCCTTTTTTCCCCACCCAATCTGCCTCACGGTTAGGCTATGCTCACACTATCAGTATGTGGTCAGTATTTTACATCAGTATTTTCAAGCCAAAACCAGGAGTGGAACAAACAGAGGGGAAAGCTATAATAGAAACACGTCACCAAGTCAGTATTTTTGACCCACTCCTGGTTTTGGCTAACAAATACTGATGTGAAATACTGACCAAATACTGATAGTGTGACCGTAGTAGTTAATGTCCCTCGAATATAAATACTGGGCAGAAGAAATGCAAGAATACCAGTAACAGCTGTATGGGCAGTGTTGCAGAGCTGCCCGACTTGGCGATATGTGTCTCTTGGTGTATTAGAGATTTTTTTATGTATATTTCTGCCTAACTTCCACATGGTGACAGATTATAAAAAAGACAGATGGAGCTGCATTCTAGGTCTGCCTCTTGTGAATAATAAATCTGGACAGATAATGTCTTTTATTTCTCAGGTACAGTAATGATAAATACTTATAAAAAGGCTGTTTTGTTTAATAGTATAAAAAGAGTCTGCACAAGTGCAGCACCCCAGGTAACCGGCTTTTGCAGTGATGTTGCCTTCCCTTCGGGGAAGGTGATGTCACGCTTGGAGGCAAAGGGGATTCTTTCTATAAGGTAAGGAACTTACATTTAACACATCTGAATCTAGGCCAGGAGAGGGAGCTCTGAACCCGGATTCAGGGGAGCATCCCTTAGCTATATGCAGCCTGGTCTAGAGGAAGAGCTAGTCAGTCTGAGAGAGGAGAGGAGAGTAGAAAGACGTCTGGAGCAGACGTGGGGGCCGAGCAGCCACGCAGCCACGAGGGAGCTGCTACCCCTGGAAAGAGAAACAGAAGGAGAGTTGAATTTTGGAGGAGCTTAGAGGAAAGAACCATAGAGGAGGAAAGGGCTCAGGAGGGGAACAGCAGAAGGACACCCTTAGAGTCAGAGTGCAGAAGCCAGGTACCGGGAGCCCGAGATCATGTTGTTCTCCAGAACGCGTGACAGAACTGGAGGGCAAAGCACTTTGTGTCAATTTCCCGTAGGAAGTCTGAGGTGAAGCAGTGACAGTAAGAGCTGGGTCATCTAAGAGATCCTATAAACAGGCTCAAACTGCCTATCGTACAGACATCTGTCTTAGGACAGGAGAGAGAGGACTTGCACTGAGCTTCAAGCAGCAGGGACCTAATTAACTTAACGGTGCTAGCAGGAAAGGCTTACGGACCTCACCTGGTAAAGGGATCTCTTATTGACTCCAAGCCGGCCAGACCACAGCTGCCCTATACTTGGTACCCTAGACTGAGGACTACTACCACCATCAGTAAACCAGGTAAAGACTTGCAAACCTGTGTCCTCGTTCTTTGTTTATTTATCAGCTTACACCATCTTGCCATACACCTGGGAAGCCCTGGGGACCCAGCTTCACCTGTGGGAAGTGTTACCATCTTGCTGCAACAACATCACCCCAGATGACCCCTTTAAGCAGCGTCAGTCCCTACTGACCGAACACCACAGGTGGTGTCACGAACATAGACATTACAAATCTGCTAAAAGACCTTTCCCTTTTATTGAGTGCCCAGGGCCACGGACCGGATCGCAGCCACTGTGACGTCCCCTTTAAGAGATACCGGACCCGGTACCGAGTACTCCACGGCCCTGGCAGGGCGACTCATTTTGGCGTCACGAACAGGATGGACCGACCCGAAAAATCGGGTCCTGTGTGCCTTAGAGGCTGTGACTGTGATCTGATTGTGAGACTGTGAACTGTATATTGCCGCCAAAACTGGCGCCATTATAGCACCACACGGAGCGCTGAAAAAGATAAGTGCGCCATCGTGGGCAGGGACTAGCTGTGGAGTGCGAAAACAATGGCCGCCCACTCAAAATACTTTTGTACCTTGAGGATGTGTCCGTCAGCAGCAGAGATCCGCCTCCTGATCCTGAATGGCGGCAGGAAGGGAAAAAAGAAGTTCCACCCCTGCAGGAGAGAGCGGGAACAAGACAAGAAAGTAGGTAGGAACGTAGAGGATGACATGGCGCGTGGCCCGGACCCGGCATGTGGCCCGGACACAGAGCATGGGGTGGATGCTGAGGACTCCCCCAGCCACCAGGATGGGAGCTGCTGTGAGCCATCACCAAAAGTTCCAGAGTTCCTACAAGCGGAGGTGGAACAACTCACCAACCAACTTCTGCGAGCCTTGCCGGACGTTCGTCTGCAGCCTCGTCTGGTCCAGAGCGGGGAAGAAGATCCGATGCTCTGGAAGAGAAGGTAAGGGGCATGACTCTGACCCCGCGAGCGGAAGGCTCGACATCTAGGCCCGAGTCACCACCACAGCGGTACACCCCCGATCAGGCCACCAGCCCCACAGCAATCCCTGGGCTAGATGACACCTTGCTGGGCCTTTTACCGACCCCAACGACGATGAGGCTTGCGGAGGAAGGTATGATTGCTCTCCAAGGGGAGATCTCTATGATAACCTGGAGGGAGCATTGCAGACGGTGGGAGGAGAAAGAGTGACAGGAATCCTGGGCCCACAAAGAAGCATTTGAGGAAAAGAACTTAGAAGGGAAGGCCCGAATGCGCAAACTCCCTCAGGCAGAAAGGGGACCACTGCGGCAGGGGGAAGTAGTGGTCTTCAACCAGCAGAGAGGCTAGGGCTTCATAAAAGAAACTGCTATGATAAACGGGATCTATGTCATCCGAGTGGATATAGAATCCCATCTAATGGAGGGACACCCTGACAGGGACCTAAGCGCTGGTGACCGAGTAATCTATACCCGCCATAAAGGCAAAAAAGCGTGGCATGTTCTGGACTGCAAAACATGTGTACCAACCTCAGTCCCTGCAGCAGTAGCTGGCCAGGCCAGCCCAACTACCAAATGCCACCAATCCACCCAGACACCAGTGGTGGAACCAGCCAGCAGGCCCTGGTATGCCGTCTCAGTGGAACATTATGATCCAAAGTTTTCCCAGTCAGGAAACAGTAGCCATCAGGAGCTACCCTGGACAAGGAGATAAACAGTTTTGCTTGCAAGCTTGAACATGACTGTGAATAGTTAAAAGTTTTAAAGTTCGTTTAACCTGACCAGATTTCCGTTTAAAGGGATCATTTGTTTAAAGATATTGCAGCCATAGACAGTGAATGGTCCACAAACATTTTCTGTAATTAGTTGCCCCCTAAAGGTGCACCATGGTTCTACCCACTTTGCCGGCGTGAGTAGGGCCTCGCTTATTTGTTCCTGAGACCTGAAGAAAAACCCGTTTAGCGCTGCAGAATTCCAGATCTGGATACACGCCTTGTAGCCCGCCCAAAGCCCACGTTGCGGGTTGATAAGGCTACGTTGACATTGGCGTTCCGCCAATGTGCGTCGCTGTTGCGCCGGCGACGCAGCGACGACGCAGCGGCGACGCGCCCCTATGTTTAACATAGGGGACGCGTGCGTTTTTAGGGTGGCGTTTTTCAACGCTTGCGTCGTTTCCGACGCTAGCGTCGGACGCAAGAAAATGCAACAAGTTGCATTTTCTGTGCGTCCGATTTTGGTCAAAAAACGACGCACATGTCGCAAAACGCGCGCGTTTTTGCGCACGTTTGCGCGCGTTTTTTCGTGCGTCGCGTGTTGCGTCGCCGACGCAGGGCGGCACAACGCTAGTGTGAACGTAGCCTAACGGGTCCCTCGCATCGTTGCTGCTGTTCAAGAATATTGTTGTTGGACTTGAATATTAATTTAAATGAAACAATTGCACTTTTAAGGTCCATCCCAATTGGGTACAGCTTGTTGTGGATGGCTTTTATGCTTTTCTGATGAAGTTATTTACATGTACTATTGCTACTTATTTAATTACTACAGGGTATTTGCTCATTTTGTTTTTATCTTATGCTCTGTATGTTAAAGGTCGACAGTGTGAACATACTCCTACACATTGCACCTATACAAACATATATTCTGGCTCATTTCTTTGGTTTTGTATTAAAGGGAACCTGTCACCCCCAAAAATCACGGGTGAGGTAAGCCCACCGGCATCAGGGGTTTATCTACAGCATTCTGGAATGCTGTAGATAAGCCCCCGATGTATCCTAAAAGATGAGAAAAAGATGTTAGATTATACTCACCCAGGGGCGTTCCGGCTGTTGGTCCGGGTCCGGCGCCTCCCATCTTCATCAGATGATGTCCTCTTCTTGTCTTCACGCTGTGGCTTTGGCGTAGGCATACTTTGTCTGCCCTGTTTTGGGCAGAGCAAAGTACTGCAGTGCGTAGGCGCCAGAAAAGGTCAGAGAGGCCCAGTGACTGCGCACTGCAGTACTTTGCTCTGCCCTCAACAGGGCAGACAAAGTACGCCTGCGCTGGAGCCGCAGCGTGAAGACCAGAAGAGGAGGTCATCTGATAAAGATGGGAGGCGCCGGACCCGGACCAACAGCGGGAACGCCCCTGGGTGAGTATAATCTAACGTCTTTTTCTCATCTTTTAGGATATATCAGGGGCTTATCTACAGCATTCCAGAATGCAGTAGATAAGCCCCTGATGCCGGTGGGCTTACCTCACCCTCGATTTTGGGGGTGACAGGTTCCCTTTAAGAAAAACAACCCACAGCAACAGTCTGGTATATACAACTGCTTTGCTGAAGATACCCAAATATACCGTACATGACATTCAAGCCAGGAGTCAGCCATCCAACCCCAGCTATAAATTCTTTCTTAGCCAAACTACAAGATTGTGTTTTAATTTTGCCATCTGAGGAACATTGCCAAATTATCAGCATGAATTCTGTCCATACCAATGATTCAGCATAAAAGTTTTAGACTCAATGCACAGCCCCCATCCCTGAAACTCATTGTCTGGATCAATCGGGGACATATCACCCCTGGACATATTAAAACCAAGAGTCAGAACAAACCGGTCCAGTTTAAAGAAAACTCGCCTTCTACATCAGATGTTAAACCAAACTGATTGATTTGCTCTCCAAATGCGTTATGAGACCATTGTGAGAAAAGTGCAATACAAACGTCTGTTCTTGTAGTGCAATTGTGTTTAATATTTTTTGTTATTTATTAATGAAGGAACCATGGAGTCTGTAATATGCAAGTTAATTTGGAAATAGAATTATTCTATTGTCTGATAAAAGAAGGAGAAGCTGAAATGAAGACTAGAATCAGAGCAGCAGATTCTATGTGCGGAAATGATGAATAGCTCCTGTCACTATGAATAAAATCACAAGCTTCTGAAATATTACCTGTGATCATTGATCGTTCCCAAGAAAGAGTACTATCTGTCCTGGGGAACACATTCAGTAACTAGTAATAAGATCATATATTATGATATGCTGCAGGAAGAGCTGAGTCAGCAGATCTAATTCATACATATTCAGTAACCAGTCCTTGTGTGCACAGAACACACTCCTAGCTTGAAAGCTTGAAAGTTTGGCTGACACAGCTGGTGCTACACCTTATTTTACTGCGTAAATTAAAAAGTTATTGTTATTTAAATTTTTATTTAATAAATCAATAGAACACATGAAAATAAGCAACTTTGCAATGTATCTTTTCATAGAAATCTGCTTCTTTTTCTGCCAGAATTGATTAGTCATCATCAAAATTCTCAATTCCGAGGTAAATTCTGTTTTCAGTGAAGACAGACTATTACATTACTGAAATAGGAGATGGCGGCTGCTACTGATGAGATTCTCTGTAGATAGATGGAAAAAGAGGAGGGAGGAGCGCTGCCTCTAGCTCCTCCCTCCTCCAGTCTTCTTAGAATTGTATCCATAGCAGCCACTATCCCCTATCTCAGTAATGGGAAAATATGTATTAGGACTCAGGGAAAACTCGAGAGTGGACCCTCTGGGTAGTGACTCTAGAGCCCCCGAGGGCGAGCAGACCAGATGGACCCACGCCCTATACAGGGAGCGTTAGGAACAGGCCCAAAGGGGATGGAGACACAACAGCTAGAGCCAAAGGGACGACTACAGAGGGCCGGAGGTAGAGGGAACTAGTTGGAAGGAACTGGGAGACGAGGCCCGAAGCCTAACCAGTAGGGTTGAGGCACAAGTGAGACACAGCGGAGACACAGGGGAGATAAGGCAGTGATGCAGGGCGAATGCGGCAGTGGTACTAGGCTGGCACTATCGTGACACTGGGTAGGCACAGCAGAGGCACCGGGCAGGAACGGCAAAGACACCAGGCAGGTACGGGAGAGACACAGAACAGAAAACGGCAGGGACACCAGGCAGGTACGACAGGGACCCAGGGCAAGCACGGGAGAGGCACAGGACTGAAGCGGCAGGGACACCAGGCAGGCACGATGGGGACCCAGGACAGGCACGGAACAGGTACAGGACTGGAGCCGAGGGAGCGCAGGGACCTGAGGAAGAAGAGAACGCAGGCAAGAAAAGTCTAGCAATACCCTAAGAAGCACAGGCATCCTACCTAGGAAGACGCCGGGAAGAAATACCTGTTGGGCGCCGCCATATTGGGGAGGAGCCATCTGTGAGGGGTCGAGTTCCTGCAGCTGCACAGGGGGAATCTCGAGCCATGTCTGCTGCGGTTTCCCATTCTGCATCAGCCGCAGCGGAGCCTGCTCAGCGGAGACGTCGGTCCCAGCGTCTCAATCAGCCTGATACTGTACAAAGGGTTACTGCTGTGTTTCCAGGCTCTGCTTTTGTAGCCAGCACTGGTCAGCGGCGAGCAGGCTTTTCTGGGACTAAGTCCTGCTTTGTACATGCTGAGCATGCCCACGGGAGGACCTCTCATTGGAGGTCGGGGGTCACACGCTCAGGTCCTGTAGCAGCTCCAATTGGACTACTAGGAAGGTCCTTGTCTGCTGCAGCTATATAAGGTTTGCATGGCAGCACGGCCATGCACTAGTATCAACCTATGTTATGAGCTTTGCTATTTGGTGGTCATGTCTGCATGTGGTCAGGGTTGGCTGAAATAAGCCCTTAGAATACCGGCACCTCCGGTGAGGAGTTTTGTATGCTTGGATTCAGGGCCCGGCTGAAATAAGCCCCTAGAATACCGGCACCTTCGGTGAGGAGTTGTTTGTGTGCTATGCTGCCTGCATGACCTCTCTTTGCTTTGCTAAGTTAGGTAGCTGTGATCCTCTGTGAGGTTAACAGGGCACAGTGTTTTCATATCTTTGCGATTAGGTGAAGTTAACAGAGTTGCTTATATCGCCATATAGTGCCGCCAATTACTTTGCAGCAGATATCTCTGCACTGTGGACCCCGGGCTGCGAACGCACCTTGTTGTTTCCTTCCTATACTCGGTGCATTCCGTTAGCCCTAACACCATCAGGTCGCGACCTCCCAGGAAGCCCAGCGGCAGATGAGACGCGACTGCGCATGCGTGGAGAAACACCGTGCCAACACCCGGAGAAGACAGAAGAGGAGCAGTGCGGGACCACGTCGGAAGTACGCCGAGGGATGGGAGAAGGCAGGTAAGTATCCACGGACGTGACAATATGATTTCACTGAATACAGATTTTGGGCTTATACCTATCAGCGGTAATAAAATTGGTCTGATGCTGTTCCTGAAAAGTCGAATGTGTGTCTTGCAAGTGTCATGACAGTGTTAGGGTTGGCGGAATGCACAGAATATATATTTATTAAAAGAAGTTGGTGTGTTCGCAACCCGGGATCCACCGTGCAGGAAAGAACCTGCAGCTAGATATGGTGGTACAATATAGTAGTATAAACAGACTCTGTTACTTCACAGAGTCTGTTAGCAAAGATAATGCTGTGCCCTGTTTGGCTCACAGAGGCACACAGCTACTTAGTAGAGCAGATGGTGGTCATGCAGTCAAATGCAAACATGAAACTCCTCGCCGGAGGTGCCAGCATTCTAGGGGCTTATTTCAGCTGGGTCCCTGACAGCATACAAACATGACCACACTGGCGCTGAGCTCATACATAAATTGATACTAGCGTATGGCCGTGCAGTCATGCGCACCTCTTATAGCTGCAGCACGTACAGGACCTTCCTCGAAGGACCAATTAGAGGCTGCCACAGATGTTGAACACCTTCAGGACCTTCCTAGAGGACCAATAGGATTTGCTGCAGTACCTGAACATGTGACCCTTGATCTCCAATGAGAGATCTTACCCTGGGCATGCTCAGAAGGGGAAAAGTAGGACTTAGTCCCAAAGACGTCTGCTCGCTGCTGACCAGTACTGGCTACAATGGTAGAAGCTGGAAGGACAGCAGTAACCCTTCACACAGTGTCAGACTTAGCATGACGCCTGGACCGACGCATCCGCTGAGCAGGCTCCACTGCAGCATTAGAATGGGAGACCACAGCGGCGATGGCTCGAGATTCTCCCTGTGCAGAGGCAGGAACTCGACCCCTTACAGACAGTACAATAGGATTTTTCTCACTTAGCATCCATATGACATGAGTATGCAATGCAATTTTAACATTAGCTAATTCTCTATGTCATTTAACCCCTTTCTGTCATTAGATGTACTATTCCGTCCATGTTGGGTGGGCCCTACTTCCCATGGACGGAATAGTATGTCACAGGCTATCAGCCACGCTCACAGGGGTGGCGCCACCGGGTGTCAGCTGATTATTACAGCTGACATCCAGCACTATGTGCCAGGGGCGGTCACAGACCGCTCCTGGCACACTGCGATCAAAGATGATCGCAGCGTTCCGGCGGCACAAGGAAGCATCATGCAGCGAGGGGGCTCCCTGTGTGCTTCCCTGAAACCCTTGGAGCAACGCGATGTGATCATGTTGCTCCGAGGGTCTCCTACCTCCTTCTCCCTGCAAGCCCCAGATCCAGAATGGCCATGGGGGCCTTCCTGGTCCTGCAGGTAGGTGGCTTGCAAGCGCCTGTTCAGAGCAGGCGCCGGCAAGCCTCCTTCAGTGCCTGTGTGATCGCTGATCTGACACAGTGCACTGCAAAGTGTCAGATCAGCGATCTGTCACTGTAACATGATGTCCTCCCCTGGGGCAATGTTACAAAGTAAAAAAAAAATCCTAATTAAAGAAAAAATATATATATTGTTCCAATAAATACATTTCTTTGTCTAAATAAAAAACAATAAAAGTACACATATTCAGTATCGCCGCATCCGTAACGACCCCGACCTATAAAACTGTCCCACTAGTTAACTCCTTCAGTGAACACCATTAAAAAAAAAAAAATAAAGAGGCAAAAAGCAACGCTTTATTATCATACCCAAAAACAAAGAAAACTGCGGCACTCACCCCGTTGTTGCTGTGTGAACGTGTTCTTTATTGAAACATGGCTTTATGGAAGATCATACATCCAGTTAGGCAGCAGGTTTTACAGGAGGGTGCGGTGATGGAGCGTGGACGACGGCCGTTTCGCACTGAATGTGCTTCAACGGGTCCTGGACATTCACATTCAGTGCGAAAACGGCCGTCGTCCACGCTCCATCACCGCACCCTCCTGTAAAACCTGCTGCCTAACTGGATGTATGATCTTCCATAAAGCCATGTTTCAAAAAAGAACACGTTCACACAGCAACAACGGGGTGAGTGCCGCAGTTTTCTTTGTTCTTGGATATGTATTCAGCTTCACGCTTTTGCTGCCAGAGCACCGTCTGCCCATGAGCTGTTTGTGACGATCGCCCTCAGTGAGTTCTAGTCCTAAAGGAGTACACATTGCTCTAGTGCCGTCCTTTTCTTGCCTTTCTTTGCATTTATTATCATACCACCAAACAAAAAGTAGAATAACATACAATCAAAATGATGGATATAAGTAACCATGGTACCGCTGAAAACGGCATCTTGTCCCGCAAAAAACGAGCTGCAATACAACCTCATCAACAAAGAAGTAAAAAAGTTATAGTCTTCAGAATAAAGCGATGCTAAAATAATTATTTTTTATATAAAATAGATTTTATCGCATAAAAGCGCCAAAACATAAAAAATGATATAAATGAGGTATCGCTGTAATCATACTGACCCGAAGAATAAAACTGCTTTATCAATTTTATCAAAATATAAACGCCCCCCTCCCAAAAGAAATTCACGAATTGCTGGTTTTTGTGCATTCTGCCTCACAAAAATCGGAATAAAAAGCGATAAAAAAATGCCACATTCCCGAAAATGGTACCAATAAAAACGTCAACTCGTCCCGCAAAAAACAAGACCTCACATGGTGACCAAAATATGGAAAAATTATAGCTTTCAAAATGTGGAGACGCAAAACATATTTTTTGCAATAAAAAGAGTCTTTTAGTGTGTGACAGCTGCCAAAAATCCGCTAAAAAAAACGCTATAAAAGTAAATCAAACCCCTCTTCATCACCCCCTTAGTTAGGGAAAAATAATAAAATTTTAAAAATGTATTTATTTCCATTTTCTCATTAGGGTTAGAGTTAGGGCTAGGGTTAGGGCTAGGGTTGAGGCTAAAGTTAGGGTTAGGGTTGGGGCTAAAGTTAGGGTTAGTGTTGGGGTACAGTTAGGGGTAGGGTTGGGGCTACAGTTAGGGTTGGGGCTACAGTTAGGGTTAGGGTTGGCGCTACAGTTAGGGTTAGGGTTGGGGCAACAGTTAGGGTTAGGGTTGGGGCTACAGTTAGGGTTGGGGCTAAAGTTAGGGCTAGGGTTGGGGCTAAAGTTAGTGTTAGGTATGGGGCTAAAGTTAGGGTTTGGGCTACAGTTAGGGTTAGGGTTGGGGCTAAAGTTAGGGTTAGGGTTGGGGCTAAAGTAAGGGTTAGGGTTGGGGCTAAACTTAGGGTTAGGGCTGCAGTTAGGGTTGGGGCTACAGTTAGGGTTGGGGCTAAAGTTAGGGTTGGGGCTAAAGTTACGGTTTGGATTACATTTATGGTTGGGATTAGGGTTGGGATTAGGGTTATGGGGTGAGTCAGGGTTAGGGGTGTGGTTAGGGTTATGGTTTGGATTAGGGTTCGGGGTGTGTTGGAGTTAGGGGTGTGATTAGGGTTGGGATTAGGGTTAGGAGTGTGTTGGGGTTAGGGAAGTGGTTGGGATTAGGGTTAGGGGCATGTTTGGGTTAGGGGTGTGGTTAGGGTTATGGTTAGGGTTGGGATTAGGGTTAGGGGTGTGTTTCAGTTAGAATTGGGGGGTTTCCACTGTTTAGGCACATCATGGGCTCTCCAAACGCGACAGCGTCCGATCTCAATTCCAGCCAATTCTGCTAGAAACAGTAAAACAGTGCTCCTTCCCTACCGAGCTCTCCCATGCGCCAAAACAGGGGTTTACCCCAACATATGGGGTATCCGTGTACTCAGGATAAATTGGGCAACAACTTTTGGGGTCCAATTTCTCTGGTTACCCTTGGGAAAATAAAAATTTGGGGGGCTAAAAAATCATTTTTGTGGGAAAAAATTATATTTTATTTTCATGGTTCTGCGTTATAAACTGTAGTGAAACACTTGGGGGTTCAAAGTTCTCACAACACATCTAGATAAGTTACTTGGGGGGTCTAGTTTCCAATATGGGGGGTTTCTACTGTTTAGGTACATCGGGGCTCTGCAAACGCAATGTGAAGCCTGCAGACCATTCCATCTAAGTCTGCATTCCAAATGGCGCTCCTTCCCTTCCAAGCTCTGCCATGCGCCCAAACAATAGTTTTCTCCCACATATTGGGTATCGGCGTACTCAGGACAAATTGGACAACAACTTTAGGGGTCCAAATTCTCCTGTTACCCTTGGGAAAATACAAAACTGGGGGCTGAAAATTAATTTTTGTGGAAAAAAAAGAATTTTTATTTTCACCGCTCTGCGTTATAAAACTGTAGTGAAACACTTCGAGGTTAAAAGTGCTCACCACACATCTAGATTAGTTCCTTAGGGGGTCTACTTTCCAAAATAGGGTTACTTGTGGGGGTTTCAATGTTTAAGCACATCAGGGGCTCTCCAAACGCGACATGGCATCCCATCTCAATTCCAGTCAATTTTGCATTGGAAAGTCAAATGGCGCTCCTTCCCTTCCGAGCTCTGCCATGCACCCAAACAGTGGTTTACCCCACATATGGGGTATCACCGTACTCAGGACAAATTGCACAACAACTTTTGGGGTCCAATTTCTTCTGTTACCCTTGGGAGAATAAAAAATTGGGGGCAAAAAGATAATTTTTGTGAAAAAATATGATTTTTTATCTTTACGGCTCTACATTATAAACTACTGTAAAGCACTTGGTAGGTCAACGTGCTCACCACACATCTAGATAAGTTCCTTAGGGGGTCTCCTTTCCAAAATGTTGTCACTTGTGGGGGGTTTCAATGTTTAGGCACATCAGGGGCTCTCCAAATGGAACATGGCGTCCCATCTCAATTCCTGTCAATTTTGCATTGGAAAGTCAAACGGCGCTCCTTCCCTTCCGAGCTCTGCCATGTGCCCAAACAGTGGTTTACCTCCACATATAGGGTATCAGCGTACTCAGGACAAATTGCACAACAACTTTTTGGGTCCAATTTCTTCTGTTACCCTTGGGAGAATAAAAAATTGGGGGCGAAAAGATCATTTTTGTGAAAAAATATGATTTTTTATTTTTACAGCTCTACATTCTCAACTTCTGTGAAGCACTTGGTGGGTCAAAGTGCTCACCACACATCTAGATAAGTTCCATAAGGGGTATACTTTCCTAAATGGTGTCACTTGTGGGGGGTTTCAATGGTTAGGCACATCAGGGGCTCTCCAAACACGACATGGCATGCTATCTCAATTCCAGTCAATTTTGCATTGAAAAGTCAAACGGCGCTCCTTCCCTTCCAAGCTCTGCTATGCGCCCAAACAGTGGTTTACCCCCACATATGGGGTATCAGCATACTTAGAACAAATTGGACAACAACTTTTGGGGTCCAATTTCTCCTGTTACTCTTGGTAAAATAAAACAAATTGGAGCTAAAGTAAATTTTTTGTGAAAAAAGTTAAATGTTCATTTTTTTTAAACATTCCAAAAATTCCTGTGAAACACCTTAAGGGTTAACAAACTTCTTGAATGTGGTTTTGTGCACCTTGAGGGGGTGCAGTTTTTAGAATGGTGTCTGTTTTGATCCGGTGACCTTGGAGCAGCATGAAAACTTTCACTGGAGTAGGTGGTAACTATACTGACCGCAAATCCTGATCTTAACAACGCAACTATAAGTATCCGTGGGGTGTGCCTAACAAATCCTAGACACCTCGACACAGCCGGAGGACTAAATACCCCTATAGATGGAAATAGGAATACTACCTTGCCTCAGAGCAGAACCCCAAAGGATAGGCAGCCCCCCACAAATATTGACTGTGAGTAGTAGAGGAAAAGACACGCTGGCAGGAAACAGGATTTAGCAAATGAGGCCACTCTAGCTAAAATAGGAAAGGATAGGACAGGATACTAAGCGGTCCGTATTAAAATCCTTCCAAAAATATCCACAGCAGAAAATACAAAAACTCCACCATCTAACTAAAGATGTGGAGCGTATATCTGCAACTCCAAAGAATCCAACAAGACTGAGAAAACACTGACACAGTCTAAGCTGGACAAGAGAAAACAATTGAATAGCACAGGATATAAGCACACAGCTTGTGTGCCACAGAAAAAGAAACAGACACTTATTTTTGCTGAATTGGCAGCTAAGCAGGAGAAGCCAGACAAAGATCCAACACTTCCCAAGAAACATTGACAACTGTCAAGGACCAATGAGTCCTGCAAACCTAAATACCCCAGTCAGAATTGCAATCAGTAGATACACCTGTCCAAGACTGCAGCCCAGGGACAACTGCATTACCACCTACAACCACCGGAGGGAGCCCAAAAGCAGAATTCACAACAGGTGTCACACTTGGGTATTTTCTATCATATAGACCCCTCAAAGTGAGTTCAAATGTGATGTAGTCCCTAAAAACAATGGTGTTGTAAAAATGAGAAATTGATGGTCAACTTTTAATCCTTATAACTCCGTAACAAAAAAATGTTGGTTCCAATTTGTGCTGATGTAAAGTAGATATGTGGGAAATGTTACTTTTTAAGTATTTTGTGTGATATACAGTCATGGCCAAAAGTATTAACACCCCTGCAATTCTGTCAGATAATACTCAGTTTCTTCCTGAAAATGATTGCAATTACAAATTCTTTGGTATTATTATCTTCATTTAAGTTGTCTTAAATTAAAAAACACAAAATAGAATGAAGCAAAAAGCAAAACATTGATCTTTTCACAGAAAACTCCAAAAATGGGCGAGACAAAAGTATTGGCACCCTCAGCCTAATACTTGGTTGCACAACCTTTAGCCAAAATAACTGCGACCAACCACTTCCGGTAACCATCAATGAGTTTCTTACAATGCTCTGCTGGAATTTTAGACCATTCTTCTTTGGCAAACTGCTCCAGGTCCCTGATATTTGAAGGGTGCCTTCTCCAAACTGCCATTTTTAGATCTCTCCACAGGTGTTCTGTGGGATTCAGGTCTGGACTCATTGCTGGCCACCTTAGAAGTCTCCAGTGCTTTCTCTCAAACCATTTTCTAGTGCTTTTTGAAGTGTGTTTTGGGTCATTGTCCTGCTGGAAGACCCATGACCTCTGAGGGAGACCCAGCTTTCTCACACTGGGCCCTACATTATGCTGCAAAATTTGTTGGTAGTCTTCAGACTTCATAATGCCATGCACACGGTCAAGCAGTCCAGTGCCAGAGGCAGCAAAGCAACCCCAAAACATCAGGGAACCTCCGCCATGTTTGACTGCAGGGACCATGTTCTTTTCTTTGAATGCCTCTTTTTTTCTCCTGTAAACTCTATGTTGATGTCTTTGCCCAAAAATCTCTACTTTTGTCTCATCTGACCAGAGAACATTCTTCCAAAACATTTTAGGCTTTTTCAGGTAAGTTTTAGCAAACTCCAGCCTGGCTTTTTTATGTCTCGAGGTAAGAAGAGGGGTCTTCCTGAGTCTCCTACCATACAGTCCCTTTTCATTCAGATGCCGACGGATAGTACAGGTTGACACTGTTGTACCCTCGGACTGCAGGGCAGCTTAAACTTGTTTGGATGTTAGTCGGGGTTCTTTATCCAACATCCGCACAATCTTGCGTTGAAATCTCTTGTCAATTTTTCTTTTCCGTCCACATCTAGGGAGGTTAGCCACAGTGCCATGGGCTTTAAACTTCTTGATGACACTGCGCACGGTAGACACAGAAACATTCAGGTCTTTGCAGATGGACTTGTAGCCTTGAGATTGCTCATGCTTCCTCACAATTTGGTTTCTCAAATCCTCAGACAGTTCTTTGGTCTTCTTTCTTTTCTCCATGCGCAATGTGGTACACACAAGGACACAGGACAGAGGTTGAGTCAACTTTAATCCATGTCAACTGGCTGCAAGTGTGATTTAGTTATTGCCAACACCTGTTAGGTGCCACAGGTAAGTTACAGGTGCTGTTAATTACACAAATTAGAGAAGCATCACATGATTTTTCGAACAGTGTGAATACTTTTGTCCACCCCCTTTTTTATGTTTGGTGTGGAATTATATCCAATTTGGCTTTAGGACAATTCTTTTTGTGTTTTTTTCATTTAAGACAAATTCAATGAAGATAATAATACCAAATAATTTGTGATTGCAATCATTTTCAGGAAGAAAATGAGTATTATCTGCCAGAATTGCAGGGGTGTTAATACTTTTGGCCATGACTGTATCTCTGTGATTTAAGGGCATAAAAATTCAAATTTGGAAAATTGTGAAATTTTCTAAATTTTCACCAAATTTCCATTTTTTTCACAAATAAAGACAGGTAATATCAAAGAAATTTTACCACTAACATGAAGTACAATATGTCTCGAGAAAACATTGTAAAAATCACTGGGATCCGTTGAAGCGTTCCGGAGTTATAACCTCATAAAGGGACAGGGGTCAGAATTGTAAAAATTGGCCCGGTCATTAACGTGCAAACCAAGCTTGGGGGTAAAGGGGTTAAAGATAGTTTAAAAATATGTGAGTGAGATAGATAATCACTGCTTTGCATGTGTAGCTTACTGTACACGCTTTTAAGGGCTGAATAAAAAAATAAATTATAAAACAAAATGCAGTGGGATTCCACAAACTTGTATTAACCAGCTGAGAGAAAGCTGCCAGTTGGGGCAGAGGTTTATAGCTTGGCAAGGAGGAAATATATATATAAACATGGAGGTTCCAAGACTATTAATATCAGCTCACAGCTGTCTCCTTAGCCTTTATTGTTTACTAAAATGGGGGACAACCCCTCCAAAAAATTACCTGGGGCCCCCTATAATTAACCTGTTTACGACCTATATTGTATATGTACGTCATAGGTCGCCTCACCCTCCTTTTCCAACACATGACAGCTGAATTGATCAGCTGTTATGTGCCCCTAACAGCTGCTGGTGTAATCGCGATCCAGCTGCAGCTGTTAACATATTAAATACCGCTGTCAATCTCTGACAGCTTCATTTAACCGTAAACTGGATGCGTCTCATTAGCTCTACCCGTCGGTCACTCTGTCACATTATCGCAAGGCGCCAATGGGTTGGCATGATTACCCGGGGTATGCAGGAGACCCCTGTGGTTGTTATTGCTGAACTGCTATGAATGCTGCCCCATAGCTGGTGCTCATAGCAGACAGATGAACATTTTTGCTACACATAGCAGGGCTGCAGCTGATCAGATGATCGCAGCTTTAAGTCTCCTAAGGAGACTATTGAAGCATGTACAAAGTGAAAAAACAGTTTAAAAAAATATATATAAAAGTTCAAATCACTCCCCTTTTTCCCCATTCAAAATAAAAGAATGAAAAAAAAATTCAAAAATACACATATTTGGTATTGCTGATCTGTCAAGACATAAAAAAATTAATCCAATCGGTAAACGGCATAACGATAAAAAAAATCAAAGCACAAGAATTAGTTTTTTTTGGTTGCAATAAAATGCAATAATGGGCAATTAAACCATTGCATCTATCCCAAAATGGTATCAATAAAAAATTTAACTGCGCACAAGAAATAAGCTCTCACCTGTTCCCAGATCCTGAAAAACTGAGATGCTAAGGGGCATGGAAAATGGTGCCATTTTTACTTTTTTGACAAATGTTTGATTTTTTTACCAGTTAGGTAAAAAAGAACCTATACATGTTTGGTATCAACAAAATCATAATGACCTGGAGAATCATAATAGAAGGTCAGTAGCATGTGGTGAGCATAATAAAAAAAACAACAACACTTTTTTGCAATTTCACTGCTCTTGGAATTTTGTCCCCATTTTCCAGTACATTATATGGTAAAATCAAGGGTTTACTTCAAAAGTGCAACTCATCTAAAAAAATAAGCCCTCCCATGGCCATATTGACAGAAAAATAAAAAATTATAGCTATGGAAAGAAGGGGAGCAAAAACCACAAAATGGAAAAACTCAAGATGGTAAAAGGGTTAATAATCAGCAAAGGCTAGACAGACAGTTGTGGGCTGATAGTCATAGGCTAGGAAGGGGCCATGGATATTGGTTCACTCCTAGACTAAAAATATCAGCTCTCAGGCGAACCTGAAATGGCGCATCCATAAGATGCGCCAATTCTGAAACTTAGCCTCCACTCTTCCCACTTACCCTGGTGTGGTGGCAAATGGGGTAATTATATTGTGGTTGATGTTAGCTTTGTATTGGCAGCTAACATCAAGCCCTGGGATTAGTAATGGAGAGGCATCTATAAGGCATCTATATTAAAAACCCCATAGCCAAATTGTAAAAAAACCCACAGCCTGAATAAAGTAAAAATAAAAAAGTAAACTTATAATCACCTGTCAGACGAGAAGATAATCCACTGATGCCCATGTCCCCTGTAAAAGACAAAATTAATAAACCACCATATTTCTGACCTGTCCAACGAGAAAATAATCCATTTGTATCTTGACGAGTTTAGCTTTGCTACATCTAGCGGTCATGCTGAACATTGGCATTCAGCCTGCCATACAGCAGAGACACTGACAGCGTGACAGCGCAGCATCAGTGTGTTGCAGTGACATGAATGAGGAGTGGAGTTCATAGCTGATGTACTCCTTTCACCTCACTGACGTCACCGCTAGTGTGAGAAAGTACTGGGGTGCCTGAGAGATGATATTTTAGTCTGGAAGGGGGCCAATATCCATGCCCCCTTCCTAGCTTATTAATATCAGCCCACAGCTGTCTGCCTAACCTTTATGGTTATTAATCATAGGGGGGCCACATCATTTTTTTGTGGGTCCCCCATTTTAATGACCAGTAAAAGCTAAGTATACAGCTGTGAGCTGATATTAATAGTCTGGGAAGCTCCACGTTCATCACCCTCTTCCCAGGATATAAACATCTGTCCCAGCTGTCTGCTTTCCCTCAGCTGGTCATTAAAATATCAGGGCACCCCATGGCATTTTTACTTTTATTGAATTATTAGCTAAATACATCAACATTAAATAATTAATTATGTATGTCACTGACATTTTTTATCTATATATGCTATGTACACTGCTCAAAAAAATGAAGGGAACATTAAAATATCACATACTAGATATCACTGAATGAAAAATTTCAGGTGCGAATCTTTATTCATTACATAGTGGAAAGTGGAATGTGTTGAAAACAATAAAACATGCAAATGATCAGTGTAAATAAAAATTAACATCCCATGGAGGTCTGGATTTGGAATAATACTCAAAATCAAAGTGGAAAATCAAATTACAGGCTGATCCAACTTCAGTGGAATTGCCTTAAGACAAGGAAATGATACTCAGTAGTGTGCGTAGCCTCCATGTGCCTGTATGACCACCCTACAACACCTGGGCATGTTCCTGATGTGGCGGTGAATTTTTCCTGAGGTATCTCCTCCCAGACCTGGAGTAAAGCATCAGTCAACTCCTGGACATTCTGTGGTGCAACGTAGTGTTGGTGGATGGAACGAGACATGATGTCCCATGTTATGACCTGGTGGTTTGGACAATAATGGACCTGGTGGTTAAGAGCACATGGAATGACCTGATAGTTACTAATAATATAGGACGAGCTCTGAGACGTGGGAACTTTGCTGACCGCAATCCCTAATCCTATCACACACACTAGAAATAGCCGTGGATTGCTCCTAACGCTCCCTATGCAACTAGTCACAGCCTAAGAAATTAGCTAGCCCTAAAGATAGAAATATAAAGCCTACCTTGCCTCAGAGAAATTCCCCAAAGGAAAAGGCAGCCCCCCACATATAATGACTGTGAGTAAAGATGAAAATTACAAACACAGAGATGAAATAGATTTAGCAAAGTGAGGCCCGACTTACTGAACAGACTGAGGATAGGAAAGGTAACTTTGCGGTCAGCACAAAAAACTACAAAAAGACCACGCAGAGGGAGCAAAAAGACCCTCCGCACCGACTCACGGTGCGGAGGCGCTCCCTTTGCGTCCCAGAGCTTCCAGCAAGCAAGACAAAAATCAAAATAGCAAGCTGGACAGAAAAATAGCAAACAAGAAAAACAAACAAGCAGGAACTTAGCTTCTGCTGGAAGACAGGTCACAAGAACGATCCAGGAGAGAACAAGACCAATACTGGAACATTGACAGGTGGCATGGAGCAATGATCTAAGTGGAGTTAAATAGAGCAGCCAGCTAACGAATTAACCTTGTCACCTGTGGAAGGAAACTCAGAAGCCGCAGCCCCACTCACAACCACCAGAGGAAGCCCATGGACAGAACCAGCCGGAGTACCATTCATGACCACAGGAGGGAGCTTGACAACAGAATTCACAACAGTCCCAGATGTGATTGATTGGATTGAGGTCTGGGGAACAGGCAGGCAAGTCCATAGCATAAATGCCTTCTTCATGCAGGAACTGTTGAAACACTTCAGCCACATTAGGCTTAGCATTGTCATGCATCAAAAGGAGCCCAGGGCCCAGTGCACCTGCATAAGGTCTCACAATGGGCCTGAGGATCTCGTACCGGTGCCTAATGGCAGTCAGAATACTTCTGGTTTGCACATGGAGGGCTGTGCAGCCCTCCAAAGAAATGCGCACCTTTACTGGTTCACTGCCAAACTGGTCATGCTGGAGGATGTTGCAGGCAGCAGAAACTTTTCCAAACTTTTCCATCTCAAGACTCTGTCATATCTGTCACATGTGCTCAGTGTGAACCTGCTCTCATCTATGAAGAGCGCAAGGTGCCAATGTCGAATCTGCCAATTTGGTGTTCTCTGGCAAATGCCAGTCACCCTGCATGGTGTTGGGCTGTAAGCCCACACCCACTTGTGGACGTCTGGAGCTCATTCCACCCACTTGGAGTCTGTTTTTGACAGTTTGAGCAGACACATGGATGGTAGTGGCCTGGAGGTCATTTTCAGGGCTCTGGCACTCCTCCTCCTGTTCCTCCTTGCACAAAGAAGGAGGTAGCGAACCTGCTGCTAGGTTGTTGCCCTCCTACAGCCCCTTCACATCTCCTGGTGTACTGGCTTGTCTCCTGGTATCTGCTCCATGCTCTGGACACTGTGCTGACAGACACAGCAACCCTTTTGCCACAACTTGCATTGATGTGCCATCCTGGTCACGCTTCACTAGCGGAAGTAGTACTGCAGTGCACAGGCGCTGGGCCTCTCTGACCTTTCTCGGCACCTGCGCACTGCAGTACTTTGCTCTGCCCTTAACAGGGCAGACAAAGTATGCATGCACAGGAGCCATGGCAGGAAGCAAAGAAGAGGATGTCATTGTATGAAGATGGGAGGCTCTGGACATGGACCGTGACGCCAATCGAACCGGACTTCACCGGGACCGCCCCTGGGTGAGTATAATATAACCTGTTTTTCTTATCTTTCCGATTACATTGGGGGGTTATCTACAGCATTACAGAATGCTGTAGATAAGCCCCTGATGCTTGTGGCCTTAGCTTATAGGTTAATTTTGGGGTGACAGATTCCCTTTAATCTAGTAAAACAGGGTAGGAAAAAGCCTTGAAATTTATGCTTAAAAAGTAATAATTGCATTTAGACATTCTACCAACCTTTGAGGTACTCTTTCTTGTCACTGAGATGCTATATATAACTATATAGTCATTATTTATTACATATATTTTTATTGGTATATCAGGTCAACAGATTAATACCAGTGATATGTATTGTTCAGAGATACAGACATGCTTAAAGAAGTACTCCTCCCATCAAAGCTTTTATCCTCTTGATATATTGCAATCATCATATTATATAGCACTGTGTACTTACTATTGCTCATTTTCCCTTCTACCCAGCTAATTGTTCTCTCTTCCATTAGATCAATGACATAACCTTATAACTAATAGACTAGCTGAATCCTTCTAAGCTCTATGTAGAAGCATGAGGTCAATTTTCCCTGCATGAGTCATCAGTCACTGCAAAAGTCCCTGGCTAGTGGAGGAGGGAGCAGATGGGTCTGGAATTGAAGAAGGGGGATGATTAATGCAGGGAAAAGAGACTTCCTGTTTCTATATAGAGCAGTTATAGAGAATTATCTGGGTAGAAAGGTGAAATGAGCAATTGTAAGTACACAGTGCTATATAATATGATGATTACAATATAATAAGAGGATAAAAACTTTGATGAGAGTGCTTCTTTAATGGAGTTGTCCACTTTTTGTAGCAGTTCATCTGAAGTGTGTGACTCAGCATGGAGTGTTTGATTAACACTTATCTGCAGTGTAGTAATATGCCCTGTGGGAAACCTCTGCCCTAGCAATCATCATAATTACAGTGGATTAATATGTGTCTCGAATGTTATTCTCATTTACAATCTTTTAGTTTAGTATCTAAAACATTGCGATGTGTATTTAGCATGTTACTAATTTCTTAAAATAGAAAGGGTGAGTTGCATAGCTACAACTTTGTGCCCAAAGTGTCTTTTTTTTCAGACGGGAAATCTATAGAATTTCTATCCAATTATAGTTTGGGTAAAGTGATTTACAGATCAGTTCACACTTCTATAATTAAAAGAAAAATAAATCTAAAAATTATCCCTGATGTGTTGACAACTTGACATAATTTCATAGTTGTAAGGCAGAAAGAAGACACAAATCCATTGAACCATAACTTTTTAATTTTTTCAGGATGAATTGTATTTTAAAATTATGTACAGTAAGGCTACATGGCCACGATCAGGAAGAGCATCATTTTGGACACAGCTCACCTGCGCTGCATCCAATATGCTGCGCTCCACATTAGAAGCACAGTGGATGGGATTTATAGAAATCCCATGCCCACTTCAAAATGGCCGCCATGGTCACCACCCATCTTGAAAAGTTTTCCCCCTCCCATATACTAATGTGCCACAAACAGGAAGTTGATATCACCAACCATTCCCATTTAATTTAGGTGTATCCATATAAATGGCCCACCCTGTACTTTCACTACATGTAATTGGTGAGTTTTAGTTTGATAATATATCTGGATACTAGAAATGAGAACATTGCATATTCGGCTTTGTGTTCGAATTCTCAAGGATTTTTCGTCAAAATAGGCAAAATTCTGCCAAGTTGTTGAGTTTCCACTAATGCTCTTGTTAGAAGTTTGTCTAGGATAGTGATGCTGTATGATGACCAAGGGGACATGTTTGATGAGGGGAGAGGGTGGGGAGATGTCAGAGTAGTGACGGACTGTTTTTTTTTTATTAACTTAATGTGTGGAGATTCTGGCAGCTAATAAGGGGTCAGAAACCATCCACAAAGTCCAGACACAAGGGCTTCTGTCCAACTTTATTTTTTTCAATGGGAAGAGGGTCATGTGGCACATCAAACTTATTGAGAAATTCACAAGAAAAACAATGGTCCCATTGGGCCCATGTGCTAGGGCGACCCAGTGCCAGAGCCAGCATTGGGCGCACCATTCGTCATCACAACTTCAACTGCGTCGACATCCTAGATGAGGCTACAGTTTAAAGCAATGATGAAAGAGGGTGCGTCAGCTGAGTCTTCCTCCCCTATCGTTCTTCCTCGGCATCTAACATCTCAGCAAAGCAAGTGCGATGAGGTCACTACATTGAGCCCACTATGCCAAGATTCAAAATGCTCACCACAGAGATCGGAGCAGCAAAGAGGAGAGGTGAGAGAATTTTATACCATTTAGCAGTGAAGAAAGAATAATTACCTTTTTACCACTGAAATGTTTTTTCTAATTTTTCTAGGATCTAATAAGAAAAAATGTTACAACCTCAGTTTGTTGTAAACATTTGTCCTGATTAAGCCAAAACCCTACATTTAATCGGGAAATACTCATTTTAGACCTAGATTTTACATTTTCATAAGGAGAAATGGGTAAAAACGGCACCAAAATTTGTCCCACAATTCCTGCGGAATGTAGAAATACCCCATATGTGGCTGTACAGTACTGCAGTGCTTAGCCATACGGCAAGACTTGGGGGGAATGAAGCGCTATTTTCCTCCTGGAGTGCAGATTTTTCTAGAATAGTTTGCAGACTACATATACAGAGCCCCTAAGTGCTAGAAGAGCAGAATCAACCCTCCATTGACCCCATTTTGGAAATTATACCCCTTTGCGGATTTACCTACATGTGTGGTATCTATTTTGACTCCATGGATGTTTTCCAGAAATAAGCAACAGTTGATGTTGCTGAGTGAAAATTGCAATCTGCCTTGTAGTACCCATTATGTTGTATGGCCCATCTAGTGCTTATGGAGACAAGCACCTGTAAATTAGGTGGGCTCTCATCGCTACGGAAATGCCAAACATGTGGATGCTAAATGTGGTTTAGCCACACTGGGGATCAGAAGGGAGGGAGGCAATTGAATTTGGGAGCTCAGAATTTTGCTGAATTTCTTTTGAGGGGTGAGCAGCCATTTAGCTTTTCCAGAGCCTTTGTACTACCAGTAACGTGGAAGCACCCTATATTTCTGTTAACAGATGATGGACCTGAGTGTGGACTTGCTTTTTTTGTGGATTGATTAGAAGCTTTTGTTAGGAACATTTTACATAACATTTTGGATCACATTTATCCTGCACTCTAGGCTGAGCACTTACTGTGGGGTTTACATCTAAATTTCCAAGTGACGTGATTCAGATAACCCCCCAAGAGATAAATTCACTATAATGAGGCAGAAAGGTTACTCTGGACTCCATGTGGCCTCTGTTCAGCGGTGTCCTTCTTTTCAGAAGTACACAAAACTGTGGCGGACCGTGTTTTTATGCATGCCTAAAAAGACAGACATCGCCGGATCATTGGCCAGATGGTGTGGACAGTGCCTCCATTTGCCTCACTATAGGGAATCTTCTGCTGGGGGTTCTGTCTTGATAATGTATTTCAGAGATTTACATGGAAACCCCGATGTAAGTGCTCAGTGTAGAGCGCAGGGTAAAAGTGAGCTAAGCCTTACTGTGGTCTTTGGGAGGCAGAATTAACAAATAAACAGCAGGTGAAGAATTGTTTTGTTTTCTTTAATTTTTGATGCCATTCCTCGTACGGTATAATTGATTAGACAACTTTATTCTTCGGGTTGCTGAGATTACTGTGATACCAGATTTATATACAGTATATACTCGTGTACAAGCCGAGATTTTCAGCACAATTTTTTGTGCTGAAAACGCCCCCCTCGGCTTATACACGAGTCAATTGTCCAGAACGCTGGCAGGGGAGGGGGAGCAGCGTAGCAGAGGCAGGAGCCAGCAGCTATGGCACACTGACAGCTGCAGCTGCAGCCGCCTGCTAACAGAAGACATCATATGCACCCTCTATCGCTGCATCTCTGTTGTCCCGGCACTGGCGGCTCTCCTCTCCTGTGCTGAGCGGTCAAGTGGTACCACTCATTTAGGTAATGAATATGGATGCATCTCCACTCTTATTGAGCAGTACCACGTGACCTCTGAGCAGAGGAGAGCTGCCGGCGCCGGGACAATGGAGATGCAGGGATGGAGATGCAGGCACGAGGAGGGTGAGTATGATGGGGAGGGGGCAATGTGAGCCATGCATACAACCAGGGGAAGGGGGGAGCTGAGCCAAGGGGGACGGGGAGCTGAGCCATGTGGAACGGGGAGTCAAGCCATGTGGAACGGTGGAGCTGAGCAATGCGTGACCGGGGGAACTGTGCAATGTGTGACCGGGGGAGCCAAGCCATGCGGACTGGGGGAGCTGTGTAATGAGTGACCGGCAGAGCTGAGCAATGCGGGACTGGGGGAGCTGAGCAATGCAGGCCCTGGGGAGCTGAGCAATGCGGGACCGGGGGAGCCATGCATACACCAGGGGGAGCCACACATACCAGGATAGGACAAAGGGAGCCACATACCAGGACAGGATGGGGGAGCCTCATACCAGGACAGGACAGGGGAGCCACATACCAGGATAGGATGAGGGGAGCCACACATAGCAGGACAGGAATGAGGGGGACAATGCATACCCGGCTTATACTTGAGTCAATAAGCTTACCCAGTTTTCCGTGGCAAAAGTAGGTTCCTCGCCTTATACTCGGGTCGGCTTATACTCGAGTATATACAGTATGGTAGTTTTTTTTATGTTTGGCTGCCGTCACACACTAAATACTTTTTATTGAAAAACTAGTTTTTGCACCACCATATTTTGAGAGCTATAATTTTTCATATTTCAGCTGACAAAGTCATGTGAGTGCTTGTTTTTTTGTGGGACAAGTTGACATTTTTATTGGTACAATTTTCGGGTATATGACATTTTTTGATCGCTTTCTATTCCTATTTTTAGGAGGCAGAATGAACAAAAAAGAGCAATTCAGGAACTTTTTTGTATGCCTTTCCATGTGTGGTAAAATTGACAAGGCTGCTTTATTCTTCAGGTCAATACGATTTCAGCGATACCACATTTATATCTTTTAATGTTTTGGCGCTTTTACACAATAAGAATTACCGTATTTCATATAAAAAATAATTTTTGTATCGCTTTATTCTGAGAGCTATAACTTTTTTAGCTTTCCACTGATGGAGCTGTATGGCCCATTGTTTTTTCAGGACAAGATTTTATTTTCAGCTATACATTTTTTTTCAGCTATACATTTGTCTTTTTGATCGTGTTTTATTCCACTTTTTGTTCGATGGTATTATGAAAAAGCATCTCTCCTTGCCCCATTTTTTCTAAAAAAACTTTCTTTATGATGTTCACTGAAGGGGTTAACTAGTGTGACAGTTTTATGGGGCAGGTCATTCCTGACAGGAGCTTGCTTGCCCAGCTGCTAGTGTGCTATCAGAAAGAGTCTTCAGTGCTGCTGGTTCAATAGTGACTGAAAAAAGGACTCGTATGGCTACCCGAAATGTTGATGATCTAACCTTCATTAAAATTAACCAATCATGGATTTCAAATTATTTTGCCCCACCTTCCACTGCTGACACGTAGCTTGCCTGAAACATGTCTTGCTTTTGGCCTCCTCTTACTGACTGCGCCAATTCCTCCATTTGCAGCTGCTGAATGTCCACCATAGGCCTTTTTTATACCTCCCTAAATGGGCTGACTCCGCACACAGAGCCGTGGTCACTACATGGCGCAAGCACCTGTGCAAGTGCCGTTTGCCTGGACAGGTGGGTGTGCCCACACTTGAGCACAGGGTCCCTCATAGTACAATGAAGTGTCTCTGATGGTGGTGGTGCACAACCAATGTCAGATACACCGTTGTAGAATGAGGGGCCCTGTGCCAGTACTGCCGCCCATGAGAGAGTGTTCCCCCCAGCTCGAACATTGCTCTACCACTTGCCAAACTTACCTCTCCCTGCTCCACCACTGTGTAGTCTGTGCTGTTAAATCCTTCAAGGCCACTGCCAATACAAATTTGTTGAAATTATATATGGTAGTAAAAATATCCAGGGGCCCTGGCCTCCATTTAGACCAGTTAATACTTTGCGCCAACTACCACTGTCTGCTACTCAGCTGTCTGCTACCCTGTACCTAGCTATGCCACCAGTTTATTTATGAACAATTTTTTGGCAGACATTTAGCCCACTTTATTATTTTGGCCTACTAGCTGTGTCAGCCACTTATTATAGTTGTCCTCCACTGAGCAAAGCAATGCCACCTGTGTACTCCTCTTACCAATGTTGAACTGCATTTAGCCTACTTACTTATTTGGGCCTAGTAACTGTGTCAGCCTCTCATTACAGTTGTCCTCCTCCGCTGAACAAAACTATGCCGCCTGTGTACTCCTGTTACCAATTTTGAACTGCATTTAGCCTACTTACTTATTTGGGCCTAGTAACTGTGTCAGCCTCTCATTACAGTTGTCCTCCTCTGCTGAACAAAGCTATGCCGCCTGTGTACTCCTTTTACCAATTTTGAACTGCATTTAGCCTACTTTTTTATTTTAGACCTACTCAGTCTGTCTGAGCCACTTATTACAGTTGTCATCTACTGAACAAAGCAATGCCACCTGTGTACTCCTGTTACCAATTTTGAACTGCATTTGGCCTACTTACTTATTTGGGCCTAGTAACTGTGTCAGCCTCTCATTACAGTTGTCCTCCTCCGCTGAACAAAGCTATGCCACCTGTGTACTTCTCTTACCAATTTTGAACTGCATTTAGCCTACTTTTTTATTTTAGGCCTACTCAGTCTGTCTGAGCCACTTATTACAGTTGTCCTCCACTGAACAAAGCAATGCCACCTGTGTACTCCTCTTACCAAGTTTGAACTGCATTTAGCCTACTTACTTATTTGGGCCTAGTAACTGTGTCAGCCTCTCATTACAGTTGTCCTCCTCCGCTGAACAAAGCTATGCCGCCTGTGTACTCCTCTTACCAATTTTCAACTGCATTTAGCCTACTTTTTTTATTTTAGGCCTACTAAGTCTGTGTGAGCCTCTCATTACAGTTGTCCTCCGCTGACCAAAGCAATGCCGCCTGTTTAGTCCTGTTACCAATTTTGAACTGCTTTTAGCCTACTTTTTCATTTGGGGCCTATATCTGTGTTTCCTCCTCATGCTGCCCATTGCCCAGCCACTGCTAGATGAGTCCACTGGTACATTGGCCCAGACCACTACATTCCCCTTGCACTCTACACAGCCTGAATCTGACCCTGCTGAAAGTCAGGTTCCCCTTCCCGCATACTATACCACTTTACATGGGGACAAAGAGGAAGGTGCAGATGAAAATGCAGGTTCCTTTGTCAGGTGGGGGGACATATTCGTTGGCACTGGCACAGGGCCCCTCATAGTACGCAAAAGTGTCTCTGGCAGTGGGAGGCGCCGCCCGCCGTCAAACACACCGCCGTACTATGAGGGGTCCTGTGCCAGTGCCAACTAGTGGGCCCCCCTGCTTGCTCAGGATCACAGCACTTGCAAAGTTGAAATACTTACCTCTACCTGCTCCACCGCCGTGACGTATTCCGCGTTTCCTGGGCCCACGAAAATCTTGAGCCAGCCCTACCCCCCCCACAACTTTAGCCAAATGAGCCCCTGTTTTCAATGCCTAACTATTATTATAAAGTAAATTAAGATTGACAAGCTTAAGAAATAAGAATTTATGTTTTTGGCATTAAAATGGGCACTGTAGGTGTTTTCCTGTCCTCCACTCACTGCCAACATTGATTCCCCATTGACTTGCATTGGGTTTCGTGTTTCGGTTGGCCCCCGACTTTTCGCAATAATCGGCCGATTTCACCCGCGAAACCCGACTCGATCCTAAAAAGGTAAAAGTCGCTCAACTCTAATCGTGACATTTCGTGGAGGCTTAGGCTGGAAAGTTATCAAGCATCATTGTCTAGTGTCCTTATTCAATGCAACCAAATGTTTTTGTATTGTACATGGCTGCCCTGAATGAGCCCGTCTGCTCAGTAGCACAGTGGGGAGCGATCTATTCAATTTGAATAACAGTAGAAATAATAAGTGCTTGACTTTCTGAAAAGTAGTAATTTGTGGAATAAGTGGAGGCTAACAAAGCAACAATGATATGTTACTTGATTGCACCCAATTTACCTTTATATTATCAGTATCATACTGTGTATGATTAAGGTACCATTTTAATTCTAATAACATACGGATATTTCTACATTGGTGAATGGACAATGTAACGTCTATCATTTTTCTGTTGAATAAATGACCATAATTACAGTTAACATAGAGCATCTTCATCCTACGCTTCATAAGCTTAATATATGGAAATGGGTAAAATGGCTTCAGAGGCATTGCATGTGTCTGTGTTAAAGACATGTATTGACCCCATCTCAGCTTCCACGTACAATGGTTAGCCTCATACTGTGGTCTATACTGTGGCCACTTCAACTATCCAAGGAGTAATTTGCACCGAGCTTACAATGTGCAGTCTGTTATCAGTATAATAAACCATGGAGCCCTTGGTACAGTGCCCAAAACTAATATCATTTAGGACAAAAAAAAAATTACAGGTACAATTTTCTGTGCTAGAAATCCATGGTTAGCCCCATTCACTATCCAAAGCCACCAGTTATATTGGCGTTATCCACTTACTAACTGCAGACCTAAAGAAATGTTGAGTGCAAAAGAGTTATTTCCATCTGAGCCATTTATAGCTAAAATGGGAATATCAAAGTCCAAGCATAGGCCAAAAGAGCTGGGGTCCCAGAAATAGTAAAAAGGGTTTTGCAAACAGTATAGCACAGCCAGCTACGCTGTTCTCATCACTCCTTAGTTATGGAGGCAGTTTAGCTTATTGTGCTATGCTCCACTCAGATATTTTTCTGTAGCCCTGACCACCTATGGGCAGCACATAGAGATATTATTTCCGTCTTGGTCATGAATAGCTTTGATAGGAAGAATCCTTTAACGCATAATTATCCTAGACACTTTTGCATAATAGATATTGATATTAACTGCTAAATCACCCTGGAATATCAAAAACGCTGGGTATTAGGCAATACATTACTCTAGATCAGCTGGAGAAATACAGAGCTATCACTTACTCCAGGGCCATATTATTGCTGGCGAACGCCCATTGCCTCCATAAATAGTCAACTACCTGTATTACTATTCTTAAAGTTTTTAAACAATAGTAGCCTAGGCAGCTGATATTTGTGCCACTTGAGTGCTGCTGATCAGAAAAGCAGTTTGAGCTGTTGCATGAACTATCATGGCTCACAGCACAGCAGGCCTAGACTGGTCCCTCATCCACCTCTTAATTTGAACTTAAATTCAAAGCTGTAAATGTTGGTCCAGATTCTGGCTCATAAATGGCCCATGCCTGACTGCTGCTTTTCCAGTATAAAATGTCTACTGTGGGTCAATTGATGCCACTATTCCTGTTGTTTCCAGCTAATGTTTGGAAATGTTTGGACTTCAAGTTGGGTCTCCCTCATGTGTGTTTTCCTGGTTTGGCAGGGTTCTCCGTGCACCAGGCCTGGTCCTGTCACTCATTCACCTGTTGGTGATCAATGTTTAAGTTAGAAATGCTGGTCCAAGCCCTGTCCCATACATCCATGCTGTTCAATTATACTACTTGTACTCTGGATCAGTTGGGTGGCTGGAGACTTGTGACGAGGGGGGAAGCAAAGGTAATTGGGGTGCCACCACTGAGGACTATACTGTGGGTGATGTTAAGCACTTGATGCAGTGGTTGCCATACACTGGAGCACATGCTCTTTCTGACCCTCATCTACAAGGCGTACAGCTGTGAGACTGCCAAAGTATGAGCATTGAGTAGCCCTTCCAGTAACAGAAGTTGTCAGTTGTCTTTGGATATGAAGAGCTGGTGTTTGTTCAGTAGAGCTTTTAGTAACATTAACATATACCCTCCATACACTTCGAACACAAAGCCTATTAACCCTTCCACCACAACCTCACCTTTTCCCATTCATGTTGGATTTACTCTTCCCCTCTTTTAATCAGCTTTTTGACAACCCTAGGCTCACACCTGTCAGTCAGCTGTCAGTAAATTAACAATTTGTATTTATTTGCTGAGATAGTGTGGCTGGACCACATAATTAGCACATTGGATTTAGATTCCGAAATGTGAACTCCTGGAAGGACAATACAATTAGCAAAAAGGATTTTGGTGCTGAAATGTATACTGCTGGCTGGACCACAAAATTAGCACAAAAGATTTACGTTATGAAATGTGTACTCCTGGCTGGACTGCACTATTAGCAGAAAAGATTTAGATTCCGAAATGTGGCCTGGTGTCTGGACCACACTATTAGCAGAAAGTATTTAGATTCTGAAATGTGGACTCCTTGCTGCACCACACATTAGCACAAACGATTTAGATTCTGAAATGTGGACTCCTGAAAGCACCATATTATTAGCACAAACAATTTACATTCAGAAATGTGGACTCCTGGCTGCACCACACATTAGCACAAACTATTTAGATTCTGAAATGTGGCCTCCTGAAAGCACAACAAAATTAGCACAAGTGATTTAGATTCTGAAATGTGGACTCCTGGCTGGATCACGCCATAAGCACAAACTAATTAGATTCTGAAATAAGAACTCCTGGCTGCACCACACTTTTAGCAGAAAGGATTTAGATTCTGAAATGTAGCCTGGTGTTTGGGCCACCCTATTAGCAGAAGGGATTTAGAGTCAGAATTGTGGCCTGGTGTCTTGACCACACAATTTGCAGAAAGGATTTAGATTCAGAAATGTGGCCTGATGTCTGGACCACACTATTAACAGAAAGGATTTAGATTCAGAAATGTGGCCTGGTGTCTGGACTACACTATTAGCAGAAAGGGTTTAGATTCAGAAATGTGGCCTGGTGTCTGGATTACACTATTAGCAGAAAGGATTTAGATTCTGAAATGTGGACTCTAGCCAGCATCACACTATTAGAACAAACAATCTGGATTCTGAAATGTGGATTTTCCTGGCTACACCACAGTATTAGCACAAAAAATTGACACAGGATCCTATCAAGCTAAACAAGCTGACAATAAACCACCTAATTAACTATCTGACTACTTGCAGCAGCAGGAGCAGCCTCTCTGCCCTGTTACCTGGACAAAGTGGCACAAAAACAACATGTCCTCTTTTTTTTTTAAACCTGACAGGGCACACCTGTGAATTGAAAACCATTCCCGGTGACTACCTTTTGAAGCTCATCAAGAGAATGCCAAGAGCAAAGCAGTCATCAAAGCAAAAGGTGGCTACTTTGAACAACCTAGAATATAAGACATAATTTCAGTTGTTTCACACTTTTTTGTTAAGTATATAATTCCACATGTGTTAATTCATAGTTTTGATGCCTTCAGTGTGAATGTACAATTTTCATACTCATGAAAATACAGAAAAATCTTTAAATGAGAAGGTGTGTCCAAACTTTTGGTCTGTACTGTATATGCACTTATGGGTATGTGTTCTCAAAACAAGGTCCACAACTTTTGTGAGCAGGCCATTGCAAAGGGAGATATACTGTATACTACCTACCTTCCCTGACCAACCTGATATACAGTATACGGTGTTACCATATAACTATTTTTTTCAGGCATGTTTTCTCCAACATTTCTGCCTTCACACTACAAAAGAGAGGCACACAGCTTGGCAGAAAAGTCAAATTTCCCTTGCAATTAAAACTTTCCTTCATCTTACTCGCTGATGAAAGCCCCAGCAGAGGTAAAGTTAGAATGCTGTGTTAGACATATTGACAATTTTTTCTCAACCCATGGCCTTGGTTAGGAATTTTACACAAGATGTCCAATGCCTATACTTTTCTACAGCTTATGAAAATAACCAATAAAACCAGTTACTTCACTGACACCAAACAGTTTAAGGATACATCTTTTGTAAGATGTTGGGCGGTAGTCATTCCCTGGTCATGTTCTTCCAATCACTCCCTTGTAACCCGATATAATGATTTAAGTGTAATATGCATAGATACTAAGTATAGTTAGTATATTCAGGGGGCATTTTGCCATCTCTATTGTGGAAAGCAATGTATATGAAAATCATGCTTTAAAAATGTAAAATTTTCCCTTTACAGGTGGTAAATTGTAAAAGTACCATATCTAATCTTCCCATGTGTCTTGGTAAAAATGTCATATGATAAAAATCCACACTTCTCTTTTGTTAAAAACTTTGGTTAAACTAATAAACTATAAATTAAACTGTTAATATACAGTATCTCTATATATAATATTTTCCATACCCTAGGAAATATGTTTGTCACAGACCTATCTTCCAGTCAATTCCTCTATAACTGGATTGCACTTGGAAGATTTAACTAAAGGTTAATAGACCAATTATCCCCCTAAAGAGAGTACCCGCAATGTTTTTCATTTCTTATTTCAACCACTTGTAGAGTAGATTTACATTTCATTTTTGGACAAAATTTTGTGAAATGTATTTAAATAGCTGGAATAAAATGCTTTCAATTCAGATATTCAAGGAAAGCCAAATAAAAGTAAATTGGTCTTCTGTGGCTCATTTAACAGAACGGTTTGGTCCCTTGCCAGTAGATAACAACGACAGTTTAGAAAGATGAAACTTTTATATTGCAGAATAAAGAAGTTTAGTCTATTAGTTTAGTCTATCAGCTGAGACTATTAGTTGAGTCTGTTAGTTTAATACATTTTGTTTTTTTCTTCAAATAGACAATGTTACTGCCGAAGATTGAGCAATATTCCACTAGCACAAGGTATATATGAGCAACCAACTCAAAAATGTATTAATAGATGCATGGCCCTTGTCAGTGGACAGTAAAACGCTAACAAACTCAGATCTCTGCATGCTTTTTGGCAGGGCCGGCGTCAGCACCCGGCGCACCTGGGCAAATGCTGGGGCCCTAGAGAGAGAGGGGGGCCCACTCATGCTGTCATAGATACAGCTGGGAGAGCAGAGCAGGAGAACATGCTCTCTCCGCCCACAAAGTCACTGCTGGCTGCGTTCTCTTAACCCCTATGTGCCAGCTCTGACACAAGCATCTTCTCACTCAGTCAGTGCAGCCAGGCAGGCACACATAGGGGTTAAGAGAAGGCAGCCAGTGTGACATTGTTTGTGGGTGGAGAGAGCACGTTCTCTACTCTGATCTCCGCCCCTGGCTGGCTGCAGTGCTGAGCTTATCATGCAGATTCCGGAGGAGCTCCTACCAGTGCCTGAGTGAGTGCAAAGGTATCCAGCAGTGATTGCAGTTGGCCTTATGGCTCAGTCTGCTGCTGTCTGTCTCCGCTGTGGGTGATGTCTGGAGGAGCAGCTGGTGGGGTGCAGCCTGCAACCTGCAGCCACCCAGCTCTCCCAGAATACATGCATGCTGCACCAAACCTGCACCAGTGGGGTAGGAAGAAGCTTAACCCCTTCCCATCTGTATGAAGGTTATTGCTAAACCTTAAAGATAACAATCTGACCCGCATAATTGGGGTTAACCAGATGCCAGGAGGAAGGGGAGCTGCTGCCATGGATAAAACTGAGCTGTGGGCTGTACGTTGGAGCCCCGTGGCCCCAGGCTGGTGACTGGAGGGACTCTGCTCAGTGCTGGCATGTGGGTGATTTCTGCTCCGGAGTCTCAGCTTCTCTCCTCCAGGTCACACTGTGCTGTCACAGCAACATTGGTTGTGTCTGTCCAGGTCCCAGCAGCTGCCACTGCTCCCACCACGGACATGGCATCACTTAACCCTTCCCCTGCAGCCACCGGCAACAAATCCACATTATTCCTTGATTAAATCAGGTTCCAACCCAATAGAGGAGCAGACATTTCCTGCTGCCATTAGGGTCCGGGAGGGGGTGACCTGTGACATTGGCTGCCCTGCTACTCTGTAGTGGGGGGTGACAAGTGTAACATGGGGTAACGATGAAGGAGAAATGCACAGGATAATAGTGAGCGTGACAGAGGGCAGTGTATGGTATGGAGCAGTCAGGGGGTGGGCTGCAGGATCCCCCCATACTGTACATGACTGCTCGGGACAGGGAGGCGTTTAATGAGCTTCTAATGACGGGGCACTAATTGGGTCATTAGGGTTTGTGGAAAGGATTCAGTATCAGGTCCCTCATTAATGCCCGAGCCGCCTGTTACTTTGTAGCACAGATCTGTTAGGGCCGCAAAACCAAACAACGTTGTTTACGTAGAAAAGTCTTTGTTTCATAGAAAAACTCAAAACAGAAAAGATTTTCTGATACAACAACGCCCTGCTCACGACACTGCACAGCACCTCTCCTGTATATATACACTGCACAGCACCTCTCCCCCTGTATATATACACTGCACAGTACCGCTCCTCCTGTATATATACACTGCACAGCACCTCTCCTGTATATATGCACTGCACAGCACCTCTCCCCCTGTATATATATACACTGCACAGCACCTTTCCTGATGTATATATACACTGCACAGCACCTCTCCTGTATATATACACTGCACAGCACCTCTCCCCCTGTATATATATACACTGCACAGCACCTTTCCTGATGTATATATACACTGCACAGCACCTCTCCTGAATATATACACTGCACCTTTCCTCCTGTCCTATATATATACACTGCCCAGCACCTTTCCTCCTGTATATATACACTGCACAGCACCTCTCCCCCTGTATATATACACTGCACAGCACCTTTCCTCCTGTATATGTACACTGCACAGCACCTCTCCTGTATATATACACTGCACAGCACCTTTCCTCCTGTATATATACACTGCACAGTACCACTCCTCCTGTCCTGTATATATACACTGCAGAATTTACAGTAGCTGTCACTCATGTAAGAAGTGAAATCTGGCATTGTACTATACATTTCTCTGCCGTATCTGTGCATCATAAATCGGGGTATGTGTTAAAGGGAAGGGGGCCCACTGAGACTCTTTCGCCCATGGCCCTCGAAAACCTGGAGCCGGCCCTGCTTTTTGGTTTACTTCTAAGATGAGCATTGGGGATGTTCTACATCAGTGGCGGACAAGTAGCCTATGCAGCTACACAGGAGCCCAGGGGGGAGAGTGGCCCTTCACAACTACATTTTCCAAAGTGACTAGCTTTATTACCTAGGCCTCACTGGTTGGTAGTGATTAGTAAAAAAAATGCGCAGGACCCTGGTCCAGTTATAAGATTGGTAGTCTGTAGCCGCTGAACTAGAGTCCTTCAAACCTTCTTGGATGTGCCAGCATCCCCACAACCTCTTCTTATTACTAGGCCGGCACAATATTGTTGTTATGGTACAACACATGCATGATGTCACGCAGAGTCTAATGTGTCTGACAAGAGGCTCCATGATGCTGGCAGGTAGGTGGAGGTTTACGGGGCTCAGCACTGGTGGCCACTGACCACTGATATGGATGCTGGACGTAGGGTCCTGGAAATGTTTTATTCAACTCTACTAGGTAGGTTATGGCCCTAGGAAGCTAAAAGTTCCATTTGAAAAGGGATGGAGCTTACCATTTTTGCAGGTGGAGTATAATGGCTGGGGTGGAGCTTTTCAACTGAAGAATTGATCTTATCCAAGATCAACACTGGACATGGTAAGTAATCATATCAATGCGAACCTATATAAGGTCAAAAATAGGGGCATTTCAATTAACCAAAATATAAACAAAATGGAAGCTAGTGTAGAGATAACATAACAAGCTTTATTAATTATGCAAACTGACATACATAATAAAATCAGTAAAAATCAAGAAGGGTGAATAAAGTACAGAGATCCCTCCCGCCCAAGACCCACACACACGCGGTAGATGTGCTAAGCATAAATGTAAGAAATACTTATATATTAATGACCATGTGGACCCAGATTAACCCCTTCATGACCGTGGGAATTTTCATTTTTCCGTGTTCGTTTTTCACTCCCCTCCTTCCCAGAGCCATAACTTTTTTATTTTTCCGTCAATTTGGCCATGTGAGGGCATATTTTTTGCGGGACGAGTTGTACTTTTGAACGACATCATTGGTTTTAGCATGTCGTGTACTAGAAAACGGGAAAAAATTCCAAGTGCGGTGAAATTGCAAAAAAAGTGCAGTCCCACACTTGTTTTATGTTTGGCTTTTTTGCTAGGTTCACTAAATGCTAAAATTGACCTGACATTATGATTCTCCAGGTCATTACGAGTTCATAGACACCTAACATGACTAGGTTATTTTTTACCTAAGTGGTGAAAAAAAATTCCAAACTTTGCTAAAAAAAAAAAAAATTGCGCCATTTTCCGATACTCGTAGCGTCTCCATTTTTCATGATCTGGGGTCGGGTGAGGGCTTATTTTTTGCGTGCTGAGATGACGTTTTGAATGATAGCATTTTGCTGCAGATTCGTTCTTTTGATCGCCCGTTATTGCATTTTAATGCAATGTCGCGGCGACCAAAAAAACTTAATTCTGGCGTTTCAAATTTTTTTCTCGCTACACCGTTTAGCGATCAGGTTAATGCTTTTTTTTAGTTGATAGATAGGGTGATTCTGAACGCGGCGATACCAAATATGTGTAGATTTGATTTTTTTTTTATTGATTTATTTTGATTGGGGCGAAAGGGGGGTGATTTAAACGTTTATATTTTTTTATTTTTTTCACATTTTTTTTACTTTTTTTTTTACTTTTGCCATGCTTCAATAGCCTCCATGGGAGGCTAGAAGCTGGCACAGCACGATCGGCTCTGCTACATAGCAGCGATCTGCTGTTCGCTGCTATGTAGCAGAAAATCAGGTGTGCTGTGAGCGCCGACCACAGGGTGGCGCTCACAGCTACCGGCGATCAGTAACCATAGAGGTCTCAAGCACCTCTATGGTTACAATGTACAAGCATGGCCGACCTCCGATGATGTGACGGATGCGGTAGTTAAATGCCGCTATCTGCGTTTGACAGCGGCATTTAACTAGTTAATAGGCGCGGGCGGATCACGATTCTGCCCACTCCTATTACGGGCACATGTCAGCTGTTCAAAACAGCTGACATGTCCCGGCTTTGATGCGGGCTCACCGCCGGAGCCCGCATCAAAGCGGGGCTTCGGACCTCGGATGTACTATCCCATCCGAGGTCAGAAAGGGGTTAATTCACAACGCAGATGATGGTAAGTATACAGTGCTGGTCACCATTATGGGCACCCCTTCATTTTTTTCATAGGCTGTACAATAACTCCAGAAATAAATGGAAGTGTACCAAAGTTACAGTTGTGCTCAAAAGTTTACATACCCCGACAGAATTTTTGCTTTCTTGGCCTTTTTTCAGAGATAATGAATGATAACACCAAAACTTTTTCTCCACTCATGGTTAGTGGTTGGGTGAAGCCGTTTATTGTCAAACTACAGTGTTTTCTCTTTTTAAATCATAATGAAAACCCAAAACATCCAAATGACCTTGATTAAAAGTTTGCATACTGTGGTGATTTTGGCCTGATAAAATGCACAGAAGTTGACACAAATGGGTTTGAATGGCTACTAAGGGTAACATCCTCACCTGTGACAAATGCCAGGAAAATTATTTGGGATGCAAAGAAAAACCCACAAATAACATCGGCTGAAACACAGGACTCTCTGAACACTAGCGGTGTGGCTGTTTTAAGATGCACAATAAGGAGACACTTGAAGAAAAATGGCCCACATGGTCGAGTCGCCAGACGAAAGCCAAATGATCCTGATCAAAAGTTCACATTCCCCATTGCTTAATACAGTGTATTGCCCCCTCTAATATCAATGACACCGTGAAGTCTTTTGTGGTAGTTGTGGATGAGGTTCTTTATTTTCTCAGATGGTAATGCTGCCCACTCTTTTTTGGCAAAAAGCCTCCAGTTCCTGTAAATTCCTTGGCTGTCTAGCATGAACTGTGTGCTTGAGATCTCCCCAGAGTGGCTCAATGTTATTGAGGTCAGGAGACTGAGATGGCCTCTCCAGAACTTTCACTTTGTTTTGCTGTAGCCAATGGCAGGTCGACTTGGCCTTGTGTTTTGGATTGTTGTCAAGTTGGAACATCCAACTGCTTCCCATGCGCAGCTTCCAGGCTGATGATTGCAAATTTGCCTCCAGTATTTGCTGGTAATGTGCTGCATTCATCTTTCCTTCAACCTTGACCAAATTTCCTGTGCCTTTGTAGCTCACACATCCCCAAAACATTAGCGATCCACCTCCGTGCTTTGCAGTAGGAATGGTGTTTCTTTCATCATAGACCTTGTTGACCTCTCTCCAAATGTAAGGATAATGGTTGTGGCCAAACATTTGAATTTTGGTCTCATCACTCCAAATTACCTTGTTCCAGAAGTTTTGAGGCTTGTCTCTATGCTGTTTTGCGTATTGTAGGCGAGATATTTTGTGGCATTTGCACAGTAATGGCTCCTGGCGACTCGACAATGCAACCCATTTTTCTTCAAGTGGCTCCAAATTGTGCATCTTGAAACAGCATAATTTGAAGAGGTAATCTGTGCCCAAAGATGACGCTGAGCTTGACAACCTATTTGAAAGGGAATCATCTTGCCCTAGTTGCTCTTCTTGATTCTAGTTCCTGATCGGCAAAGATCCTCTCCTATATATACATTTCTATCTCACACTAATTACATTGTAATTAGAATATGCAAGAGGGACATGGTGCTTTATAAATATTTTTCAACAGGGATTGTTTGTATGTGTCACTCATCCATGACTAAGGAATTGTATTCTGAAACGCGTCAAATGGTTTGAAGATTTTACTGTCGTTTTTGCACATGGATTTCTAATAAAATGTTGAACCGAGGCGAATGGAATGCTGACTTTCTTCTACATTTAATGAAATAAGTTAGGTTACTTGCCTTTTTCCACTGTGTTTTTTACATGTGTCTTTATTTAATTTTTGACCTACCAATGCACTAGCGGGATGCAGCAGACCCTCATGAAAAAGGCGAGAGTAGTATCCTGCTAGTACATTGGTAATCTGACCTGGTGTTGGTAAAGCTATATCTATTTTTTGTGATATGTTAAATAAAACTGCTTTGTTTTTCAGAATTATTGGTGTTTGGCTTTGACAAATCTTAATTGAATCATCAGTGGGTAGAAAAAGCAGCAGCGCCCAGTACCAGGACCAAATGTTGGCCTCAATATACAGCTCCTCATGAATCCTCTACAACATCATTCGGTAATCAGTAGGGAAAAAAAGGCAGCTCTAACCGTACCAATCTTGATACGTTATTTAATAGCGGATTTACACATAGAGGAGAAGGGGTGGAGACAATAAAAGGACTACGGCTGTTTCGTGCTGCAAGTGTTTCCACGGGTCCAAGGCAAAACGGCCGTAGTCCTTTCATTGTCTCCACCACTTCGCGCTATGTGTAATTCCATTTTTGAATAAAGAATCACAATAGGTACGGTGAGTGCTGTTTTTTTTCTTTACTAGACAAAACTTCTTTGGTATGTGTCGATTAAATGCATTTTTAGTGCAATTCCACAGTAGAAAAACTCTAATGTATATTTGTCTTCACCTGTGGATTTTCCCTCTTCAATTGCAATTCTAGGTGGAAAATTCACAAATAAAACTCGGCGTATCCGCAAGAAAAATTGACATGTTACAGATGTGAAACACGCACGGCAGAAAAGTTTACTCTGAATAAAAAGGAAACAGTGAGTAGAAGATTTCTATAAATCCCATCCACTTTATAAAACCTACAAGAGAAAAAAAAATGAGCAAAAATCCTGCTGTGACTAAGTAAAAAGCAAAAAGTGCATCTAAATAACACAGAGTTTTTAGTAATACTGTTTTTGATCAAAAATAGCATAAAAGCCATCCCACCACCACAAGGTAACTCTGATCGGGACGGTCCTACACTGTCTAATATTAAAAACCTTAGCATGTGTCAATGTTGACTTCAGTGTGAATAAGGGCAGACAACAGGACTGGGCCCAACCAGTGGAACACCAGTCTGGGGAAGCCTTATATACTGTACAATCTCTAGCTCAGAAAAGGGAGTCCACACCCCAGCTTGCACAGAATGCAATAATACAAAGAAAAAACACAACAATTGAGCTTGGCTACAAGTTGGTACACATACAGCACATAAACGCATGTTCACATTGTCCATAAAACATATAAATCCCATCCACTTTATTGGAACTGTATGATGCTGCATTTTTTTTTGCGCAGGAAAATTCTGCAGCATCAAAACTCATTGTGGACATTACATACTCCTACACGTTAAGTAGAACCATTTTTAGTGATAATCTTGCCATTTCTGTATCTGTCACTGCACCATCCTCGAGTTGTGAGCAACCTTAAGGGTTAAAGGCTAAAGGCTAGTGACCCATGCTGTGCCACTGGCCCTAAAAAAGCAGAAAAAAAGGCTACAAAAAAGTCACAAAGTAAAGAGGTTAATATTTCACTGTAAACACTTAAAAATGCCAGAAATGTAGACAATGTAACTCGTATGACGTTAATTGGAGTTTCTGGAGCACTGGAGTCGCACAATAAAACAGCTTCACTAAAGGAACGTGATCAGTGAGGTACATTTCAAGTAATATAGTAACATAGTAACATAGTTAGTAAGGCCAAAAAAAGACATTTGTCCATCCAGTTCAGCCTATATTCCATCATAATAAATCCCCAGATCTACGTCCTTCTAGTGGTCTCAACGGTTTGGCAATTGTGTGAAGGAAAAGAGCAAGTTGTACAGATATTTCGTTTTTGGAATACAGAATGAATTGAAACTGATAGAGTGTGAAAATTGAGATTTATTGAAAAGTAAGGGAAAAGAAGACTAAAAGCTAGTCCTTGGGAAAGTGGAACTAAAGTATTGGTAAGCTTCAGCAATAATGTAATGTTGGCAGCACTGCAGACGATATGTGCTGACATACATAATAATAATAATCTTTATTTATATAGCGCCAACATATTCCGCAGCGCTACATTATCTTGTACTACACAAGTCTCAGGTTCATAGATTGGGTCGGCTAAGGGTAAGGGCTCATGGACACCACAGATTTTCTTGTACAAGTGTTATCCTTGGCTTTCAGGGTTAGCACTCGTACCTATGATATTCTATAGGGCTGTGCACATGTCAGATCAAAATTAGCAATGCAAGTCTATGGGTCCGTGAAAAAATCATACTGCACACGGATGACAGTTGAGTGCAGTAAGATTTTCAGAGACTGACAGAATGAAGAAAGTAGAGAAACTTTTTTTTTTCTCGTCACATCTGAGAAAAATTGATGATTTAAACTATGGTCAGAATAATCAGACCTCTTTTCTTGAATGTGGAGAAAACGGTTTTATGGGCCAACAACCCATTTTGCCCTGTTCAAGCTTAAAAACAGCTTTAAAGAAGCAAACTACCGTCATTTTTTTTTACCTGAGGTTAAGGTAAGCCTAGCAACTATAATTTGTTCCTTTAAAGGGAACTTGACAGTAAAATCCTGCTGCTCGTGGTCCACACTCAGTATTGAAGAATGTGACAAGGAACGGCCTCGAACTTGTCATGTTAAAATGCTGTATGTGACACTACCCTTATGCTTTCATTTTATTTATACAGTTTAATTGTGTTTGTTTGTTTTTTTGCTCAGGTATGTATATATATTAAACGCCCATAAGAAAGTAAATAATGAAAACGTACCTCAATCATGCAGTATTTTGAAAAAAATTTGAAAAAAATATATCATGGTCAGTAATTATGAGTCGACTCAAAAGTGATGACAAATGCCCACCCTAAAAACAGACTGTGTCTGCAAGAAACACTAGAAAAATGTGATAAATTTGCCTTTTTAACGTGTGTGAGATGGCACTGTTAGGAAAATGTTTTTTTTTTTCCCATAAATGCAGTAGCTGCGGAGCAGATATAATGTAGATATTTATGTTAATGGCAAAAATATTCTCTTTCTCAATGTTCCTCATCCTTGCTGTGATTCTCATTGTGCAGAGCACTGAGTAGTTTGTTCTTCCCTGACATCCTACATTTAATTGTTTAATTCTTTTATTAAACCATTGAACACATCATTACCTAGATAATCTGGTTTTGCCTGTAGGGCTGACATAATTAACAGCAAATCCACTTTGATCCATTCCACTACTGGCTTCTTATATATATATATATATATATATATATATATATATATATATATATATATATATATTCATGGATATCTATGCATTTTAGTGATTCTAATGCCTCATTCAGACATTGTTTTTTTTCTTCGCAGAAAACAGATCCTTTATCATCATTTTTTTGCTGAATCCATCTTTCATTCATTTTTGGTCTGTGTTACCATAAGTGCGGCATTCAATTTTTTTCTTGCATGCAAAAAAAATCAATCAATCTTTGAAGCTTCTCCTACCCATTAAACAGTAAAAAATAGACAGCACTTGGAAAACACACAGATGTCACCTTGGTGCTATTAATTTTTTTCATGGATCCATTCACTTGAATGGGTGAGATTGATCATTGAATAAGATGAAAAAACAGACTAACAAATCTTTTTTTTTTTTTTTCGGACAGTTGATGGTACATATAGCAGATATGTAAGAAGATTTGTCACCTCACAGAATTACCTGCCATAGGTAACATTACTATCAATAGTGCAATACTAGTTATGACATACAAGGTATTGGTTCATGGTCCCCAGGTTGAGGCCACAATGTTGTTTGTTAGGCAGCACATATGCATTTTCTTACCTAGTTATAATGTTAATATTTTAATGAACATAATCATCATGTGTCATGAATAGGTGAAAATGCTATATCGCTGGGGGCAGGGGCAGACACAGACAAAAGCAAGCCCCTGTGAAAGAACACTATGTGGTCCCTTTACATTCCAATTACCCATCATAATGCACAATTACACCTGCTTTCAAGGTGGTAGTGGTCCCCTTACCTTTTGGGCCCCTGTTTGACTGCGCAGGTTGCACCAATGGTATGTCCACCCCCAGTTGGGTGTCTGAACACAGGGAATGATAGTCTGCATAGAGACTGATTCTGTATTCATACATCTCAACGGTGCTAATCCCCAACTTTGGGGAATAGGTGAACGGGCTTCCCTGTTATTGCGATCGGTGGGGGTGCCAGATGTTGGATACCATAATCTCTAGCAATTATCACCTATCCAGGATGTGGATTTGTGATAAATGCTTCTGACTGGAATATGTTACAATTAGTGATGAGCGAATAGCATTGTTGCTCTGGTCTCCCCTAGCACGCTCGGGTGATCTCCAAGTATTTGTTAGTGCTCGGAGATTTAGTTTTCGTCGCCTCAGCTGCATGATTTATGGTTGCTGGACAGCCTGAATACATGTGGGAATTCCCCAACAAACAGGCATTCTTCACATGTATTCAGCCTGTCTAGCAGCCATAAATCATGCAGCTGCGTCGACAAAAACTAAATCTCCGAGCACTAACAAATACTCAGAGACCACCCGAGCAACGAGTACCCTCGCTCATCACTAGTTACAGTTACGGATTTCCCGAGCACGCTCTGGTGATCTCCAAGTATTTGTGACTGCTCGGAGATTTAGTTTCTGTCTCTGTAGCTGCATGATTTGCAACTGCTAGACAGCTTGAATACATGTGGGGTTTCCTGTTGTGATAGGCAATTCAGTATCACAATGGACATAGCGGTCAGAGCACATACAGTGATCTGACAATAACCCAAAATAATAGAACGAGCTCTGAGACGTGGGAACTCTGCAGACCACAATCCCTAATCCTCTCCAAACAACACTAGAGGCAGCCGTGGATTGCGCCTAACTCTGCCTATGCAACTCGGCACAGCCTGAGAAACTAACTAGCCTGAAGATAGAAAATAAGCCTACCTTGCCTCAGAGAAATACCCCAAAGGAAAAGGCAGCCCCCCACATATAATGACTGTGAGTTAAGATGAAAAGACAAACGTAGGGATGAAATAGATTCAGCAAAGTGAGGCCCGACTTTCTTAACAGAGCGAGGATAGGAAAGATAACTTTGCGGTCTACACAAAACCCTAAAGAAAACCACACAAAGGGGGCAAAAAGACCCTCCGTACCGAACTAACGGCACGGAGGTACACCCTTTGCGTCCCAGAGCTTCCAGCAAAACAATTAGACAAGCTGGACAGAAAAAATAGCAAACAAATAGCAAAGAAGAACTTAGCTATGCAGAGCAGCAGGCCACAGGAATGATCCAGGGAAGAACAAGTCCAACACTGGAACATTGACAGGAAGCATGGATCAAAGCATTAGGTGGAGTTAAGTAGAGAAGCACCTAACGACCTCACCAGATCACCTGAGGGAGGAAACTCAGAAGCCGCAGTACCACTTTCCTCCACAAACGGAAGCTCCCAGAGAGAATCAGCCGAAGTACCACTTGTGACCACAGGAGGGAGCTCTGCCACAGAATTCACAACAGTACCCCCCCTTGAGGAGGGGTCACCGAACCCTCACCAGAGCCCCCAGGCCGACCAGGATGAGCCACATGAAAGGCATGAACAAGATCGGGAGCATGGACATCGGAGGCAAAAACCCAGGAATTATCTTCCTGAGCATAACCCTTCCATTTAAGCAGATACTGGAGTTTCCGTCTTGAAACACGAGAATCCAAAATCTTCTCCACAATATATTCCAATTCCCCCTCCACCAAAACCGGTGCAGGAGGGTCAACAGATGGAACCATAGGTGCCACGTATCCCCGCAACAATAACCTATGGAATACGTTATGTATGGAAAAAGAATCTGGGAGGGTCAGACGAAAAGACACAGGATTAAGAACCTCAGAAATCCTATACGGACCAATGAAACGAGGTTTAAACTTAGGAGAGGAAACCTTCATAGGAATATGACGAGAAGATAACCAAACCAGATCCCCAACACGAAGTCGGGGACCTACACGGCGTCTGCGATTAGCGAAACGTTGAGCCTTCTCCTGGGACAATGTCAAATTGTCCACTACATGAGTCCAAATCTGCTGCAACCTGTCCACCACAGTATCCACACCAGGACAGTCCGAAGACTCAACCTGTCCTGAAGAGAAACGAGGATGGAACCCAGAATTGCAGAAAAATGGCGAAACCAAGGTAGCCGAGCTGGCCCGATTATTAAGGGCGAACTCAGCCAAAGGCAAAAAGGACACCCAGTCATCCTGATCGGCAGAAACAAAGCATCTCAGATAGGTTTCCAAGGTCTGATTGGTTCGTTCGGTCTGGCCATTAGTCTGAGGATGGAAAGCCGAGGAAAAAGACAAGTCAATGCCCATCCTACCACAAAAGGCTCGCCAAAACCTCGAAACAAACTGGGAACCTCTGTCAGAAACGATATTCTCTGGAATGCCATGCAAACGAACCACATGCTGGAAGAACAATGGCACCAAATCAGAGGAGGAAGGCAATTTAGACAAGGGTACCAGATGGACCATCTTAGAAAAGCGATCACAGACCACCCAAATGACTGACATCTTTTGAGAAACGGGAAGATCTGAAATAAAATCCATAGAGATATGTGTCCAAGGCCTCTTCGGGACCGGCAAGGGCAAAAGCAACCCACTGGCACGAGAACAGCAGGGCTTAGCCCGAGCACAAATCCCACAGGACTGCACAAAAGTACGCACATCCCGCGACAGAGAGGGCCACCAAAAGGATCTAGCCACTAACTCTCTGGTACCAAAGATTCCAGGATGACCAGCCAACACCGAACAATGAACTTCAGAGATAACTTTATTTGTCCACCTATCAGGGACAAACAGTTTCTCCGCTGGACAACGATCAGATTTATTAGCCTGAAATTTTTGCAGCACCCGCCGCAAATCAGGGGAGATGGCAGACACAATTACTCCTTCCTTGAGGATACCCGCCGGCTCAGATAAACCCGGAGAGTCGGGCACAAAACTCCTAGACAGAGCATCCGCCTTCACATTTTTAGAGCCCGGAAGGTACGAAATCACAAAGTCAAAACGGGCAAAAAACAGCGACCAACGAGCCTGTCTAGGATTCAAACGCTTAGCAGACTCGAGATAAGTCAAGTTCTTATGATCAGTCAATACCACCACGCGATGCTTAGCTCCTTCAAGCCAATGACGCCACTCCTCGAATGCCCACTTCATGGCCAGCAACTCTCAGTTGCCCACATCATAATTTCGCTCAGCAGGCGAAAACTTCCTGGAAAAAATAGCGCATGGTTTCATCACTGAGCAATCAGAACCTCTCTGCGACAAAACAGCCCCTGCTCCAATCTCAGAAGCATCAACCTCGACCTGGAACGGAAGAGAAACATCTGGTTGACACAACACAGGGGCAGAAGAAAAACGACGCTTCAACTCTTGAAAAGCTTCCACAGCAGCAGAAGACCAATTGACCAAATCAGCACCCTTCTTGGTCAAATCGGTCAATGGTTTGGCAATACTAGAAAAATTGCAGATGAAGCGACGATAAAAATTAGCAAAGCCCAGGAACTTTTGCAGACTTTTCAGAGATGTCGGCTGAGTCCAATCATGGATGGCTTGGACCTTAACAGGATCCATCTCGATAGTAGAAGGGGAAAAGATGAACCCCAAAAATGAAACCTTCTGCACACCAAAGAGACACTTTGATCCCTTCACAAACAAAGAATTAGCACGCAGGACCTGAAAAACCGTTCTGACCTGCTTCACATGAGTCTCCCAATCATCCGAGAAGATCAAAATGTCATCCAAGTACACAATCAGGAATTTATCCAGGTACTCTCGGAAGATGTCATGCATAAAGGACTGAAACACTGATGGAGCATTGGCAAGTCCGAATGGCATCACTAGATACTCAAAATGACCCTCGGGCGTATTAAATGCAGTTTTCCATTCATCGCCTCGCCTGATTCGCACCAGATTATACGCACCACGAAGATCTATCTTGCTGAACCAACTAGCCCCCTTAATCCGAGCAAACAAATCAGATAACAATGGCAAGGGGTACTGAAATTTAACAGTGATCTTATTAAGAAGGCGGTAATCTATACAAGGTCTCAGCGAATCATCCTTCTTGGCTACAAAAAAGAACCCTGCTCCTAATGGCGACGATGACGGGCGAATATGCCCCTTCTCCAGGGATTCCTTCACATAACTGCGCATAGCGGTGTGCTCAGGCACGGACAAATTAAACAGTCGACCTTTTGGGAATTTACTACCAGGAATCAAATTGATAGCACAATCACAATCCCTATGCGGAGGTAGGGAATCGGACTTGGGCTCATCAAATACATCCCGGTAATCAGACAAGAACTCTGGAACCTCAGAAGGGGTGGATGACGAAATTGACAGAAATGGAACATCACCATGTACCCCCTGACAACCCCAGCTGGACACCGACATGGATTTCCAATCCAATACTGGATTATGGGCTTGTAGCCATGGCAACCCCAACACGACCACATCATGCAGATTATGCAACACCAGAAAACGAATAACCTCCTGATGTGCAGGAGCCATGCACATGGTCAGCTGGGTCCAGTATTGAGGCTTATTCTTGGCCAAAGGCGTAGCATCAATTCCTCTCAATGGAATAGGACACTGCAAGAGCTTCAAGAAAAACCCACAACGCTTAGCATATTCCAAGTCCATCAAATTCAGGGCAGCGCCTGAATCCACAAACGCCATGACAGAATACGATGACAAAGAGCAGATCAAGGTAACGGACAGAATAAATTTTTTACTGTACTGTACCAATGGTGGCAGACCTAGCGAACCGCTAAGTGCGCTTAGGACAATCAGAGATAGCATGAGTGGAATCACCACAGTAGAAACACAGCCCATTCAGACGTCTGTGTTCTTGCCGTTCAACTCTGGTCATAGTCCTATCGCACTGCATAGGCTCAGGTTTAATCTCAGGTAATACCAAATGGTGCACAGATTTACGCTCACGCAAGCGTCGACCGATCTGAATGGCCAAAGACATAGACTCATTCAAACCAGCAGGCATAAGAAATCCCACCATGACATCCTTAAGGGCTTCAGAGAGACCCTTTCTGAATATAGCTGCCAGCGCAGATTCATTCCATTGAGTGAGCACGGACCACTTTCTAAATTTCTGGCAATATACCTCTATCTCATCCTGAGCCTGACAAAGAGCCAGCAAATTTTTTTCTGCCTGATCCACTGAATTAGGCTCATCGTACAGCAATCCAAGCGCCAGGAAAAACGCATCGATATTACTTAATGCAGGATCTCCTGACACAAGAGAAAATGCCCAGTCCTGAGGGTCGCCACGCAAAAAAGAAATGACGATCCTAACCTGTTGAACTGGGTCACCAGAGGAGCGAGGTTTCAAAGCCAGAAATAGTTTACAATTATTTTTGAAACTCAGAAATTTAGTTCTATCTCCAAAAAACAAATCTGGAATAGGAATTCTCGGTTCAAACAAAGAATTCTGAACCACAAAATCTTGAATATTTTGAACTCTTGCCGTGAGCTGATCCACACATGAAGACAGACCTTTAATGTCCATTGCTACACCTGTGTCCTGAACCACCCAAATGTCTAGGGGAAAAAAAAGGCAAAACACAGTGCAAAGAAAAAAAAATGGTCTCAGAACTTCTTTTTTCCCTCTATTGAGAATCATTAGCACTTTAGGCTTCCTTTACTGTTGTGATAGGCAATTCAGTATCACAATGGACATAGCGGTCAGAGCACATACAGTGATCTGACAATAACCCAAAATAATAGAACGAGCTCTGAGACGTGGGAACTCTGCAGACCGCAATCCCTAATCCTCTCCAAACAACACTAGAGGCAGCCGTGGATTGCGCCTAACTCTGCCTATGCAACTCGGCACAGCCTGAGAAACTAACTAGCCTGAAGATAGAAAATAAGCCTACCTTGCCTCAGAGAAATACCCCAAAGGAAAAGGCAGCCCCCCACATATAATGACTGTGAGTTAAGATGAAAAGACAAACGTAGGGCTGAAATAGATTCAGCAAAGTGAGGCCCGACTTTCTTAACAGAGCAAGGATAGGAAAGATAACTTTGCGGTCTACACAAAACCCTAAAGAAAACCACGCAAAGGGGGCAAAAAGACCCTCCGTACCGAACTAACGGCACGGAGGTACACCCTTTGCGTCCCAGAGCTTCCAGCAAAACAATTAGACAAGCTGGACAGAAAAAATAGCAAACAAATAGCAAAGAAGAACTTAGCTATGCAGAGCAGCAGGCCACAGGAATGATCCAGGGAAAAACAAGTCCAACACTGGAACATTGACAGGAAGCATGGATCAAAGCATTAGGTGGAGTTAAGTAGAGAAGCACCTAACGACCTCACCAGATCACCTGAGGGAGGAAACTCAGAAGCCGCAGTACCACTTTCCTCCAGAAACGGAAGCTCCCAGAGAGAATCAGCCGAAGTACCACTTGTGACCACAGGAGGGAGCTCTGCCACAGAATTCACAACAGTTTCCCTAGCAACCAGGCAACCCCACATGTACTCAGGCTGGCTAGCAGCCGTATATCATGCAGCTGCGAGGGCAAAAACGAAATATCTGAGCAATAAAAAATACACGGAGATCACCCGAGCGTGCTTGGGAAAACCAGAGCAACAATTATAGTCGCTCATCACTAGTTACAATCCATGTGTAAACATACATATATGAAAAAGTCCTGATAATCTACTTTATAATTGTGAAGGGGTTAAAGGGAATCTGTCGCCTCGTTTTTAAGTATTAAACTGGCCCCAGTGTGTTGTTAGTGATGCAATGTGCATCACTAATATGTTTTGTCAAAGAAAAGCTCCATGTATTAGGTTTAAAAAACAATACATCATGGCAACCATGTAGTAAATCCCGCTCGTGCGCACTGCCCATCCGCTCCTCCGGCGCACAGAATGGAGGGAACACAACAGCATGTATAGCATCATGTAGCCACTGACTGAAGGGCCACCCCTATGACTGAAAAAAAAGGTTTGTGAGGGAATCCCCTAATGATATAAAGTGTTTTCTAAACCTCATACCTGGAGTTTTTCTTTGGCAAACACATATTAGTGATGCACATTGTAAAACTAACCGCACACTGGGGCCAGTTTAATAGCTAAAAACGAGGTGACAGGTTCCCTTTAAATAGACGGGGTATATAATTACTCACTGCTAGATTCGTCCTTTATTATTGGAAAATGTCCAACCTCTAAAGAACAATTTGGCAAAATGGCTTGCAGGAAATTGCAAATCATCCTACCAGCAATAACATTACAGCGGTGAGAAGGTTAATCCTCAGAAACAGAAAGGCCACACATTATATAGAAACCGTGTAATCAGCTAATGGATGAATTTCATTGAAAAGATTGCTGAAAATGTAGATAGTGCTCCTCTTAGCGTAGCGGTGATATACTGTGCATGATGACGTTGATATGACTGTGGTCTTCGATCTGACGATAGCTGTGACTAATGGAGTGATGTCCGCGGAGATTTTCTTTTGATGAGAATTCATGGAATTTGGAACTCAATGGAGAAACTGTAAAACCTGTAACCAGGATTTCCTCTTAGATATAATAGATATTCCTCCAGATATAATATATATGATTTGTACATTTTCATAAAAAAGTACGGTAATACAAAGTAATAAAGTAAAAAAGTAATATAAATCTAAGAAAACCAACAATGAATTTCATGAATCTTCATGAGGTATACTATGCTGGAGCTTCAAGTACACTATGCATAAAAAAACTACAGAATGATAAGCCCCTGTGACGAATAGTGGAAGGGGCCCATGGGATCGTGCTGCCCTCCCCCATCTTCTGTCACTCAGTTCTGTGTAGCCTTCAGCTCCCTCTTCCCCTCTCTCTCTTCTTTCTTTCTCTTTTATAAGGTTTTATTCTGATTTTGTTAGTCTTCTTCACAGAGTCATGTGTATGAAAATCTCTTTGTCAACAAGATTCTCGTTGGCTGTGCAGTATTTGGCGGACTCAGTGCGCTCTGGCTACCTGAGCAGTTTACCTCAGGATCACGAAGAGGAGCATCGTCCCACCCTCGCGCCCCCTTTTAATTCTTATTAAAATGTGTTGCGCTGTTTATCTGTGGGTGGTCGCCCAGCTAATGCAGGCTGGACATTTTGGTTTTTATAAGTTTTAATATGTTATTTATTGGTTTTGAAATCTATTGAAGGTTTATGAAGCAGCATTTTAGTGCAAAATTCTGTATTGTGTTCTAGTCTTTATTTAATTGGTTTGGAGGGTTGGCGGCTACGTTCCCATGTGATAGACAATCAGGATGTGTCGAAGAGATGAAAAAAAAAATGCTGACCTGTTCATTTAGGGCTTCATTCAGACATCCATGTAAAAAACACAGTCTAAGTACTATCAGCGTTCTGGATCAGAGTTTCATCTGTGTTTGGTCAGTGTTGGTGCTCTTCATCAATGTTTCATCAGTGATTTTTCACATATGGATAAATAAAAAAAATTACAATGCTTCTCATATTCATTGCACATGAACTTTCACTGACCTATAGACCTACAGTATATTGGCACTTTTCATCAATAATATCGGTAAATATATATTTCACAGATATATCTCTGTGATTTTTGCATGTCCACCCAGAACGGACGTGTGAACAACCCCAAAGATTTTAATGAGTATGTGTTTTATTCATAAAAATCACGGACAGAACACGTGGACACGGAAAGTGGCCTTAGGAAACAAGGAATAATTCTATTATTAGGAGCAACATAATAATTATCATGATTGCTACTTCCGCTGCAGAAGGTGCCTTAGATATTGATCGAGGCAAGCTGCGCTGTCCAACCAATCCTTTGCAGAAGTTATTGCCATTAGGCCCCTTTCACACATCAGTTTTTTGCCGTCAGTCACAATCCGTAGGCTCGACGGATTGACGGATCTGTCGCAGATTGCGAAAAACTGATGTGACAGATTCGTTTTGTAAATGGATCTGACTAGCGGATCTGGCTAATTAAATAAATTGGAGCATGCTCAGTTAAAAAAAAGGAATCTGTTGCCGGATTCCGTCATTTGACAGATTCAGCGCACATAGGCTTCCATTCGAGCAAACTAATTTTTCAACATACACAAAAAACGTTACTTTGTCCGTCGTCTCCAGCCGCTGGACAAACAATTTTTGACGGATCCGGCGAATGACGGGTGAAACATGAGGCCATCCATCGCAATGCGTCGCTAATACATGTCTATGAGAAAAAAACAGATCCGGTGGCATCAGTCGCCGGATTCATTTTTTTTTCAAAATTTGATGGTTGCGACCGATAGCAAAAAACTGATGTGTGAAAGGGGCCTAAGGGAGATATGCTTAATATCTTTGTTCTATCCCTTATTCTGGTGTATAGTGTTTCTATTGCTTTGCTGCTGTCTACTAGCTATTGTTATTATATGCTTTCATGTACTGTATTGTAGCTGTAACTTCCCACCATGCTTCTCTCTCTCTCTCTCTCTCTCTGTCTGTAACTCCTCCGATCTTGTTTCCTCACATCCTGTTCTTTTTGATCAGGGCCATCCTGACAAAAATGTCCATCTGAGCTGGAGAGGGAATTTTCTTTCCTCCATCCTTATTCCTCATTAGTGTTCCTTCATCTTCCTTAGACATCTCTCCCTCACCATTTCTCAATAAACTACTTAGACGTTTGTCCACTGCTTCTTCCTTCCTGTATTAACTACATGCATAGTCTGGCAAGAGAGGAGAGGATAGCAAGTAACCTATCTACAGTACCTTTGCTTGTACAGAGATCCATGGTCTCATCATTCAGACACATTTCACCTATGTACATCTGTGGCAGAATATGAGCAACTGGAATCACACAGATTTCTCAAGGAAAAATACAAAACAGTAAAGGACAAAAAAAGTGGAGAATGTGATGGTTCAAGAAAAGAGGAAAAATGAAGCAAGGTTCCATTGTTGGTTCTTTAGAGAACAGTTTCCATGATGAGCTTTGAGTGAGTTTTTGAGGCTGCATATTTTCAATATCTTACAGCCTCAGTGGTTGGGATTGATAAATAGTTTATGCTCATTGTGCTTTTTTTTATTACGCAGTGTAAACTGATCTGCGGCGCATGTTTCAAATCTGCAATGTCAATTTCTCTGGCAGGTACGCTGAGTTTTGTGTATGAATGTTCTAGAGAAAGAGTTCTAAGAAATATTGTTTCTCCTTGTGGAGAGTGACATGATAAGCATGTCGAGGTGAGGAGACTTAAAGCCGCAATGCTCCTCTGGGAAATATGCATCTTCAGAGAGGAAGAGGACTAGAACTCTAGTGCCACCTATTGGAAGTAGCAATCCTAACAGTCAATGTCGACCCTTTAACGAGCCTTGTCACAACCAGATCTCCACTTTGCACTGACGAGGGGCAGTACCCCGAAACACAGTGTCTGCAACTTGAGATCTGGTTTGGCTATTATCCTAAGTCATGTGACAAGGCTCGTTAAAGAGTCGACATTGACTGTTAGGATTGCTACTTCCAATAGGTGGCACTAGAGTGCTAGAGAAAGAGTAACATCCATAAGACATCTCCAGTGAGATGTCTCCTCTCACAAATGCACACATGGAGAAGAGCTGACACTTAAATTCCTTTTGAAGTATAATTATACTTGGAACATCTGGGATTAATTAATCCTAGAAACAGAGAAACCAATTAACATAGGGGAAATAGGAAAAGAGATAACTCTTTAACCTCTTTTTAGGCAGAGACCCCCTGCCATGGACAGGTGATTAAAGCAGGATATTATGGGAACATGGCCAAAGAGTCTAAGATTTGTAGATTCAGGAAGCACGGTCTCATTTGTTCCATGGTAGCTCTTCCTTCAATCAAAAGATCCTGATGAAAATGTCCAGCCTTGGTGTCTCCATTGTTCAGATAGGAATATTGGGTTCTGTGTCGATGAGATATTTATGAGATATGGATTTTCATCATTGTAGCGAAGGGACGGACATGACGCATTCCCTCACATCGCCATGGGGCCACTAGAATCCTTCCAATTGAATAACGGTCTGATATCCAGGGCATATTTAGTCCCTAATTAATGGTAAAATTGTGATAAAAAATAGGATGTCAGTATCGAACGCCTGGAACCTAAAGAGGCAAAGATATCTTGCAAGTTAGGGATTTCATAAAATCGTCAAGAGCTGAGAACATTCCATAAATCCACATGAGGACATAAAAGGGAGTTATATGGTCATAACTTAGGAGCTAATAATAAAAGCAGTATCTGGATCTGGATCAATTGTCAGTACCTAGGAAGATATAGTTTGCTGTGGAGGTTCTGTCCATTTCCCTTCGCTAAGCTCTGAACCATTTCTGTGACCAAGTTTAGCAATTTTCTTGTTTATCATTTTATTTTATGTAAACGTATATGCAGTTTTGTCCCATTTTGTATTATCTTGTATATTTCTTATACCCACTGCCTATCCATCTGGATTAAATATAAAATGTAATAGTTCTGTTTCTCTTGTTCTGTAAACCGTACCTCGGAGCCATACGCTAAATGCATCCAATTGGCCTGTAAAACGATTGATGGTAGCAGCTGATAATCTTTATTGGGTTATTGTGGAGTTGGCAGTGACCATACCGAGGTGTACATATATTTCATGTGTTGGAATCGGTTGTGGCTATATAATATGCTCACTGTGCATTCCCCAATAATCGGCCTAGTAGTGGAAACAGCTATGGCCTCCTCCATTAATCGGTAGTCAATTGCGTAATTGGGCTGTGACTAACAGGTAACATCGGGTGGATCTGTGTAACCCACCGGCTATGATCCTTGACAATGGATTTTCTACATAGATTTCCATTAAATGCGGAAAATCCGCAGGCGTAAATATCGAATGTAATCTGCACATAACTGTATCAATAAAGCCAAATACCAGAGAGTATCAAAACCAAGGCAGATTAAAATATGAAACACAAAAAAGAGACAAAAACCGGCTAGTCAAAAACATGATAAAAATGCATGCAAAAAAATGCAAGTAACCTAATTTAGCTAATGGGTGTGGAAATGCTGCAGAAAATCTGCAACATCAAAAACTCACCAAATACTCATCATGGGAATTTAGCTTAACCTCTTTCACACTTCAGTTGTTTGGCGTCAGTCTAAAACCGCCATTTTCCTCAAATAACGGATCCGTCAATTTTTTTTGACGGATCCGTTATTTTCCCATAGACTTGCATTAGTGACGGATTGTGACGGATGGTCGTCCGTTCCATCCGCCATGCGACGGATCCGTCGAAATTTGGCGGACGTTTTCTGAAAATAGATGGACATTGAAACGTTTTTTGTCAACGCCGAAATGGCGGATCGCGACGGATCCGTGGCGTCCACCATTCCATAGAATGGCCGCCTATGGGCGATGGATCCGCCGCAACCGTTTTTTCGGCGGATCCGTCGCCCCAATCCGTTTTTTCAATTGCGCATGCTCCAAAAAGTAGATACTTTTCCCAGACAACCCCCAAGTAACGGATCCGTCAAAAAAAGGATCCGTTAGAACCGTTTTCTCAACAATTGTGACGGATCCGTCAATCGGTCACTATGTCGGTAGTGACTGACGCCAAACAACTGAAGTGTGAAAGGGGCCTAAGGGGAAGAACACAACTGAAAGAATGGAAAACCCAAAATAATGAATAGAAAAACATTGTTAATAGAATTCTAAATTTATCTAAAAAGCATTTAATAACACAGGAATATGACTACTCAGCAATGGTCTTAACTGTGTTCTGCAAGCTAGATGTGACCTGTTTTCATGGATTTTCATCCATTTGGGAGTAGATTCAAATACCATACATTTTTTAAGAATAATGATTGAAAACAGAATTGAGTATAAACATGGAGGAATGCTCGGATGTCAACCTGCTGGACTTCTTATATTAAAGTGGACAGAACAGAGAGATGTTAGTACAGGAAAGATTACGGACCTCCAATCAGCAAATATGCCCTCCGTAGATAAAACATCACTCAGTATGATGGCCCCCAATGGCAGCCCCCATTCAGTTTGATGGCCCTACATCTCCCCGCTCAGCATGATGTCCCCACTGCCTTGACCCCCACTCAGTATGAAGGCCCCTAATGCCAGCCCCACATTCAGGATGATGGTTCCAAATGCCAGTACTTCCCTACACCGTATGATGTCCCCCAGGTCGCGCTCCACTCAGTATGATGGCCCCGCAACCCAGCCTCACTCAGTATGATGGCCCCCAATGTCAGCCCCCGCTGACTGTGATGACCCCCACTGCCATATCTCCACTCAGTATGATGGCCCTTAATGCCAGCCCCACACTCAGTATGATGATTCCAAATGCCAGTGCTTCCCTACACAGTATGATGTTCCCCTCAGGACACCACCCACTCAGTATGATAGCCCCGCAGCCCATTCTCACTAAGTATGATGGCCCCCAATGTCAGCGCCCACTGACTATGATGACCCCCACTGCCAGATCCCCACTCAGTATGATGGCCCTTAATGTCAGCCCCACACTCAGTATGATAGCCTCCAATGTCAGCACCCCATTCAGTATGATGGCTCCACAGCCTCTACTTAATAAGAGGTTCCTCACAACTTCCCCACTCAGTAAGATGTCGCCACACCCTACTCCCCACTCTGTATGAGTGTTACCACAGCTATTGACATTAAAAAATGAAAAAATAGACACTACTAACTTTGCCCCATTCCAGTGGCATCATTGTGCCTGCAGTGCAGAGTTTCAGAGTCACAGGCACACTTAATAGTGGATCATGGAGCTTTTTGATGTATACTGATATTATACTATATATACAGTTAGATCCAGAAATATTTGGACAGTAACAAGTTTTGGCATTTCAGCTTTTTACCAAAACACATTCAAGATGCAGATATATAATATGGGCTTAAAAAGCAGACTTTAACCCCTTCAAGATGGAGTTCTTTCTCATTTTTGCGTTTCTGTTTTTTGAACCAATTCCCCTCAAAGCCACAAAGTTTTTATTTTTCTGTCAATATGGCCATGTGAGGGCTTGTTTTTTGCGGGACAAGTTGTACTGTTGAACAATACCATTGGTTTTACCATATAATGTACTCAAAAACGGGAAAAAAAATTCAAGTGCGGTGAAATTGCAAAAAAAGAGCAATTCCACAACATTCTTTTTGGATTATTTTTTTTACCATGTTCACCAAATGCTAAAACTAACCTGCCATTATGATCCTCCAGGTCATTACAAGTTCATGGACACCAAACATGTCTAGGTTCTTTTTTGTCTAAGTGGTGAAAAAAAATCCAAAATTTGTAAGTTTGTTAAAAAAAATAATAAATCTGTCATTTTCCGAGACCCGTAGCGGCTTCATTTTTCATGATCTCGCGTTGGGTGAGGCTTATTTTTTGTGTGCCGAGCTGACGTTTTTTAATGATACCATTTTGGTGCAGATATGATCTTTTGATTGCCCGTTATTGCATTTTAATGCAATGTTGTGGCGACCAAAAAAACATGTCTGGTGTTTTGAAGGTTTTTCTCGTTATACTGTTTAGTGATGGGGTTAATTCTTTTTTATTATATCTGCCCTCAGTCACTGGCTTTACCATTCTGGCGGAGAAAATTGCGCGGGAGCCCACGCCAATTTTTTCCACGATTTAACCCTTAAATTTAATATCTAGAGCGCCCAAATTTTGCACATATGGAATTTTTTTGGAATATGCAAAAAAAAGCGGATATGAGATAGTTTACTGTATGTAAACCATGTCTCATATCATGTCGGGTTTGGGAAGGAGATAGCAAAAGCCGGCAATTGAATTACCGGCTTTTAAGCTATCTCGTGCTGGATGAAATATTAATATATATATATATATATATATATATATATATATATATATACTGTAGGTGTCTCCCTGACATATATATATATATATGTATATATACCTATTCTATGTGTATATATCTACTCTAACCTGTCAGTGTAATTTTACTGTACACTGCGCTGAATTACCGGCTTTTCAAAGGACAGCAGTGTGTTAAAATCGGACTGCAATACGGATGTCATACGGATGTTGCGATAAAAAAATCGCATGACACTCACATACGTTACATCCGTTTTTTCGGTCCGTAAATCGGACCTTTTTTTTCTCACAAGTGGAAAAGAGGCCTTTGTAAGCCAAAAACAGGAGTGGAGCAAATAGAGGAAAAGTATAATAGAAACATATGCACCACTTCTGTATTTATCACCCACTTCTGGTTTTGGCTTAGAAATACTGATGTAAAATACTGACCAAATACTGCTAGTGTGACGGCAGCCTAACACGGTACCAAGATATATATCTTTCTAGTATTTGTTCAGTATTTTATATCAGTGTTTGTAATCCAAAATCAGAAGTGGAACAATCATAGGAAAAGTATAATAGAAACACATCACCACTTCTGCATTTTTCAACCACTTCTGGTTTTGGATAACAAATACTAATGAAAAATACTGACCAAATACTGAACGTGTGAATGTGGCCTAACGTGCATAATACTTTTGACTAGAGTTGAGCGACCTTGACCTTTTTAGAGTCGAGCCGGGTTTCGCGAAACCCGACTATCTCAAAAGTCGGGTCGAGTGAAATCGGCCGATTATGACGTAAAGTCGGGATCGACCGAAACACGAAACCCAATGCAAGTCAATGGGGCAGCATAGTCGGCAGTGAGTGGGGGCCAGGAAAACACCTAGAGTGCCCATTTTAATGTCAAAACCATCCATTCTTCTTAATGAAGCTTGTCAAGCGTAATTTACCTTATAATAATTGGAAGGCATTTGAAATTGGGGGTCATTTGGCTAAAGTTGTGGTGGGTAGGGCTGGTTCAAGTAATTAGTGGGCCCAGGAAATCTGGACCACGTCACGGCAGTGGAGCAGGGAGAGGTAAGTATTTCAACTTTGCAAGTGCTGTGAACCTGAGCAAGCAGGGGGGGCCCACTCGTTGGCATTGGCACTGGCACAGGGCCCCTCAAAGTACAGCGGTGTGTTTGCACGGCAGGGGGCGCCTCCCACCGGCAGCAACACTTTTGCGTACTATGAGAGGCCCTGTGCCAGTGAAGTCGCCAACTAGTATTCCTCCCCCCACCTGATGAAGGAACCTGCACTTTCATCTGCACCTTCCTCTTTGTCCCCGTGTAAGGTGGTATGGTATGCGGGAAGAGCAACCTGACTTTCAGCAGGGTCACAATGTTGTTGTGTAGCGTGCACGGGGAATGTTGCGTTATGGGTCAATCTACCAGCAGACTCATCTATCACTGGCTGGGCAATGGGCAGGATGAGGAGGAAACACAGATATAGGCCCAAAGAATAAAGTTGGCCAAATGCAGTTCAAAATTGGTAACACAGGAATAACCAGGGGGCATTGCAGTGGAGGACAACTGGAATGAGAGGCTGACACAGAGAGTAGGCCCAAATCAGTAAGTAGTCGAAATGCAGTTCAAAATTGGCAACCGTAGTAAAAAGGCGGCACAGCTTTGTTCAGTGGAGGAGAACAGCAAGGAGTGGCAGACACCGATAGTAGGCCCCAACCCAACTAGTAGGCCAAATGCAGCCTAACATTAACAACTACTTAACGAGCGCCTGAAAACGGAATTTCAGGACAGGAAACCAGGAGAACAGCAAGGAGCGGCAGACACTGTTAGTAGGCCCCAAACCAACTAGTACGCCAAATGCAGTTGTTCCATTTAACCACAATTTAACGAGAGCCTGAAGATAGAAGCTCAGGAAAGGCAACCTGGAGAACACCTTGGAGTGGAACACACCATCTCTCTCCACCCCATACCCATTTTGTAGGCCTAATGCAGTGTAGTTTTCTACAACTACTAAACGAGAGTCGGAAGATCGAAGCAATGGCGAGGAAACCTGGAGAACACCTTGGAGTGTAACACACCATCTCTCTCCACCCCATAGCCAATTTGGAGGCCTAATGCAGTGTAGTTTCCAACAACTACTAAACGAGAGCATTAAGATCGAAGCTCTGGAAAGGCAACCTGGAGAACACCTTGGAGTGTAACACACCATCTCTCTCCACCCGATACCCATTTTGTAGGCCTAATGCAGTGTAGTTTTCTACAACTACTGAACGAGAGTCGGAAGACCGAAGCAATGGCAAGGAAACCTGGGGAACACCTTGGAGTGTAACACACCATCTCTCTCCACCCCATACCCAATTTGTAGGCCTAATGCAGCCTACTTTCTGACAACTACTAAACGAGAGCATGAAGATCGAAGCTCAGGAAAGGCAACCTGGGGAACACCTTGGAGTGTAACACACCCTCTCTCTACACCACGGAAGGGCTGATTCTTAGGAAGGAAGGCTGTCGGAAAGAAGCAGGGCGCGTCCGAGTGTGATTATATTCTTATTAGGTATATACTCACCCTCGGACGCGCCCTGCTTCTTTATTTGTAATGAATGTTTATTTGCAATGTGGTTTTGACTTACTCTATTTTTTTGGTAAATAATGATTTTATTATTTTCATTGTTTTGCATCTTCTTGGCAATAATATAAAGAAGACGCGACAGGACAACACTCGGTGGATGCCATATCTGTGTTTTAAATTGAAAAAAACTTTCAGTTAACTACTTGCAGGAGAAAGTTATTGTAGCTGGTGGCCATTTTTAGTACTGTACCAGATTTTTGTTGTATGTGTTTGTTTTTAATGTTAAAATGTCTGCATTTGATATCTCTCCAGTATTTTCTTTTTTATAAGCAAAATACTTATTTTTATATTTTCTGATGTTGGTTCAAGGGGTACACGGGCAGCAGTAGACAGGTCAGTGGAGGCCTAGTGGAAGGAGGGACCGCAGACAGGCTTCGAAGGCCTAACATAATAAATTGGGCTGGCTGTAGGCAATTTAAAATTTGTTCCAGGGGAACACGGGCAGCAGTGGCCTGGTCTGTGTAGTAGTAGTGGAAAGAACGGGCCGCAGACAGGCTTCGAAGGCCTAACATAACAAAAATTGGGATGTAGGCAATTTACAATTGGTTCCAGGGGAACACGGACAGCAGTAGACAGGTCAGTGGAGGCCTAGTGGAAGGAGGGACCGCAGACAGGCTTCGAAGGCCTAACATAATAAATTGGGCTTGCTGTCGGCAATTTTAAATTGGTTCCAGGGGAACACGGGCGGCAGTAGCCAGGTCAGTGTAGTAGTAGTGGAAAGAACGGGCCGCAGACAGGCTTCGAAGGCCTAACATAACAAAAATTGGGCTGTAGGCAATTTAAAATTGGTTCCAGGGGAACACGGGCAGCAGTAGACAGGTCAGTGGAGGCCTAGTGGAAGGAGGGACCGCAGACAGGCTTCGAAGCCCTAACATAATAAATTGGGCTTGCTGTCGGCAATTTTAAATTGGTTCCAGGGGAACACGGGCGGCAGTAGCCAGGTCAGTGTAATAGTAGTGGAAAGAACGGGCCGCAGACAGGCTTCGAAGGCCTAACATAACAAAAATTGGGCTGTAGGCAATTTAAAATTGGTTCCAGGGGAACACGGGCAGCAGTAGACAGGTCAGTGGAGGCCTAGTGGAAGGAGGGACCGCAGACAGGCTTCGAAGCCCTAACATAATAAATTGGGCTGGCTGTAGGCAATTTAAAATTGGTTCCAGGGGAACACGGGCAGCAGTAGACAGGTCAGTGGAGGCCTAGTGGAAAGAGGGACCGCAGACAGGCTTCGAAGGCCTAACATAATAAATTGGGCTGGCTGTAGGCATTTTAAAATTGGTTACAGGGGAACACGGGCAGCAGTGGCCTGGTCAGTGTAGTAGTAGTGGAAAGAACGGGCCGCAGACAGGCTTCGAAGGCCTAACATAACAAAAATTGGGCTGTAGGCAATTTAAAATTGGTTCCAGGGGAACACGGGCAGCAGTAGACAGGTCAGTGGAGGCCTAGTGGAAGGAGTGACCGCAGACAGGCTTCGAAGGCCTAACATAAGAAAAATGTCAATACAATGGTATTGACAGTGCCAGGCATTGAAGGATGTCAGCGCATAGACTAAACATTGGTGGAGCTGTGAGAGAAAATTTTGCAAGTGGTAGAGCACTGTTTGAGCTGGGGGGGGGGGACTGTCTTGTGGCCGGCGGTACAGGCCCAGGGCCCCTCATATTACAACGGTGTGTCTGACGTTGGGTGCGCACCACCACCGCCAGACACTTTATTGTACTATGAGGTAAATAGTGGCAGTGCCGTCGACCAAAAGCGGGCACACCCACCTCCTCAGACAAACAGTACTCTCACGGGTGTTGGCGCCAAGTGGCGATACCACGGCCCCGTGTGGGGACTTTGGCCATTTAGGGAGGTGTTAACATGTCGGATGCTGGACAATCAGGTGCTGCAAATTATGAGATTGGAAAAGTCGTTCAGAATAGTCCACAGGCAAGACCTTTACATAGGAAAGCTAGGTGTCAGCCGGGCAAGGTGGGGCAAAAGATTTCGAAATCCAGTTGTGGTTCATTTTAATGAAGGTTAGATCATCTACATTTTGGGTAGCCAGACGAGTCCTTTTTTCTGTTAGTATTGAACCTGCAGCACTGAATACTCTTTCTGATAGGACACTAGCTGCCGGGCAAGCAAGCTCCTGCAATGCATATTCTGCCAATTCTGGCCAGGTGTCTAATTTTGATGCCCAGTAATCAAATGGGAATGACGGTTGAGGGAGAACGTCGATAAGGGATGAAAAATAGTTAGTAACCATACTGGACAAATGTTGTCTCCTGTCACTTTGAATTGATGCTGCAGTACCTGTCCTGTCTGCGGTCATAGCAAAATCACTCCACAACCTGGTCAGAAAACCCCTCTGGCCAACGCCACTTCTGATTTCTGCCCCTCTAACACCTCTGGTCTGCTGGCCCCTGCAGCTCGTGTTAGAACGATCACGGGCGCTGTGTGCAGGGAATGCCAGAAGCAAACGGTCAACAAGAGTTGATTGTTTGGTTGCTAATATTAGTTCCAAGTTCTCATGTGGCATTATATTTTGCAATTTGCCTTTATAGCGAGGATCAAGGAGGCAGGCCAACCAGTAATCGTCATCGTTCATCATTTTTGTTATGCGTGTGTCCCTTTTGAGGATACGTAAGGCATAATCCGCCATGTGGCCCAAAGTTCCAGTTCTCAAATCTGTGGTTGTGCTTGGTTGAGGGGCAGTTTCAGGCAAATCCACGTCACTTGTGTCCCTCCAAAAACCAGAACCCGGCCTTGCCGCGCCAACAATTTCCACTGGCCCCGGAAAAGCTTCCTCATTAAAAATATAATCATCCCCATCATCCTCCTCGTCCTCCTCCTCCTGTTCGCCCGCTACCTCGTCCTGTACACTGCCCTGGCCAGACAATGGCTGACTGTCATCAAGGCTTTCCTCTTCCTCAGCTGCAGACGCCTGATCCTTTATGTGCGTTAAACTTTGCATCAGCAGACGCATTAGGGGGATGCTCATGCTTATTATGGCGTTGTCTGCACTAACCAGCCGTGTGCATTCCTCAAAACACTGAAGGACTTGACACATGTCTTGAATCTTCGACCACTGCACACCTGACAACTCCATGTCTGCCATCCTACTGCCTGCCCGTGTATGTGTATCCTCCCACAAAAACATAACAGCCCGCCTCTGTTCACACAGTCTCTGAAGCATGTGCAGTGTTGAGTTCCACCTTGTTGCAACGTCTATGATTAGGCGATGCTGGGGAAGGTTCAAAGAACGCTGATAGGTCTGCATACGGCTGGAGTGTACGGGCAAACGGCGGATATGTGAGCAAAGTCCACGCACTTTGAGGAGCAGGTCGGATAACCCCGGATAACTTTTCAGGAAGCACTGCACCACCAGGTTTAAGGTGTGAGCCAGGCAAGGAATGTGTTTCAGTTGGGAAAGGGAGATGGCAGCCATGAAATTCCTTCCGTTATCACTCACTACCTTGCCTGCCTCAAGATCTACAGTGCCCAGCCACGACTGCGTTTCTTTCTGCAAGAACTCGGACAGAACTTCAGCGCTGTGTCTGTTGTCGCCCAAACACTTCATAGCCAATACAGCCTGCTGACGTTTGCCAGTAGCTGCCCCATAATGGGAGACCTGGTGTGCAACAGTGGCAGCTGCGGATGGAGTGGTTGTGCGACTGCGGTCTGTGGACGAGGTCTCGCTTCTGCAGGAGGACGAGGAGGAGGAGGAGGGGGTGCGAACGGCTACAGCCAACTGTTTCCTAGACCGTGGGCTAGGCAGAACTGTCCCAAACTTGCTGTCCCCTGTGGACCCTGCATCCACCACATTTACCCAGTGTGCCGTGATGGACACGTAACGTCCCTGGCCATGCCTACTGGTCCATGCATCTGTTGTCAGGTGCACCTTTGTGCTCACAGATTGCCTGAGTGCATGGACGATGCGCTCTTTAACATGCTGGTCGAGGGCTGGGATGGCTTTTCTGGAAAAAAAGTGTCGACTGGGTAGCTCGTAGCGTGGTACAGCGTAGTCCATCAGGGCTTTGAAAGCTTCGCTTTCAACTAACCGGTAGGGCATCATCTCTAACGAGATTAGTCTAGCTATGTGGGCGTTCAAACCCTGTGTACGCGGATGCGAGGCTAAGTACTTCCTTTTTCTAACCATAGTCTCATGTAGGGTGAGCTGGACTGGAGAGCTGGAGATCGTGGAACTAGCGGGGGTGCCGGTGGACATGGCAGACTGAGAAACGGTGGGAGATGGTATTGTTGCCGCCGGTGCCCTAGATGCAGTGTTTCCTACTACGAAACTGGTGATTCCCTGACCCTGACTGCTTTGGCCTGGCAAAGAAACCTGCACAGATACTGCAGGTGGTGCAGAAAATGGTGGCCCAACACTGCCGGAAGGGATGTTGCGTTGATGACTAGCTTCATTGGCCGAGGGTGCTACAACCTTAAGGGACGTTTGGTAGTTAGTCCAAGCTTGCAAATGCATGGTGGTTAAATGTCTATGCATGCAACTTGTATTGAGACTTTTCAGATTCTGTCCTCTGCTTAAGGTAGTTGAACATTTTTGACAGATGACTTTGCGCTGATCAATTGGATGTTGTTTAAAAAAATGCCAGACTGCACTCTTTCTAGCATCGGATACCTTTTCAGGCATTGCAGACTGAGCTTTAACCGGATGGCCACGCTGTCCTCCAACAGGTTTTGACTTTGCCACGCGTTTTGGGCAAGATACGGGCCCGGCAGATGGAACCTGTTGCGATGTTGATGCCTGCTGCGGCCCCTCCTCCTCCGCTTCAGAACTGCTGCCGCCTGCACCCTGTTCCCCCAATGGCTGCCAATCGGGGTCAAGAACTGGGTCATCTATTACCTCTTCTTGTAGCTCGTGTGCAACTTCGTCTGTGTCACCGTGTCGGTCGGTGGTATAGCGTTCGTGATGGGGCAACATAGTCTCATCAGGGTCTGATTCTTGATCAGCACCCTGCGAGGGCAATGTTGTGGTCTGAGTCAAAGGACCAGCATAGTAGTCTGGCTGTGGCTGTGCATCAGTGCACTCCATGTCAGATTCAACTTGTAATGGGCATGGACTGTTAACTGCTTCACTTTCTAAGCCAGGGACGGTATGTGTAAAGAGCTCCATGGAGTAACCCGTTGTGTCGCCTGCTGCATTCTTCTCTGTTGTTGTTTTTGCTGAAGAGGACAAGGAAGCGACTTGTCCCTGACCATGAACATCCACTAATGACGCGCTGCTTTTACTTTTACCAGTTTCACGAGAGGAGGCAAAAGAGCTAGAGGCTGAGTCAGCAAGATAAGCCAAAACTTGCTCTTGCTGCTCCGGCTTTAAAAGCGGTTTTCCTACTCCCAGAAAAGGGAGCGTTCGAGGCCTTGTGTAGCCAGACGACGAACCTGGCTCCACAGCTCCAGATATTTTTTTTTCCCACGACCACCTGATGCTCCACCACTACCACTGCCCTCATTACCAGCTGACAATGAACGCCCCCGGCCACGACCTCTTCCACCAGACTTCCTCATTGTTTTAAAAACGTTACCAAACTAACGGTATTTGTTGCTGTCACACAACTTACACGGTGAGCTATAACTTCAGTATGATTTAGCTACGCCTTTACAGGTGGGTGAGACCACAACGAAAATCAGGCACAATGTTACACACTCTGTTGTTGGTGGCAACAAATGAGAGAGATGCCACACACGCAGGACTGTCACTGAAGCGCAAATGTAAATATTAATCTCCCACTGATTTGTTTTTTTTTTTTAAAAGGGAGACTTTAGAAAAAAAAAAATAATAAAAAAAAATGATTTTTTAAGGAAGAATTTATAAACCAAATAAAATGAAATGATTGTTTCAGGGAGAATTTAGAAAACAAATAAAAAAAAAAATAGGCTTTCTATGGCCCACTGAGTGAGAGAGGACGCACACAGGAGTCAGGAGTGGCACACAAGCCCAGAGGCCAATATTTATCTCCCACTGATTGATTTAGTGATTTTTTCAGGTAGATTTTGGAACCCAAATCAAGCAAAAAAAAAAATAGGCTTTCTATGGCCCACAATTGGAGAGAGAGAGAGAGATGGCACACCCAGGAGTCAAGACTGGCACACAAGCAGAAAGGGCAATATTAATCTTCCACTGATTTGATTTTTTTTTTTTTTTTCAGGGAGACTTTAGAAAAAAAAAATGCAAAAAAAATGATTTTTTCAGGAATAATTTAGAAACCAAATAAAATAAAATGATTTTTTCAGGGAGAATTTAGAAAACAAATAAAACAAAAAATAGGCTTTCTAGGGCCCACTGAGTGAGAGATGACGCACACAGGAGTCAGGAGTGGCACACAAGCCCAGAGGCCAATATTTATCTCCCACTGATTGATTTATTGATTTTTTCAGGTAGATTTTGGAACCCAAATCAAGCAAAAAAAAAAATAGGCTTTCTATGGCCCACAATTGGAGAGAGAGAGAGAGATGGCACACCCAGGAGTCAAGACTGGCACACAAGCAGAAAGGGCAATATTAACCCCTTTACCCCCAAGGGTGGTTTGCACGTTATGGACCGGGCCAATTTTTACAATTCTGACCACTGTCCCTTTATGAGGTTATAACTCTGGAACGCTTCAACGGATCCCGGTGATTCTGACATTGTTTTCTCGTGACATATTGTACTTCATGATAGTGGTAAAATTTATTTGATATTACTTGCGATTATTTGTGAAAAAAACGGAAATATGGCGAAAATTTTGAAAATTTTGCAATTTTCCAAATTTGAATTTTTATGCAATTAAATCACAGAGATATGTCACACAAAATACTTAATAAGTAACATTTCCCACATGTCTACTTTACATCAGCACAATTTTGGAACCAAAATTTTTTTTTGTTAGGGAGTTATAAGGGTTAAAAGTTGACCAGCAATTTCTCATTTTTACAACACCATTTTATTTTAGGGGCCACATCTCATTTGAAGTAATTTTGAGGGGTCTATATGATAGAAAATACCCAAGTGTGACACCATTCTAAAAACTGCACCCCTCAAGGTTCTCAAAACCACATTCAAGAAGTTTATTAACTCTTCAGGTGTTTCACAGGAATTTTTGGAATGTTTAAATAAAAATTAACATTTTACTTTTTTTCACAAAAAATTTACTTCAGCTCCAATTTGTTTTATTTTGCCAAGAGTTACAGGAGAAAATGGACCCCAATCCTTGTTGTACAATTTGTCCTGAGTACGCTGATACCACATAAGTGGAGGTAAACCACTGTTTGGGCGCATGACAGAGCTTGGAAGCGAAGGAGCGCCATTTGACTTTTTAATGCAAAATTGACTGGAATTGAGATGGGACGCCATGTTGCGTTTGGAGAGCCACTGATGTGCCTAAACATTGAAACCCCCCACAAGTGACACCATTTTGGAAAGTAGACCCCCTAAGGAACTTATCTAGAGGTGTGTTGAGCACTTTGACCCACCAAGTGCTTCACAGAAGTTTATAATGCAGAACCGTAAAAATAAAAAATATTTTTTGTAAAAAAAATGATCTTTTCGCCCCCAATTTTTTATTTTCCCAATGGTAAGAGAAGAATTTGGAACCAAAAAGTTGTTGCACAATTTGTCCTGAGTACTCTGATACCCCATATGTGGGGGTAAACCACTGTTTGGGCGCATGGGAGACCTCGGAAGGGAAGGAGTGCCGTTTGACCTTTCAATGCAAAATTGACAGGACTTGAGATGGGACGCCATGTTGCGTTTGAAGAGCCACTGATGTGCCTAAACATTGAAACCCCCCACAAGTGACACCATTTTGGAAAGTAGACCCCCTAAGGAACTTATCTAGAGGTATGGTGAGCACTTTGACCCACCAAGTGCTTCACAGAAGTTTATAATGCAGAACCGTAAAAATAAAAAATCATTTTTTTTTCACAAAAATTATCTTTTCGCCCCCAATTTTTTATTTTCCCAATGGTAAGAGAAGAAATTGGAACCAAAAAGTTGTTGTACAATTTGTCCTCAGTACGCTGATACCCCATATGTGGGGGTAAACCACTGTTTGGGCGCATGGGAGAGCTCGGAAGGGAAGGAGCGCCGTTTGACTTTTCAATGCAAAATTCACAGGAATTGAGATGAGACGCCATGTTGCGTTTGGAGAGCCACTGATGTGCCTAAACATTGAAACCCCCCACAAGTGACACCATTTTGGAAAGTAGACCCCCTAAGGAACTTATCTAGATGTGTTGTGAGCACTTTGACCCACCAAGAGCTTCACAGAAGTTTATAATGCAGAGCCGTAAAAATAAAACAAATTTTTTTTCCCACAAATATTATTTTTTAGCCCCCAGTTTTGTATTTTCCCGAGGGGAACAGGAGAAATTGGACCCCAAAATTTGTTGTGCAATTTGTCCTGAGTGCGCTGATACCCCATATGTGGGGGGGAACCACCGTTTGGGCGCATGGGAAGGCTCGGAAGAGAAGGAGCGCCATTTGAAATACAGACTTAGATGGAATGGTCTGCAGGCGTCACATTGCGTTTGCAGAGCCCCTAATGTACCTAAACAATAGAAACCCCCCACAAGTGACCCCATATTGGAAACTAGACCCCCCAAGGAACTTATCTAGATGTGTTGTGAGAACTTTGAGCCCCCAAGTGTTTCACTACAGTTTCTAACGCAGAGCCGTGAAAATAAAAATAAAAATTCCCCCCAAAATTATTTTTTAGCCCCCAGTTTTGTATTTTCTCGAGGGTAACAGGAGAAATTGGACCCCAAAATTTGTTGTCCAATTTGTCCTGAGTGCGCTGATGCCCCATATGTGGAGGGGAACCACCGTTTGGGCGCATGGGAGGGCTCGGAAGGGAAGGAGCGCCATTTGGAATGCAAACTTAGATGGAATGGTCTGCAGGCGTCACATTGCGTTTGCAGAGCCCCTGATGTACCTAAACAGTAGAAACCCCCAACAAGTGACCCCATATTGGAAACTAGACCCCCAAAGGAACTTATCTAGATGTGTTGTGAGAACTTTGAGCCCACACGTATTTCACTACAGTTTATAACGCAGAGCCGTGAAAATTAAAAAAAAAATTTTTTCCCACAAAACTTATCTTTTAGCCCCCAGTTTTGTATTTTCCCAAGGGTAACAGGAGAACTTGGACCCTAAAAGTTGTTGTCCTATTTGTCCTGAGTACGCTGATACCCCATATATTGGGGTAAACTCCTGTTTGGGCACACGGGAGACCTCGGAAGGGAAGGAGCACTGTTTTACTTTTTCAACGCAGAATTGGCTGGAATTGAGATCGGACGCCATGTTGCGTTTGGAGAGCCCCTGATGTGTCTAAACAGTGGAAACCCCCCAATTATAACTGAAACCCTAATCCAAACACACCCCTAACTCTAATTCCAACGGTAACCCTAACCACACCTCTAACCCTGACACACCCCTAACCCTAATCCCAACCCTATTCCCAACCGCAAATGTAATCCAAACCCTAACCCTAACTTTAGCCCCAACCCTAACTGTAGCCTTAACCCTAACTGTAGCCTTAACCCTAACTGTAGCCTTAACCCTAACTGTAGCCTTAACCCTAACTGTAGCCTTAACCCTAGCCCTAACCATAACCCTAGCCCTAGCCCTAACCCTAGCCCTAACCCTAACCCTAGCCCTAACCCTAGCCCTAACCCTAGCCCTAACCCTAGCCCTAACCCTAACCCTAGCCCTAACCCTAACCCTAACCCTAACCCTAGCCCTAACCCTAACCCTAGCCCTAACCCTAGCCCTAACCCTAGCCCTAACCCTAACCCTAGCCCTAACCCTAACCCTAACCCTAGCCCTAACCCTAACCCTAGCCCTAACCTCAGCCCTAACCCTAGCCCTAACCCTAGCCCTAACCCTAACCCTAGCCCTAACCCTAACCCTAGCCCTAGCCCTAACCCTAATGGGAAAATGGAAATAAATACATTTTTTAATTTTTTTTTACTTTTCCCTAACTAAGGGGGTAATGAAGGGGGGTTTGATTTACTTTTATAGCAGATTTTTTAGCGGATTTTTATGATTGGCAGCCGTCACTCACTGAAAGACGCTTTCTATGGCAAAAAATATTTTTTGCGTTACCACATTTTGAGAGCTATAATTTTTCCATATTTGAGTCCACAGAGTCATGTGAGGTCTTGTTTTTTGCGGGACGAGTTGACGTTTTTATTGGTAACACTTTCGGGCACGTGACATTTTTTGATCGCCTTTTATTCCGATTTTTGTGAGGCAGAATTACCAAAAACCAGCTATTCATGAATTTCTTTTGGGGGAGGCGTTTATACCGTTCCGCGTTTGGTAAAATTGATAAAGCTGTTTTATTCTTCGGGTCAGTACGATTACAGCGACACCTCATTTATATCATTTTTTTATGTTTTGGCGCTTTTATACGATAAAAACTATTTTATAGAAAAAATAATTATTTTTGCATCGCTTTATTCTGAGGACTATAACTTTTTTATTTTTTTGCTGATGTTGCTGTATCGCAGCTCATTTTTTGCGGGACAAGATGACGCTTTCAGCGGTACCCTGGTTATTTATATCTGTCGTTTTGATCGCGTGTTATTCCACTTTTTGTTCGGCGGTATGATAATAAAGCGTTGTTTTTTGCCTCGTTTTTTTTTTTTTTCTTATGGTGTTTTCTGAAGGGGTTAACTAGTGGGCCAGTTTTATAGGTCGGGTCGTTACGGACGTGGCGATACTAAATATGTGTACTTTTATTGTTTTGTTTTTTTTATTTAGATAACGAAATGTATTTATGGGAATAATATTTTTTTTTTTTTTTTCATTATTTAGGATTTTTTTTTATTTTTTTTTACACACTTGTAAAAAATTTTTTTTTTACTTTTTTACTTTGTCCCGGGGGGGACAATACAGATCGGTGATCTGCCAGTTTGCACAGCACTCTGACAGATGACCGATCTGTCTCAGAGCGCTGCAGCGTTACCAAGTGCCTGCTCTGAGCAGGCACTTGGTAAGCCACCTCCCTCCCTGCAGGACCCGGATCCGCGGCCATATTGGATCCGGGACTTGATGCAGGGAGGGAGGTAGGAGACCCCCGGAGCAACGCGATCACATCGCGTTGCTGCGGGGGTCTCAGGGAACAGGAACACATGGGAACAGGAATCCATGTGTTCAAACTGAGTGTTTTTGGTTTTACTATTCTCTTTTGTGTCTTCAGGTTTCTTGGTGGTGTGTGAACATGATCATACAGACTTGTTCACTGTGCAAGTAGCCCATGTGTTCCTGTTTCCATAATTGTTCTCTTGTGTCTACAAGACTGGGGAGTTCCACCACTCCTCTTGGGCTATCTGCACAAAAGCTGTTCTACCCTGTATGCACACATGGATTTTTCCTCTCTGAACCCTGTTCACACAGGTTATATACAGATGATCAGGTTTTTAAATACATCAGATAGGGATTGCATACATTAGTTAGGACTGCTCTGATAAGGGTATACCGTGAAGATTGGTAGAGCAGCTTAGTATACATTTTTTGCAAAAAACGTATCAACCAAATACCCTGTTTTTTACATCTTTTACTAGCACTTGCGGTTTACTGCAACATTTTTTCAAACTGAGTGTTTTTGGTTTTACTATTCTCTTTTGTGTCTTCAGGTTTCTTGGTGGTGTGTGAACATGATCATACAGACTTGTTCACTGTGCAAGTAGCCCATGTGTTCCTGTTTCCATAATTGTTCTCTTGTGTCTACAAGACTGGGGAGCTCCACCACTCCTCTTGGGCTATCTGCACAAAAGCTGTTCTACCCTGTATGCACACATGGATTTTTCCTCTCTGAACCCTGTTCACACAGGTTATATACAGATGATCAGGTTTTTAAATACATCAGATAGGGATTGCATACATTAGTTAGGACTGCTCTGATAAGGGTATACCGTGAAGATTGGTAGAGCAGCTTAGTATACATTTTTTGCAAAAAACGTATCAACCAAATACCCTGTTTTTTACATCTTTTACTAGCACTTGCGGATTACTGCAACATTTTTTCAAACTGAGTGTTTTTGGTTTTACTATTCTCTTTTGTGTCTTCAGGGGGTCTCAGGGAAGCCCGCAGGGAGCCCCCTCCCTGCGCGATGCTTCCCTGCACCGCCGGCACATCGCGATCATGTTTGATCGCGGTGTGCCGGGGGTTAATGTGTCGGGGGCGGTCCGTGACCGCTCCTGGCACATAGTGCCGGATGTCAGCTGCGATAAGCAGCTGACACCCGGCCGCGATCGGCCGCGCTCCCCCCGTGAGCGCGGATGATCGGCTATGACGTACTATTCCGTCCTTGGGAAGTAAAGCCCACCCCACATGGACAGAATAGTACGTCTAATGGCAGAAAGGGGTTAATCTCCCACTGATTTGATTTTTTTTCTTTTTTTTCAGGGAGACTTTAGAAAAAAAAAATACAAAAAAAATGATTTTTTCAGGAATAATTTAGAAACCAAATAAAATAAAATGATTTTTTCAGGGAGAATTTAGAAAACAAATAAAAAAAAAATAGGCTTTCTATGGCCCACTGAGTGAGAGAGGACGCACACAGGAGTCAGGAGTGGCACACAAGCCCAGAGGCCAATATTTATCTCCCACTGATTGATTTAGTGATTTTTTCAGGTAGATTTTGGAACCCAAATCAAGCAAAAAAAAAAATAGGCTTTCTATGGCCCACAATTGGAGAGAGAGAGAGAGAGATGGCACACCCAGGAGTCAAGACTGGCACACAAGCAGAAAGGGCAATATTAATCTCCCACTGATTTGATTTTTTTTTTTTTTCAGGGAGACTTTAGAAAAAAAAAATACAAAAAAATGAATTTTTCAGGAAGAATTTAGAAACAAAATAAAATAAAATGATTGTTTCAGGGAGAATTTAGAAAACAAATAAAAAAAAATAGGCTTTGTAGGGCCCACTGAGTGAGAGAGGACGCACACAGGAGTCAGGAGTGGCACACATGCCCAGAGGCCAATATTTATCTCCCACTGAATGATTTAGTGATTTTTTCAGGTAGATTTTGGAACCCAAATCAAGCAAAAAAATTAATAGGCTTTCTATGGCCCACAATTGGAGAGAGAGAGATGGCACACCCAGGAGTCAAGACTGGCACACAAGCAGAAAGGGCAATATTAATCTCCCACTGATTTAATTTTTTTTCTTTTTTTTCAGGGAGACTTTAGAAAAAAAAAAATACAAAAAAAAAGATTTTTTCAGGAATAATTTAGAAACCAAAAAAAATAAAATGATTGTTTCAGGGAGAATTTAGAAAACAAATAAAAAAAAATAGGCTTTGTAGGGCCCACTGAGTGAGACAGGACGCACACAGGAGTCAGGAGTGGCACACAAGCCCAGAGGCCAATATTTATCTCCCACTGATTGATTTATTGATTTTTTCAGGTAGAATTTAGAACCCAAATCAACCAAAAAAATAAATAGGCTTTCTATGGCCCACTATTTGTGAGAGAGATGGCACGCTTAGGACTGGCACACAAGCCCAAAGGCCAATATTAATCTCCCACTGATTGATTTATTGATTTTTTCAGGTAGAATTTAGAACCCAAATCAAGCAAAAAAATTAATAGGCTTTCTATGGCCCACTGAGTGAGAGATGGCACACACAGGAGTCAGGAGTGACACACAAGCCCTGAGGCCAATATTTTTCTCCCACTGATTGATGTGATTTTTTCAGGTAGATTTTGGAACCCAAATCAAGCAAAAAAATAAATAGGCTTTCTATGGCCCACTGAGTGAGAGATGACACAGACAGGGATGGCACTCTAGCAGAAGTGCCAATCTTAATCTCCCACAAAAAAAAAAAAAAAGAAAAAGGAACTGTCCTTCAATTACTATCTCCCTGCAGTAATCTCAGCCAGGTGTGGCAGGCAGCAATAAGGAGTGGACTGATGCACAAATTAAATAAAAAGTGTGGACAAACAAACAAGATAGCTGTGCAGAAAGGAAGGAACAAGAGGATTTGTGCTTTGAAAAAAGCAGTTGGTTTGCACAGCGGCGTACACACAGCAATGCAGCTATCAGGGAGCCTTCTAGGGCAGCCCAATGAGCTACAGCGCTGAGGGGGAAAAAAAAAATGTAGCTTCCACTGTCCCTGCACACCGAAGGTGGTGTTGGGCTGTGGAAATCGCTACAGCACAAGCGGTTTGGTGGTTAATGGACCCTGCCTAACGCTATCCCTGCTTCTAACGAAGCGGCAGCAACCTCTCCCTAAGCTCAGATCAGCAGCAGTAACATGGCGGTCGGCGGGAACGCCCCTTTATAGCCCCTGTGACGCCGCGGACAGCAAGCCAATCACTGCAATGCCCTTCTCTAAGATGGTGGGGACCAGGACCTATGTCATCACGCTGCCCACACTCTGCGTTTACCTTCATTGGCTGAGAAATGGCGCTTTTCGCGTCATTGAAACGCGACTTTGGCGCGAAAGTCGCGTACCGCATGGCCGACCCCGCACAGGGGTTGGATCGGGTTTCATGAAACCCGACTTTGCCAAAAGTCGGCGACTTTTGAAAATGAACGACCCGTTTCGCTCAACCCTACTTTTGACACATTGACCACTGATGACACTTGGATCCAAAACACTAATGACTCAAGGATGACACACTGACCAAACACTGAAAATGCTCAGGTCCAAAACACTGATGACGCACGGATGACCCACAGACCAAACACTGAAGATATTCTGATCTAAAACACTGAAGACACTTGTACCATTTTTTCACTTACATCTTTAAATACTGAAGTCTGAAAAATTTGATTTCTTTAGTAAATAAAGACTAACTAAAGTTTGCTATTCCTTCTATGAAAGCAGAACTCTAGTGCGGACTGGTTACAGAGTCAGCGATTTGATTACTAATGAATCTGATTATAATACAGCAAATCAATGAAAATAATGACATTACTGTTTGCTGGTTGACTCGTGCTACATGGTAACCGAGCACCATTCACCAACGTAATACAGTAACACAAAATATGTAATTTAATTGCGACCTAGCTTTTTGTGATTTTTATCTTGGATAGTCTTGAGATGACTCCATTTTTAATCCTAATTTATTTCATTTGAAACCTAATTCTTTTAAAGTCTTTAATTTCATTGTTTGGAATCCATTAGCTTTAGGGAAATTCTTAACAAACAAAGTAGTTCTAATTTTGTTTGCTGGAATCATTTGTTCCGCTTTTGGAGACCTAGTTTTTTTTTCCTTCCGTTGTCATACTGTCCTAATTAAGTCTTTCTGGTGGCTTTTTTTCCTCCATTGTGATTGTATATTGATTACTACATCCCTATGTAGTGATACTGTGCCAGGTCTGCCATTCACTTTAATATGCTTGAACTATTTAAGGATCACCATATTTCTGCTTAATGCAAAGAAGCAAATTAACCTTCATTTGACCTTGTTCTCTCTGGCTTTAGTGCACTAGCTGATGATACCGGTGTACTCACTCCTCGCATTCATTAACAAAACTTATATTCAGAAAATTTCCATTGCAGTCTTGCTATAACCTAATTGACTATGTTGAGAAGTGCCAGATTCAAGACTTTCATTGTTATAGCAGCCATGTCTGGTTTTACAGCTCCAGCAGAAATTAGGAGTACACATAATCGAATTTTAGTCAGATGTTCTGCAGATATGCCAACACTTCTAATTGGCCACGAAGCAGTGGAACGAAGATATTTTGAGAAATATACTGCAATGCAAACTGGACATACTTTTGAGGGTGCGGTTAGTGTTTCGAAAATTTGTTATAGGCTAGAAATACATTGCGTTCAGCAGTGCTTTAATGGCTTCCATCCAGGGCTTCTGTCTGAATCAATGCAAAATAGGATTTAGCCATGCCCTTGAAGGAGCAATTCACTACAAAGAGACAAATGGATTTGAAACTCCACTTGTGCTGTTGTGCGATGTCAATGTTTTCAGAAGAGCCCAAGAATGTTGTTCACTACGCTTATGTTCTTCTGAAAAGAAGGATAATGCTGCAAAAATTACAAATGGTGTCCCTTTGACCTACACTTTCTCTTTGTGAATGGTTCCATCAGGGTTAGGTCCGTGCTTCCCTAGGCACTTTTGTGAAAGAACAAATTATGAAAGATTCTCCATTTTGTGCTTTGACTCCATTTTGTTGTTGGTTAAAGATAAATTCTGTTATTTACTTAGAAGGTTAGAAGGTTAGAGCTGCTATGAAGTAACTCTGTCCTGTTTCTCACAAAGATAACATTTTGTTATTCAGCTAGTCTATGGTTCATAATTGGTATAAAGACCTTGAGTGCTCTAACTCGAGCCAGATAAGAGACTCGTGGGTGTATCGCTATACAAGACTGAGGCATCTGTTAATATGTTTTTTATGCCAAAAAGACACGACCATATCTGTAGTTTCCATTTTTCTTGTATCCTCATGGGTTAAGTTTTTCCTGTATTCTTATAGGTTAAGAACTGTGAGTGTATTCTTATGCTGATTGGTTGAAATATAATTTCTATGATTATGAAAACTCATACACATTAAACAGGGGCCAGAGATCTGCTCGATCCCCCATACAGAGGCACGAGTCTCCGTCTGGTCATTTTCAGTTGCCGGCAACGCCCTGTAGATTAATTTGGAAATCACTGAGTCAACCGTGAAGGATCACTTTAGATCCTCCCTCAACACTTTAAGTTGTTATGTGGACTCAATATCTTTTTCAGGTGGATCTGCTCTGTAACCCACCTGAAAAAGCACTAGATAAACTCTTAAAAGGCTGAATATATGCGCCGCAGTAAAAAAATAACTTGCTAGTCATATCATAGAATCATAGAATGGTAGAGTTGGAATAGACCTCCTGGTTCATCTGGTCCAACCCCCTGCTCAAAGCAGGATTCACTAAATCAACCCAGACACATGTCTGTCCAGCCTCTGTTTGAAGACTTCCATTGAAGGTGAACTCACCACCTCTCGTGGCAGCCTGTTCCACTCATTGATCACCCTAAATGTCAAAAAGTTTTTCTAATATATAATCTGTGTCTCCTCCCATTCAGTTTCATCCCATTGCTTCTAGAAGATGAGTAGCTATATTTTGGTGATACAACAATACAACCTCCTGTACAAAGAACATTAAAAAACTCTTATCATTACTACTGTACAATAATACATGGAGTCCCTCAAACTACATGCCATGGAACACTGTCAAAATATAACTCCAAACTTCATGTTGTGTTCTACATAGGCTTGTCTCATTTCCCTTCCACTAAGGCAACATAAAGTATGAAAAGAGGGTACAAGAAGCTATAAAAAAAAATACACTGGAGAAAAAAGCTGAATTGTGTAGTTTGTAGACCATTGACATATTCTGGTATTATTTTTACTTTTATTTTTCACTTTTAAGACCATCTACATATGTGAAGGGTTAAACTAAGAACAAAATTAAAGTGGGCTTCATTTTGTGCTTTTAGACTCCATTTTGCTGTTTTGAGATAAATTCTGTTACTAGGCTAAAGTTCATAGCTGTTAGGAGACCTTGATTGTTTCAACCTGAATAAGACATGAGACTGAGGTTGTATTGTTCTATGAGATCTTGATGTACAGGCTGTTGTGTTTCTTTCTATGCCACGTAGACACAGCCATATTTGTAGTTTCCAATTTTCCTGTATTCTTATAGGCAAGTGTTGCAAGTGTGATTTTATACTGTTGGTTGAAGTATAACTTGCTAAGATTATGAAAAGTGCGACACAATAAATGGGATTGGTGATTTGACGTTGATTCCCCCAAACAGAGACATGTCTCCGTCTGGTCATTCTCAGTTGCCGGCAACGCCCTGTGGATCAATTTGAAAATCACTGAGTCAACCGTGATGGGTCACTTCAGATCCTCCCCCAACACATACAGACATTGCTTTGATAACGTAAGTTTCATGGTTTTCTTTCTGAATGAATCAATGACAACTATGATTGATACGTTTTCAATGGGATCTCAAATTAATCCCAAATGAATCCTAATAGATTTCTTTGATGCATGATAGGGATGTCAGGTTTTGGATTTTGATATTTTTTGGCAGCTAGAATAGTGCTTTAGACTCTCATATTTTTGATTACAAAAAATACCAGTACCTTTGAAGGAAAGGGAAAAATTCCAGAGTAAGCAGGCACTTGGATTGCCTACTATTTTGTAAGGTCCCACTGAGAACAGCAGTGTAAGACTCTGTATTCTGCCATTCTTTACAAGACATGAAAAATTAATTTCACCCTTCATTACCCTGACGACTTGTGTAGTCTTCAATCTAATTTGTAAAATGCTAGCACACAAATTAATATGTTCTGGTAAATCAAATGCTTGCGTCTGTAAATGTGAAACTGGAAACACTTCCTGAGAATGTATGCTGTGGGGTAAACATACTTTACTACATAGCGCATGTGCTTGTTATTGGCATAATTTATCATATGTCAGTCATGGGTGTAAATTGCTGACTACTTGATCCTATGAAAGTTATGCAAATTATCTCATTATATTTTGTGTATCCTGAAATACAGGAAACAATAAGAAATAAACTATTAAATTAAAGTTTTTTCTGTATTGATATAAAGAAAAGATAAAAAGGTATTTAATTTGAAATATAGTTTTTAAAGCTAAAAGTTGTGTGTGAGACTGTCAGTGAATAAAGTAAATGACGTACATAATACTTTACTTTGTATTGTTTCTTTATAGCAAATCGATCCTTACTTAGTTTTCTTGTTTCAGAGTTCTAAATCAGTTAGAACATATAGATTTAAAGGGAAACTGTCAGCCAATATATGCTGCTCAAACCATGGGCAGCATGACTCAGAGCCTGGATGTGCGACTGCAGCCAGGGCCGTATTTGCCACTAGGCACTTGAGGGCACGTGCCTAGGGCGGCGGGATGCGGGGGGGCGCCCTTGAGCTAGGTTTTTTCCTTTTTTTTTTTTTTTTATTTTATAAAACTCCGGGGTCAAGTTTCCGCCCCCCCTCCTCCCTCCCCCCTCCCCCCTTCCCGCCCCCCCCTCCTCCCTCCTTCCCGCCCCCCTCCCTCCCTCCCTGAAGACGTAATACTCACCTTCCTCCAGCGGTGGCTGCAACTGCGTCTCAGCGCCGTCCTGTCTTCAGCGGTCACATGGTACCGATCATTAAGGGTGATGAATATGCGCATATTCATCACCCTTAATTAGCGCTACCATGTGACCGCTGAAGACAGGAAGGAAGACGCTGAGATGCCAGGAAGTTCTGTGCTGCGCGCCGGTGAGAGGTAAGTATGACAGGGAAAAAAGTGGGGTGCCGTGCACACAGGGGAGGAGGATGGGGAGCCATGCATACAGGGGAGAAGGATGGGGAGCCGTGCATACAGGGGAGAAGGATGGGGAGTCGTGCATACAGGGGAGAATGATGGGGAGCCATGCACACAGGGGAGAAGGATGGGGAGCCGTGCATACAGGGGAGAAGGATGGGGAGCCGTGCATACAGGGGAGAAGGATGGGGAGCCGTGCATACAGGGGAGAAGGATGGGGAGTCGTGCATACAGGGGAGAATGATGGGGAGCCGTGCACACAGGGGAGAAGGATGGGGAGCCGTGCATACAGGGGAGAAGGATGGGGAGCCGTGCATACAGGGGAGAAGGATGGGGAGCCGTGCATACAGGGGAGAAGGATGGGGAGCCATGTACACAGGGGAGAAGGATGGGGAGCCGTGCACACAGGGGAGAAGGTTGGGGAGCCGTGCACACAGGGGAGAAGGTTGGGGAGCCGTGCACACAGGGGAGAAGGATGGGGAGCCGTGCACACAGGGGAGAAGGATGGGGAGCCATGTACACAGGGGAGAAGGATGGGGAGCCGTGCACACAGGGGAGAAGGATGGGGAGCCGTGCACACAGGGGAGAAGGATGGGGAGCCGTGCATACAGGGGAGAAGGATGGGGAGCCGTGCATACAGGGGAGAAGGATGGGGAGCCGTGCATACAGGGGAGAAGGATGGGGAGCCATGAACGCAGGGGAGAAGGATGGGGAGCCATGAACGCAGAGTGGGAGGATGGGGGAGCCATGAACGCAGAGTGGGAGGATGGGGGAGCCATGAACGCAGAGTGGGAGGATGGGGGAGCCATGAACGCAGGGGAGAAGGATGGGGGAGCCATGAACGCAGGGGAGAAGGATGGGGAGCCATGAACGCAGAGTGGGAGGATGGGGGAGCCATGCTTGCAGGGGAGAAGGATGGGGGAGCCATGAACGCAGGGTGGGAGGATGGGGGAGGCATGAACGCAGTGTGGGAGGATGGAGTATAAATATGGAGTATAAATACTGGGCCCTATAAGGGGGACACAGTGTGAGAGGACAGTGTGAAGAGGGGACTGGTATAGAAAGGAGAGGACAGTGTGAAGAGCATGTACCATAAGAGGGACAGTGTGGGGGTCATACTTTGTGCAGACAATATAGTGAGGGGCAATTTTTTATTTGGGAGCATTATAATGACACTTGTATCTTTAAGGGCGTCATGTGGAGACTTTCTGCAAAAGAGCGGCGAAGATGGAAGTCTGCAGAGACGGCTGTGGATGAGAAAACTCATCATGGGATCTGGACAAGATGAAGAAAAGGAGAACGGCTCCAGAGGCGACGTCATCTATCAGGTACCTGGATGTAAATGTTATTTGTGATGCTAACTCTCATGTTTTTATATATGTTAGGAGATTTAAAGGGACACTGTCACCTGAATTTGGAGGGAACAATTTTCAGCCATAGGGGTGGGGTTTTCGGGTGTTTGATTCACCCTTTCCATACCCGCTGGCTGCATGCTGGCTGCAATATTGGATTGAAGCTCATTCTCTGTCCTCCGTAGTACATACTGTACCTGCACAATCTGCAATCTTGCCTTGCGCAGGCGTGTACTATGGAGGACAGAGAATGAGCTTCAATCCAATATTGCAGCCAGCATGCAGCCAGCGGGTAAGGAAAGGGTGAATCAAACACCCGAAAGCCCCGCCCCTATGGCTGAAAATTGTTCCCTCCAAATTCAGGTGACAGAGTCCCTTTTAAAGGGGATGTCCAGGCTTGTGATGAGTCTGCAGTCATTCTTTGTGACTGCAGACTTCTGAATTCTCACAGTGCACACTGCACGCTGTCAGGATTCTCTCATGCTGGGGATTTACATTAATGCGATCACGTGCTGACTAGACATGCGTGACCTCCGTCAATGAAAATGAACTGAGCGAGGCCGGGCACATCTAGTCAGAATGTGGTCAGAAGTCTACAAATCACATACTTGTGCTGACATGACCGTCCACCGGCAAGGGAGAATCCTAAAAGTGCAGTGCATGCGTTGTGAGAATTCAGAAGCTGCGATGTCAGGATTCAGCTCTGCAAGTTCCAGTAGTCGTCACATGGACACGTCACTCATATGCGATTTTTCAGACTTAGGGTGTGTGTCCACGTTCAGGATTGCATCAGGATTTGGTCAGTATTTTACATCAGTATTTGTAGCCAAAACCAGGAGTGGGTGATAAATACAGAAGTGGAGCATATGGTTCTATTATAGTTTTCCTCTAATTGTTCCACTCCTGGTTTTGGCTACAAATACTGATGAAAAATCCTGACCAAATCCTGATGCAATCCTGAACGTGGACACATACTCTTATGGTCCTGCGACATCGAGCTTCTCTTCTGCTTCTCTTAGTTTTTCACTGAACATTGAGAGCATTAGGGAGAGGAGCTCGTGGGCACATGACTGAGTGTGCAAATCACATATGTCCTTGGCGGAGGGGGGGCACCAAAATGAATTCTTTCCCCGGGTGCCAGAAACCCTAGATACACCTCTGCTGGTATGCTACTGCGAGCGGCGATTACCGGGTGCGGTGGAGGGAGGTCTGTGCACAGGCAGTGAGGCAGGGACTGAGGGTGTGCACAGAGAGGATGGAGACCCGGACACTGCCCGTCCCAGTCTACGCCGTAGCCTAGAGCCCTCATTATCATAGGAATATGGCAGTTAATAAATTGCTTTTCTGAAGCTTTATAGTGTAGTTTTAGGTCAGGGAGGGTTGGATAGGGATGAGCTAGCAAGGTGCAGGGACAGGTAATGATGGCTACTTGCGAACATGTGCGGCAATTGCGGTTTTGCACTTACGATGATACATAAAACACTGCTAGTAGTGTTTTTTCTCATTGCTGCAAGTACCGCATTTGCCGGATGGCGGCAAAACCGCAAGAGCCGCACATGTCTGTAAGTCCCATAGGGAATGAATGAGGCCGAACGCAGTGTTGCCCTAAGTGATCCATTACGCGGCAGATGCGGAAAAACTGTCGGATCTGCTGCAAAAGGCGACTTTCACATCAGCGATTTTTGCCAAAGTCACTGCCGATAGTGTCATACTCACCAAAGGGGGAGGCAGCACTAAAAGTGCCTAGGGCAGCAGAAACTCTAAATACGGCCCTGACTGCAGCCTAGCACGTTTTACTCTGAAATGATCCAGAGTTCCTGTAGAATCCTTGAGAAGATGCAACATTTTTGCACAATTCAGTATTTTGCAACTTTTCTCATTTTAACATTGGTTTCTTCCACCTATGCTGAAATGGCCTGAGCTGGGGTGGTCTGACTCAAACACACCCCATCATCAAGCCTGAGAAACCTGTCAATCAACTAGAATGGTGAGGGGAGAACCCAGGAATAGGACCCGACTAGTCAGGTCTGTCCTATAGTCCACGGTTGTTTAAGCTATGTTTTATTGGAAAGGCTGCAGCATTTCAAAGAAAGACATAATACAGCCAATATCGTATTCAAGCTGTCCATAATTTAGACAGCATGAATCAAATGGCAGGTTCCCTTTAAAAGATTACATATTGGCTGCATACATCAACCACTGGAGGGGCCACGAGCGCTCACTGTATACACTATTATTATAGATTTCACCATACAACAGTAGATGAGTAAGCTCCTTAGCTTCAACTAGTGAATGAAAGTAGATCGTATATTTTAAATGTGTATCTACTGAATAGATTTGAAGCATTATCATAAAAAAAATAATTAGCAAGTGATCTGCTAATTTTTAAAGTAATGTTCAGTGGCTGCTGATGGGCTGCAGTGTTCATGTAGCATAAACAATGTCAGGAGATTACCACAGGACACAGGCAGCACTTGAAGTATTGGAGCAGCACTGGTTCTGGAGGTAAGTTTGCTTTTTCTTACTTTATTCAGCAAACTGGGGTATTCATAAAGTGTTGTCCAGTAGTGTCATGGGTGTGTCAGGTGTGACAGACAGTCATTCTGGATCCAGCTGTAGAAGGTCACAGTGCCTGGCTATGCAGACACATTTTGGATCTTGCATCTCTACTGTGGAGTGATATCCTTCTCTCTCTAGAACCTAGAGGTGATCTCTACTGACTGCTGGAGGCTTAAATACCTTTAGTCGCTTCAACAAGGCACCAGTAATTGCTCTATTTACTTCTGTCTGTTGGAAGTGCTAGAAGTCGACTAGCTTCTTCTTGGAGCCTCTTAGAGGATTGCTGGCATGATTATTTTTTATGTCTTCTCAAACTAAGTGTATTCTTTTATTTGTCTTTTAGTTGTAGTGGGGGCTGACTAGTGCAAACCCCATCCCCACACTATCCAAGGCCTATTGCTAGGGGCAGTCAGGGATTAGGTTCCTACCTGGTGATAGGGGCGGAACCTATTTAGGGACATAAGGGCAGACAGGGTGTTATCAGATCTGCCTTGGGGTCGCTACTCCCCCCTTTCATAGTGTTTGGGCTTCCCCACCCTCTTTACATTGTTGTGCATCCAGCTTCTCCCTCACCCTGTGTGACAAGTAGTGGACAACTTATTTTTGTAATTTCTTTCTTTATTGAATAATTAACATACAAACAATGTAACAACACGGAGATTGCAGAATATGAGTAGTAGCATATACAAAATAATTAAAACAAGTGATAAGCAAGGGGGATGGGGGTGCAAAACCAATTAGCGAGATAATTATAGTGATATTTCAATCAAGGTAAATAATTGCATTTTGAACTTTAAACCTTTGAAACTTGAACCATGGACATCTTCTTTAACCCCTTAGTGACAGAGCCAATTTGGTACTTAATGACCGAGCCAATTTTTACAATTCTGACCACTGTCACTTTATGAGGTTATAACTCTGGAAGGCTTTAATGGATCCCGCTGATTCTGAGATTGTTTTTTTCGTGATATATTGTACTTCATGTTAGTGGTAACATTTCTTCGATATTACTTGCGATTATTTATGAAAAAAAAAAGGAAATATGGCGAAATGTTTAAAAATGTTGTAATTTTCAAACTTTTAATTTTTATGCCCTTAAATCATAGATATGTCAGACAAAATAGTTAATAAATAACATTTCCCACATGTCTAATTTACATCAGCGCAATTTTGGAAACAACATTTTTTTTGTTAGGAAGTTATAAGGATTAAAATTTGACCAGCGATTTCTCATTTTTACAACAAAATTTACAAAACCATTTTGTTTAGGGACCATCTCACATTTAAAGTCACTTTGAGGGGTGTATATGGCAGAAAATACCCAAACTTGACTGGTCTATTAACCCTTTAGGTGCGTCACAGGAACTGAAACAATGTAGAAGGAAAAAATGAACATTTAACTTTTTTTTTGCAAACATTTTAATTCAGAACCTATTTTTTTTATTTTCGCAAGTGTAAAAAGAGAAAATGAACCACAAAATTTGTTGTGCAATTTCTCCTGAATATGCCTATACCCCATATGTGGGAGTAAACCACTGTTTGGCCGCACGGCAGGGCTTGGAAGAGAAGGAGTGTTATTTGACTTTTTCAATGCAAAATTGGCTGGAATTGAGATCGGACGCCATGTCGCTTTTGGAGAGCCCCTGATGTGCCTAAACAGTAGAAACCCCCCACAAGTGACCCAATTTTGGAAACTAGACCCATTAAGGAACTTATCTATATGTGTGGTGAGCACTTTGAATCCCCAAGTGCTTCACAGAAGTTTATAACGTAGAACCATGAAAATAAAAAAGTCTATTTTTTACACAAAAATGATCTTTTTGCCCACACACTCTTATTTTCACAAGGGTAACAGGAGAAATTAGACCACAAAAGTTATTGTGCAATTTCTCCTGAGTACATTGATACCCCATATGTGGGGGTAAACCGCTGTTTGGGCGCACGGCAGAGCTTGGAATAGAAGGAGTTCCGTTTGACTTTTTCAATGCAGAATTGCCTGGAATTGAGATCGGATGCCATGTCGCGTTTGGAGAGCCTCTGATGTGCCTAAACAGTGGAAATCTGGAAGCTAGACCCATTAAGGAACTTATCTAGATGTGTGGTGAGCACTTTGAATCCCCAAGTGCTTCACAGAAATTTATAACGTAGAGCCGTGAAAATAAAAATTAATTTTTTTCCTCAAAAATGAATTTTTAGCCTGCAACTTTTAATTTTCTCAAGGGTAACAGGAGAAATTGGACCCAAAAGTTTGTTGTCCAGTTTGTCCTGAGTACGCTGATACACCACATGTGGGGGGACGACTGTTTGGGCACACATCGGGGCTCAGAAGGGAAGTAGTGATGTTTTAAAATGCAGACTTTGATGGAATGGTCTGCGGGCATCATGTTGCATTTGCAGAGCTCCTGATGTTCCTAAACAGTAGAACCCCCCACAAATGACCCCATTTTGGAAACTAGACCCCCCAAAGAGCTTATCTGGATGTGTGGTGATAACTATGAACCCCCAACTGCTTCACAGAAGTTTATAATGTAGAGCCATGAAAATTAAAAATCATATTTTTGCCACAAAAAATACCTTTTCACGCCCAAATTTTTACTTTCACAAGGGTAGCAGGAGAAATTACACCCCAAAATTTATTGTGCAATTTATCCTGAGTACGCTGATACCCCATATGTGGGGGTGGGGGGGATGGGGCACTGTTTGGGTGCATGGCAGAGCTCGGAAGGGAAGGAGTGCCATTTTGGAATGCAGACTTTGATAGATTGATCTGCGGGTGTCATGTTGCATTTTCAGAGCCCCTGATGTACCTAAACAGTAGAAACCCCCCACAAGTGACCCCATTTTGGAAACTAGACCCCCATGGAACTTATCTAGATATGTGGTAAGCATTTTGAACGCCCAAGTGCTTCACAGAAGTTTGACGCAGAGCCATGAAAATAAAAAATTTTTTTTTTTCCATAAAAATGATTTTTTAGCCCCCAATTTTTTTTATTTTTGCAAGGGTAACAGGATAAACTGTACCCCAAAAGTTGTTGTCCAATTAGTCCTGAGTACGCTGATGCCCCATATGTGGGGGTAAACCACTGCTTGGGCGCACGGCAGAGCTAAGAAGGAAGAGAGCACCATTTGACTTTTTGAGCGCAAAATTGGCTGTTGCGTTTGGAGACCCCCTGATGTACCTAAATAGTGGAAACCCCCAATTCCAACTCCAACCCTAACCCCAACACACCCCTAACACTAATTCCAACCTGATCCATAATTCTAATCACAACCCTAACCATAACCCTAATCACAACCCTAACCCCAAAACACCCCTACCCCTAATTCCAACCCTAACAATAACCCTAATCAAAACCCTAAACCCAACACACCCCTAAACCTAATCTCAACCCTAACCTCAAACCTAACCCTAATCCCAACCCTAATCCCAATACACCCCTAACCCTAATCCCAACCCTAACCTTAACCCTAATCCCAATCCTAACCCTAATGCCTACCCTACCCTTAATTCCAACCCTAACCCTAATGCCAAACCTAACCTTAATCCAAACCCTAATGCCAACCCTAACCCTAACTTCAACTCTAACCCTAAATTTAGCCCCAACCCTAGCCCTATCCCTAACTTTAGCCCCAACCCTAACACTAACTTTAGCACCAACCCTACCCCTAACTTTAGCCCCAACCCTAACTTTAGCCCCAACCCCAATGCTAACCCTAACTTTAGCCCCAACCCTAACCCTAACTTTAGCCCCAACCCTAACCCTAGCCCCAACCCTAACCCTAGCCCCAACCCTAACCCTAACTTTAGCCCAACTCAGTTTAGCCCAACTGTAACCCTAATTGGAAAATGGAAATACATACATTTTTTAATTGTATCATTTTTTCCTAACTAAGGGGGTGATAAAGGGGGAGTTATTTACTATTTTTTTTATTTTGATCACTGTGATAGGATCTGTCACAGTGACCAAAATGAAACAAGAGGAAGAATCTTCCTCTGCCGGCCGGCAGATCATGGCGGACGCACTGCGCATGCGCCCGCCATTTTCTTACCAGAGGAAGAAGCCGGCGGCCAGCAAGGGACACAGGAGGACCCATGGACACCGGTAAGTATGACAGGGTCCCCGATCCCCCTATTTCTCTGTCCTCTGATATGCAATCACATCAGAGGACAGAGAATGACAGATCGCATTTAGTTTTTTTTGCGGTTGCCAGTAAACGTTTAATTACCGGCAATTGCAAAACAGGGGTTGGGATAAACCGACCCCGATCATGTTTTTTGAGGTCTCAGCTACCCCCGGCAGAAGAGACCACAAAGATATGCCGGGTGCCATTTTTTTGCTGGAAGAAGATGGCGGCGCCCATGAGGAACCACGAGGAGCACCGGGGGACACGGGTTAGTATCGGGGGTGATCGGGGACCCCATTTCTCTATCCACAGATGTGCGATCACATCAGAGGACACAGAAATTAAATGGCAAATCGCATTTTTTGTTTTTTTTTGCACCGCCGGTAAATGGTTAATTACCAGTGATCGCAACCCGGGGTTGGTAAAAACCAACCTGAATCATGTTCTCTGGGGTCTCGGCTACCCCCTGCAACCGAGAACCCAGAGAAAATCCGACTCTGGGGACGCTATACACTTTTTCCACAGCGCCGTAACGGCGCTGTGGTTTAAGTACCCTTAACTACCACCGTTAATAGGCGTATCGGCAGTCGTTAAGGGGTTAAAGGGAATCTGTCACTACGATCAACCTTTCTAAGGCTGGTTTCACATTTGCGTTTTTTGCCGCTGCGTTTTTGCGCAAAAAAACATGCGTTTTTTTCCTATACTTAACATTAAAAACCCATGCGTTTTTTTGCATGTCTTTTGCCGTGTTTTGACAACGCATGTGTCATTTCTATGCATGCGTTTGGTTGCAGAAATGCAACATGTAGTAATTTCTAGCGGTGTTTTTTTGCCACAAAAAAAGCATGCATTTTTTTGCGGCAAAAAAACGTATTGCTGTCTATGTAAACGCATGCGTTTTTAAGCACATGCGTTTGCATGCATTTTTAAACGCATGCGTTTTAATAGAAAAACACAAGAATACACACAAATAAGCCAACCCCCAACCCTAACCCTAACCCTAAGGGATCCTAACCCTAACTCTAACCCTAAGGGTTAGAGTTAGGGTTAGGATCCCTTAGGGTTAGGGTTAGGATCCCTTAGGGTTAGGGTTAGGGTTAGGATCCCTTAGGGTTAGGGTTAGGATCTTTTAGGGTTAGGGTTTGGGTTAGGGTTAGGATCCCTTAGGGTTAGGGTTTGGGTTTGGTTAGGGTTAGGGTTTCTAGGGATCCTAACCCTAACCCTAACCCTAGCTATTTCTGTTTATAGTGGGTTTTCTTGTTGATTTTGATGATTGGCAGCTGTCACACACTTCTCATCATGCGTTTCAAAAACGCAAACGCAGGAAAAAACGCATGTAAACGCGTCAAAACGCCGCGTTTGTATTAAAACATGCAAAAACGCATGCGTCTAAAAAAAGCAGCGTTTAAACGCGTTTAAACGCGTTTTTTCACCAAATGCGTTTGCGTTTAAAATGCTGCGTTTTTAAACGCAAATGTGAAACCAGCCTAAGCCGTCTATATAGACATGTAGATTATAGAAAGATGAATAAAATAATAACTTGATATCTGTGATCCGATGTCTTGCTCTAAAGAAATGCACACTTTTTCTTAAAATGCAAATGACCCAACTAGTGAAATGCTGCTCATTCATTAGGTGATTGGATTGTTTACAGCAAAACAAAAATCATTGCTCTCAGCAGCGCCTGGTGAAACTGCAGATATGCTGCTGCTAACTTGATACTGTATGGTGACAGATTGATCTACTAGTGATTATTATTATATGCCTATCTGGGCACACAGATGTAGATCAAGAAAGTAGACAATCAGTCATTATATGTCTCACAATGGTAATGCCCCCTTTCATTTCCAATAATCTCTGGAGGCAGGATCTCAGAGAGATCTGTTTATGGCCCATGGATCTTATTAGCTCATTTGGGCAATACACGGTATTAAGAAATGGGGTATGTGAACTTTTGATCAGGGTCAATTGGAGGTTTTTGGTTGTCATTATGATTTAAAAAGAGAAAAAACAGTAGTTTGACAATAAATGGCTTCACCCAACCACTAACCATGAGTGGAGAAAAAGTTTTGGTGTTATCATTCAAATTCTCTGAAAAAAGGCCAAGAAAGCAAAAATTCTGCCAGGGTATATAAACTTTTGAACACAACTGTATATACCACCAGGAGCCCATACATTCTGTTGTCTTCACTAATATATACCACCAGGTACCCATACATTCTAATGTGTCCACTAACATATACCTACCAAGAGCCCTTTCTGATGTATTCTCTAATATACACCTACAAGGAATGCATACATTCTGACTGTAAGACTATTGTAGGAACTCAAAGATTCTGATAGCGTGGGGCAATGAACAGATAGAGACGGGTTTCTTTAGTGCAGAAAGTGTATTTGTACAACAGCAGATAACACACAAAACAATATAACGATATCCAGCGTCCAGCAGTGACCTGCAATGAAACAAGTCCTGGAAACATATACAGCAAAACGGCGGAGTTCTTAAGACAGAGTCCTCAGCAAGGTGATCAAAAGGTGAGTGTGACTGGTGAAGTGGTGCGGATCAAAAACTGGTGGTGCAGAAAGAGTCAAATCCAGGTATGTAGTAAACACAGGGAAGTCCAGAACAAGTCCTCAGGTTAATCCCAGGTATGACATGAACACGGGTAAGTCCAGAAACTAGTTCATAAGTTGATCCCAGATGTGGCATGAACACGGGTAAGTCCAGAAACAGGTTCACATTCACTGGTGTTCATTCCAGCAGCTCCCACCGGGGGGAGTAATGAAGGATTAAGTAGCAACACACAGTCCAGAGACACAGTTCCGAAACACAGTTCAAAAACACAGTTCTTACCACGAGGAGTGAACCAATGGTTAGGTTCCAAAGTCAACACACTAAAGTTAACATGCAGAGAATGTCCAGAGCCACGGATAGAAGCACCCTAAGAATAAGCAGCTGAGCTGAAGGGGAACAGAAGTAGAATACTCCAGCAAGGAAGCTTACACCTGAGCCAGGTTTTAAACAAATGAGCAGGAAGTAGGGCAGACAAAAACAGCAAACTCCATCTTAACAAAGGGCAAGATCATTCACATCACAAGGTGACTTGGAAACCCGGAATACTGACACTGACTTGGTTACTAATATATACCACAAAGAGCCCATACATCTTGACATCTACACTAATATTTACCACCAGGACCTGTGGTGACATCATGGTCACATGACCTGTCCCATGATCGTGATGTTACTAAAGATCTTGAAGCAGTATTCACATCAGAAGCTACACAGATAAAGCTATTATCAGTGTAGCTGTAGAAATTGGGACCCCCAAGGTGTGGGGCCCTGTGCAATTGCCTAGTCTTACCCTCTAATGTTGGCCCTGCTTTTAGGAGACCAATAGTCTCTAGAATTATAATCTGACTGAAAATTGTATACAACCTTTTGATTCCTCGCTACCTACCTTTCTAAAGGATATTAAGGATATTGTTAAGAAGTTACAAAATATTACAGTGTCTTCTAAAGTATTGATGGCAGCTTATATGTAAAATCTATTTTCAGCAGTTTATGACAAAAACTAGGGCTAAAAGGATGAATCCATTTAGAACCTAAGATATTAGGCATAGTATCATAGAATGATTTACAGTTATGGAGTTCTGTTTAATATAATTATCAGGGGACAATGATGGGGACGACTTTTGCCCCATCATATGCAAATGTTTTCCTGAGATGGTGGGTAGACAGTTTTGTCTTCACAGAGGAAATGGAAAAATATTCAAAACGTATACTATATTGAAGAAGGTAAATAGAAGTCATGTTAGTTTTATGGAAAGGAGAAGAACATATTTTTCATAAATATGTGCACGAACTAGACTACAGACACATAGGTATACAATTAATTTCTGAGATCAGAAAACCACAATTAAACTCCCGGATCTTACTAAGTGATATTTTGAAGAGCAAACAAAGATATTCAATAACCCACCCCTAATAATTTTCTAGTGTAAGCATAGATGCCATCTGTCCCATTGAAGGATTAACAATCCAATAGAACAGTATTTATATGAGAAAATAAATTGTGGATTGAGTCTCTCAAGTGGGAACTTTCAAGAAGTATCCAAAGAGTTATACAGGCTATTTTGACAAAGAGGATATCCAAGAAAAGGTTTTGAAAAAGGCCTACCAAAGGGCAAAATTATTGCTTGACATGTAGCCTTCTAGAAGAGTGGAATATTGAAAATTTTGATAGGAATAAACTAATTCAGCATATTGTGATTTTTTTTTATTTATGAATGGAAGAGGTACTATGAATCCTAAAGAAACATTGAGATTAATTATTTTCGAAAGAAAATTTAAAATAAGTACTTTCCTCATGTCAAATAATTTTATACAAGCAGGGGCAAAACGAAAAATAAAAATCTATGAACATAGAGCTATTTTAGAGATAAGGATCATGTATACTTTCAAATGCAGTTGGATCATATTAGGACTGAAGGCATGCATATTCATGAAGCAAATAAAAGATTTTTATGGATAATAAAAAATTCAAAATCTGTGAATTTATTGGCAACAAGATGATAAGAGTGATATGGGCAATAGTATACACCTGTCTTCAATTATATATTGGAAAAACAGTACTGAAGAGGCAGATATTGGAACATGTGTAAACTCTAGCTCAAAAATGAGGAAACATGGATTTTAAAATGAAAGACATTGAGACCCCAATGCTTAAATGAAGAGTTCACTTTAAAATCTTTCATTTCAGAAACCAGTTTATTGCAAATAGTGTGAATAGTGTATAAATTAGAATAAATGAAGAATGAGGTAAATTATAACATAAAAGAGGTTAGTAACTGAAAAATTGTTTGAAATAGGTTTCCACAATCTAATGTCTGTTTAAAACCAAATAAGAGATTATTTTCATAGCAAAAAAGAAAAATACAGATGGGTAGAAGAATATGTAGCAAAAATTATAGTGGAATGGAAAGGATGTAAATAAATAATTCTTATTATACCATTAGTAAGGGTCATAAACAGGGATGAGCGAACACGCTCGGTGATACTCGGAGATCACTCGAGTATCTGGATGCTCGGATGTGTTTGACACTCAACGAGCATTGGCTGGTGCTCTTATTTGAAGCTCGAATCCCCGTCCCACATGTTTGGCACCTGTTACCCAGCCAATAAACATGGAAGGAATTGCCTGTCAGTCACTGTAATGCTGTAACCATCTTGATATTGGCATTACTGTGATTAGCTGGCCGCGCTACCTCATCAGAGGTTATATAAGGACAGGCGCCACCACACTCTGCTCACTGTCTCTGGCATAATTAATGGACAGTTTTGAATGGCGGGAGAGACCAGTCATCCAGGCCTGTGTGTGCACAGTTTAATCAGAGTCCTCTAGTGTTGATACTGGTGCTCAGCGTCGGACATACCGCATATGCAGCCAGTGCGGCTGCATCGGGGCCTGGATGTGGAGGAAGGCCTTTGCAGGGTGGATAAAACTTATGGCAATATGGACTGTTTATTCGACCCCGAGGCTCTTTGGGGCCCCTGGCCAGATTGCTCTGATGTGCCATGGGCAGGGAGCAATCGCTGCAGCTCTGCTGCCTACATGGGAAAATGGCAGTGAAGGAGAGCTGCAGGGATCTGTCCTGCTCCCTGCCCATGCTTCCTGGTGATGGAGAGGGCAATGATGGAGGTGCTGGAAAGGGCAATGATGGGGATTGTGGAGAAGGCAATGATGGAGGTCATGGAGAGGGCAATGATGGAGGTGGGGGAGAGGACAATGATGGGATGTGGGGATCGGGATGGGAGGAAAGGGAACTTATAATGGACTTATGAGCAGAGGAGGTGGAGGAAGATGTTAGATATGGATGTAAAATGAATTGGGTGGTGGAGGAGGATGCTAAGCCCTTCATAGCGTCCTCCCCTATCTCACAATTCATTGTGATGCTATCGGGGACTTATAATGAATGGAGGGGGGGGGGCACAGGACAAGGACTAAGGCTGTGTGCACACATTCAGGATTTGCAGTAGAAAATTCTGCTGCATATCTGTCATGCAGCTGCAGTGCAATACAGCGCAACCTTCACCAGGGGGAGTTTAATAGGGATGTGAGACTGCACACACTGAGCAGCTGAACAGATGCCACCTAGTGGCAAGAGAGTAGTCAGAAAAAGCCGAGTCAGGGCACAAGATAACACATCAGTACAAAAAGGATTAAAACAGAAAGGATAGTCAGGACGTAGCAAGAGATCAGTAAACCAGGGCGAGCAAAATACGGTACAATAAAGACAAATAAAGACAGAGTCAATAGCCAAGCCAGGAGATCAGAATCAGAGAATCAATCAGAACAGACAAATGCAGGGAAAGGGCAGACAGAGGGGGATAACAGACACAGGACAAGTCAGGGTTCACAGCATGACAAACCAAGGGTTTCCAGAGTCAGGTTCACAAGCCGAAGACAGAACTATAACTGACACTGCCAGCAAGATTCATAGGAGCTAAATAGCAAACCCGGACCCAGAATGAGGCAGAGCAAAGTTAAGCCTTGATATGATCCATCCAAAAAAGGGCAGTCACTAATAAACCCTGCAACGGATCATGGCAATATCCTAATGTGTTGGCAGGAAGAAAGTTGCGAAAAATACATTTTTTTTTCTACATTTTAGCCATGCATTTGTTAAGTATTTTCCCCCATTAGTACGGGAGAAATACGCTGCAAGAATGGACATTATGCAGATTTTGATTGGGACACAATTTTGCTTATTTATATTTTTAATGATGGGGTACATATCGGTATTCAGGGGGGAGACACATGCATTTGTACAATATATGTGACCTTGTTATTTTCAGGGCTGCGAAGATCATCATGGCAAGACGAGTCGTAGCTGAAAGATATCGACATGAAGGTCTGACCAGATAGAGAACAAATAGTAGAAAGCACCTCTAATCAGATGAGACATCAGCGGTAAGTGGCTGGATGTAAATATTGTTCTGTATCTGCACTGTGTGATGTGGAGTGATAATGTTATCTGTAAATTCCCTTTTTCTACATTGTCACATTTGTGTGAAGTGTCCGTGTGCTTCCAGGTTTTTTTATCGGATAGTACACAGGCTTGTAGAGGTTTATAGGTCCATTCACACATACATGAAAATCACGGATCTGTGAATGAGATCTGTGAGGGTCAGAGAATATTCTGTTCTGATCCGATTTTGAAGATCAGAATAGGACATGCTCAATGCGTCTATAAAAGCGGGCAGCACACTGACACTGCACACAGATACAGGGATGTGTTAGGAGTCGAGTTCCCGCCGCTGCACAGGGGGAATCTCGAACCATGTCTGCTGCGGTCTCCCATTCTGCATCGGCCGCAGTGGAGCCTGCTCAGCGGAGAAGTCGGTCCCAGCGTCTCACTGAATCTGATACTGTGCAAAGGGTTACTGCTGCCTCTCCAGGCTCTACTATTGTACCCTGCACTGGTCTGCGGTGAGCAGGCTTTTTTGGGACTAAGTCCTGCTTTGCACACACTGAGCATGCCCAGGGTAAGATCTCTCAGTGGAGATCAAGGGTCACATGCTCAGGTACTGCAGCAACTTCCATTGGTCCTCCAGGAAGGTCCTGTACCTGATCAAGTTCTGTGGCAGTCTTCCATTGGTCCTTCTGGGAAGGTCCTGTAGGTGCTACAGCTATAAAAGGTTCTCATGACCGCACGGCCATGCACTAGTATCAAATATGTACGAGCTCAGCGCCAGTGTGGTCGTGTGTGTGGTCAGGGACCCGGCTGAAATAAGCCCTAGAATGCTGGCACCTCTGGCGAGGAGTTTACGTCCAAATTCAGAGCTGGCTAATAGCCATTAGAATTCCGGCTCCACCGGAGAGGAGCTGCATGTTGGTTGGACTGCATGACCACTGTCGGCTCTACACAGTAGCTGTGTCCCCTGTGAGCTAAACAGGGCGCAGCGTTCTCTTTACTACGGGCTCTGTGAAGTAACAGAGTTTGTTTGTACTAATTTGCTTCACTGCCTTGCTTAGCAGCAGGTTCTTTCCTGCACGGTGGATCCCGGGTTGCGAACGCACCTATCTCATTTAATAAATATATTCGGTGCGTTCCGCCAACCCTAACAGGATACTAGCGCCAGGATCTGGCTAAGTAGGCAATGTCTCAGTACATCCAAGAGAATTTGGCTAGAGGATTCATTAGGAAGTCAGTGTCACCTGCAGGGGCTGGGTTCTTCTTCGTGCAGAAGAAGAGTGGAGACTTACGTCCATGCATAGACTACAGGGGTCTTAACGCCATCACCGTTAAGAACAAGTACCCACTACCCCTGATATCTGAGCTTTTTGATAGGCTACGAGGAGCAAGGGTATTTACTAAATTAGATCTGCGGGGTGCTTACAACCTGATTCGCATCCGTGAGGGGGACGAATGGAAGATGGCTTTTAACACCAGGGATGGGCACTATGAACTTCTGGTGATGCCCTTCGGGCTCTGTAGTGCCCCAGTCGTTTTCCAAGACTTTGTGAATGACATCTTCTGGTATATGCTCACCACCTCGGTCGTAGTCTATCTGGATGATATTCTCATCTACTCTCCAGTTATTGATTCCCATCAGAGAGATGTTCGCAAAGTCTTCAACCTCTTACGGGCAAACTCCCTCTACGCCATGTTGGAGAAGTGTGTGTTTGAGCAGGAGTCCTTGCCTTTCCTTGGTTATATCATCTCTGCCCAGGGCTTTGCTATGGATCCTGCCAAGCTACAGGCTGTGATGGACTGGCAGGAACCCCATTCACTTAAAGCGGTGCAGCGCTTTATGGGGTTCATTAATTACTATCGCCAGTTCATCCCACACTTCTCAACTTTGGTAGCTCCCTTGGTTGCCCTCACCAAGAAGGAAGCAAATCCGAAGTTGTGGTCAGAGGATGTCTCCAAGGCCTTCCTCTCGGTTAAGTCACACTTCACTAGCGCTCCAATTCTACATCGCCCCGATGTAGATAAGTCATTTATCATGGAGGTGGATGCCTCATCCGTTGGTGCTGGAGCAGTCCTTTTCCAAAAGGATGCTCAAGGTCGGAATCATCCTTGCTTCTTCTTCTCCAAGACCTTCACACTGGCGGAGAGGAATTATTCCATCGGGGACAGGGAGTTGCTAGCCATGAAGTTGGCTTTCTCAGAGTGGAGACACCTCTTGGAGGGAGCTCGCTTTCCCTTCCAGGTTTTCACTGACCACAAGAACTTGGTATATCTACAGACGGCCCAGCGGCTGAATTCTCGCCAGGCTAGATGGTCCCTGTTCTTCTCCCGGTTTCATTTTACTCTTCATTTTCTCTCCGGGGAGAAGAACATTTGCGCCAACGCTCTCTCCCGCTCCGTAGTGTCATCTAAGGAGGAGGAGGAGCCTTGGCTTATTGTTCCTTCTGAGAGCCTGAGAACTGTAGCTCCAGTTTCGCTAGAGTCTGTGCCCCCGGGCAAGACTTTCATGCCAGCAAATTTGCGACCAGAGGTCCTCTCTTGTGCTCACTCTTCCAGAGTGGGTGGGCATTTTGGGACCAAAAGGACATCTGAGCTTTTGGCGAGAACGTACTGGTGGCCGCATATGGCCCGTGATGTCGGGGACTATATTCGGGTGTGCGTTTCCTGCACCCAGAATCGTTCTCCTCGGCAACGGCCTGCTGGGTTGCTTTACCCCCTACCGGTGGCAGACAGGCCCTGGGAAATGGTCAGGATGGACTTTGTGGTGGGCTTACCCAAATCTTGTAGCTGCACTGTTCATAAAGCATATTTTCCGTTTACATGGAATGCCTGATAAAATTGTCAGCGACCGGGGTCCCCAGTTCGCGTCTCGGTTTTGGAGAGAACTCTGCCGTTTACTCAGCATAGAGTTGAATCTCTCCTCTGCATACCATCCCGAGACGAATGGGTTGGTAGAGAGGACCAACCAGACTCCGGTGAAATACTTGTGGCATTTTGTCTCTGCTAGGCAGGATGACTGGGCATCTGTGCTACCTTGGGCGGAATTTGCCTTGAACAATGCCGTAGCCGATTCCACTGGGCAGACTCCTTTTCTCCTTAATTACGGCTAGCATCCGCGTGTCCCTGTGCCCATTCCCGTGCCATCCACCGATTCTAGGGTGGCAGACTGGGCGGTGGAGGCACGTGACATTTGGGACCGCACACAGGATGCCATCCGGGCCTCCAAGGAGAGAATGAGGGTTTCTGCTGATACACACCGGCGCCCTGCTCCAACCTTTGCTCCTGGCAGCTTAATGTGGCTCTCCGCCCATAACATTAGGCTGCGAGTTGAGTCCACTAAGTTTGCGCCTTGCTACATTGGCCCGTTCAAGGTTCTGGAACAGGTCAACCCTGTGGTCTACCGTTTGGCTATTCCTCCACGCCTTGGTATCACCGACACTTTTCACGTTTCTCTCTTAAAGCCCATTCATTTGTCCCGGTTTTCTGAGTCATCTCCCGGGACATCGGGTTCATTCATGGATGAGTTTGAGGTGAATGCTATCGTGGGGTGCAAGGTGGTACGTGGCAAGAAATTTGATCTGGTGGACTGGAAGGGTCACGGTCCAGAAGATAGAACCTGGGAACCTGTGGAGCACTTTCGGGCTCCGCTGCTCATTGCAGCTTTTGAGCGTAGCGAGGCTCAAGGAGGGGGGCCCTAGGAGGGGGGGTAATGTTAGGAGTCGAGTTCCCGCCGCTGCACAGGGGGAATCTCGAACCATGTCGGCTGTGGTCTCCCATTCTGCATCGGCCGCAGTAGAGCCTGCTCAGCGGAGACGTCGGTCTCAGCGTCTTACTGAATCTGATACTGTGTAAAGGGTTACTGCTGCCTCTCCAGGCTCTACTATTGTACCCTGCACTGGTCCTGCTTTGCACACACTGAGCATGCCCAGGGTAAGATCTCTCAGTGGAGATCAAGGGTCACATGCTCAGGTACTGCAGCAACTTCCATTGGTCCTCCAGGAAGGTCCTGTACCTGATCAAATTCTATGGCAGTCTTCCATTGGTCCTTCTGGGAAGGTCCTGTAGGTGCTACAGCTATAAAAGGTTCTCATGACCACACGGCCATGCGCTAGTATCAAATATGTACGAGCTCAGCGCCAGTGTGGTCGTGTGTGGTCAGGGACCTGGCTGAAATAAGCCCCTAGAATGCTGGCACCTCCAGCGAGGAGTTTTGTGTATGCAGTCAGGGACCCAGCTGAAATAAGCCCCTAGAATGCTGGCACCTCCAGCGAGGAGTTTATGTCCGAATTCAGGGCTGGCTAATAGCCATTAGAATTCCAGCTCCACTGGAGAGGAGCTGCGTGTTGGTTGGACTGCATGACCACTGTCAGCTCTACACAGTAGTTGTGTCCCCTGTGAGCTAAACAGGGTGCAGCGTTCTCTTTACTACGGGCTCTGTGAAGTAACAGAGTTTGTTTGTACTAATTTGCTTCGCCGTCTTGCTTAGCAGCATGGATCCCGGGTTGCGAATGCACCTATCTCATTTAATAAATATATTCGGTGCGTTCCGCCAACCCTAACAGGATGTAGCCTTATTATATATAGCACAGTCCCTTAGGATGTACAGTAGTGTATTCACTTATTATGTATAACATCATCCTTAGTTACATATATTCCTCTTTAATTATGCATAACACCGTCTCTTATTGCGTACCATCCTCTCTAGTTATATAAGGTGCCATCGAAAATTATATAGCTTCCTCTGCTGTTATGTAAAGTGCTGTCTTTTACATAGTTTCTTCTTGTTATTTTTGTTATTCATGGTGCCCTCTTTTAGTACATAGTGTGACGCCCCAGGGTCCTGGTTGTCACAGTGGCATTGCTTTCCTCATGGGGAGAGTGATGTCATGTTTGGAAGCAATGGAGGATTCCATTTAACAGGTAATTAACACATACAACACCATTCTGACTTCAGGCCAGAAGGGGGAGCTCTACACCCAAAATCAGGGGAGCTGCTCTCTCTCTTTGGTCGGGAGGAGGAGTTAGTTGCTAGGGAGTTGCTAGGCAGTTGGGAAGATTTAGACAGTTGGTGCCAGATAGCAGACTGGAGCAGTCTGAGGCAGAAGGACGAGGGAGGGGCTATATAGCCTGAAGTGCTGTAGCTCCTAGATAGCGAGATACAGAAGGAAGAACAGCTTTTAGCTAATGTGCTGGAGACCAAAGCACAGGAGAGTGATAACAGGGGAAAATAGCTGGGACTGGGCTACATCTCTGATTGAGTGCAGATATCGGTAGCCAGAAGACCGAGGCTTTTGTGGGACTCTAAGACACATAGCAGAAACTGGCAGGACAAGTGGATTATACATCACCTGTTTGGCTTAATGCCCAGGAGACACAGTGACACATAGAGCCCGGATCGTGATAGAGACCCTGTAAAAAGGCTCGAGTCACCTGTCATATGGGTTTGTGTCCCATTTACACAAAGGACAGAGATAACTGAGAGGACCTTGCTACAAAGCCATAGGCAGTAAGGGACTATATCAACAAAGCACTAGAAGGAAGGCTTTTAACTCCACCTGATAAAGCTGGACTCTGAACTCGCTTCCAAGCCGGCTGGACCCTGCCTGTACCTGTGATCTGGTGCCCTGGACTGTGGCTACCTGCTACCATCAGTAAACCAGGTAAAAAGACTGCACAACTGTGTCCTTTGTTCTTTACTGCACCACTAACCATTCTCCATCTATTCACCTGTGGGAAGTTATAACATCCGGCTGCCATAACATCACCCCAGAGGACCCCTTTAAGCAGTGTCAGTCCCCACTGACCGAATACCACAGGTGGCATCACGAACATTCCTTTATTTCAAAAACCCCTTTAAAGACCATGCCTTTACCATGGGCGCCCAGGGCCACGGACTGGGTCGCCACCATCGTGACACATCCCTTTAAGTAATGGACCCAGTACCGAGTGCCAAACTGCCCTGACGGGTGACTCACATAGTGTCCTCTCTTGTTAGATATAAAATGACTGCTGATGGAGCAGCCGGTAACCCGACGACCAGTCTATCAGCTCCTACATTAGAAAATAAGTTTTCCCATGCTCCATCAGCTGTCATTGCATTAAACATCTAGGATGGTATGTAATAAAGACAGACCTCTATATAATCTGATATGTAAGGGGCGGTGCTGTTCATAACAAGAGAGGGCACTGTGTAATAAGGGATGTCAAAATACATAATAAAGGAGACTATGTAATATACATACATGTACAGTGGGTACAGAAAGTATTCAGACTCCTTTAAATTTTTCACTCTTTGTTTCATTGCAGCCATTTGGTAAATTCAAAAAAGTTCATTTTTTCTCATTAATGTACACTCTGCACCCCATCTTGACTGAAAATAAACAGAAATGTAGATTTTTTTGAAAATTTATTAAAAAAGAAAAACTGAAATGTCATACGGTCATAAGTATTCAGATACTTTGCTCAGTATTAAGTAAAAGCACCCTTTTGAGCTCGTACAGCCATAAGTCTTTTTGGGAATGATGCCACAAGTTTTTCACACCTGGATTTGGGGATCCTCTGCCATTCTTTCCACGAAGATCCTTTCCAGTTCCGTCAGGTTGGATGGTGAACATTGGTGGACAGCCATTTTCAGGTCTCTCCAGAGATGCTCAATTGGGTTTAGGTCAGGGTTACGACTGGGCCAGTCAAGAATGGTCACAGACTTGTTCTGAAGCCACTCCTTTGTTATTTTAGCTGTGTGCTTAGGGTCAAGTCTGAGGTCCAGAGCACTTTGGAAGAGGTTTTCATCAGGATATCTCTGCACTTGGCTGCATTCATGTTTCCTTCAATGGCAACCAGTCGTCCTATCCCTGCAGCTGAAAAACACTCATAGCATGATGCTGCCACCACCATGTTCACTGATGAGCAGTGCCTGGTTTTCTCCACACATACCGCTTAGAATTATCACCAAAAATGTCTATCTTTGTCTCATCTGACCAGGGAATCTTATGTCTCATAGTCTGGGAGTCCATCATGTGTTTTTTTTTAGCAAACTCTATGCAGGTTTTCATACTTCTTGCACTGAGGAGAGGCTTCCGTCAGGGCCACTCTGCCATAAATGCCCCACTGGTGGAGGGCTGCAGTGATAGTTGACTTATGGCCAATGTGAATATGCGTTTATGCGCTGCAATTTTTGTGTTTTTTCTTTGTATTATTGCATTCTGTGCAAGCCAGGGTGTGACCTCCCTTTTCTTGAGCTGGAAATTGTATATAAGGCTTCCCCAGACTGGTGTTCCATTGATTGGGCCCAGTCCTTTTGTCTGCCCTTATTCATACACTGAAGTGAACTTTGACATATGGTAAGGTTTTTAATATTAGACAGCGTAGGACTGTCCTGATCAGAGTTACCTTGTGGTGGTGGGATGGCGTCGTTTATGCTATTTTTGATCAAAAACAGTATTACTAAAAACACTGTGTGATTTAAATGCACTTTTTGCTTTTTATTTACTTAGCTACAGCAGGGCTTTTGCTCAATTTTTCTCTTGCAAGCTTTATGTGTTTTATGGCCAATGTGAACATGCGTTTATGTGCTGCATGTGCACGAGCTCAAAAAAGCTCAATTTTTGTGTTTTTTCTTTGTATTATTGCATTCTGTGCAAGCTGGCGTGTGGCCTCCCTTTTCCTAAGCTGGAAATTGTATATAAGGCTTGCCCAGACTAGAGTTCCACTGGTTGGTCCCAGTCCTTTTGTCTGCCCTTATTCATACACTGAGGTCAGCTTTTTCTAAAAACTCTGTGTTATTTAAATTAACGTTTTGCTTTTTATTTACTTAGTTACAGCTGGGTTTTTGCTAATTTTTTCTCTTGTAGATTTTAAGTGATAGTTGACTTTGTGGAACTTTCTGCCATCTCCCTACTGCATCTCTGGAGTTCAGCCACAGTGATCTTGGGGTTCTTCGTTACCTCTCTCACCAATGCTCTTCTCCCATGATTACTCAGTTTGGCTGGATAGACAGGTCTAGGAAGACTTCTGGTGGTCCCTAACGTCTTCCATTTAAGGATTATGGAGGCCACTGTGCTTTAGGAACTTTGAGTACAGCAGAAATTCTTTGTAACCTTGGCCAGATCTGAGCCTTGCCACTAGAGTTGAGCGACCTTGACCTTTTTAGAGTCGAGCCGGGTTTCGCGAAACCCGACTATCTCAAAAGTCGGGTCGAGTGAAATCGGCCGATTATGACGTAAAGTCGGGATCGACCGAAACACAAAACCCAATGCAAGTCAATGGGGCAGCATAGTCGGCAGTGAGTGGGGGCCAGGAAAACACCTAGAGTGCCCATTTTAATGTCAAAACCATCCATTCTTCTTAATGAAGCTTGTCAAGCGTAATTTACCTTATAATAATTGGAAGGCATTTGAAATTGGGGGTCATTTGGCTAAAGTTGTGGTGGGTAGGGCTGGTTCAAGTAATTAGTGGGCCCAGGAAATCTGGACCACGTCACGGCAGTGGAGCAGGGAGAGGTAAGTATTTCAACTTTGCAAGTGCTGTGATCCTGAGCAAGCAGGGGGGGCCCACTTGTTGGCATTGGCACTGGCACAGGGCCCCTCAAAGTACAGCAGTGTGTTTGCACGGCGGGGGCGCCTCCCACCGGCAGCAACACTTTTGCGTACTATGAGAGGCCCTGTGCCAGTGACGTCGCCAACTAGTATTCCTCCCCCCACCTGATGAAGGAACCTGCACTTTCATCTGCACCTTACTCTTTGTCCCCGTGTAAGGTGGTATGGTATGCGGGAAGAGCAACCTGACTTTCAGCAGGGTCACAATGTTGTTGTGTAGCATGCACGGGGAATGTTGCGTTATGGGTCAATGTACCAGCAGACTCATCTATCACTGGCTGGGCAATGGGCACGATGAAGTGGAAACACAGATATAGGCCCAAAGAATAAAGTGGGCTAAATGCAGTTCAAAATTGGTAACACAGGAATAACCAGGGGGCATTGCAGTGGAGGACAACTGGAATGAGAGGCTGACACAGAGAGTAGGGCCAAATCAGTAAGTAGTCGAAATGCAGTTCAAAATTGGCAACCGTAGTAAACAGGCGGCACAGCTTTGTTCAGTGGAGGAGAACAGCAAGGAGTGGCAGACACCGATAGTAGGCCCCAACCCAACTAGTAGGCCAAATGCAGTCTAACATTAACAACTACTTAACGAGAGCCTGAAAATGGAATTTCAGGACAGGAAACCAGGAGAACAGCAAGGAGTGGCAGACACCGATAGTAGGCCCCAAACCAACTAGTACGCCAAATGCAGTTGTTCCATTTAACCACAATTTAATGAGAGCCTGAAGATAGAAGCTCAGGAAAGGCAACCTGGGGAACACCTTGGAGTGTAACACACCATCTCTCTCCACCCCATACCCATTTTGTAGGCCTAATGCAGTGTACTTTTCTACAACTACTAAACGAGAGTCGGAAGACCGAAGCAATGGCAAGGAAACCTGGGGAACACCTTGGAGTGTAACACACCATCTCTCTCCACCCCATACCCAATTTGTAGGCCTAATGCAGTGTAGTTTCCAAGAACTACTAAACGAGAGCCGGAAGATCGAAGCTCAGGAAAGGCAACCTGGGGAACACCTTGGAGTGTAACACACCCTCTCTCTACACCCCATACCCAATTTGAAGGCCTAATGCAGTGTAGTTTCCAAGAACTACTAAACGAGAGCCGGAAGATCGAAGCTCAGGAAAGGCAACCTGGGGAACACCTTGGAGTGTAACACACCCTCTCGCTACACCCCATACCCAATTTGAAGGCCTAATGCAGCGTAGTTTCCAACAACTACTAAACGAGAGCCGGAAGATCGAAGCTCAGGAAAGGCAACCTGGGGAACACCTTGGAGTGTAACAAACCCTCTCTCTACACCCCATACCCAATTTGTAGGCCTAATGCTGCGTAGTTTCCGACAACTACTAAACGAGAGCATGAAGATCGAAGCTCAGGAAAGGCAACCTGGGGAACACCTTGGAGTGTAACACACCCTCTCTCTACACCCCATACCCAATTTGAAGGCCTAATGCAGTGTAGTTTCCAAGAACTACTAAACGAGAGCCGGAAGATCGAAGCTCAGGAAAGGCAACCTGGGGAACACCTTGGAGTGGAACACACCATCTCTCTACACCCCATACCCAATTTGAAGGCCTAATGCAGCGTAGTTTCCAACAACTACTAAACGAGAGCCGGAAGATCGAAGCTCAGGAAAGGCAACCTGGGGAACACCTTGGAGTGTAACACACCCTCTCTCTACACCCCATACCCAATTTGAAGGCCTAATGCAGCGTAGTTTCCAACAACTACTAAACGAGAGCCGGAAGATCGAAGCTCAGGAAAGGCAACCTGGGGAACACCTTGGAGTGTAACACACCCTCTCTCTCCACCCCATACCCATTTTGTAGGCCTAATGCAGTGTACTTTTCTACAACTACTAAACGAGAGTCGGAAGACCGAAGCAATGGCAAGGAAACCTGGGGAACACCTTGGAGTGTAACACACCATCTCTCTCCACCCCATACCCAATTTGTAGGCCTAATGCAGTGTAGTTTCCAAGAACTACTAAACGAGAGCCGGAAGATCGAAGCTCAGGAAAGGCAACCTGGGGAACACCTTGGAGTGTAACACACCCTCTCTCTACACCCCATACCCAATTTGAAGGCCTAATGCAGTGTAGTTTCCAAGAACTACTAAACGAGAGCCGGAAGATCGAAGCTCAGGAAAGGCAACCTGGGGAACACCTTGGAGTGTAACACACCCTCTCGCTACACCCCATACCCAATTTGAAGGCCTAATGCAGCGTAGTTTCCAACAACTACTAAACGAGAGCCGGAAGATCGAAGCTCAGGAAAGGCAACCTGGGGAACACCTTGGAGTGTAACAAACCCTCTCTCTACACCCCATACCCAATTTGTAGGCCTAATGCAGCGTAGTTTCCGACAACTACTAAACGAGAGCATGAAGATCGAAGCTCAGGAAAGGCAACCTGGGGAACACCTTGGAGTGTAACACACCCTCTCTCTACACCCCATACCCAATTTGAAGGCCTAATGCAGTGTAGTTTCCAAGAACTACTAAACGAGAGCCGGAAGATCGAAGCTCAGGAAAGGCAACCTGGGGAACACCTTGGAGTGGAACACACCATCTCTCTACACCCCATACCCAATTTGAAGGCCTAATGCAGCGTAGTTTCCAACAACTACTAAACGAGAGCCGGAAGATCGAAGCTCAGGAAAGGCAACCTGGGGAACACCTTGGAGTGTAACACAACGTCTCTCTACACCACGGAAGGGCTGATTCTTAGGAAGGAAGGCTGTTGGAAATAAGCATTGCGCGTCCGAGGGTGATTATATTCTTATTAGGTATATACTCACCCTCGGACGCGCCCTGCTTCTTTATTTGGAATGAATGTTTATTTGCAATGTGGTGTTGACTTTCTCTATTATTTTGGTAATTAATGATTTTATTATTTTCATTGTTTTGCATCTTCTCGGCAATAATATAAAGAAGACGCGACAGGACAACACTCGGTGGATGCCATATGTGTGTTTTCAATTTAAAAAACCTTTCAGTTAACTACTTGCAGGAGAAAGTAATTGTAGCTGGTGGCCATTTTTAGTACTGTACCAGATTTTAGTTGTGTGTTTGTTTTTAATGTTAAAATGTCTGCATTTGATATCTCACCAGTATTTTCTTTTTTATAAGCAAAATACTTTTTTTTTTATTTTATGATGTTGGTTCAAGGGGTACACGGGCAGCAGTAGACAGGTCAGTGGAGGCCTAGTGGAAGGAGGGACCGCAGACAGGCTTCGAAGCCCTAACATAATAAATTGGGCTGCCTGTAGGCAATTTAAAATTGGTTCCAGGGGAACACGGGCAGCAGTAGACAGGTCAGTGGAGGCCTAGAGGAAGGAGGGACCGCAGATGCGCCAATGTTTCCCCCATACCAAATTTGTAGGCCTAATGCAGTGTAGTTTACAACAACTACTAAACGAGAGCCGGAATATCGAAGCTCAGGAAAGGCAACCTGGGGAACACCTTGGAGTGTAACACACCCTCTCTCTACACCCCATACCCAATTTGAAGGCCTAATGCAGTGTAGTTTCCAAGAACTACTAAACGAGAGCCGGAAGATCGAAGCTCAGGAAAGGCAACCTGGGGAACACCTTGGAGTGTAACACACCCTCTCTCTACACCCCATACCCAATTTGAAGGCCTAATGCAGCGTAGTTTCCAACAACTACTAAACGAGAGCCGGAAGATCGAAGCGCAGGAAAGGCAACCTGGGGAACACCTTGGAGTGTAACAAACCCTCTCTCTACACCCCATACCCAATTTGTAGGCCTAATGCAGCGTAGTTTCCGACAACTACTAAACGAGAGCATGAAGATCGAAGCTCAGGAAAGGCAACCTGGGGAACACCTTGGAGTGTAACACACCCTCTCTCTACACCCCATACCCAATTTGAAGGCCTAATGCAGTGTAGTTTCCAAGAACTACTAAACGAGAGCCGGAAGATCGAAGCTCAGGAAAGGCAACCTGGGGAACACCTTGGAGTGGAACACACCATCTCTCTACATCCCATACCCAATTTGAAGGCCTAATGCAGCGTAGTTTCCAACAACTACTAAACGAGAGCCGGAAGATCGAAGCTCAGGAAAGGCAACATGGGGAACACCTTGGAGTGTAACACAACGTCTCTCTACACCACGGAAGGGCTGATTCTTAGGAAGGAAGGCTGTTGGAAATAAGCATTGCGCGTCCGAGGGTGATTATATTCTTATTAGGTATATACTCACCCTCGGACGCGCCCTGCTTCTTTATTTGGAATGAATGTTTATTTGCAATGTGGTGTTGACTTTCTCTATTATTTTGGTAATTAATGATTTTATTATTTTCATTGTTTTGCATCTTCTCGGCAATAATATAAAGAAGACGCGACAGGACAACACTCGGTGGATGCCATATGTGTGTTTTCAATTTAAGAAACCTTTCAGTTAACTACTTGCAGGAGAAAGTAATTGTAGCTGGTGGCCATTTTTAGTACTGTACCAGATTTTAGTTGTGTGTTTGTTTTTAATGTTAAAATGTCTGCATTTGATATCTCTCCAGTATTTTCTTTTTTGTAAGCAAAATACTTATTTTTATATTTTCTGATGTTGGTTCCAGGGGTACACGGGCAGCAGTGCCCTGGTCAGTGTAGTAGTAGTTGAAAGAATGGACCGCAGACAGGCATCGAAGGCCTAAAATAAAAAAATTGGGCTGGCTGTAGGCAATTTTAAATTGGTTCCAGGGGTACACGGGCAGCAGTGGTGTGGTCAGTGGAGGCCTAGTGGAAGGAGTGACCGCAGACAGGCATCGAAGGCCTAAAATAATAACACATGGCTGTAGGCAATTTTAAATTGGTTCCAGGGGTACACGGGCAGCAGTGGTGTGGTCAGTGGAGGCCTAGTGGAAGGAGTGACCGCAGACAGGCATCGAAGGCCTAAAATAATAACACATGGCTGTAGGCAATTTTAAATTGGTTCCAGGGGTACATGGGCAGCAGTGCCCTGGTCAGTGTAGTAGTAGTTGAAAGAATGGACCGCAGACAGGCATCGAAGGCCTAAAATAATAACACATGGCTGTAGGCAATTTTAAATTGGTTCCAGGGGTACACGGACAGCAGTGGTGTGGTCAGTGGAGGCCTAGTGGAAGGAGTGACCGCAGACAGGCATCGAAGGCCTAAAATAATAACACATGGCTGTAGGCAATTTTAAATTGGTTCCAGGGGTACACGGGCAGCAGTGGTGTGGTCAGTGGAGGCCTAGTGGAAGGAGTGACCGCAGACAGGCATCGAAGGCCTAAAATAATAACACATGGCTGTAGGCAATTTTAAATTGGTTCCAGGGGTACACGGGCAGCAGTGACCTGGTCAGTGTAGTAGTAGTTGAAAGAATGGACCGCAGACAGGCATCGAAGGCCTAAAATAAAAAAATTGGGCTGGCTGTAGGCAATTTTAAATTGGTTCCAGGGGTACACGGGCAGCAGTGGTGTGGTCAGTGGAGGCCTAGTGGAAGGAGTGACCGCAGACAGGCATCGAAGGCCTAAAATAATAACACATGGCTGTAGGCAATTTTAAATTGGTTCCAGGGGTACACGGGCAGCAGTGCCCTGGTCAGTGTAGTAGTAGTTGAAAGAATGGACCGCAGACAGGCATCAAATGCTTTGACATTTACCAGTTTCACGAGAGGAGGCAAAAGAGCTAGAGGCTGAGTCAGCAAGATAAGCCAAAACTTGCTCTTGCTGCTCCGGCTTTAAAAGCGGTTTTCCTACTCCCAGAAAAGGGAGCGTTCGAGGCCTTGTATAGCCAGACGACGAACCTGGCTCCACAGCTCCAGACTTAGGTGCAATATTTTTTTTCCCACGACCAGCTGATGCTCCACCACTACCACTACCCTCATTACCAGCTGACAATGAACGCCCCCGGCCACGACCTCTTCCACCAGACTTCCTCATTGTTTTAAAAACGTTAACAAACGAACGGTATTTGTTGCTGTCACACAACTTACACGGTGAGCTATAACTTCAGTATGATTTAGCTACCCCATTACAGGTGGGTGAGACCACAACGAAAATCAGCCACAATGTTACACACTCTGTTGTTGTTGGCAACAAATGAGATGGCACACACGCAGGACTGTCACTGAAGCGCAAATGTAAATATTTATCTCCCACTGATTTGTGTTTGTTTTTTTTAAAAGGGAGACTTCAGAAAAAAAAAAAATTAAAAAAAATTATTTTTTACAGAAGAATTTATAAAACAAATAAAAAGAAATGATTGTTTCAGGGAGAATTTAGGAAAAAAAAAAAAAAAAAAGGCTTTGTAGGGCCCACTGAGTGAGAGAGGACGCACACAGGAGTCAGGAGTGGCACACAAGCCCAGAGGCCAATATTAATCTCCCACCGATTGATTTAGTTATTTTTTTTGGCAGATTTTGGAACCCAAATCAAGCAAAAAAATTAATAGGCTTTCTGTGGCCCACAATTGGGGAGAGAGAGAGAGATGGCACACCCAGGAGTCAAGACTGGCACACAAGCAGAAGGGGCAATATGAATCTCCCACAGATTTTTTTTTTTTTTTTCAGGGAGACTTGAGAGAAAAAAAAATACCAAAATAATGATTTTTTTCAGGAATAATTTAGAAACCAAAGAAAATAAAATGATTGTTTCAGGGAGAATTTAGAAAACAAATAAAACAAAAAATAGGCTTTCTAGGGCCCACTGAGTGACAGATGACGCACACAGGAGTCAGGAGTGGCACACAAGCCCAGAGGCCAATATTAATCTCCCACCGATTGATTTAGTTATTTTTTTTGGTAGATTTTGGAACCCAAATCAAGCAAAAAAATTAATAGGCTTTCTATGGCCCACAATTGGGGAGAGAGAGAGAGATGGCACACCCAGGAGTCAAGACTGGCACACAAGCAGAAGGGGCAATATGAATCTCCCACAGATTTTTTTTTTTTTTTTTTTTCAGGGAGACTTGAGAGAAAAAAAAATACCAAAAAAATGATTTTTTTCAGGAATAATTTAGAAACCAAAGAAAATAAAATGATTGTTTCAGGGAGAATTTAGAAAACAAATAAAACAAAAAATAGGCTTTCTAGGGCCCACTGAGTGACAGATGACGCACACAGGAGTCAGGAGTGGCACACAAGCCCAGAGGCCAATATTAATCTCCCACCGATTGATTTAGTTATTTTTTTTGGCAGATTTTGGAACCCAAATCAAGCAAAAAAATTAATAGGCTTTCTGTGGCCCACAATTGGGGAGAGAGAGAGAGATGGCACACCCAGGAGTCAAGACTGGCACACAAGCAGAAGGGGCAATATGAATCTCCCACAGATTTTTTTTTTTTTTTTTTTTTTTCAGGGAGACTTGAGAGAAAAAAAAATACCAAAATAATGATTTTTTTCAGGAATAATTTAGAAACCAAAGAAAATAAAATGATTGTTTCAGGGAGAATTTAGAAAACAAATAAAACAAAAAATAGGCTTTCTAGGGCCCACTGAGTGACAGATGACGCACACAGGAGTCAGGAGTGGCACACAAGCCCAGAGGCCAATATTAATCTCCCACCGATTGATTTAGTAATTTTTTTGGTAGATTTTGGAACTCAAATCAAGCAAAAAAATTAATAGGCTTTCTATGGCCCACAATTGGGGAGAGAGAGAGAGATGGCACACCCAGGAGTCAAGACTGGCACACAAGCAGAAGGGGCAATATGAATCTCCCACAGATTTTTTTTTTTTTTTTTTTTTCAGGGAGACTTGAGAGAAAAAAAAATACCAAAAAAATGATTTTTTTCAGGAATAATTTAGAAACCAAAGAAAATAAAATGATTGTTTCAGGGAGAATTTAGAAAACAAATAAAACAAAAAATAGGCTTTCTAGGGCCCACTGAGTGACAGATGACGCACACAGGAGTCAGGAGTGGCACACAAGCCCAGAGGCCAATATTAATCTCCCACCGATTGATTTAGTTATTTTTTTTGGTAGATTTTGGAACCCAAATCAAGCAAAAAAATTAATAGGCTTTCTATGGCCCACAATTGGGGAGAGAGAGAGAGATGGCACACCCAGGAGTCAAGACTGGCACACAAGCAGAAGGGGCAATATGAATCTCCCACAGATTTTTTTTTTTTTTTTTTTTTCAGGGAGACTTGAGAGAAAAAAAAATACCAAAAAAATGATTTTTTTTCAGGAATAATTTAGAAACCAAAGAAAATAAAATGATTGTTTCAGGGAGAATTTAGAAAACAAATAAAACAAAAAATAGGCTTTCTAGGGCCCACTGAGTGACAGATGACGCACACAGGAGTCAGGAGTGGCACACAAGCCCAGAGGCCAATATTAATCTCCCACCGATTGATTTAGTTATTTTTTTTGGTAGATTTTGGAACCCAAATCAAGCAAAAAAATTAATAGGCTTTCTATGGCCCACAATTGGGGAGAGAGAGAGAGATGGCACACCCAGGAGTCAAGACTGGCACACAAGCAGAAGGGGCAATATGAATCTCCCACAGATTTTTTTTTTTTTTTTTCAGGGAGACTTGAGAGAAAAAAAAATACCAAAAAAATGATTTTTTTCAGGAATAATTTAGAAACCAAAGAAAATAAAATGATTGTTTCAGGGAGAATTTAGAAAACAAATAAAACAAAAAATAGGCTTTCTAGGGCCCACTGAGTGACAGATGACGCACACAGGAGTCAGGAGTGGCACACAAGCCCAGAGGCCAATATTAATCTCCCACCGATTGATTTAGTGATTTTTTTTGGTAGATTTTGGAACCCAAATCAAGCAAAAAAATTAATAGGCTTTCTATGGCCCACAATTGGGGAGAGAGAGAGAGATGGCACACCCAGGAGTCAAGACTGGCACACAAGCAGAAGGGGCAATATGAATCTCCCACAGATTTTTTTTTTTTTTTTTTTTTTTTCAGGGAGACTTGAGAGAAAAAAAAATACCAAAAAAATGATTTTTTTCAGGAATAATTTAGAAACCAAAGAAAATAAAATGATTGTTTCAGGGAGAATTTAGAAAACAAATAAAACAAAAAATAGGCTTTCTAGGGCCCACTGAGTGACAGATGACGCACACAGGAGTCAGGAGTGGCACACAAGCCCAGAGGCCAATATTAATCTCCCACCGATTGATTTAGTTATTTTTTTTGGTAGATTTTGGAACCCAAATCAAGCAAAAAAATTAATAGGCTTTCTATGGTCCACAATTGGGGAGAGAGAGAGAGATGGCACACCCAGGAGTCAAGACTGGCACACAAGCAGAAGGGGCAATATGAATCTCCCACAGATTTTTTTTTTTTTTTTCAGGGAGACTTGAGAGAAAAAAAAATACCAAAAAAATGATTTTTTTCAGGAATAATTTAGAAACCAAAGAAAATAAAATGATTGTTTCAGGGAGAATTTAGAAAACAAATAAAACAAAAAATAGGCTTTCTAGGGCCCACTGAGTGACAGATGACGCACACAGGAGTCAGGAGTGGCACACAAGCCCAGAGGCCAATATTAATCTCCCACTGATTGATTTAGTGATTTTTTTTGGTAGATTTTGGAACCCAAATCAAGCAAAAAAATTAATAGGCTTTCTATGGCCCACAATTGGGGAGAGAGAGAGAGAGATGGCACACCCAGGAGTCAAGACTGGCACACAAGCAGAAGGGGCAATATGAATCTCCCACAGATTTTTTTTTTTTTTTTTTTTTCAGGGAGACTTGAGAGAAAAAAAAATACCAAAATAATGATTTTTTTCAGGAATAATTTAGAAACCAAAGAAAATAAAATGATTGTTTCAGGGAGAATTTAGAAAACAAATAAAACAAAAAATAGGCTTTCTAGGGCCCACTGAGTGACAGATGACGCACACAGGAGTCAGGAGTGGCACACAAGCCCAGAGGCCAATATTAATCTCCCACCGATTGATTTAGTTATTTTTTTTGGTAGATTTTGGAACCCAAATCAAGCAAAAAAATTAATAGGCTTTCTATGGCCCACAATTGGGGAGAGAGAGAGAGATGGCACACCCAGGAGTCAAGACTGGCACACAAGCAGAAGGGGCAATATGAATCTCCCACAGATTTTTTTTTTTTTTTTTTTTCAGGGAGACTTGAGAGAAAAAAAATACCAAAAAAATGATTTTTTTCAGGAATAATTTAGAAACCAAAGAAAATAAAATGATTGTTTCAGGGAGAATTTAGAAAACAAATAAAACAAAAAATAGGCTTTCTAGGGCCCACTGAGTGACAGATGACGCACACAGGAGTCAGGAGTGGCACACAAGCCCAGAGGCCAATATTAATCTCCCACCGATTGATTTAGTTATTTTTTTTGGTAGATTTTGGAACCCAAATCAAGCAAAAAAATTAATAGGCTTTCTATGGCCCACAATTGGGGAGAGAGAGAGAGATGGCACACCCAGGAGTCAAGACTGGCACACAAGCAGAAGGGGCAATATGAATCTCCCACAGATTTTTTTTTATTTTTTTTTTTCAGGGAGACTTGAGAGAAAAAAAAATACCAAAAAAATGATTTTTTTCAGGAATAATTTAGAAACCAAAGAAAATAAAATGATTGTTTCAGGGAGAATTTAGAAAACAAATAAAACAAAAAATAGGCTTTCTAGGGCCCACTGAGTGACAGATGACGCACACAGGAGTCAGGAGTGGCACACAAGCCCAGAGGCCAATATTAATCTCCCACCGATTGATTTAGTGATTTTTTTTGGTAGATTTTGGAACCCAAATCAAGCAAAAAAAATTAATAGGCTTTCTATGACCCACAATTGGGGAGAGAGAGAGAGATGGCACACCCAGGAGTCAAGACTGGCACACAAGCAGAAGGGGCAATATGAATCTCCCACAGATTTTTTTTTTTTTTTTTTTTTTCAGGGAGACTTGAGAGAAAAAAAAATACCAAAAAAATGATTTTTTTCAGGAATAATTTAGAAACCAAAGAAAATAAAATGCTTGTTTCAGGGAGAATTTAGAAAACAAATAAAACAAAAAATAGGCTTTCTTGGGCCCACTGAGTGACAGATGACGCACACAGGAGTCAGGAGTGGCACACAAGCCCAGAGGCCAATATTAATCTCCCACCGATTGATTTAGTTATTTTTTTTGGTAGATTTTGGAACCCAAATCAAGCAAAAAAATTAATAGGCTTTCTATGGCCCACAATTGGGGAGAGAGAGAGAGATGGCACACCCAGGAGTCAAGACTGGCACACAAGCAGAAGGGGCAATATGAATCTCCCACAGATTTTTTTTTTTTTTTTCAGGGAGACTTGAGAGAAAAAAAATACCAAAAAAATGATTTTTTTCAGGAATAATTTAGAAACCAAAGAAAATAAAATGATTGTTTCAGGGAGAATTTAGAAAACAAATAAAACAAAAAATAGGCTTTCTAGGGCCCACTGAGTGACAGATGACGCACACAGGAGTCAGGAGTGGCACACAAGCCCAGAGGCCAATATTAATCTCCCACCGATTGATTTAGTTATTTTTTTTGGTAGATTTTGGAACCCAAATCAAGCAAAAAAATTAATAGGCTTTCTATGGCCCACAATTGGGGAGAGAGAGAGAGATGGCACACCCAGGAGTCAAGACTGGCACACAAGCAGAAGGGGCAATATGAATCTCCCACAGATTTTTTTTTTTTCAGGGAGACTTGAGAGAAAAAAAAATACCAAAAAAATGATTTTTTTCAGGAATAATTTAGAAACCAAAGAAAATAAAATGATTGTTTCAGGGAGAATTTAGAAAACAAATAAAACAAAAAATAGGCTTTCTAGGGCCCACTGAGTGACAGATGACGCACACAGGAGTCAGGAGTGGCACACAAGCCCAGAGGCCAATATTAATCTCCCACCGATTGATTTAGTTATTTTTTTTGGTAGATTTTGGAACCCAAATCAAGCAAAAAAATTAATAGGCTTTCTATGGCCCACAATTGGGGAGAGAGAGAGAGATGGCACACCCAGGAGTCAAGACTGGCACACAAGCAGAAGGGGCAATATGAATCTCCCACAGTTTTTTTTTTTTTTCAGGGAGACTTGAGAGAAAAAAAAATACCAAAAAAATGATTTTTTTCAGGAATAATTTAGAAACCAAAGAAAATAAAATGATTGTTTCAGGGAGAATTTAGAAAACAAATAAAACAAAAAATAGGCTTTCTAGGGCCCACTGAGTGACAGATGACGCACACAGGAGTCAGGAGTGGCACACAAGCCCAGAGGCCAATATTAATCTCCCACCGATTGATTTAGTGATTTTTTTTGGTAGATTTTGGAACCCAAATCAAGCAAAAAAATTAATAGGCTTTCTATGGCCCACAATTGGGGAGAGAGAGAGAGATGGCACACCCAGGAGTCAAGACTGGCACACAAGCAGAAGGGGCAATATGAATCTCCCACAGATTTTTTTTTTTTTTTTTTTTTTCAGGGAGACTTGAGAGAAAAAAAATACCAAAAAAATGATTTTTTTCAGGAATAATTTAGAAACCAAAGAAAATAAAATGATTGTTTCAGGGAGAATTTAGAAAACAAATAAAACAAAAAATAGGCTTTCTAGGGCCCACTGAGTGACAGATGACGCACACAGGAGTCAGGAGTGGCACACAAGCCCAGAGGCCAATATTAATCTCCCACCGATTGATTTAGTTATTTTTTTTGGTAGATTTTGGAACCCAAATCAAGCAAAAAAATTAATAGGCTTTCTATGGCCCACAATTGGGGAGAGAGAGAGAGATGGCACACCCAGGAGTCAAGACTGGCACACAAGCAGAAGGGGCAATATGAATCTCCCACAGATTTTTTTTTTTTTTTTTTTCAGGGAGACTTGAGAGAAAAAAAATACCAAAAAAATGATTTTTTTCAGGAATAATTTAGAAACCAAAGAAAATAAAATGATTGTTTCAGGGAGAATTTAGAAAACAAATAAAACAAAAAATAGGCTTTCTAGGGCCCACTGAGTGACAGATGACGCACACAGGAGTCAGGAGTGGCACACAAGCCCAGAGGCCAATATTAATCTCCCACCGATTGATTTAGTTATTTTTTTTGGTAGATTTTGGAACCCAAATCAAGCAAAAAAATTAATAGGCTTTCTATTGCCCACAATTGGGGAGAGAGAGAGAGATGGCACACCCAGGAGTCAAGACTGGCACACAAGCAGAAGGGGCAATATGAATCTCCCACAGATTTTTTTTTTTTTTTTTTTTTTCAGGGAGACTTGAGAGAAAAAAAAATACCAAAAAAATGATTTTTTTCAGGAATAATTTAAAAACCAAAGAAAATAAAATGATTGTTTCAGGGAGAATTTAGAAAACAAATAAAACAAAAAATAGGCTTTCTAGGGCCCACTGAGTGACAGATGACGCACACAGGAGTCAGGAGTGGCACACAAGCCCAGAGGCCAATATTAATCTCCCACCGATTGATTTAGTTATTTTTTTTGGTAGATTTTGGAACCCAAATCAAGCAAAAAAATTAATAGGCTTTCTATGGCCCACAATTGGGGAGAGAGAGAGAGATGGCACACCCAGGAGTCAAGACTGGCACACAAGCAGAAGGGGCAATATGAATCTCCCACAGATTTTTTTTTTTTCAGGGAGACTTGAGAGAAAAAAAAATACCAAAAAAATGATTTTTTTCAGGAATAATTTAGAAACCAAAGAAAATAAAATGATTGTTTCAGGGAGAATTTAGAAAACAAATAAAACAAAAAATAGGCTTTCTAGGGCCCACTGAGTGACAGATGACGCACACAGGAGTCAGGAGTGGCACACAAGCCCAGAGGCCAATATTAATCTCCCACCGATTGATTTAGTTATTTTTTTTGGTAGATTTTGGAACCCAAATCAAGCAAAAAAATTAATAGGCTTTCTATGGCCCACAATTGGGGAGAGAGAGAGAGATGGCACACCCAGGAGTCAAGACTGGCACACAAGCAGAAGGGGCAATATGAATCTCCCACAGTTTTTTTTTTTTTTCAGGGAGACTTGAGAGAAAAAAAAATACCAAAAAAATGATTTTTTTCAGGAATAATTTAGAAACCAAAGAAAATAAAATGATTGTTTCAGGGAGAATTTAGAAAACAAATAAAACAAAAAATAGGCTTTCTAGGGCCCACTGAGTGACAGATGACGCACACAGGAGTCAGGAGTGGCACACAAGCCCAGAGGCCAATATTAATCTCCCACCGATTGATTTAGTGATTTTTTTTGGTAGATTTTGGAACCCAAATCAAGCAAAAAAATTAATAGGCTTTCTATGGCCCACAATTGGGGAGAGAGAGAGAGATGGCACACCCAGGAGTCAAGACTGGCACACAAGCAGAAGGGGCAATATGAATCTCCCACAGATTTTTTTTTTTTTTTTTTTTTCAGGGAGACTTGAGAGAAAAAAAATACCAAAAAAATGATTTTTTTCAGGAATAATTTAGAAACCAAAGAAAATAAAATGATTGTTTCAGGGAGAATTTAGAAAACAAATAAAACAAAAAATAGGCTTTCTAGGGCCCACTGAGTGACAGATGACGCACACAGGAGTCAGGAGTGGCACACAAGCCCAGAGGCCAATATTAATCTCCCACCGATTGATTTAGTTATTTTTTTTGGTAGATTTTGGAACCCAAATCAAGCAAAAAAATTAATAGGCTTTCTATGGCCCACAATTGGGGAGAGAGAGAGAGATGGCACACCCAGGAGTCAAGACTGGCACACAAGCAGAAGGGGCAATATGAATCTCCCACAGATTTTTTTTTTTTTTTTTTTCAGGGAGACTTGAGAGAAAAAAAATACCAAAAAAATGATTTTTTTCAGGAATAATTTAGAAACCAAAGAAAATAAAATGATTGTTTCAGGGAGAATTTAGAAAACAAATAAAACAAAAAATAGGCTTTCTAGGGCCCACTGAGTGACAGATGACGCACACAGGAGTCAGGAGTGGCACACAAGCCCAGAGGCCAATATTAATCTCCCACCGATTGATTTAGTTATTTTTTTTGGTAGATTTTGGAACCCAAATCAAGCAAAAAAATTAATAGGCTTTCTATTGCCCACAATTGGGGAGAGAGAGAGAGATGGCACACCCAGGAGTCAAGACTGGCACACAAGCAGAAGGGGCAATATGAATCTCCCACAGATTTTTTTTTTTTTTTTTTTTTTCAGGGAGACTTGAGAGAAAAAAAAATACCAAAAAAATGATTTTTTTCAGGAATAATTTAAAAACCAAAGAAAATAAAATGATTGTTTCAGGGAGAATTTAGAAAACAAATAAAACAAAAAATAGGCTTTCTAGGGCCCACTGAGTGACAGATGACGCACACAGGAGTCAGGAGTGGCACACAAGCCCAGAGGCCAATATTAATCTCCCACCGATTGATTTAGTTATTTTTTTTGGTAGATTTTGGAACCCAAATCAAGCAAAAAAATTAATAGGCTTTCTATGGCCCACAATTGGGGAGAGAGAGAGAGATGGCACACCCAGGAGTCAAGACTGGCACACAAGCAGAAGGGGCAATATGAATCTCCCACAGATTTTTTTTTTTTTCAGGGAGACTTGAGAGAAAAAAAAATACCAAAAAAATGATTTTTTTCAGGAATAATTTAGAAACCAAAGAAAATAAAATGATTGTTTCAGGGAGAATTTAGAAAACAAATAAAACAAAAAATAGGCTTTCTAGGGCCCACTGAGTGACAGATGACGCACACAGGAGTCAGGAGTGGCACACAAGCCCAGAGGCCAATATTAATCTCCCACCGATTGATTTAGTTATTTTTTTTGGTAGATTTTGGAACCCAAATCAAGCAAAAAAATTAATAGGCTTTCTATGGCCCACAATTGGGGAGAGAGAGAGAGATGGCACACCCAGGAGTCAAGACTGGCACACAAGCAGAAGGGGCAATATGAATCTCCCACAGATTTTTTTTTTTTTTTTTTTTCAGGGAGACTTGAGAGAAAAAAAAATACCAAAAAAATGATTTTTTTCAGGAATAATTTAGAAACCAAAGAAAATAAAATGATTGTTTCAGGGAGAATTTAGAAAACAAATAAAACAAAAAATAGGCTTTCTAGGGCCCACTGAGTGACAGATGACGCACACAGGAGTCAGGAGTGGCACACAAGCCCAGAGGCCAATATTAATCTCCCACCGATTGATTTAGTTATTTTTTTTGGTAGATTTTGGAACCCAAATCAAGCAAAAAAATTAATAGGCTTTCTATGGCCCACAATTGGGGAGAGAGAGAGAGATGGCACACCCAGGAGTCAAGACTGGCACACAAGCAGAAGGGGCAATATGAATCTCCCACAGATTTTTTTTTTTTTTTTTTTTTCAGGGAGACTTGAGAGAAAAAAAAATACCAAAAAAATGATTTTTTTCAGGAATAATTTAGAAACCAAAGAAAATAAAATGATTGTTTCAGGGAGAATTTAGAAAACAAATAAAACAAAAAATAGGCTTTCTAGGGCCCACTGAGTGACAGATGACGCACACAGGAGTCAGGAGTGGCACACAAGCCCAGAGGCCAATATTAATCTCCCACCGATTGATTTAGTTATTTTTTTTGGTAGATTTTGGAACCCAAATCAAGCAAAAAAATTAATAGGCTTTCTATGGCCCACAATTGGGGAGAGAGAGAGAGATGGCACACCCAGGAGTCAAGACTGGCACACAAGCAGAAGGGGCAATATGAATCTCCCACAGATTTTTTTTTTTTTTTTTTTTCAGGGAGACTTGAGAGAAAAAAAATACCAAAAAAATGATTTTTTTCAGGAATAATTTAGAAACCAAAGAAAATAAAATGATTGTTTCAGGGAGAATTTAGAAAACAAATAAAACAAAAAATAGGCTTTCTAGGGCCCACTGAGTGACAGATGACGCACACAGGAGTCAGGAGTGGCACACAAGCCCAGAGGCCAATATTAATCTCCCACCGATTGATTTAGTTATTTTTTTTGGTAGATTTTGGAACCCAAATCAAGCAAAAAAATTAATAGGCTTTCTATGGCCCACAATTGGGGAGAGAGAGAGATGGCACACCCAGGAGTCAAGACTGGCACACAAGCAGAAGGGGCAATATGAATCTCCCACAGATTTTTTTTTTTTTTTTTTTTTTTTCAGGGAGACTTGAGAGAAAAAAAAAATACCAAAAAAATGATTTTTTTCAGGAATAATTTAGAAACCAAAGAAAATAAAATGATTGTTTCAGGGAGAATTTAGAAAACAAATAAAACAAAAAATAGGCTTTCTAGGGCCCACTGAGTGACAGATGACGCACACAGGAGTCAGGAGTGGCACACAAGCCCAGAGGCCAATATTAATCTCCCACCGATTGATTTAGTTATTTTTTTTGGTAGATTTTGGAACCCAAATCAAGCAAAAAAATTAATAGGCTTTCTATGGCCCACAATTGGGGAGAGAGAGAGAGATGGCACACCCAGGAGTCAAGACTGGCACACAAGCAGAAGGGGCAATATGAATCTCCCACAGATTTTTTTTTTTTTTTTTCAGGGAGACTTGAGAGAAAAAAAAATACCAAAAAAATGATTTTTTTCAGGAATAATTTAGAAACCAAAGAAAATAAAATGATTGTTTCAGGGAGAATTTAGAAAACAAATAAAACAAAAAATAGGCTTTCTAGGGCCCACTGAGTGACAGATGACGCACACAGGAGTCAGGAGTGGCACACAAGCCCAGAGGCCAATATTAATCTCCCACCGATTGATTTAGTGATTTTTTTTGGTAGATTTTGGAACCCAAATCAAGCAAAAAAATTAATAGGCTTTCTATGGCCCACAATTGGGGAGAGAGAGAGAGATGGCACACCCAGGAGTCAAGACTGGCACACAAGCAGAAGGGGCAATATGAATCTCCCACAGATTTTTTTTTTTTTTTTTTTTTTTTCAGGGAGACTTGAGAGAAAAAAAAATACCAAAAAAATGATTTTTTTCAGGAATAATTTAGAAACCAAAGAAAATAAAATGATTGTTTCAGGGAGAATTTAGAAAACAAATAAAACAAAAAATAGGCTTTCTAGGGCCCACTGAGTGACAGATGACGCACACAGGAGTCAGGAGTGGCACACAAGCCCAGAGGCCAATATTAATCTCCCACCGATTGATTTAGTTATTTTTTTTGGTAGATTTTGGAACCCAAATCAAGCAAAAAAATTAATAGGCTTTCTATGGCCCACAATTGGGGAGAGAGAGAGAGATGGCACACCCAGGAGTCAAGACTGGCACACAAGCAGAAGGGGCAATATGAATCTCCCACAGATTTTTTTTTTTTTTTTTCAGGGAGACTTGAGAGAAAAAAAAATACCAAAAAAATGATTTTTTTCAGGAATAATTTAGAAACCAAAGAAAATAAAATGATTGTTTCAGGGAGAATTTAGAAAACAAATAAAACAAAAAATAGGCTTTCTAGGGCCCACTGAGTGACAGATGACGCACACAGGAGTCAGGAGTGGCACACAAGCCCAGAGGCCAATATTAATCTCCCACCGATTGATTTAGTGATTTTTTTTGGTAGATTTTGGAACCCAAATCAAGCAAAAAAATTAATAGGCTTTCTATGGCCCACAATTGGGGAGAGAGAGAGAGATGGCACACCCAGGAGTCAAGACTGGCACACAAGCAGAAGGGGCAATATGAATCTCCCACAGATTTTTTTTTTTTTTTTTTTTTTTCAGGGAGACTTGAGAGAAAAAAAAATACCAAAAAAATGATTTTTTTCAGGAATAATTTAGAAACCAAAGAAAATAAAATGATTGTTTCAGGGAGAATTTAGAAAACAAATAAAACAAAAAATAGGCTTTCTAGGGCCCACTGAGTGACAGATGACGCACACAGGAGTCAGGAGTGGCACACAAGCCCAGAGGCCAATATTAATCTCCCACCGATTGATTTAGTTATTTTTTTTGGTAGATTTTGGAACCCAAATCAAGCAAAAAAATTAATAGGCTTTCTATGGTCCACAATTGGGGAGAGAGAGAGAGATGGCACACCCAGGAGTCAAGACTGGCACACAAGCAGAAGGGGCAATATGAATCTCCCACAGATTTTTTTTTTTTTTTCAGGGAGACTTGAGAGAAAAAAAAATACCAAAAAAATGATTTTTTTCAGGAATAATTTAGAAACCAAAGAAAATAAAATGATTGTTTCAGGGAGAATTTAGAAAACAAATAAAACAAAAAATAGGCTTTCTAGGGCCCACTGAGTGACAGATGACGCACACAGGAGTCAGGAGTGGCACACAAGCCCAGAGGCCAATATTAATCTCCCACCGATTGATTTAGTTATTTTTTTTGGTAGATTTTGGAACCCAAATCAAGCAAAAAAATTAATAGGCTTTCTATGGTCCACAATTGGGGAGAGAGAGAGAGATGGCACACCCAGGAGTCAAGACTGGCACACAAGCAGAAGGGGCAATATGAATCTCCCACAGATTTTTTTTTTTTTTTCAGGGAGACTTGAGAGAAAAAAAAATACCAAAAAAATGATTTTTTTCAGGAATAATTTAGAAACCAAAGAAAATAAAATGATTGTTTCAGGGAGAATTTAGAAAACAAATAAAACAAAAAATAGGCTTTCTAGGGCCCACTGAGTGACAGATGACGCACACAGGAGTCAGGAGTGGCACACAAGCCCAGAGGCCAATATTAATCTCCCACCGATTGATTTAGTTATTTTTTTTGGTAGATTTTGGAACCCAAATCAAGCAAAAAAATTAATAGGCTTTCTATGGCCCACAATTGGGGAGAGAGAGAGAGATGGCACACCCAGGAGTCAAGACTGGCACACAAGCAGAAGGGGCAATATGAATCTCCCACAGATTTTTTTTTTTTTTTTTTTTCAGGGAGACTTGAGAGAAAAAAAAATACCAAAAAAATGATTTTTTTCAGGAATAATTTAGAAACCAAAGAAAATAAAATGATTGTTTCAGGGAGAATTTGGAAAACAAATAAAACAAAAAATAGGCTTTCTAGGGCCCACTGAGTGACAGATGACGCACACAGGAGTCAGGAGTGGCACACAAGCCCAGAGGCCAATATTAATCTCCCACCGATTGATTTAGTTATTTTTTTTGGTAGATTTTGGAACCCAAATCAAGCAAAAAAATTAATAGGCTTTCTATGGCCCACAATTGGGGAGAGAGAGAGAGATGGCACACCCAGGAGTCAAGACTGGCACACAAGCAGAAGGGGCAATATGAATCTCCCACAGATTTTTTTTTTTTTTTTTTTTCAGGGAGACTTGAGAGAAAAAAAAATACCAAAAAAATGATTTTTTTTCAGGAATAATTTAGAAACCAAAGAAAATAAAATGATTGTTTCAGGGAGAATTTAGAAAACAAATAAAACAAAAAATAGGCTTTCTAGGGCCCACTGAGTGACAGATGACGCACACAGGAGTCAGGAGTGGCACACAAGCCCAGAGGCCAATATTAATCTCCCACCGATTGATTTAGTTATTTTTTTTGGTAGATTTTGGAACCCAAATCAAGCAAAAAAATTAATAGGCTTTCTATGGCCCACAATTGGGGAGAGAGAGAGAGATGGCACACCCAGGAGTCAAGACTGGCACACAAGCAGAAGGGGCAATATGAATCTCCCACAGATTTTTTTTTTTTTTTTTTTTTTCAGGGAGACTTGAGAGAAAAAAAAATACCAAAAAAATGATTTTTTTCAGGAATAATTTAGAAACTAAAGAAAATAAAATGATTGTTTCAGGGAGAATTTAGAAAACAAATAAAACAAAAAATAGGCTTTCTAGGGCCCACTGAGTGACAGATGACGCACACAGGAGTCAGGAGTGGCACACAAGCCCAGAGGCCAATATTAATCTCCCACCGATTGATTTAGTTATTTTTTTTGGTAGATTTTGGAACCCAAATCAAGCAAAAAAATTAATAGGCTTTCTATGGCCCACAATTGGGGAGAGAGAGAGAGATGGCACACCCAGGAGTCAAGACTGGCACACAAGCAGAAGGGGCAATATGAATCTCCCACAGATTTTTTTTTTTTTTTTTCAGGGAGACTTGAGAGAAAAAAAATACCAAAAAAATGATTTTTTTCAGGAATAATTTAGAAACCAAAGAAAATAAAATGATTGTTTCAGGGAGAATTTAGAAAACAAATAAAACAAAAAATAGGCTTTCTAGGGCCCACTGAGTGACAGATGACGCACACAGGAGTCAGGAGTGGCACACAAGCCCAGAGGCCAATATTAATCTCCCACCGATTGATTTAGTTATTTTTTTTGGTAGATTTTGGAACCCAAATCAAGCAAAAAAATTAATAGGCTTTCTATGGCCCACAATTGGGGAGAGAGAGAGAGATGGCACACCCAGGAGTCAAGACTGGCACACAAGCAGAAGGGGCAATATGAATCTCCCACAGATTTTTTTTTTTTTTTTTTTTCAGGGAGACTTGAGAGAAAAAAAAATACCAAAAAAATGATTTTTTTCAGGAATAATTTAGAAACCAAAGAAAATAAAATGATTGTTTCAGGGAGAATTTAGAAAACAAATAAAACAAAAAATAGGCTTTCTAGGGCCCACTGAGTGACAGATGACGCACACAGGAGTCAGGAGTGGCACACAAGCCCAGAGGCCAATATTAATCTCCCACCGATTGATTTAGTTATTTTTTTTGGTAGATTTTGGAACCCAAATCAAGCAAAAAAATTAATAGGCTTTCTATGGCCCACAATTGGGGAGAGAGAGAGAGATGGCACACCCAGGAGTCAAGACTGGCACACAAGCAGAAGGGGCAATATGAATCTCCCACAGATTTTTTTTTTTTTTTTTTTTCAGGGAGACTTGAGAGAAAAAAAAATACCAAAAAAATGATTTTTTTCAGGAATAATTTAGAAACCAAAGAAAATAAAATGATTGTTTCAGGGAGAATTTAGAAAACAAATAAAACAAAAAATAGGCTTTCTAGGGCCCACTGAGTGACAGATGACGCACACAGGAGTCAGGAGTGGCACACAAGCCCAGAGGCCAATATTAATCTCCCACCGATTGATTTAGTTATTTTTTTTGGTAGATTTTGGAACCCAAATCAAGCAAAAAAATTAATAGGCTTTCTATGGCCCACAATTGGGGAGAGAGAGAGAGATGGCACACCCAGGAGTCAAGACTGGCACACAAGCAGAAGGGGCAATATGAATCTCCCACAGATTTTTTTTTTTTTTTTTTTTTTCAGGGAGACTTGAGAGAAAAAAAAATACCAAAAAAATGATTTTTTTCAGGAATAATTTAGAAACTAAAGAAAATAAAATGATTGTTTCAGGGAGAATTTAGAAAACAAATAAAACAAAAAATAGGCTTTCTAGGGCCCACTGAGTGACAGATGACGCACACAGGAGTCAGGAGTGGCACACAAGCCCAGAGGCCAATATTAATCTCCCACCGATTGATTTAGTTATTTTTTTTGGTAGATTTTGGAACCCAAATCAAGCAAAAAAATTAATAGGCTTTCTATGGCCCACAATTGGGGAGAGAGAGAGAGATGGCACACCCAGGAGTCAAGACTGGCACACAAGCAGAAGGGGCAATATGAATCTCCCACAGATTTTTTTTTTTTTTTTTTTTTCAGGGAGACTTGAGAGAAAAAAAATACCAAAAAAATGATTTTTTTCAGGAATAATTTAGAAACCAAAGAAAATAAAATGATTGTTTCAGGGAGAATTTAGAAAACAAATAAAACAAAAAATAGGCTTTCTAGGGCCCACTGAGTGACAGATGACGCACACAGGAGTCAGGAGTGGCACACAAGCCCAGAGGCCAATATTAATCTCCCACCGATTGATTTAGTTATTTTTTTTGGTAGATTTTGGAACCCAAATCAAGCAAAAAAATTAATAGGCTTTCTATGGCCCACAATTGGGGAGAGAGAGAGAGATGGCACACCCAGGAGTCAAGACTGGCACACAAGCAGAAGGGGCAATATGAATCTCCCACAGATTTTTTTTTTTTTTTTTTCAGGGAGACTTGAGAGAAAAAAAAATACCAAAAAAATGATTTTTTTCAGGAATAATTTAGAAACCAAAGAAAATAAAATGATTGTTTCAGGGAGAATTTAGAAAACAAATAAAACAAAAAATAGGCTTTCTAGGGCCCACTGAGTGACAGATGACGCACACAGGAGTCAGGAGTGGCACACAAGCCCAGAGGCCAATATTAATCTCCCACCGATTGATTTAGTGATTTTTTTTGGTAGATTTTGGAACCCAAATCAAGCAAAACAATTAATAGGCTTTCTATGGCCCACAATTGGGGAGAGAGAGAGAGATGGCACACCCAGGAGTCAAGACTGGCACACAAGCAGAAGGGGCAATATGAATCTCCCACAGATTTTTTTTTTTTTCAGGGAGACTTGAGAGAAAAAAAAATACCAAAAAAATGATTTTTTTCAGGAATAATTTAGAAACCAAAGAAAATAAAATGATTGTTTCAGGGAGAATTTAGAAAACAAATAAAACAAAAAATAGGCTTTCTAGGGCCCACTGAGTGACAGATGACGCACACAGGAGTCAGGAGTGGCACACAAGCCCAGAGGCCAATATTAATCTCCCACCGATTGATTTAGTTATTTTTTTTGGTAGATTTTGGAACCCAAATCAAGCAAAAAAATTAATAGGCTTTCTATGGCCCACAATTGGGGAGAGAGAGAGAGATGGCACACCCAGGAGTCAAGACTGGCACACAAGCAGAAGGGGCAATATGAATCTCCCACAGTTTTTTTTTTTTTCAGGGAGACTTGAGAGAAAAAAAAATACCAAAAAAATGATTTTTTTCAGGAATAATTTAGAAACCAAAGAAAATAAAATGATTGTTTCAGGGAGAATTTAGAAAACAAATAAAACAAAAAATAGGCTTTCTAGGGCCCACTGAGTGACAGATGACGCACACAGGAGTCAGGAGTGGCACACAAGCCCAGAGGCCAATATTAATCTCCCACCGATTGATTTAGTTATTTTTTTTGGTAGATTTTGGAACCCAAATCAAGCAAAAAAATTAATAGGCTTTCTATGGCCCACAATTGGGGAGAGAGAGAGAGATGGCACACCCAGGAGTCAAGACTGGCACACAAGCAGAAGGGGCAATATGAATCTCCCACAGATTTTTTTTTTTTTTTTTTTCAGGGAGACTTGAGAGAAAAAAAATACCAAAAAAATGATTTTTTCAGGAATAATTTAGAAACCAAAGAAAATAAAATGATTGTTTCAGGGAGAATTTAGAAAACAAATAAAACAAAAAATAGGCTTTCTAGGGCCCACTGAGTGACAGATGACGCACACAGGAGTCAGGAGTGGCACACAAGCCCAGAGGCCAATATTAATCTCCCACCGATTGATTTAGTTATTTTTTTTGGTAGATTTTGGAACCCAAATCAAGCAAAAAAATTAATAGGCTTTCTATGGCCCACAATTGGGGAGAGAGAGAGATGGCACACCCAGGAGTCAAGACTGGCACACAAGCAGAAGGGGCAATATGAATCTCCCACAGATTTTTTTTTTTTTTTTCAGGGAGACTTGAGAGAAAAAAAAATACCAAAAAAATGATTTTTTTCAGGAATAATTTAGAAACCAAAGAAAATAAAATGATTGTTTCAGGGAGAATTTAGAAAACAAATAAAACAAAAAATAGGCTTTCTAGGGCCCACTGAGTGACAGATGACGCACACAGGAGTCAGGAGTGGCACACAAGCCCAGAGGCCAATATTAATCTCCCACCGATTGATTTAGTTATTTTTTTTGGTAGATTTTGGAACCCAAATCAAGCAAAAAAATTAATAGGCTTTCTATGGCCCACAATTGGGGAGAGAGAGAGAGATGGCACACCCAGGAGTCAAGACTGGCACACAAGCAGAAGGGGCAATATGAATCTCCCACAGATTTTTTTTTTTTTTCAGGGAGACTTGAGAGAAAAAAAAATACCAAAAAAATGATTTTTTTCAGGAATAATTTAGAAACCAAAGAAAATAAAATGATTGTTTCAGGGAGAATTTAGAAAACAAATAAAACAAAAAATAGGCTTTCTAGGGCCCACTGAGTGACAGATGACGCACACAGGAGTCAGGAGTGGCACACAAGCCCAGAGGCCAATATTAATCTCCCACCGATTGATTTAGTTATTTTTTTTGGTAGATTTTGGAACCCAAATCAAGCAAAAAAATTAATAGGCTTTCTATGGCCCACAATTGGGGAGAGAGAGAGAGATGGCACACCCAGGAGTCAAGACTGGCACACAAGCAGAAGGGGCAATATGAATCTCCCACAGATTTTTTATTTTTTTTTTTTTTCAGGGAGACTTGAGAGAAAAAAAAATACCAAAAAAATGATTTTTTTCAGGAATAATTTAGAAACCAAAGAAAATAAAATGATTGTTTCAGGGAGAATTTAGAAAACAAATAAAACAAAAAATAGGCTTTCTAGGGCCCACTGAGTGACAGATGACGCACACAGGAGTCAGGAGTGGCACACAAGCCCAGAGGCCAATATTAATCTCCCACCGATTGATTTAGTTATTTTTTTTGGTAGATTTTGGAACCCAAATCAAGCAAAAAAATTAATAGGCTTTCTATGGCCCACAATTGGGGAGAGAGAGAGAGATGGCACACCCAGGAGTCAAGACTGGCACACAAGCAGAAGGGGCAATATGAATCTCCCACAGATTTTTTTTTTTTTTTTTTTTTTCAGGGAGACTTGAGAGAAAAAAAAATACCAAAAAAATGATTTTTTTTCAGGAATAATTTAGAAACCAAAGAAAATAAAATGATTGTTTCAGGGAGAATTTAGAAAACAAATAAAACAAAAAATAGGCTTTCTAGGGCCCACTGAGTGACAGATGACGCACACAGGAGTCAGGAGTGGCACACAAGCCCAGAGGCCAATATTAATCTCCCACCGATTGATTTAGTTATTTTTTTTGGTAGATTTTGGAACCCAAATCAAGCAAAAAAATTAATAGGCTTTCTATGGCCCACAATTGGGGAGAGAGAGATGGCACACCCAGGAGTCAAGACTGGCACACAAGCAGAAGGGGCAATATGAATCTCCCACAGATTTTTTTTTTTTTTTTTTTTTCAGGGAGACTTGAGAGAAAAAAAATACCAAAAAAATGATTTTTTTCAGGAATAATTTAGAAACCAAAGAAAATAAAATGATTGTTTCAGGGAGAATTTAGAAAACAAATAAAACAAAAAATAGGCTTTCTAGGGCCCACTGAGTGACAGATGACGCACACAGGAGTCAGGAGTGGCACACAAGCCCAGAGGCCAATATTAATCTCCCACCGATTGATTTAGTTATTTTTTTTGGTAGATTTTGGAACCCAAATCAAGCAAAAAAATTAATAGGCTTTCTATGGCCCACAATTGGGGAGAGAGAGAGAGATGGCACACCCAGGAGTCAAGACTGGCACACAAGCAGAAGGGGCAATATGAATCTCCCACAGATTTTTTTTTTTTTTTTTTTTTTTTCAGGGAGACTTGAGAGAAAAAAAAATACCAAAAAAATGATTTTTTTCAGGAATAATTTAGAAACCAAAGAAAATAAAATGATTGTTTCAGGGAGAATTTAGAAAACAAATAAAACAAAAAATAGGCTTTCTAGGGCCCACTGAGTGACAGATGACGCACACAGGAGTCAGGAGTGGCACACAAGCCCAGAGGCCAATATTAATCTCCCACCGATTGATTTAGTTATTTTTTTTGGTAGATTTTGGAACCCAAATCAAGCAAAAAAATTAATAGGCTTTCTATGGCCCACAATTGGGGAGAGAGAGAGAGATGGCACACCCAGGAGTCAAGACTGGCACACAAGCAGAAGGGGCAATATGAATCTCCCACAGATTTTTTTTTTTTTTTTTTTTTTCAGGGAGACTTGAGAGAAAAAAAATACCAAAAAAATGATTTTTTTCAGGAATAATTTAGAAACCAAAGAAAATAAAATGATTGTTTCAGGGAGAATTTAGAAAACAAATAAAACAAAAAATAGGCTTTCTAGGGCCCACTGAGTGACAGATGACGCACACAGGAGTCAGGAGTGGCACACAAGCCCAGAGGCCAATATTAATCTCCCACCGATTGATTTAGTTATTTTTTTTGGTAGATTTTGGAACCCAAATCAAGCAAAAAAATTAATAGGCTTTCTATGGCCCACAATTGGGGAGAGAGAGAGAGATGGCACACCCAGGAGTCAAGACTGGCACACAAGCAGAAGGGGCAATATGAATCTCCCACAGATTTTTTTTTTTTTTTTTTTCAGGGAGACTTGAGAGAAAAAAAAATACCAAAAAAATGATTTTTTTCAGGAATAATTTAGAAACCAAAGAAAATAAAATGATTGTTTCAGGGAGAATTTAGAAAACAAATAAAACAAAAAATAGGCTTTCTAGGGCCCACTGAGTGACAGATGACGCACACAGGAGTCAGGAGTGGCACACAAGCCCAGAGGCCAATATTAATCTCCCACCGATTGATTTAGTTATTTTTTTTGGTAGATTTTGGAACCCAAATCAAGCAAAAAAATTAATAGGCTTTCTATGGCCCACAATTGGGGAGAGAGAGAGAGATGGCACACCCAGGAGTCAAGACTGGCACACAAGCAGAAGGGGCAATATGAATCTCCCACAGATTTTTTTTTTTTTTTTTTCAGGGAGACTTGAGAGAAAAAAAATACCAAAAAAATGATTTTTTTCAGGAATAATTTAGAAACCAAAGAAAATAAAATGATTGTTTCAGGGAGAATTTAGAAAACAAATAAAACAAAAAATAGGCTTTCTAGGGCCCACTGAGTGACAGATGACGCACACAGGAGTCAGGAGTGGCACACAAGCCCAGAGGCCAATATTAATCTCCCACCGATTGATTTAGTTATTTTTTTTGGTAGATTTTGGAACCCAAATCAAGCAAAAAAATTAATAGGCTTTCTATGGCCCACAATTGGGGAGAGAGAGAGAGATGGCACACCCAGGAGTCAAGACTGGCACACAAGCAGAAGGGGCAATATGAATCTCCCACAGATTTTTTTTTTTTTTTTTTTCAGGGAGACTTGAGAGAAAAAAAAATACCAAAAAAATGATTTTTTTCAGGAATAATTTAGAAACCAAAGAAAATAAAATGATTGTTTCAGGGAGAATTTAGAAAACAAATAAAACAAAAAATAGGCTTTCTAGGGCCCACTGAGTGACAGATGACGCACACAGGAGTCAGGAGTGGCACACAAGCCCAGAGGCCAATATTAATCTCCCACCGATTGATTTAGTTATTTTTTTTGGTAGATTTTGGAACCCAAATCAAGCAAAAAAATTAATAGGCTTTCTATGGCCCACAATTGGGGAGAGAGAGAGAGATGGCACACCCAGGAGTCAAGACTGGCACACAAGCAGAAGGGGCAATATGAATCTCCCACAGATTTTTTTTTTTTTTTTTTTCAGGGAGACTTGAGAGAAAAAAAATACCAAAAAAATGATTTTTTTCAGGAATAATTTAGAAACCAAAGAAAATAAAATGATTGTTTCAGGGAGAATTTAGAAAACAAATAAAACAAAAAATAGGCTTTCTAGGGCCCACTGAGTGACAGATGACGCACACAGGAGTCAGGAGTGGCACACAAGCCCAGAGGCCAATATTAATCTCCCACCGATTGATTTAGTTATTTTTTTTGGTAGATTTTGGAACCCAAATCAAGCAAAAAAATTAATAGGCTTTCTATGGCCCACAATTGGGGAGAGAGAGAGAGATGGCACACCCAGGAGTCAAGACTGGCACACAAGCAGAAGGGGCAATATGAATCTCCCACAGATTTTTTTTTTTTTCAGGGAGACTTGAGAGAAAAAAAAATACCAAAAAAATGATTTTTTTCAGGAATAATTTAGAAACCAAAGAAAATAAAATGATTGTTTCAGGGAGAATTTAGAAAACAAATAAAACAAAAAATAGGCTTTCTAGGGCCCACTGAGTGACAGATGACGCACACAGGAGTCAGGAGTGGCACACAAGCCCAGAGGCCAATATTAATCTCCCACCGATTGATTTAGTGATTTTTTTTGGTAGATTTTGGAACTCAAATCAAGCAAAAAAATTAATAGGCTTTCTATGGCCCACAATTGGGGAGAGAGAGAGAGATGGCACACCCAGGAGTCAAGACTGGCACACAAGCAGAAGGGGCAATATGAATCTCCCACAGATTTTTTTTTTTTTTTTTTTTTCAGGGAGACTTGAGAGAAAAAAAATACCAAAAAAATGATTTTTTTCAGGAATAATTTAGAAACCAAAGAAAATAAAATGATTGTTTCAGGGAGAATTTAGAAAACAAATAAAACAAAAAATAGGCTTTCTAGGGCCCACTGAGTGACAGATGACGCACACAGGAGTCAGGAGTGGCACACAAGCCCAGAGGCCAATATTAATCTCCCACCGATTGATTTAGTTATTTTTTTTGGTAGATTTTGGAACCCAAATCAAGCAAAAAAATTAATAGGCTTTCTATGGCCCACAATTGGGGAGAGAGAGAGAGATGGCACACCCAGGAGTCAAGACTGGCACACAAGCAGAAGGGGCAATATGAATCTCCCACAGATTTTTTTTTTTTTTTTTTTTCAGGGAGACTTGAGAGAAAAAAAAATACCAAAATAATGATTTTTTTCAGGAATAATTTAGAAACCAAAGAAAATAAAATGATTGTTTCAGGGAGAATTTAGAAAACAAATAAAACAAAAAATAGGCTTTCTAGGGCCCACTGAGTGACAGATGACGCACACAGGAGTCAGGAGTGGCACACAAGCCCAGAGGCCAATATTAATCTCCCACCGATTGATTTAGTTATTTTTTTTGGTAGATTTTGGAACCCAAATCAAGCAAAAAAATTAATAGGCTTTCTATGGCCCACAATTGGGGAGAGAGAGAGAGATGGCACACCCAGGAGTCAAGACTGGCACACAAGCAGAAGGGGCAATATGAATCTCCCACAGATTTTTTTTTTTTCAGGGAGACTTGAGAGAAAAAAAAAATACCAAAAAAATGATTTTTTTCAGGAATAATTTAGAAACCAAAGAAAATAAAATGATTGTTTCAGGGAGAATTTAGAAACAAATAAAACAAAAAATAGGCTTTCTAGGGCCCACTGAGTGACAGATGACGCACACAGGAGTCAGGAGTGGCACACAAGCCCAGAGGCCAATATTAATCTCCCACTGATTGATTTAGTGATTTTTTTTGGTAGATTTTGGAACCCAAATCAAGCAAAAAAATTAATAGGCTTTCTATGGCCCACAATTGGGGAGAGAGAGAGAGATGGCACACCCAGGAGTCAAGACTGGCACACAAGCAGAAGGGGCAATATGAATCTCCCACAGATTTTTTTTTTTTTTTTTTTTTCAGGGAGACTTGAGAGAAAAAAAAATACCAAAAAAATGATTTTTTTCAGGAATAATTTAGAAACCAAAGAAAATAAAATGATTGTTTCAGGGAGAATTTAGAAAACAAATAAAACAAAAAATAGGCTTTCTAGGGCCCACTGAGTGACAGATGACGCACACAGGAGTCAGGAGTGGCACACAAGCCCAGAGGCCAATATTAATCTCCCACTGATTGATTTAGTGATTTTTTTCAGGTAGATTTTGGAACCCAAATCAAGCAAAAAAATTAATAGGCTTTCTATGGCCCACAATTGGGGAGAGAGAGAGAGATGGCACACCCAGGAGTCAAGACTGGCACACAAGCAGAAGGGGCAATATGAATCTCCCACAGATTTTTTTTTTTTTTTTTTTTTCAGGGAGACTTGAGAGAAAAAAAAATACCAAAAAAATGATTTTTTTCAGGAATAATTTAGAAACCAAAGAAAATAAAATGATTGTTTCAGGGAGAATTTAGAAAACAAATAAAACAAAAAATAGGCTTTCTAGGGCCCACTGAGTGACAGATGACGCACACAGGAGTCAGGAGTGGCACACAAGCCCAGAGGCCAATATTAATCTCCCACTGATTGATTTAGTGATTTTTTTCAGGTAGATTTTGGAACCCAAATCAAGCAAAAAAATTAATAGGCTTTCTATGGCCCACAATTGGGGAGAGAGAGAGAGATGGCACACCCAGGAGTCAAGACTGGCACACAAGCAGAAGGGGCAATATGAATCTCCCACAGATTTTTTTTTTTTTTTTTTTTTTCAGGGAGACTTGAGAGAAAAAAAAATACCAAAAAAACGATTTTTTTCAGGAATAATTTAGAAACCAAAAAAAATAAAATGATTGTTTCAGGGAGAATTTAGAAAGCAAATAAAACAAAAAATAGGCTTTCTAGGGCCCACTGAGTGACAGATGACGCGCACAGGAGTCAGGAGTGGCACACAAGCCCAGAGGCCAATATTAATCTCCCACCGATTGATTTAGTTATTTTTTTTGGTAGATTTTGGAACCCAAATCAAGCAAAAAAATTAATAGGCTTTCTATGGCCCACAATTGGGGAGAGAGAGAGAGATGGCACACCCAGGAGTCAAGACTGGCACACAAGCAGAAGGGGCAATATGAATCTCCCACAGATTTTTTTTTTTTTTTTTCAGGGAGACTTGAGAGAAAAAAAATACCAAAAAAATGATTTTTTTCAGGAATAATTTAGAAACCAAAGAAAATAAAATGATTGTTTCAGGGAGAATTTAGAAAACAAATAAAACAAAAAATAGGCTTTCTAGGGCCCACTGAGTGACAGATGACGCACACAGGAGTCAGGAGTGGCACACAAGCCCAGAGGCCAATATTAATCTCCCACCGATTGATTTAGTTATTTTTTTTGGTAGATTTTGGAACCCAAATCAAGCAAAAAAATTAATAGGCTTTCTATGGCCCACAATTGGGGAGAGAGAGAGAGATGGCACACCCAGGAGTCAAGACTGGCACACAAGCAGAAGGGGCAATATGAATCTCCCACAGATTTTTTTTTTTTCAGGGAGACTTGAGAGAAAAAAAAATACCAAAAAAATGATTTTTTTCAGGAATAATTTAGAAACCAAAGAAAATAAAATGATTGTTTCAGGGAGAATTTAGAAAACAAATAAAACAAAAAATAGGCTTTCTAGGGCCCACTGAGTGACAGATGACGCACACAGGAGTCAGGAGTGGCACACAAGCCCAGAGGCCAATATTAATCTCCCACTGATTGATTTAGTGATTTTTTTTGGTAGATTTTGGAACCCAAATCAAGCAAAAAAATTAATAGGCTTTCTATGGCCCACAATTGGGGAGAGAGAGAGAGAGATGGCACACCCAGGAGTCAAGACTGGCACACAAGCAGAAGGGGCAATATGAATCTCCCACAGATTTTTTTTTTTTTTTTCAGGGAGACTTGAGAGAAAAAAAAATACCAAAAAAATGATTTTTTTCAGGAATAATTTAGAAACCAAAGAAAATAAAATGATTGTTTCAGGGAGAATTTAGAAAACAAATAAAACAAAAAATAGGCTTTCTAGGGCCCACTGAGTGACAGATGACGCACACAGGAGTCAGGAGTGGCACACAAGCCCAGAGGCCAATATTAATCTCCCACTGATTGATTTAGTGATTTTTTTCAGGTAGATTTTGGAACCCAAATCAAGCAAAAAAATTAATAGGCTTTCTATGGCCCACAATTGGGGAGAGAGAGAGATGGCACACCCAGGAGTCAAGACTGGCACACAAGCAGAAGGGGCAATATGAATCTCCCACAGATTTTTTTTTTTTTTTTTTCAGGGAGACTTGAGAGAAAAAAAAATACCAAAAAAATGATTTTTTTCAGGAATAATTTAGAAACCAAAGAAAATAAAATGATTGTTTCAGGGAGAATTTAGAAAACAAATAAAACAAAAAATAGGCTTTCTAGGGCCCACTGAGTGACAGATGACGCACACAGGAGTCAGGAGTGGCACACAAGCCCAGAGGCCAATATTAATCTCCCACCGATTGATTTAGTTATTTTTTTTGGTAGATTTTGGAACCCAAATCAAGCAAAAAAATTAATAGGCTTTCTATGGCCCACAATTGGGGAGAGAGAGAGAGATGGCACACCCAGGAGTCAAGACTGGCACACAAGCAGAAGGGGCAATATGAATCTCCCACAGATTTTTTTTTTTTTTTTTTTTCAGGGAGACTTGAGAGAAAAAAAATACCAAAAAAATGATTTTTTTCAGGAATAATTTAGAAACCAAAGAAAATAAAATGATTGTTTCAGGGAGAATTTAGAAAACAAATAAAACAAAAAATAGGCTTTCTAGGGCCCACTGAGTGACAGATGACGCACACAGGAGTCAGGAGTGGCACACAAGCCCAGAGGCCAATATTAATCTCCCACCGATTGATTTAGTTATTTTTTTGGGTAGATTTTGGAACCCAAATCAAGCAAAAAAATTAATAGGCTTTCTATGGCCCACAATTGGGGAGAGAGAGAGAGATGGCACACCCAGGAGTCAAGACTGGCACACAAGCAGAAGGGGCAATATGAATCTCCCACAGATTTTTTTTTTTTTTTCTTTCAGGGAGACTTGAGAGAAAAAAAAATACAAAAAAAATGATTTTTTTCAGGAATAATTTAGAAACCAAAGAAAATAAAATGATTGTTTCAGGGAGAATTTAGAAAACAAATAAAACAAAAAATAGGCTTTCTAGGGCCCACTGAGTGACAGATGACGCACACAGGAGTCAGGAGTGGCACACAAGCCCAGAGGCCAATATTAATCTCCCACTGATTGATTTAGTGATTTTTTTCAGGTAGATTTTGGAACCCAAATCAAGCAAAAAAAATTAATAGGCTTTCTATGGCCCACAATTGGGGAGAGAGAGAGAGATGGCACACCCAGGAGTCAAGACTGGCACACAAGCAGAAGGGGCAATATGAATCTCCCACAGATTTTTTTTTTTTTTTCAGGGAGACTTGAGAGAAAAAAAAATACAAAAAAAATGATTTTTTTTCAGGAATAATTTAGAAACCAAAGAAAATAAAATGATTGTTTCAGGGAGAATTTAGAAAACAAATAAAACAAAAAATAGGCTTTCTAGGGCCCACTGAGTGACAGATGACGCACACAGGAGTCAGGAGTGGCACACAAGCCCAGAGGCCAATATTAATCTCCCACTGATTGATTTAATGATTTTTTCAGGTAGAATTTAGAACCCAAATCAAGCAAAAAAATTAATAGGCTTTCTATGGCCCACTATTTGTGAGAGAGATGGCACGCTCAGGACTGGCACACAAGCCCAGAGGCCAATATTAATCTCCCATTTTTTTTTTTCCAGGGAAAATGTATAAACCCAATAAAAAAAATAATAATAAATAGGCTTTCTATGGCCCACTATCTGAGAGAGAGAGATGGCACGCTTAGGACTGGCACACAAGCCCAAAGCCCAATATTAATCTCCCACTGATTGATTTAATGATTTTTTCAGGTAGAATTTAGAACCCAAATCAAGCAAAAAAATTAATAGGCTTTCTATGGCCCACTGAGTGAGAGATGGCACACACAGGAGTAAGGAGTGGCACACAAGCCCTGAGGCCAATATTTTTCTCCCACTGATTGATTGATTGATTTTTTCAGGTAGAATTAGGAACCCAAATCAACCCAAAAAATAAATAGGCTTTCTATGGCCCACTATTTGTGAGCGAGATGGCACGCTCAGGACTGGCACACAAGCCCAGAGGCCAATATTAATCTCCCACTTTTTTTTTTTTTCCAGGGAAAATTTATAAACCCAATAAAAAAAATAATAATAAATAGGCTTTCTATGGCCCACTATCTGAGAGAGAGAGATGGCACGCTTAGGACTGGCACACAAGCCCAAAGGCCAATATTAATCTCCCACTGATTGATTGATTGATTTTTTCAGGTAGAATTATGAACCCAAATCAACCAAAAAAATAAATAGGCTTTCTATGGCCCACTATTTGTGAGAGAGATGGCACGCTCAGGACTGGCACACAAGCCCAGAGGCCAATATTAATCTCCCACTTTTTTTTTTTTCCAGGGAAAATTTATAAACCCAATAAAATAATAAAAAAATAGGCTTTCTATGGCCCACTATCTGAGAGAGAGAGAGATGGCACGCTTAGGACTGGCACACAAGCCCAAAGGCCAATATTAATCTCCCACTGATTGATTTATTGATTTTTTCAGGTAGAATTTAGAACCAAATCAAGCAAAAAAATTAATAGGCTTTCTATGGCCCACTGAGTGAGAGATGGCACACACAGGAGTAAGGAGTGGCACACAAGCCCTGAGGCCAATATTTTTCTCCCACTGATTGATGTTGTGATTTTTTCTGGTAGATTTTGGAACCCAAATCAAGCAAAAAAATAAATAGGCTTTCTATGGCCCACTGAGTGAGAGATGACACAGACAGAGATGGCACTCTAGCAGAAATGTCAATCTTAATCTCCCACAAAAAAAAAAAAAGGAACTGTCCTTCAATTACTATCTCCCTGCAGTAATCTCAGCCAGGTATGGCAGGCAGCAATAAGGAGTGGACTGATGCACAAATTAAATAAAAAGTGTGGACAAACAAACAAGATAGCTGTGCAGAAAGGAAGGAACAAGAGGATTTGTGCTTTGAAAAAAGCAGTTGGTTTGCACAGCGGCGTACACACAGCAATGCAGCTATCAGGGAGCCTTCTAGGGCAGCCCAATGAGCTACAGCGCTGAGGAAAAAAAAAAAAAAGGAGCTTCCACTGTCCCTGCACACCGAAGGTGGTGTTGGGCAGTGGAAATCGCTACAGCACAAGCGGTTTTGTGGTTAATGGACCCTGCCTAACGCTATCCCTGCTTCTGACGAAGCGGCAGCAACCTCTCCCTAAGCTCAGATCAGCAGCAGTAACATGGCGGTCGGCGGGAACTCCCCTTTATAGCCCCTGTGACGCCGCAGACAGCAAGCCAATCACTGCAATGCCCTTCTCTAAGATGGTGGGGACCAGGACCTATGTCATCACGCTGCCCACACTCTGCGTTTACCTTCATTGGCTGAGAAATGGCGCTTTTCGCGTCATTGAAACGCGACTTTGGCGCGAAAGTCGCGTACCGCATGGCCGACCACGCACAGGGGTCGGATCGGGTTTCATGAAACTCGACTTCGCCAAAAGTCGGCGACTTTTGAAAATGTTCGACCCGTTTCGCTCAACCCTACTTGCCACAATTCTGTCTCTGAGCTCCTTTGCCAATTCCTTTCACCTCATGATTTTCATTTGGTCTGACATGCACTGTGAGCTGTGATGTCTCATATAGACAGGTGAGTGCCTTTATAAATCCTGTCCTATCAGTTTAATTAAACACAGCTGGACACCAATGAAGGAGTAGAACCATCTCAAGGAAGATCACAAGGAAATGGACAGCATGTGACTTAAATATGAGTGTTTGAAGGTTACCTTTTCCAGATGGCATGTTTCAGCTCTTTCCAAAGATGCTCAATAGCAGGGGTATCAAACTGCATTCCTCGAGGGCCGCAAACAGGTCATGTTTTCAGGATTTCCTTGTATTGCACAGGTGATAATTTAATCACCTGCACAGAATGATTCCAGCACCTTGTGTAATGCAAAGGAAATCTTGAAAACATGCATGGTCTGAGGCCCTCGAGGAATGCAGTTTGACACCCCTGCTCAATAGGATTTAGGTCAGGGCTCATAGAAGGTCTCTTCAGAATAGTCCATTATTTTCCTCTTAGCCATTCTTGGGTGTTTTTAGCTGTGCGTTTTGGCTAATTATCCTGTTGCCAGACCCATGACCTGCGACTGAGACCAAGCTTTCTGACACTGGGCAGCACATTTCTCTCTAGAATCTCTTGATTGTCTTGAGATTTCATTGTACTCTGCACAGATTCTAGACACCCTGTGCCAGATGCAGCAAAGCAGCCCCAGAACATTACAGCGCCTCCTCCATGTTTAACAGAAGGGAAAATGTTTTATTCTTGATATGCTTCACTTTTCTGTCTGTGAACATAGAGCTGATGTGCCTTGCCAAAAAGTTCAATTTTTGTCTCATTTGTCCATCAGATATTCTCCCAGAAGCTTTGTGGCTTGTCAACATGTAGTTTGGCAAATTCCAGTTTGGCTTTTTATGATTATTTTTCAACACTGGTGTCCTCCTTGGTCGTCTCCCATGAAGTCCACTTTGGCTCATACAACGACGGATGGTGCGATCTGACACTGATGTATCTTGAGCTTGACGTTCACTTTTAATCTGTTTAGAAGTTTTTCTGGGCTCTTTTGTTACCATTCGTATTAGCCGTCTCTTTGATTTGTTATCAATTTTCCTCCTGCGGCTAGGTCCAGGGAGGTTGGCTACAGTCCCATGGATCTTACATTTCTGAATAATATATGCAACTGTAGTCACAGGAACATCAAGCTGCTTGTGTCATGAGTAAGACTGCCTAGTGCAGTCGAAACGCATCGACTGGGTCATGTCGACCATGTACATTTTTCTTTTGTATGCACTATAATTTCTTTTGAAAAATAAAAATAAATGGAAAATCCAGTCCTGTTAAGCCGGACTCCAATTTTTTCTATTTTCCTTGATGTGAGGCCAGGGCGAGGCCAGAGTCTGGGCCCCAGGTGGATGAGCATGGAGCAACTGGGTGAGCTGGAATCAAGTTTCTATACTCCTTCCTGCTCCTCCACATCCTCCATCTCCAATTTTGTATTTCAGAGCATGTCATCCACATCAGTCGGAAGCTGGAGGCATTGTAGCACTGATTCATTGAAGTGGCAACAGGCTCTGCTGAAGCTAATTTGTCTAGGAGACAAAATGCACACAATGGCAGAGATATTGAAAGGAATAACAGACCAGACAAATCTGTGGCTTTTGCTGCTAAACCTGCAATGAGGCATGGTCGTGGGTGATGATGGCCGAAAGCTGGTGGCGGCTGTGAAGCTTGGCAAGCCCACGTGCAGTTTCTGAAAACCTACCCAGATTTGCCAGAGCTACTGGTCAAGGTATGCCGCATGAGCGCCCATTTTCGCAAGTCGGCTACAGCTGCCGCCACTTTGACAGCTCTGCAGCAGTGAATGCAAGTGCCTGCTCACCGACTGGTGTGTGATGTCATCACACACTGGAACTGTACATTGCCCATGCTGGAAAGGCTTTGTGAACAGCAGAGGCCAATTGTCAATATACCAGCTCCAACATGGTCATCAGTATTCTGGGCAGTCTTTGCACATGACAACTGCATAGTTGGCATAGATGTTTGACATTTGTGTGGTTCTCCAAGTCTTTGAGGACTCCACAAAGGTGGTGAGCGGTGATGATACTAAGATCAGTACAGCAATACCACTTCTATGCCTACTTAAACAGTCTCTGCTCATAATTAAGCTGAAGCTTTGTATGTATACCAGGTGGAAACGAAGGAAGACATGTGAAAGGAAGATACTACCCAATCCAGTCTCATCTCATCTGCTCAATGCAGGTTGGGTAACGATTAGGAGGAGGAGGCTGAGGAGGAGTAGGTGGAACAGGAGCTGATTGCTAGCGCAACAGACACTAGTACTTACACGAGATTCTCTCCTATGTGGATGGGCTGAGGAGGGGAATGAGAAGTCAGAGATGGAGGAGGAGGAGATGGAGAGTAGTCATCATGATAGAAACAGGGAAGCGTTGGCTGTAGGGAGCTTGGCACATATGGCCGACTTTAAGTACCGCTGCCTTTTTTCACCTTACATCTTGGCCAAAAAAGAGTACTGGTTGTTCATCCTGCTAGAACCACGCTAAAGGAAAACCTTGCATCTTTCCTTCCTGAGGCAGAGAGGTCTACTAAAATGGGGCTATACCAGAAGGCCACTGTGGAAAAATATGTTGAAAAAATTCCAATCAGACAATGCTAGCAGCAGGGGCAAGCTTCCTTCTTATGCCTTGGAGCTGTTATGCTGCCTTGCTTACATCTTGTCTGAGTGGTTTTTTGGTGCCACCTGATGGGTCATAGCAGACATGCGCTTTCAACTGTCAACAAAAAAATACTGGCAGGCTCACTCTGATAAAATTGATCAAAGCCCAGATTAGCCCTGACTTTTCCACACCACCAGATGACAGCAGCACATAAAGTGATTTTAATCTTCAATTTTTGCATGAGGCCTGCCAGTTGTTGCTCAAGGGTCTATGGATGACTGGATGACCCTAACTATATTTTTTTCCCTTTATGAATGTCAGAGTACATCAACTACACTTTCTTAATTTTTATGAGACCTTCCAGTTGGTGCCTTAAAGGGTGTATAGATGGCTAGATGATGCTCCTTATAATTTTTTTCTAGCTTTGCACTGTGTGCAAAGCCTGTATGAGTGTAGAAGTTCCACAACTACTTTCTTAATTTTTTTATGAGGCACTCCAGTTGGTGCCCTCAAGTGTGTATGGATGACCTTCTTTATCATTTTTTTATAGCTTTGCACTGTGTGCAGAGCATTTATGACTGTAGTATCATGACAACTACACTTTCATAGTATTTGAATGTATCACTACATTTGGTGCCTTCAAGAATGTATGTGTCATGATCCAGTTTGGGGTTTATTTTCTGCTATCCTCTCTCTAGACTGGTCATGCGGGGGTTAATCCCTTCAGCCTCATTTTGGAGCTGGCTTGGCTTTTTAAGCGCTCTGTAGTCTGCTGGTCCAGCGTCAGTGATAGATCATGCTTCCAGAATAGAGCAGCTGACCTGTATACCCTGGTGTTCCCTCTGCCTCTGACTTCCCGTATTTGTATTAGACCTGTTCCCTATCCCTAATTTACTGTTCATCTGGTGGTTTCCCTACAGTGTATGACTCGACCTGATCTTTAACTCTGCCTCTTGTTTTTCGTCTCTGTACCACGTTCCCCGACCGGCTTTGACTCTGTGGCTTGTACCCTGACTTCATCTTATGTCTCACATTTTGGATACCGCACTACCGTTTGGCTCTGACTTCTGGTTTGTCTTTGACTACCTGCTCTGCTGTGACTTCTGGTACTCCGTCTCCTGTTTGTTGCTGACCGGCCTGTCTGACTACTCTGCCGCCTTCTAGTGGCGCTCCGCGCCTTGCACTGTGGTGCTACACGGTGAGTGCTACCTTGTTCCCATTACCTGCCCCCCTGGGGGTGACATTCAGGAATTTCCATACTTACTAATATTTTATATTCACCTAAATGATCTTTGCTCTTTTTCTAAAACTTAAATCTAAGACTCAGATGACAAAGACATTACCCAAATATACATATTCTGCTCATGTACTAAGACCGTTCAGTCATTCCGAAGAGCAGAAAAAGAAAAATATTTTTCCACTGTGCCTACCTGCCATAAATTGCTTCCCATTTAAGCAGATATACAGTATTTTCATCCTATTCAAGGAGACAGTGTCTGTGCAACAAGAGTAATGTTCTTTTTTTTACATAGAAACTTTTGGGAAATAAAAATCCTGTTACCATGCAAAGTAGAATTATGTATTATGTTATCATTATTCACTGTGGATATAAGTTTTATATTTAAAAATGTACCTGTGTTTTATGGCTTTTATAAGAGGCTGTGTATGAGTCTACCTTTAAGTTAGTACACAGTTATGAGATGTTGATCTGGAACATTAACTGGCTCTCATAGACAAAAAAAAGTAGCAGGAAAATGTAATTTCTACTAATGGCAATGGGTAGGTGAAATAGGCTGATGCTTAGGGTGCCATTGGACTGAAATTTATGAAGTTAAAGTACCATTCAAGGAATTTGTTTAGCAAATGTAATGCTATCTTACCGTCAATATTTTATCATAGTAATTTGTTTCATCCCAGCTCAGTTGAAGTCAGATATCCCCTTTATTATTGACAACTGCATCACGTGATCTTTAGTCTGACAACCAGTCTAGTACTTGCTCACATGTAAGACTAGCTTCGCACATATACAGTGCTCTCTGCTGAGCACTACGTCAGAGTTTCATTCATGATCCCAGAAAAACAAGATTGCAATGTAAACCCAGAGAGAGACCTAACGTAGCCATTTAGTATTATGAAAGCATACCTGTGATTCATTGCTATGGACAGCAAAGACAGAATTGTGTTCGACAGTTTCATAGATTTGAAGGGAAGGAGAAAACGAGTAATGTTTGACGTGTTCGGATGGCTTAAATATTTTTTGATCAAAATTATGTTGACCAAGCACGCTATATAATTTTCATGCACGATTGCTACTCATTTATTTACTGAAGTGTATTTGCTTATTATGTTTTTATCTTGGGTTTTGACTGTTTAGTGGCCAGTGTGAACATGCGCTTACACAAACTTATATTAAAGTTCATCTTTTTATATTTTTAGTTCCAAAACTTTATCAGCAGATCCTTTTATCTGTCAAGATCAAGAATAAAAAAAAAAATCCTTCTTGTGTAAAATCATTCTCAATATTGAGAGATTATTTTAATAATTAGTAAAAGCTGGCCTTTACTGTATATTGGAATGATGATTTAAGCAAAGCAAATAATCCAACTTTCAGTAATAAATCTCTAGGAAATAATGAATTTCTGTCAATCTGAGAGACAACTTTTTTCTTGCTTGTTGTGAGAACTGTGAGGTTCAGTAATAAATATTGATTGCTCATCCATTGACAGGAAAAAACATGTCCATCTTGGATTGATTTGATTTTGTGAGACAATTTGTCTTGTATGCCTTAAAATGATCTCATATGGCCTCCTCTATATCGGTAAGACCACAGATCAAAGTGTTAGAATGAATATCACAGCATAAATGAACCGATTGGTAATTTGTACATGTATTGGTGCTTCTCACAAAATTAGAATATCATCAAAAAGTTAATTTATTTCAGTTCTTCAATGCAAAAAGTGTAACTCAAATATTATATAGAGTCATTATAAACAGAGTGATCTATTTCAAGTGTTTATTTCTGTTAATGTTGATGATTATGGCTTACAGCCAATGAAAGCCTAAAAGTCTTTATCTCAGTAAATTAGAATAATAAAAAAAAACACCTGCAAAGGCCTCTTAAGCATTTAAAAAGGTCCCTTAGTCTGTTTCAGTAGGCTCTGCAATCATGGGGAAGATTGCTGACTTGACAGATGTCCTGAAGGCAGTCATTGACACACTCCACAAGGAGGGTAAGCCACAAAAGGTAATTGCTAAAGAAGCTGACTGCTCTCAGCATATTAAGGGAAAGTTTAGTGGAAGGAAAAAGTGTGGTAGAAAATGGTGCACAAGCAACCGAGATAACCGCAGCCTTGAAAGTATTGTTAAGAAAAGGCCATTCAAAAACTTGGGGGAGATTCTCAATAAGTGGACTGCTGCTGGAGTCATTGCTTCAAGAGCCACCACACACAGACGTTTCCAGGACATGGGCTACAAGTGTTGCATTCCTTATGTCAAGCTGCTCATAACCAATAGACAACGCCAGAAGTGTCTTGGGCCAATGAGAAAACAAACTGGACTTTTTCTCAATGGTCAAAGGTTTTGTTTTCGGATGAAAGTAAATTTTGCATTTTATTTGGAAATCAAGGTCCTAGAGTCTGGAGGAAGAGTGGAGAGGCCACAATCCAAGCTGCTTGAGGTCTAGTGTGAAGTTTCCACAATCAGTGATGGTTTGCGGAGCCATGTCATCTGCTGATGTAGGTCCACTGTGTTTTATCAAGACCAAAGTCAGGGCAGCCATCTACCAGGATATTTTAAAGCACTTTATGCTTCCCTCTGCCGACAAACTTTTTGAAGATGGAAATTTCACTCTCCAGCAGGACTTTGCACCTGCCCACACTGCTAAAAGTACCAATAAATGGGTTAAAAACAGCAGTATCACTGTGCTTGATTGGCCAGCAAACTCATCTGACTTTAACCTCATAGAGAATCTATGGAGTATTGTAAAGAGGAAGATGAGAGACACCAGACCCAACAATGCAGATGAGCTGAAGGCTGCTATCAAAGCAACCTGTGCTTCCATAACACCTCAGCAGTGCCACAGGCTGATTGCCTCCATGCCACGCCACATTGATACAGTAATTGATGCAAAAGGAGCCCCGACCAAGTATTGAGTGCATTTACTGAATATACATTTTAGTAGGCCAACATTTTGGATTTTAAAATCATTTTTCAAGCTGGTGTTATAAAGTATTCTAATTTACTGAGTTAATGGCTTTTAGGTTTTCATTGGCTGTAAGCCATAATCATCAACATTAACAAAAATAGACACTCAAAATAGATGACTCTGTTTTTAATGACTCTATATAATATATGAGCTTCATTTTTTGTATTTAAGAACTGAAATAATGTAACTTTTTGATGACATTCTAATTTTGTGAGGAGAACCTGCATGTATGTAGCATAAAAACCACTGACATTGTATAATGGGCTATATGAACCAGCAAGCTAGCACTCAGTTCTTGAATTTAATGTGTGATGAAAGCAAGAAAAATGAACAAATTTAAGGATCTAAGTTACATTAAACATTTCCAGAACAGAAGGTTTTGGATGATGTTTCTCATATGTGAGAGTATTTACCAAAAGTGGTCAAAAACACAACAACGGGTAAATGAATGACTAAGGCATGGGTGTTCTAAGCTCATTGATATGTGGGTGGAATAAATGCTAGTTTACCAGGTCAATACCACAAAAAAAGCTCTGAAACAGGCACAAACAGTAAAAAAGGGTATACTGGCTACAATAAAAAGGTACTGGGACAATCAGTACCATGTATTGGTTGGCATAGACACAAACTGGTCATAGTGCTACGCTGAATCATATCCACCACTGAAAGCACTTCCAGTAGACACATGTACATCAGAAGTTGACCATTGAGCAATGCAAGAAGGTGATATAATCTGATCTGAAGAATCCCATTTTTTTACGTCATAAAAATAGCCAGCTGTGTTTGCATTATTTATCAGGAGAGGAAATGACACCCGAGTGCGCTACGTCAGGATGTCATGCTGGTGGATGGTGGGGACTGCACAATATAAGGCAGGTGATCTTAAGGGTTTGACTGGTGGTTGAACCAACATATTTACGAATGTTTCAGAAGTCGTGCTTGAATCGCCTCTCTGAGCGTCAGAATGGAGATTTGCTCCAGCTGTCCAATGTGCTCATACCTTAAATGGAATGCTATTCATTTAAATGTTGGGCATGTAACTTGAATTGTACATTCTCTCTCATCGTTCACTATTGAAAACGCTTTATAGTTTTGGTAATATTGAATTTGAAAACAGCTTAAAGACTGCACCTTGATGTTTAGCATATACAGTACTCTGCAAAAGATTTAGGTAGATGTGTAAAATCTGGTGCAAAGTATGCTTCCAAAATTAGAAGTGTCAATAGTTGATTTTCATCAACTAACCAAACGCAAGTAAATGTGCAAAATTGTATCAATCAATCAATCATTTGAAATCTAAATCTAATAAATATTTGGCGTGACCACCCTTTGCTTTCAAAATAACATCAAAGCATCAATTCCTCTAAGTAAACATGCATGCAGTTTCAGTTTTTGAAGAAATTTGGCAGGGAGGTTGTTCCAACATCTTGGGGAACTAACCACAAATCTTCTGTGGATGTAGGCTTGTGCAGATCCTTGTGCAGACTTGATGATGTGGAGATCAGGGCTCTGTGGGGCTATAGCATCACTTTCAGGACTCCTTTTGCTTTTTTACCCTAGAGATGTTTCTTAATTACATTGGCTGTATGTTTGGAGCCAATCAGATGCCTTCCTTTTGGTATTTCATAGTGGATAAGTATCTGCTTGTATATCTCAGCATTGAGGAAATTATTAATCTTAACCAAATCCCCAGCTCAATTTGATGAAATGCAGACTCAAACTTGCAAGGAACCTCCACCATGCTTTCATTGTTGCCTGCAGTCACTCATTATTGTATCATTCTCCAGCCCTTCAGTGAATAAAATGTCTTCTGCTAGAGCTAAATATTTCATATTTTGACTCATCAGTCCAGAGCACTTGTTCCCTTTTTTTTGCTCCTCCGTTCCTATATTTTCATGCAAAGTTGAATCACTTGAGCTTGTTTCTATGTTAAAAGTGTGACGCCCAGGAGACCGGGATACCCAGCACCGGACCAATGGGGTCTGTCTCTTGAGGGGGATGTCACAGGTGGCTTGACCCGGTGCTGTGGCCTCAGGCAATGCACAGTGTAAGGGGTATCGTGAGGGGACAGGCACTTACTTGATCAGCAGCAGGTTCTCCCAGCGGTGACGATCCCGATCCTGGATAGATGGCTATTGTCCAAATGAAAGACTGAGGCACTGAAACGTTTAACCAGTTTACTTTAACATAAAAGGATTTACAACCAGTCCTGTCACCGGAGTCTGTATGGGAACTCTGAGTTACTTTGACCCTGCCGGGGTCTTCGCCTCTTATTGTACGCAATATCTGTGTGGCCCTGCTGCTGTATGTGAACTGGCTGCCGGCCCAATCTGTCCCCTCCGGGTCCTGGTTCGACGGGCAACCCGAGTCCTTTTATCGGCTTACCCCCTCCGGGAGTACCGCTGAACTCTGTGTCTGTTGCTGCGTCCGACCCTAGTGAAGCTGATATCACCTCACGTTTTTCCGGTTGCTGTATTATATATAATGAATACAGCCACGGATCCGGTATCCGTCTTTGCTCCTGTTCTGGGTAGTGATTAATGCTACCCGGTTCTCACAATGTCCCTTTTCTCTGTCCCTCTTCTCCTCAGGCCGGTGATTTGGGCCTGGAAACCGTCATAGGGCTGTTAGAAATTCAGTTGTATGACCTCTCACTTTCAGCTCCTTAGCCCAACTGCCCAACTGCCATTTCTTCTCTCAGACCAGAATGGATTAAGGGGAGTCTCTGGAGCTCCCCCTTCTGGCCGGAGGTGGTAGTGCAGTTTTGCTATCTTAATATTTGTGTTTAGTGTCAGTAACTATTTTTGTGGCAAATGCCCCTAGGGGTGCCACAAAAGTATAGTTTTGACAGCAATTTTTCTGTGATGACCACTTCTGGCAAGACTTTTCCAAATAGTAGATGGATGTTCCTGGGTCCCACTGGTTGCTGCCAGTTCTGAGATTATGGCACTGCTGGACATATTCCAATTTTAAAAGGAAATAAGCATGATGAAGTTGCCATTTCTTGGCACCGTCAAAGCTGAGAAACACAGGCAAGTGCTTTCCAGATGGTATTGCATGATGAACAAGGGTCTGATTGGCTCCAAACATATTCTGCAGCAGAACAACAACCACAAACATACAGTCAATTTCGTTATGTGTCATCTTAAGCATAAAGAAAGCAAGAAGTCCTGGAATTTATAATATTACTTTCATAAAACTATGATCTCAGCATTGAATCTGTCTAGGATTATATGAAGATCATAGAATCATTGAATGTTAAAGTTGGAAGGGGCCTCCAGGGTCATCATGTCTAACCTCCTGCTCAATGCAGGATTCACCAAACCATCTCAGACAGATGTCTGTCCAGCATCTGTTTGAAAACTTCAATTGAAGGAAAACTCACCACCTGTTGTGGCAGCCTGTTCCTTTCATTGATCACCCTCACTGTCAAAAAGTTTTTTCTAATATCTAAATTGTATCTTCTCTCTTTCAGTTTCATTCCATTGCTTTTCATGGTTCCATATGCAAATGAGAATAAGGATGATTTCTCTACACTGTGACGTCCCTTCAGATATTTGTCAGCTATTAAGTCTCCTCTTAACCTTCTTTTTTGCAAGATAAACATTCCCAGATCCCTTAACTGTTCCTCGTAGGACATACTTTTGCTCTCCTCTGACCTTGCTCCAGTTTTTCATTGTCTTTTTCAAATGTGGTGCTCAGAACTGGACACAGATGAGGCCTGACCAAGGAGGAGTAGAGGAGAATAATTGCTTCAAGTGATCTAGACTCCATGCTTCTCTCTAAATACATCCTAGAACTGTGTTTGCCTTTTTTTTGCTGCTGCATCACACTGTTGACTCAAGTGCAGTCTATGATCTGTTAGTATGCCCAAGTCTTTTTCACACTTGTTGTTGCTTAGTTCTATTCCTCCCATTCTATAATTGTAATTTTTCCTTTTTCTTTCCCAGATTTTGATTCTTACATTTCTCCCTGTTAAATACTATTCTATTACTCGCTGCCCATTGTTCAAGCTTATTAAGATCCTTCTGAATCCTTTCTGTGTCTTATTTAGTGTTAGATATCCCTCCTAGCTTTGCATCGTCTGCAAATTTGATCAGTTTACCTTCAGTTCCCTTATGTAGATCATTTATAAAAATGTTGAAAAATGCTGGGGCCAGTACAGTGAGGAGCAAAATGGTAACAATGTTTTGAACTTTTGACTGTCAGGCTTCATATCTCACCATCCACTACAGGTTCTAACTTGAAAATCTAAATAGCAGAGGAAGGTGAATAGCGGCACCAATGTTGAAACATGTTATCCTTTGTAACGAGGAGTTGAGCCAGATTATATAGCCTTTATCAGCATAAATGTCCAAATTGGAGGTGTTCAGGATAAATCAACATGTAGATATAAATAATTCAGAAAAAAGAATGCGGCACTCAGCATGGCAGCTTGAATGAAAAGTCCTTTATTTCATGACTTTCATCTTAGATGGTAAGATGAAGAGGGGTGCTGGGAGAGAGGAGAAAGGATGACGGCTGTTTTGCATTACCACGCTTCAACGGGTCCGGTAGATCAGTCCAGGACCTAGAGCTGACAGTCACACGTAGTGGAGGAATATCTTGGCACCATCAGAATGGTAGCAGCTAACTTCGTGGAAACAACCCTGAACGTCTGAGGCCTAGGGCCTGGTAAGGAATGGAAGAGCCATTTCTCGACTTCACCTTCGGAAAGGAAAGCGGGCGGGGGAACTCCTGAAGTGGGTTAGTCTAACCAGTAAGGAAGCTGCCGGACTGGCAGATACAGTGGATATTCTTGGAGGAATGAGGGACAGTACATGGAATGGAATGGTGAGAATCTTGTGCTGTTTCTGTGACTAAACTGGATGAGCTGAGTAAAATTGTTTTGTTGAAGGTGAACCTGGACTCTGACTGTCATTGCGTGGTGTTAAAGGAAAAAGGATTCTCGGCAGTGTGAAATGGACCTTGACTTGCAAGTGAGTGAACTACTGTGTGTTAATAGAGCAAAGGGCCAGGGGGTGCCAGTGTTGCGACTCTCAACTATGACTACCCCCCAGGCCTCCGTTTCAATTGGTGTAGTATGGCAGGATCCAGGCACCTTGCATGCGGAAAGCGGAGGTACCACTAGTATGACAAAGATGGTGGAAAATGGCACCCATACTATGACAAAGATGGCAGAAAATGGTGCAGAGACTGAGAACAACTCTAGCTCTGCCCCTCATGGGCATCCTAACCTGAAACTGGCATGAAATTCTGCAGGGCAAAGAAAGTGGCCCAAGTCTGAGATGCATCCCTCGGTGAGCAGTGCCCATCCATGGTGGGCGCAACAAAAGAAAAGGAAGCCTTGCCCCTTGCAGCAGATTCCCCAGGGGTGGCAGAGTCCGATGTTGAATGGGCAGAGTAGCCGGCAGCGGCTCCACCCTGGAAAACCTCGTGTGCAGCTGCATGTCATCATTGCGAGCTACGGCACCAGCACCAATGGCCCACTCCTGCACTCGATGATGCGGCGGTGGTCGCTGCATAGAGTGGAAGTGGTGACAGGCAGAGGAAAGGACTCTGCCGAAAGGCTGTGGAGAACATCTGACGTCGATGACAAGTATTGGCCAAACAGATTCCCATTACTGGAGAGCAGTGCTAGTGGCTGTCAGTCCCAGAGCGTCATCATGTGCCTAAGGTGATTGAACTGGAAGAGCCTGTTCTTGAGGAGCTTGACCTTGGAGAGCCGGAGCCTGAAGCGGAAGAACCTGAGCCAGAAGGTGCGACAGCTGTACTGGTGGAGTCTAATGGTTGTGGAGTGATCACGGCCAGGATGCTGGAACAGTGAGAGCGGAACGATGAGCAGGTGGTGAGTGAACCTCGATCCCAAACCCCGGAGCGCAGACCCATCTTCACATGCGCTCCGTCCCTCAGTCCATCAACTTTTTACCAAGTAGGAGAGGGTCCCTTCCCATCCCCTGGGCAGGCAGTATGGATAGCGGAGGTAATTGAAGGGAAGAAAAAGAGAAAGAGAGAAATCTGGGTGGAGCTGTGTTGACCTAAGGGGGGCGCAGTGGCAAGACGATGGACCAGCGGCCTGCTGGTGCATACCAATCCGTCCCATTGGTATGGCTTTATCTGTGAGGTCTACGCGGACGATAAGGTCTATGATAACGCCAAGTCTGTCAAATTCCAGAGACCCCTGAGGGAAGGAGACCAGGTTACTTTTATTAAGGAGGATAGACCCCGAAGTTATTTTGTCATAGCAGTTGCCCTGCTACTCCCAGAGGATGACCCGGAAATGTGTGAGCACCAGGAACGGGTTCAGGTGTCCTCACGTTCTCTGCCTGATGCCCGACTGGGCTCAGCATCTCCCTTATTATTGGCACTGGTGGAAGTGACACCTGCGGTGACTCCAGAACTACCATCACCCCCTGGAGCACGGGCACGGAGCCCGCTGTGGGACAGAGCAGTACAGGACCGCCAGGACAAAGACTGGCAATGGTCCTTTAAGAAGGAAAGTTGTGCCTGTTGCACTGATTGATAACAGAGTACAGAGTGGCATGGGATGCGTGTCGCTGGAGTGACGCTTGATTCATTTAAAGGAGTAGTGCTTGCTGCACCTGAGAAGAACATGGGACTGTTCCGCAACCCTGTAGACAGAGGAGCCCTGTAGCACTGGAGCCTGGTGCAGAGTTGAGTGTGGCTGGAGCGGCCACATTTCAACATTTATGTAGAACATTATTCTTCACCTACCCCAAGATTTATTGCGCAAATTGCGCTTCCCTTGCTGGATTGCAGGATCTCTGTTGTGAGTTCTGTTTTTGGGCTCCCTCTGGTGGTTACTGATGGTACTGGGTGATTTGTGTTCTGCTGTCTCTGGTGTCCACCTGTTCTATTAGGATTTGGGAGTTTCCTATTTAACCGGGCTTTCTTGTCATTTCCCCGCCGGCTATCAAGGTTATCAGAGTGTTTTGTTACCTCAGCTTCTGGCTTCAGTAATCTTCAGGACAAGCTAAGTTTTTGATTTTCTTGTTCCACGTTTTGCTTTATTTTTGTCTTGTCCAGCTTGCATATAATTGTTTCTTTGCTGCTGGTTGCTCTAGTGGGCTGTAATTGCTCCTCATGTTCCATGAGTTGGAACATGAGTTCAAGTAATTACAGGATTTTTTTTTTGAAGGGTTTTTTGCTGACCGCGCAGTTTACTTTTGTATCCTCTGCTATCTAGTTTTAGCGGGCCTCATTTTGCTGAATCTGTTTTCATACTGTGTATGTGCCTTCCTCTCATTTCACCGTCATTATATGTGGGGGGCTGCTATTTCTGTGGGGTATTTCTCTGGAGGCAAGAGAGGTCTGTGTTTCTTCTAATAGGGGAAGTTAGATCTTCGGCTGGTGCGAGACGTCTAGGATCAACGTAGGCACGTTCCCCGGCTATTGTTATTTGTGTGTTCAGGTTTAGGGTCGCGGTCAGCTCAGGTTCCATCACCCTAGAGCTCGTTGGTGCTTGTCCTTTTGTGATTCCCTGCCATTGGAATCATGACAGTATAGCCGGCCCAAATGTTTGGGCTGAAGTAGGAGGAAAAGTAGTCTGAGGAAGTTTTTTTTTTTTTTCTCTCCTCTGAGGTTGCTGCCTAGCCTTAATTGCAGCCTGGCTGATTTTTTTTTTTCCTCCTCTTAATCCTTGAATGGTTCTGACCTTAGCTGTTTATCATGGACGTCCAGAGTTTAGCTTCCAGCTTGAATAATCTTGCTGCTAAAGTTCAAAATATACAAGATTTTGTTGTACATGCTCCTATGTCTGAACCTAGAATTCCTATTCCAGAGTTCTTTGCTGGAGATAGATCTAGTTTTCTGAATTTTAGGAACAATTGCAAGCTGTTCCTTTCTTTGAAATCTCGCTCTTCTGGAGACCCTGCTCAGCAGGTTAAGATTATTATATCTTTCCTGCGGGGTGACCCTCAAAATTGGGCATTTGCATTGGCACCAGGGGATCCTGCGTTGCTTAATGTGGATGCGTTTTTTCTGGCATTGGGTTTGCTCTATGAGGAACCTAACCAGGAGATTCAGGCTGAAAAAGCTTTATTAGCTCTCTCTCAGGGGCAAGATGAAGCAGAAATATATTGTCAAAAATTTCGGAAATGGTCAGTGCTTACTCAGTGGAATGAGTGCGCCCTGGCTGCAAAGTTCAGAGATGGCCTTTCTGAGGCCATTAAAGATGTTATGGTGGGGTTCCCTGCGCCTACGGGTCTGAATGAGTCTATGACTATGGCTATTCAGATTGATCGGCGATTACGGGAGCGCAAACCTGTGCACCATTTGGCGGTGTCTTCTGAACAGGCACTTGAGACAATGCAATGTGATAGAGTTCAGTCTAGAAGTGAACGGCAAAACTATAGGCGGAAAAATGGGTTGTGCTTTTATTGTGGTGATTCAGCTCATGTTATATCAGCATGCTCTAGACGCACAAAAAAGGTTGATAAGTCTGTTGCCATTAGTACGTTACAGTCTAAGTTCATTCTGTCTGTGACTCTGATTTGCTCATTATCATCCATTTCCGTCGATGCCTATGTAGATTCAGGCGCTGCCCTGAGTCTTATGGATTGGTCATTTGCCAAGCGATGTGGGTTTAGTCTTGAGCCTCTGGAAGTCCCTATTCCTTTGAAGGGAATTGACTCTACACCTTTAGCTATGAATAAACCTCAGTACTGGACACAAGTGACCATGCGTATGACTCCCGTTCATCAGGAGGTGATTCGTTTCCTGGTATTGTATAATTTACATGATGTTCTAGTACTTGGTCTGCCATGGTTACAAACTCATAATCCAGTCCTTGACTGGAAAACAATGTCTGTGTTAAGCTGGGGATGTCAGGGGGTTCATGATGATGCACCTCCGATTTCTATCGCTTCATCTACTCCTTCTGAGGTTCCTGTATTTTTGTCTGATTATCGGGATGTTTTTGAGGAGCCTAAGCTCAGTTCGCTTCCTCCTCACAGGGATTGCGATTGTGCTATAGATTTAATTCCTGGTAGTAAATTTCCTAAAGGTCGTTTGTTCAATCTGTCAGTGCCAGAGCATACTGCTATGCGGGATTATGTTAAGGAGTCCTTGGAAAAGGGACATATCCGTCCATCTTCGTCCCCTTTGGGAGCAGGTTTTTTTTTCGTGGCCAAAAAAGATGGGTCCTTGAGGCCTTGTATAGATTATCGTCTTTTGAATAAGATTACCGTAAAATATCAGTATCCTTTGCCTTTGTTGACTGATTTGTTTGCTCGCATTAAGGGGGCTAAATGGTTCACTAAGATTGATCTTCGGGGTGCGTATAATCTTATACGAATAAAGCAAGGTGATGAGTGGAAAACCGCATTTAATACGCCTGAGGGCCATTTTGAGTATTTGGTAATGCCTTTCGGACTTTCTAATGCTCCTTCAGTCTTCCAGTCCTTTATGCACGATATTTTCCGTGAATATCTGGATAAATTTATGATTGTGTATTTGGATGATATTTTGGTTTTTTCTGATGACTGGGAGTCTCATGTTCAGCAGGTCAGGAAGGTGTTTCAGGTCCTGCGGGCTAATTCCTTGTTTGTAAAGGGCTCAAAGTGTCTCTTTGGAGTCCAGAAGATTTCTTTCTTGGGGTATATTTTTTCCCCTTCTACTATTGAGATGGATTCCGTCAAGGTTCGGGCTATTTGTGACTGGACGCAGCCTGCATCTCTTAAGAGTCTGCAGAAGTTCTTGGGCTTTGCTAATTTCTATCGTTGTTTTATAACTAATTTTTCTAGTGTTGTTAAGCCTTTGACGGATTTGACTAAGAAGGGTGCTGATGTTGCTGATTGGTCTCCTGCGGCTGTGGAGGCCTTTCAGGAACTTAAACGCCGGTTTTCTTCTGCTCCTGTGTTGCGTCAGCCTGATGTTTCGCTTCCTTTCCAAGTTGAGGTTGATGCTTCCGAGATTGGAGCGGGGGCGGTTTTGTCACAGAGAAGCTCCGATTGCTCGGTGATGAAGCCATGTGCGTTCTTTTCTAGAAAATTTTCGCCCGCTGAGCGGAATTATGATGTGGGTAATCGGGAACTTTTGGCCATGAAGTGGGCATTTGAGGAGTGGCGTCATTGGCTGGAGGGTGCTAGACATCGTGTGGTGGTCTTGACTGATCACAAAAATCTGATTTACCTTGAGTCTGCCAGGCGTCTGAATCCTAGACAGGCTCGTTGGTCACTGTTTTTCTCTCGTTTCAATTTTGTGGTTTCATACCTGCCAGGTTCAAAGAATGTGAAGGCGGATGCTCTTTCTAGGAGTTTTGTGCCTGACTCCCCTGGAAATTCTGAGCCCACTGGTATCCTTAGGGATGGGGTGATTTTGTCGGCCGTCTTCCCAGACTTGCGACGTGCTTTGCAGGAGTTTCAGGCGGGTAAACCTGATCGTTGTCCGCCTGAGAGACTGTTTGTTCCGGATAGTTGGACCAGTAGAGTCATCTCCGAGGTCCATTCTTCTGCGTTGGCAGGTCATCCTGGAATATTTGGTACTAGAGACTTGGTGGCCAGGTCTTTTTGGTGGCCTTCCTTGTCGAGGGATGTGCGTTCTTTTGTGCAGTCTTGTGAGGTTTGTGCTCAGGCTAAGCCTTGCTGTTCTCGAGCCAGTGGATTGTTGTCACCTTTGCCTATCCCGAAGAGGCCTTGGACGCACATTTCCATGGACTTTATTTCGGATCTCCCTGTCTCTCAAAAAATGTCTGTCATCTGGGTTGTGTGTGACCGCTTTTCTAAAATGGTTCATCTTGTACCCTTGCCTAAGTTGCCTTCCTCCTCTGAGTTGGTCCCTCTGTTTTTCCAAAACGTGGTTCGTTTGCATGGGATTCCGGAGAACATCGTTTCTGACAGGGGATCCCAGTTTGTGTCTAGATTTTGGCGGACGTTCTGTGCTAAGATGGGCATTGATTTGTCCTTTTCGTCTGCATTCCATCCTCAGACGAATGGCCAGACGGAGCGAACTAATCAGACCTTGGAAACTTATTTGAGGTGTTTTGTTTCTGCTGATCAGGATGACTGGGTTACCTTTTTGCCGCTGGCCGAGTTTGCCCTTAATAATCGGGCTAGTTCTGCTACCTTGGTTTCTCCTTTCTTTTGTAATTCGGGGTTTCATCCTCGTTTTTCCTCTGGTTAGGTGGAGCCTTCTGATTGTCCTGGAGTGGACATGGTGGTGGATGGGTTGCATCGAATTTGGAGTCATGTGGTGGACAATTTGAAGTTGTCCCAGGAGAAGGCTCAGCAGTTTGCTAATCGCCGTCGCCGCGTGGGTCCTCGACTTCGTGTTGGGGACTTGGTGTGGTTGTCTTCTCGTTTTGTTCCTATGAAGGTCTCTTCTCCTAAGTTCAAGCCTCGGTTCATCGGTCCTTATAGGATCTTGGAAATTCTTAACCCTGTGTCGTTTCGTTTGGATCTCCCGGCATCGTTTGCTATTCATAATGTGTTCCATTGGTCGTTGTTGCGGAGGTATGAGGTACCTGTTGTTCCTTCGCTTGAGCCTCCTGCTCCGGTGCTGGTGGAGGGAGAATTGGAGTATGTTGTAGAGAAGATCTTGGATTCTCGTGTTTCCAGACGGAAACTCCAATATTTGGTCAAGTGGAAGGGTTATGGTCAGGAGGATAATTCTTGGGTGGTTGCCTCTGATGTTCATGCTGATGATTTGGTCCGCGCTTTTCATAGGGCTCATCCTGGTCGCCCTGGTGGTTCTCGTGAGGGTTCGGTGACCCCTCCTCAAGGGGGGGGTTCTGTTGTGAGTTCTGTTTTTGGGCTCCCTCTGGTGGTTACTGATGGTACTGGGTGATTTGTGTTCTGCTGTCTCTGGTGTCCACCTGTTCTATTAGGATTTGGGAGTTTCCTATTTAACCGGGCTTTCTTGTCATTTCCCCGCCGGCTATCAAGGTTATCAGAGTGTTTTGTTACCTCAGCTTCTGGCTTCAGTAATCTTCAGGACAAGCTAAGTTTTTGATTTTCTTGTTCCACGTTTTGCTTTATTTTTGTCTTGTCCAGCTTGCATATAATTGTTTCTTTGCTGCTGGTTGCTCTAGTGGGCTGTAATTGCTCCTCATGTTCCATGAGTTGGAACATGAGTTCAAGTAATTACAGGATGGTTTTTTTGAAGGGTTTTTTGCTGACCGCGCAGTTTACTTTTGTATCCTCTGCTATCTAGTTTTAGCGGGCCTCATTTTGCTGAATCTGTTTTCATACTGTGTACGTGCCTTCCTCTCATTTCACCGTCATTATATGTGGGGGGCTGCTATTTCTGTGGGGTATTTCTCTGGAGGCAAGAGAGGTCTGTGTTTCTTCTAATAGGGGAAGTTAGATCTTCGGCTGGTGCGAGACGTCTAGGATCAACGTAGGCACGTTCCCCGGCTATTGTTATTTGTGTGTTCAGGTTTAGGGTCGCGGTCAGCTCAGGTTCCATCACCCTAGAGCTCGTTGGTGCTTGTCCTTTTGTGATTCCCTGCCATTGGAATCATGACAGATCTCAACCCTGAGGGGTTATATGCCCTTGGACTGAAAATGGACTTTATGTGGTTACTGCAAAAGACTGTGTTCTAGTTTGCTTAACCTGAACTTTATTCCTAGGTAAGGGCAGCATACGTGCGTTAAAGGGCAATACTCCATGCAAAGGAGGGTTGGGGAAGAACTCAACCAGGAGCACCTGATGAACTAGCCATGTCAAGTTCACATGGATTGTATCTTGTAGGACTGTGGTGAGTCCTAACGTAAACTGTGTACGTGCTCAAATCAAGGAGGACTGTAGGCATGCTCCTGCCCAGGGCATGCTGCTGGCCAAAAAGTCAGACGTGAACGTTAAAAAAAATGGACTCCGATAGAAAAAAGAAACATTTATTTCAGCTGAATACGTTTTAACATACAAAAAAAGATAAAGAGAAAAAAAAACTGACTCTTATGTAGAGCAAAAGGACTGTCTTATAGCTAAATGTGTTTTATATAAAAAAATTGTGTGTGTTGGATATTAAAATTGAATTAAACCGGCACTGAATGGTCAGTGAAAACCATGTGTTAAGGAGGGAGGTGTGTAAGCGGTGTACGAGAGCTAGTTTGTGCCCCACTCTCCTTGCTCATGTTCATGTGTCCCTGCAAAACTGGTATATCTGATATCTAATATATAAAGCTGAATGTGTGTGTGTGTGTATGTATGTATGTATGTCCGGGATTGGCATCTGCACCGTCACAGCTACAGCCACAAAATTTTGCACAGTCACACGTCTGGACCCCGAGAGCGTCATAGGCTATGTTGTGAGGCGAAATTTTAACCCTGCGCGTTCCAATTCACCAAACAATTTTGCTCCTATCTACAAAATGGGGAAAAAGTGAAAGGAAAAGTGTTGGGAGGTGTCGCAGCTACAGCCACAAAATTTTGCACAGTCACACGTCTGGACCCCGAGAGCGTCATAGGCTATGTTGTGAGGCGAAATTTTAACCCCGCGCGTTCCAATTCACCAAACAATTTTGCCCCTATCTACATAATGGGGAAAAAGTGAAAGGAAAAGTGTTGGAGGCGTCGCAGCTACAGCAACAAAATTTTGCACAGTCACATGTCTGGACCCTGAGAGCATCATAGGCTATGTTGTGAGGTGAAATTTTAACCCCGTGCTTTCCAATTCACCAAGCAATTTTGCCCCTATCTACATAATGGGGAAAAGTGAAAGGAAAAGTGTTAGAGGCAAATTGACAGCTGCCAGATGTGAACAAGGGGGACTTAAAGAATGAGAGCGATGGCGCCAAAGAGTATATACCGTACAGTTGCTAAGGTGGGACCCCGACATGGGATACTCACCACACACGGGGATATGAACACACACAAAATGCACCACACACTACCACGTGCTTGAACACATATACCACCCTTAGCACACATTTCACCACACATACACCAACCTCGCCACATAAAAGTGGAAACACAAAAGTCGCCGCTCAAAACTCGCCACGCGCAAAACTAGGCTCACGCAAAACTCGCCACAAGTGCAAAACTCACCTCATTGAAAACTCGCCACACGCAAAACTTGCACACGCGGAAAAATTGCCACATGCACAAAAGTTGCAACACATGCAAAAGTTGCCTCACACAAAACTTGCACATACTCAAAAGGCACCACACATAAAACTCGCCACCAGGGGCGGATTATCAGAGGGTCAATATGGGCGGTAGCCCAGGGCTCAGTGGTCTGGGGGGGCCCTGGGCTACCGCACAGATTGACCCTCTGATAATCATCTGTGAATGCCGGCGGCCGCCGCCGCCGGCATTTATGTGCCCCCGCCGTACCCGGTGGGCAGAGAGAGGGGGCCCGCATCGGGCCCCTTCTCATCTGCTCACCGGGTCCCTTCCGGCGCTGTGGCGGTTTCCTATTGACGTGCGGGCGCGAGCCCGCACGTCAATAGTTAACAACAACAGCCGCAAGCCAATTGGAGGCTGGCGGCTGATGTCGGCCGCAGCGCACACGTCGCCGGCGTCTGACGTCATTGTCAGTCGCCGGCGAGTGTGCGCTGCTGGAAGGAGCTCGCCGCCTGGAGCGCGGACAGGTGAGGAGAGACTGTTTGTTTTCTTTTCTTTTTTGATAAGCTAACGGTTACGGACGTTGGACACACTGGGGGGCAATGCTGGAGGACACACTGGGGCAATGCTGGAGACACACTGGGGCAATGCTGGAGACACTGGGGCAATGCTGGAGAACACACTGGGGCAATGCTGGACACACTGGGGCAGATTGCTGGAGACACTGGGGCAGAATGCTGGACACACTGGGGGCAATGCTGGAGACACTGGGGGCAATGCTGGAGGACACACTGGGGCAATGCTGGAGGACACACTGGGGCAATGCTGGAGGACACACTGGGGCAATTCTGGTGACACTGGGGCAGATTGCTGGAGGACACACTGGGGGCAATGCTGGAGACACTGGGGCAGATTGCTGGAGACACTGGGGAGATTGCTGGACACACTGGGGGTAATATGCTGGACACACTGGGGCAGATTGCTGGACACACTGGGGCAGATTGCTGGACACACTGGGGCAGATTGCTGGACACACTGGGGCAGATTGCTGGACACACTGGGGCAGATTGCTGGACACACTGGGGCAGATTGCTGGACACACTGGGGCAGATTGCTGGACACACTGGGGCAGAATGCTGGACACACTGGGGCAGATTGCTGGACACACTGGGGCAATGCTGGAGGACACACTGGGGGCAATGCTGGAGACACTGGGGCAGATTGCTGGAGGACACGCTGGGGGCAATGCTGGAGACACTGGGGCAGATTGCTGGAGACACTGGGGCAATGCTGGAGGACACACTGGGGGCAATGCTGGAGACACTGGGGCAGATTGCTGGAAACACTGGGGCAGATTGCTGGAGACACTGGGGCAGATTGCTGGACACACTGGGGCAGATTGCTGGAGACACTGGGGCAGATTGCTGGACACACTGGGGCAGATTGTTGGACACACTGGGGCAGATTGCTGGACACACTGGGGCAGATTGCTGGACACACTGGGGCAGATTGCTGGACACACTGGGGCAGATTGCTGGACACTGTCTGGGGGCAATGCTGGACACACTGGGGCAGATTGCTGGACACACTGGGGCAATGTTGGAGACACTGGGGCAATGCTGGAGGACACACTGGGGGCAATGCTGGAGACACTGGGGCAGATTGCTGGAGGACACACTGGGGGCAATGCTGGAGACACTGGGGCAGATTGCTGGAGACACTGGGGCAGATTGCTGGACACACTGGGGCAGATTGCTGGACACACTGGGGCTAATATGCTGGACACACTGGGGCAGATTGCTGGACACACTGGGGCAGATTGCTGGACACACTGGGGGCAATGCTGGACATACTGGGGCAGATTGCTGGACACACTGGGGCAGATTGCTGGACACACTGGGGCAGATTGCTGGACACACTGGGGCAGATTGCTGGACACACTGGGGCAGATTGCTGGACACACTGGGGCTAATAAGCTGGACACACTGGGGCAGATTGCTGGACACACTGGGGCAGATTGCTGGACACACTGGGGGCAATGCTGGACATACTGGGGCAGATTGCTGGACACACTGGGGGTAATATGCTGGACACACTGGGGCAGATTGCTGGACATACTGGGGGCAATGCTGGAGACACTGGGGGCAATGCTGGAGGACACACTGGGGCAATGCTGGAGGACACACTGGGGCAATGCTGGAGGACACACTGGGGCAATTCTGGAGACACTGGGGCAGATTGCTGGAGGACACACTGGGGGCAATGCTGGAGACACTGGGGCAGATTGCTGGAGACACTGGGGCAGATTGCTGGAGACACTGGGGAGATTGCTGGACACACTGGGGCAGATTGCTGGACACACTGGGGCAGATTGCTGGACACACTGGGGCAGATTGCTGGACACACTGGGGCACATTGCTGGACACACTGGGGCAGATTGCTGGACACACTGGGGCAGAATGCTGGACACACTGGGGCAGATTGCTGGACACACTGGTGCAATGCTGGAGGACACACTGGGGGCAATGCTGGAGACACTGGGGCAGATTGCTGGAGGACACACTGGGGGCAATGCTGGAGACACTGGGGCAGATTGCTGGAGACACTGGGGCAATGCTGGAGGACACACTGGGGGCAATGCTGGAGACACTGGGGCAGACTGCTGGACACACTGGGGCAGATTGCTGGACACACTGGGGCAGATTGCTGGACACACTGGGGCAGATTGCTGGACACACTGGGGCAGATTGCTGGACACACTGGGGCTAATATGCTAGACACACTGGGGCAGATTGCTGGACACACTGGGGCAGATTGCTGGACACACTGGGGGCAATGCTGGACATACTGGGGCAGATTGCTGGACACACTGGGGGTAATATGCTGGACACACTGGGGCAGATTGCTGGACACACTGGGGGCAGGACTGGAGGCATGGGCAGAATGTAGACACGTGGCATGATTGGAGACACGGGGCAGAATGAAAGACATGGGGCAGGATTGGATCATGGGGCAGGATGGATACGATGGAGACAGATGGGGCAGGATGGGGAGATCATATGGTGTAGAATGGATACTCATGAGTGCAGGATGGGAGAACATATGGCTGGAGTCCTGTTACTGTGCAGAGTGACACTATATCGCCTTTTTCTTCGTGTTGTAATGTAGAAGTTGTGAAAAATTAAGTAATGTGTTCTGCAAGCGGAGCTCGATATAACTGTGTTATTTCCTGCAGAAACGAGTCCTGGCTGGAAGAAATGATGGCGGTCTGTGCTGGATGAAAGATGAAGGACTTCACCTAGAGACGTCACTGGTGAGTCAGTGTTACCGATACACTGACACTATACACTGTATACTATATACAGAGGTCCTGTGTACAATGTCACCAGTGATCACTGTATTACCTGTACATTATATACAGAGCTCCTGTGTATAATACCACCAGCGATCTCTGTATTACCTCTACACAGACACTGCATACTAAGTACAGATCTCCTGTGAATACTGGCACTTATGGTGATAGTATTGTGTTTTTTTTTTGTTTTATTTTATTACTGATCAGTATTGTAGTATTCAGTCACTATGTGGTGGTAATATGTGGTCTGGAAATGGTGTTGTGGTATTTGTCCCTTTTATGTGCTATTTGGTCACCAAGTGGTAATATGTGGTCTTGACATGGTGCGGTGGTATTTGTTCCTTGTATGTGATATTATTCGATCACTGTGGTTGTAATTTGTGGTCTGGTCATGGTGCGGTGGTATTTGTTCCTTGTATGTGATATTATTCGATCACTGTGGTTGTAATTTGTGGTCTGGTCATGGTGCGGTGGTATTTGTTCCTTGTATGTGATATTATTGGTCAAAATATGCCTAAATTGTATTGCAGATTTTAACAAATATTTAATAGGTTACAGTAGAGTAGGGCCCGGCCATTTTTCTGGAATAATCTGGTTCGGGTATATCATGATCCCCCCCGTCACATGACCCCCCCCGTCACATGACCCCCCGTCACATGACCCCCCGTCACATGACCCCCCGGTCACATGACCCCCCCGTCACATGACCCCCCGTCACATGACCCCCCGTCACATGACCGGGGGGGGGCCCACAGTGTCTGAACAGCCCGGGGCCCTGGCTACCCTTAATCCACCCCTGCTCGCCACACGCAAAACTTGGCATGCGCAAAACTTGCTGCACACAACTTGCTACACTAACCTGTCACATGCAACTCGACACACAAAAAGTTGCTACACGCATGTCCCCACACAAAACTCATCTCACAAAAGTCGCTACATGCATGTCGCCACACGCAACTCAACACACACAACTTGACACACGAAACTCGCCCTAAAACACACACAAGTCTGGTATTATCCTTCAAAAATAAAAATCTGATTAATAAGCAGACAAACTACAAGAGCAACAAATGTACCATAGAGGAAATACGGCAGCTGTCAGTCACATGACCTGTCTATTATGTGTATGTGTGAGCTAATATATACTGCCAGGGGGAGGGCTTCCTGTTGGCTGGGGATTTATCAGGCTGCCAATTTAGCTTACAAATACTGAGGTAAAAATACTGAGCAAATAACGTGTGGACGAGGTCTAATACAGGAGGAGATGAAACACAGGTATATACTATATACAGGGGAGATGACACAGAGATATATACTATATACAGGAGAGATGACACACAGGTTTATACTATATACAGGAGGAGATGACTTACAGGTATATGTTATATATAGAAGATGACATACAGGTATATACTATATACAGGAGGAGATTACACACAGATATATACTATATACAGGGGAGATGACACACAGGTATATACTATATACAGGAGGAGATGACATACAGGTATATACTATATATAGAAGGAGATGACACAGGTATATACTATATATAGGAGATGATGACATACAGGTATATACTATATACAGGAGAGATGACACACAGCAGGTATATACTATATACAGGAGAGATGACACACAGCAGGTATATACTATATACAGGTGAGATGACATAAAGGTATATACTATATACAGGAGATGACATACAGGTGTATACTATATATAAGGGAGATGACAAACATGTATATACTGAGGTGAAAATGAGAGGTGTGAGGTGAAAATGAAAAGGTGTGAGTGCAAAATGAGAGGAGTGAGGGAAAATAGTGGAATGATCGGAAAATGACAGATGTGAGGTCGAAATGACAAGTGTTAGGGGGGAATGAGAGGGGTGAGGGAGAAAATGAGAGATGTGAGGGAGAAAATGAGAGATGTGAGGGGGAAAATGAAAGATGTGATTGGGAAAATGAGAGGTGTGATGGGAAAATAAGAGAAGTGAGGTGCTATAACTAACCACAGATATTTACTATGCCCAGGCAACGCCGGGCTCTTCAGCTAGTATTTTATAATTCTGTTATACTGTGTCATGCAATGTACCAGGGCTGGACTGGGACTAAAATTCAGCCCTGGCATTTGAAGTCACACAGGCCCACTTGTCACATGGTGACTGTATAATATCTTTGTACACTTGTAGGTTACAAGAAGTGAGGGGAGTGTAACACGACTATATAACATATAATTACAACTGTATCCAGCATTACAGCTCAGCCCCCATAGAATGTAATGCAGCCAGTCCCCATAGAATGTAATGCAGCACAGCCCCCATAGAATGTAATGCAGCCAGTCCCCATAGAATGTAATGCAGCACAGCCCCATAGAATGTAATGCAGCACAGCCCCATAGAATGTAATGCAGCACAGCCCCATAGAATGGAATGCAGCACAACCCCCATAGAATGTAATACAGCACAGCCCCCATAGAATGTAATGCAGCACAGCCCCCATAGAATGTAATGCAGCACAGCCCCATAGAATGTAATGCAGCACAGCCCCCATAGAATGTAATGCAGCACAGACCCCATAGAATGTAATGCAGCACAGCCCCATAGAATGTAATGCAGCACAGCCCCCATAGAATGTAATGCAGCACAGCCCCATAGAATGTAATGCAGCACAGCCCCATAGAATGTAATGCAGCCAGCCCCCATAGAATGTAATGCAGCACAGACCCCATAGAATGTAATGCAGCACAGCCCCATAGAATGTAATACAGCACAGCCCCCATAGAATGTAATGCAGCACAGCCCCATAGAATGTAATGCAGCACAGCCCCATAGAAAGTAATGCAGCCAGCCCCCATAGAATGTAATGCAGCACAGACCCCATAGAATGTAATGCAGCCAGTCCCCATAGAATGTAATGCAGCACAGCCACCATATAATATAATGCAGCGCTGCCAAGCCCCATAGAATGTAATGCAGCCATGCCATGTAATAATAAAAAAAAAAAGACACTGACTCTACTCACCTTTCCTCTTGCTCCGCGCTGCTCCTGGCTCCGGTCTCAGCAGCTGCAGTCTGCCCGCCCGGTCACACAGCAGATATGACGTCATCGCGCACCCGCAGTGTAAGCGGCAGACAGAGCGGGGAATGATGGGAGAGGGAGTGACAGCAGACGCTCTCTCCCCATCATTGCATTCAACTGTACCGGCGTCTATGACACCGGTATAGTTGAATGTGGGGCCGGGAGTGTGCCGACAGCGGGGGAGTGTGCCGACAGCGGCCGGCACACTCGAGCGGCCCACTACTGCCATCGGCCCTTTTGGCATTTGCCAGAACTGCCCGATGGCCAGTCCGGCCCTGCAATGTACATATGTATTGAGAGATATAGGGATAATGTAGAACTTAGCCCAGTAGGGGGAGCACAATAGAATAGGATAAGGGTTAAGTTATAACAATAGGACTAGGTTAGTTAGGAGGGGCTAAAAGAGGGTTAGTTGGGGAGCTTCCTAAACTGGACAAGCTAAGTAAAATTATTTTGTTGAAAATGAACCTGGACTCTGACTGTCATTGCATGGTGCAAAAGGAAATGGACTCTCGGCCGTGTGAAATGGACCCTGATTTGCAAGTGAGTGAGCTACCTTGTGTTAATAGAGCAGAGGGCCAGGGTGTGCCAGTGCTACCACTCTCAACCACGACTACCCCCTGGCCTCTGTTTCAGAATTCCCACATATCACCACATAAGACCCTATTGCGCTTTTTTGCTCCCCAGCTCTACCTCCTAATGAAAGATAGCATAAGAATTAAGTCATATTTATCTCTATAAATGACAAATTGATCTGTCTTATCTGTCAGAAAACTGATCTGTCAGGTTTATAATGTGGAGAGAACTAAAAAGAGAGACAACTCACACATAGGGTGATATTTCACAAATAGGTAGGAAAAAGATGAGGTGTACGCTCCTTTATGTGGTTGTTTAGGTGCATATAGCTTGTAGAATGTCAGCTGCTGCAGTACCGTCTGCAGACAGAAGGATATTCTTCTGCATGTAGCATCATCTTGGAATGGGGAGTTAACACTTAGGAGTGACCATGCCGCTGAATTGATGAAGCTTGTTCCAAAGCACAAGGATGGCCAATCCCTTTCTCAAAGCCAACTCAAACCAACTGCATGTAGTAGTCATCACCCCAAACTGTTGATGTTTATAAAGTTGTCTTCCAGTCAAAATGATTGCAACCTGTGGCTTCTAGCAGATGTGGAAAGAGCAAGCCAATTATAGGGAATAGTAAGGTTTCATTTTAGGATAATCACTATAGACAAGGAAGAAGAGAGTTGGTTCTATCTTAAGGGGCTCCATCCACAACAGATATTGTGTATGGGGCCACTTAGTATTGAATTAATTCTCATCTTCCTTGTTTATTGTGATTATCCAAAAATAAAAAAAACTGAAATCATCAACTTTCTCTCATGCATGTGCTGGAATGCTCCTCTCATTGTGGCTTATATCCCAGAAAACAGAAGGATCTACAGTCAGAAATTGGATATCCTAGATCGTTATCTGGAGTGGCATGATCTGTCAGGGGAGAGTTGGGAGAACCCCGTACACTTTAGATGTCAGCCTAGAGTGCCAATTTAGCAGGTTCAGCTGATGTCAGTTTAAACCCAAACATACACATTAGACTAATGTTGGCCACACCTGCTGATATCACGGGCTCGGCCAACATTCTAAGTTGTATGGAAGCACCAGCTAACTCATCGTTGGTGAAGTTGTTGATCCAACAATTCTGATTTTGGACTGCCCATAGCTTTGTTCTCCTGGAAATAAGCCGTTGTCTTTTGGCGGCTTTCTCATAGAGAACACAGTAGGGCTTTGCAAAATTAGCGCTCCTATGTAAGGGAGAGATGGCCGAGTTGGCTGTCGACTGAACAATCCACCAAAGCATTGTTCATCAGACAGCCATCTAAGTCTACATGCCCACGTTTTCGATGAGCATTTATCGCGCTTTTGACCCTGCATATTTTTGCTGCTGCAAAAAATGCAGCATTTTACAATACCAGCAAAGTGGATGGGATTTATAGAAATCTCATACCCACTGTGCTTTTTTTATGCTGCATAAACTCACTTGCGGTGCATTTTTACAATCCGCAGAATATCAATTTCCCTTGCGCGTGCACTGAGTTTTCTGTGCGGAATTTCCCCATAGACTTGCCTTAGATGCGAAAAATCCACAGGTAAAAAAAAACGCACATGCGTTTTTAATGCATTTACATAGTATTAAATGGGAAGTTCTCATTGACAGATGTGCAAAGCCTTAATAAAGTTGTATGCTGGGGAGCCATAAGGATTTAGCTTTAGCCATAGTGAACTATTGGTTTCTGTCAGTCTATGCTCCCGATAAAACACAGCGGCGACCCAGGAGGTGCCGTCTATTCTATTCTCTCCTCTTCATACATTGTTATTCAAGCAAAACGGATAACCCCACATGCCTGCCTTCACTCCACCCCCACAGCTGCTCCAGGCTGCTTCCCACTATGAGCTGGGATTGCCCACTCCACTCCCAGCGTTTCAATTATTGATTACACACAAATCTTCCCTCCTTGTTCATTTCATCCGTACGCCTTTACCTCTCATCTTATTCAGAAGAAAAAGCATGTGTGTATGTGTGCGAGACACTTTCTTCCTTCTTTATACTTCTTATTCAGCACTGCAGCAGAATAGACCTGCAGAGTAAGATCCACCCAATGTGCTAGTCCGTCTTCCCTATTTGGTGGCCCGTTCAGCACTGAGAAGCGGACAGCTCCCTGCACTGAGAAATACAGTACTGCTGAGAATGAGCGGATAGGAGCAGGTGGACGAGGTGGACGAGGTAAGCAGGGTGCACAGGCTGCCAGATACTTTCACACTTGTCCATCACTTATCGTTAGGATGCTTACACTTTCCCAACAGCACAAGATATCGGGTTTGCATGATCTTGGTAACTTTTTGTGCATTTAGACAGATTTACTATTGGTCTATTTGTATTATTCTATGCCTGATGAAGAGACCTGAGTAGTCTCGAAAGCTTGCAATTTGTTACCATCTTTTCAGTTAGCCATTAAAAGGTATCAACCACTGAGGACTCTCAATTCTAAATATTATTGGTCTCTAAAGGCAACTCGCTTGTGTCATGTAGAGACTGGATAGCAAGGACTACATTAGTTCATTCCTAGTAGAATCTAGATTTTTAGTGGTTTGAGATCATTTTGGTTCACTTATTACAATGTATAGAAACATAGAGTGAAACCTCTTGGAGACAACCGCCCCAAGTTACATCAAAAAGTCTTCTTAAAGAAGATAGTCGATATGCATAAAAAAATGAAAATCTTTTGAAGGAAATCTGGTCTGGATCAGAGGGTGGTTTTCTGGAGAGGTTTTACTGTATTTAAAACCTTACCTGTACAGACTTATTCAATGTGCTCCTAATACTATTCTTAAATGGCGTGTACAATTTTCTATCAATGGATAGGCGTTATTTCAGGTAGTCTTTATGGGGGCAGTTTTTTTAGACTAATTTAGTTGAATAATACCATAGTCATGTGCTGCTCACTGAGAACAATAGATTGCATTAAACCACGCGGCCAACATCTGTGAGATATAGTACTGATTTAGTATCTCTTTAATGCATGGATTAATCTACAGACTATGCGTAGTGCTAGTTGCAGTAGAAATGATGAGTAGTTGTCATTATGGTGATGCACCCTCACAGTCAATCTTGCATCAGGAAACTTATTGCAGTCTTGTACCTGGCTCAAAGTGCAGGAAGCATGCTGCAGAACTAGCGTGCCTTCACTCTTCACTGCCTCGGCTGCCTGCAGAGCTCTGCTCTCAAGGTCCCTCCGGTAAAATAGGGGTTAAACAAGACCTGCTGGTTCTGCGGAGTCTGAGTCATCCAAAGGAGCTGTCATTTGTCAAACAACTGCATGGTGAGCCAAATGCAGAGTGTCAGGGCAAACAAAATCTCATTACCAGAATCAGTGTGCGTCAAAGGGTGCGCTGTGATTGATAGTGGTCGCTCTTCCTTCAAGTGGTAATAAAACATGGACCAGCTGAATTAAAACACTGATAGCGATAAACATTTTTTTGGGACATGCACAGGATAATCTGCAGTCAACTGCAGTGCAGAGTGAGGAGGATAACCAGGAACGTGGATAGTAAGGAGGGGAGTGGAGGGATTCCTGCAACTGCCGGCGTCTTACTGGAGCAGACATGTCTACGACAATCAAAAAGTTGACCATAAATTTTAGCAGCTACTCAACTTATAGGTTCTCAAAGTGATCTTGTGTTCTGAATGCAAGAAGACAAGATATATATATATATATATATATATATATATATATGTATATATATACATACATATCAATTACAATATACAGGGTGACCTCAGAGGTCAGGAAGGGGGTCATCGTGAATATAAGCCCACATGTCCAATTAGTATGTGGTGAATTACGAGCCTGCATACTTGGCGTCTTAGATTATCCATTTCAGAGACATTCCCTTCCACCATCACATCAAATAATTATAAATTAGATTATACACCCCGTGTAACCTTTTCTTCTAAATGACTAGTTAGCTGTGATCTCTGCAGCGTGTTCATAGCCTTTACCACTGAGAAAATTATGGTTTTCACAGTCACAAACTGAAGACGAGAACAATTCTTGCAGCCGCATGTTATAAACATTTCATATCCAAAAATCCATCCTGCATAATATATAAAGGATTGATGTCTATATCTCCCTATATTCTGTCTGGTAGCTTCCCTGATATTTCTTGGGGATGAAAATGACGTTTTACGAGCTTTGAAGGCAGACCCAATCACTCTTCGTTCTCATTGTTTGCCTGTATGGCCATTAAGACAAATGTTTTTCTATCATGTATATTACCAGATTCAATGAATCCATTAATAAATGCAGTATATACTACATATCATGTTGCTATATTATAAAATGGTCAGAAATTTTACATACAGCTTGTTCGGAAGCTTCTAGTGTTCTAGACCTAGCCCCGAGACTATACAGATTACGTCATCGGTGGAAGCATCAGACTAAACAAAAAGCTATTCAATTACTGTATATCTGTTTGCAAACACAGGGAAATGAATCCAATAACCACAAATGATTTTATGTATGGAGCGCCATTTCCATCTGCTGTGCTATTCAGTATGGACTGTAGCTAGGCCAAGTAATAAATCGACGGTCATTGGTAATAGAAAAAAAAATGTGTTTTTTATTGGTAACTAATTGTAACCTCAAAACTAGTTTTCCCCCTAATTTGGGGTTATACGGTGCAGTAAAAGTGACGATATATATGATCAAGACTGCGTATGTGCATAGATTATCTTCATATGGGACACGTCAGACATTGCGTATCCGTATATATGGAATTGCAGGGCAGCGGACCCTATTATTTCTCACTCTGCTAAAAACACTAAATCGGGCTAAGGAAAATAGACATATGTTTGAGAAATTGGTGCAGATATTTTTTACATATAAATTTATTAAAAAAAATCTCTACAAATTTATAGAATTTGCAGAGGTCCTTGACTTGTAAATTTAGCGTGTAAATGTACGTAGATGGGGCGCAGAGAAGCTCATTCTATAAATTCCACTCTACAGATCATGTATTTTAGGTTGCGGATTGCAGATTTTGGGGGTGTACAGACTATTTGTCAGGGATGTGGAAGGGTGCTTCCTTTGTCTATTCTCATTTTCACTTCTGTCATGTAATAGAAAGTGGGTGGAATTATTGAGAAGAAGATAAGTCCTCTGACTTCTGTTCCTTCACTTCTGACATCCATGACATCGTTCTAAGGTTTTACAAGCTAGTAGCAAATGTATGAGACGTCATGTAGCATAATTGAATTGCAGCAGACTAATGATAATTGTATTACTAGATTGGGACTATTAACTGCCGTTGAGACTGGAGTGTTTCGTGGCGTTGGCTTGATGATGAACATTCCCAGTCGCTGTGAGTCCTGCATCACATCATTCTGCGATACTAGACTGTACTGCAGAGAAAATGTCCACAATTCTGGATTGTGTCATAGATTGCTCACGCAGCGGTCCTATCGACAAAGCAGGTTGTGTGGAGACTCGAGTGTGGAAGTGTCGTTATTCAGAGGGTTGAAAGAAGCACACGTTGCTGATCACTGCTCAGTCCATCTTCTCAAGAGGTTCAGAAACTGTTAAATGGAGAGAATTTTAAGGATGGTAAATGTACAGAACGTTTGGTGCATTATGGAGAAACATGGAGGCAGGGCATTATATGGGTGTGTCGCATGGCATAATGCCAATCATTTCTTAAAACATTCCGGCAGCATTTTTTCTTTATTGCAGCACTGGAGTGGTGCTTCTAATCTAAGATCCATGCCCCTGGTCTTATACTGACCCGCTGCCAAATTCACCTTCTATCACCACCACTTCGGTTGGCCTCCAGCAGTTGGTGACTTGTCGGATCGCTGCAGTGTTTGTTAGGCGAGCCAGCGGTCAATTTTTAATACAAGTCTATGATAGCCTCGTTCTGGCCTCATTCTGATTCTCACAGACTTACAATGATAGCTTGTGATGTTACTTCTGACTTCCGGCTAGTCAGAAATTGGGGTCACAAGATGGCAGGACCAGAGCAGCTCCAATAAAAGACTATAAGACTAGGGTCAGGAATCTTAGGTTAGGAGCACCACTCCAGCGCTGAAAAAAAAACCCATAAATGATGAAAAGGTTCTTTCAGAGATACCAACATGGCTATAAGAGTTGTTTATTTTTAATGAGAATAGCTGGATCGGAGGTGGGATTCATTGTGCTGCTTGGTGGTCATCATAACACAAAGAACTGGATTGTGTATGGGCTTTCTTGGATTACAATTATGGGCATACAATTTAGATAGTTGTCAGCTCTTTTGCCTGATAGCTATTTTCTTCTCACCCTCAATACACATGTTCGTCTGAGCCAAGGTGTGAGTGGAATAAGAATATAGAGCTGGATGGAAAATAAGCGCCATAGGGTCTTATCCAAATTGCAATTAATAGAATATGGGCAATGGTGCTCACCTGGTAGGATTGTGTGATCACAACGGCTAAAAAGTTTTAGGCTGCTGAATAGTCACGGCTATTAGAACATCAAGGATTGGAGTAAAAATGAGTTAAACCTGTGGTGAGAAGGAGTCAGGAATCCAGGAATGGGGTTTGTTAGTCAATAAACAAGCAAACCGCATTCCCGGATTCCTGACTCCTTCTCATCGGCAGCGCAGATTTAACCCATTTTCACTCCAATCCTTGAAGGTGTGAATGAATAGAGGTCAGTAGGCGACCACCAGACATCTCTGATACTGAAGGATTAGACATGTTAAAAGGCCACAGCCCAATCCTAATTTTCGCTGACATCTGCTGTCCCGGGAGGGTCAGGACACTACCATGCACATTAGGTGTTCAACCATTCCCAAGCATGGTGTGGCACCCTACTCCATATATATTGAGTATTTTGAATATGGAGGTGCACCCAATTCCATTTTTATCACGGCCAACCATTCCCAACAAGATCGGCACTTTTGACCAAAATGAATCTGATGCGCTTAGCTGGCTTAATAGTAGGGATAATTATTCCCAATCTTCTTGTAGTTGAACAATCCTAAAGTTAAATTGTTTTTCAAGCAATTTATCTAAATTTATTGCAAGAAAAGAAGTTAATAACATTATGGTTTTACCCCCTTTTTCTACTACAGCCTTTCCAGGCAGAATGTGGTGGTGCATGGACCTCGTTAGTTTGGCATCAATGTATATGGAAGAACATTCAGTACAGGGTGAATTACATATGCAATCTGACTGGAAAACTTTGCTTCCCTGAGAAATCGGAGACATTATGGCCATAGACTGCTATAAACATTGTATTACAATACTGTACAATTCAGAGGCTGCTCAGAGCAATAAAACAGTCATGTATTATTATTATTATTATTATTTATTCCATGGAGCTTTATATGTGAAAAGGGGTCAAATATAGACAAATACAACAAACATGAGCAAAAACAAGGCACTAACAGGTACAGAAGGAGGGAGGACCCTGCCCGTGAGGACTCACAGTCTGCAGAGGATGGGTGAGGATACACTAGGAGAGGGTAGAGCTGGTTGTGCGGCAGCTCAGTAGGTTGAGGATCACTGCAGGCTGTAGGCTTGTCGGAAGAGGTGAGTCTTCAGGTTCTTTTTGAAAGTTTCTGTGGTAGGCGAGAGTCTGATGTGTTGGGGTAGAGAGTTCCAGAGTATGGGGAAAGCACGGGAGAAGTCTTGGATGCGGTTGTGGGAAGAAGTGTTAAGAGGGGAGTAGAGAAGGTGCTTGAGCCCAAAGGTCTACCCAGCAGGAAGAATCTGCATATGGTCATTCTGAGATGAAGGAAGACGTACTACACTTTGGAACACTAATTTGCAGCTTTCTGCCTATGCGCAGTGTACATAGAAATCTGCCAATCAGTGATATGGGCGGGGTTATACAGAGGTCTGCATTAAGATAACTAGTAGATATGCAACAGAAAAAACAGTTTATTATCAAAACGGCATCAACGAGTAAGTGACACATGGCTGGAATCAGGGTTTCTGCTCCTACATTATGCTGCTCTCAGATGAGGTAGCAAAAACCTGGTGACATATTCCCTTGAAGATGTTGATCTAGATATACAGTGAAACATCTCCAAGAAACTGTCTCTTTAGGAAAACCTTCCCTTTTTGTAGACTCGATTTCCTGTGACAGATTTCCACTTCCACCATATATGTGCATACTGGTTAGCTGTTTTGGGAGGAACGCTCACCTGGAATATGTATATATGCATGGTGATGGGTGTGTAATTGTCCTTTACAATTTACTTCACCCTTTCTTAAAATTCTAAATATCGCAGCTATTTGGTACAAAGCATCTCTTGTACTTTCTAAAGAGAACAGTATAATCCATTCATGGCTTGACAGGAGATCAATATCAGTGGAATTTGTGATTTGTGCTTTTCATCATCCTCCCAGAGCTGAGAGCCTCTCCTTTTCTTGTCTTAATTATTTGCTTCAATTTAGATAATTGCACTTGGAGACCTTTCTCCTTTGTGGCATCAATACTATCCTAATACTTTCGGCTAATATTTTATCTGTAGTAGACTGCTGCTGGTAACAGGCTGGTAGTTGGTATATATTATATACAGGACATTTTGAAATAAAACCATATATTGTATACTAGTAAATGTAATAATTATATTAAGGGGGCTTTTCATTAGGGTGTTTACACTAGAATTCCTAAGTTGCAGTACTTTTACGCAACATAAAAGTTGAGCAAAAATATTGCGACTTAGGTGTTTTCACACCAGTTAACAGTTTTGGCCAGCTACACCAATGTAGGCATAGCAAGGGTGGATCAAGGGGCAAGACGGGATGTGACTATGCTTGCTCGTCAAATTCATGAAAAGCTATGTCACATTTGAGGCATGACTTACTCCAGAAATGTACTCTAGTCCATGACTGTAGCAACACCTCTTTCGATGGTGCACGTCAGTTAAGAGATGTCATGTGCCGCTTAATGAATTAGGCCAGAGATGGGCAATTCATTTTCCCAAGGAGCCATGACTGTTGTGGAGGGATGAACCAGTAGGCAGAGCCAATATGTTATTACCTAATACACTGTTTGAACCCCCACATAGCATTCTGGGGGTTAGTGGGTCCCCTAGTCCACTGGGCAAAATCACATGGACTAGAGCTCATCCCATTGAACACCTGTTATCTTTTTACCGTGGCCATAAAACTACTCAGTCAACACAGGGTGAGGGTAAAACAGTGTGGCAATACTTTATTGCACCACAATAAAGAACGCTGATAATCAAATGAAGTACAAGGCCAGGTGACCGGAAGGTCACAACCTGGCTTCTCTGAACATCTCCATGGAGCCAGGTGACCGGTGGGTCCCAATCCTGGCTTTCCCAAATGTATGCATGGGGCTCAGGTGACTGATGAGTCCAAATCCTTACTACCCCAAACGTATCCATGGGTTCAGTGATGGTCAATGAAGCAGATATGTATTCTTTCTTTGTAAAGAGTTTCTGGTTCTTTGGACCTCTGGATGACTTGGGTGCCTGGATGGATATTGTTACAGAGGCATATACCCTTGTTATAGTTCACAACTGTTCTTCAAGCCATTATTCATAGGTCAAGGGGAAGGGGTGATGAGAATAACTCGCATTGTTTAATTATTTAAAACCTCAAGAATATATGCCATGCCTAGATCCATGGCACTTCCAAACATTACATAAATCAAGAAATAGATGGGAAGCTATATGCCATAAAATTACACAAAGATTTTTATTGATACAATATTAAAAGATTAAAGGTAAAAACAGTTAGTATGGGGACAACAATATGCAAAAAAAAGGGTACACAAATAACAGGTGAATCATCACCTTTAAGAATGGAGCCGTTACTAGACTTAAAGTGAAAATTAAGTATTTATACATTTGTGGAGTAATGACGCTTCCCAAAATTTTTTTTATATATCATACATAGTAAAGCAGGCAAAACATAACGATTTATGTTTAATTATTTAGTTTATCCTTCAATGTTTGCAAGTCAACAAACTGCATGGCCTGGTGTAATGTGTAATCAACATATCAGCAAATATCATTGTTCATTGACTCTCCACCCTTGTTTTGCAAAGATAACAGTGCAATAAACTGCAGGAGCTTATATAAGAGGTAAATAACAAACATTCATCAATTTAGAAATATCAATTCAACCAACAAGAAGAGTCAACATAAAGATAAAAGGCTATGCCTCCTAACTTAATGAAAACAGACATCTGAATAACTAAGATTAAATGCTGTGTTGTCACATTGCTCCCCCATCTTAATTAGCCATACATGATAATAGACTTTCAATCATTCTTCTAGACTTATTGGGGACAGTCCATTATCATATCTTTAAGCAAAGACATGAATGTAAGAGGTCTCACCTTCATGAGAACAAAACAGTGCATCATCCAGTTTCCTCACAGCATATTGCATGACTCGCTTGCAAATAAATTCCACATGGAATTGATGAGAACTGACTTGTATCCATTGCATCAATACATGGCCTCGTCCGCACACCTTGGTACCTGGATTAAAACAGATTGAGTGTCGGTGGTCTGGCATTTAATCCGTCAAACCTGGCACAGCTCCTGTAGTTGCTATTTTTTGTTGAGGTTATACATCCACTATCGTCTTCTTCCCAAGGCAGAGCTGGTGGCATTGGACATACTGGCATCCCAAACCTGCTGTGCATGCCTCATCAATGGTCTGCTGGATTTGTCTAGTTTGTGGAGCCCTGGACTTGTCTGAAAACACTAGTCCCCTGCAGCTCCCCCAGATCCACCTGTGTCATCATTCAGTATGAGTGCCCACATACCCTCCTAAATATAGTATGAGTCCCCACATAACCTCCTATATACAACAGGAGCCCCCACATTGCCTCCAATATACAGCATGAGCCTCCCACATAGACCCATTTATTCAGTGGGAGCTCCCACATAGCCTCCTATTTACAGTGTGAGCCCTCACACAGCCCCATATATTTTGTCTAAGCTCCCACATAGCCTCCAATATACAGCTTGTGCCCCCACACAGCCCCATATATTTTGTATAAGCCCCACATAGCCTTCTATATACAGTATGAGTCCCGATATAGATTGCTCTTCCAAAATAAATAAAAATCATTATATTAAGTTCATGGATCCATATTAATGAATCTGCTGTGTAGCTATTACTATGAAGGCAGAGGCTTGATCTAATATGCTGTCATATCCAAGGACAAAATATCCATATCCATTAGTTGGAACTATCAGATGATCAGTAATTATGCCAGGTTAAAAGAGCTGAGTTAGGAAAGAATAATGGCCATATGCTCAATAAAAGTCTTTGACAAAATGGCCCAATCAATCCCAATACAGTATTGTTAACTTTATGGAAATTTTATATATAACAAGGATGAATTTTAAGAACAAGATTCAAAAATGTAAATGTAAATATGGAAGTCATACGTTCCTGGGTCAGTACCAAGAAAGCACATAGAAAACCAAAGATGAAGACGCCAATGATATGTGGGTGCAGCCTTGCACTCTGGAGTCTAAATCCAGAGATCACCTTAATGAGCATGGCCGTGATGTGATGTCTTCTCATTGGTGGTCAGATCTTAACTGCTCTGGTGATGTGGCAGCTCCAGATTGGCCCGCAGGCAATGTCACAGCCATCTGGGCATGAGTGCTTGGGGTGAAGCTTAGTGTATAAAAGGCACGTGGGCACGCTAGTATCATTTATGTTTGGTGTGTGTGGGTGGCTACTCTACCACTCTGTCTTCACGTGTGTCTGTGCCTTTGCACTGACTGTACACGTTGGCATGCAGGTTGCACACTTATGCGGTTTCATTCCCTTGGCTCTATGCCCGAGTCTCTAGTCGGCCACATGCTAAGGGTGCTGGTCAGGAACAGGTTCCGTGTTGTCAGGACAGGGGTAACTAGTCGCTTTATTTAGCATCTGTTTCGTACATGTGCACGATTGGCACAGTTCAGTTTCAGAACAAGCTCAACCCTTATGCTATACTTCTCTACAAAGGCTACAGGGTTTTGTACCTAGCGTTATATGAGTTTGTTCTCTTGGTTTAGCATCTGCCTCATTCATGTGTGCGGTTAGCACACTTTAGTTGCAGAGCAAGCTCTCTCCACGTGCTATCCTCCCTGTGACGCTTAACAGGTTTCAATACATAGCAACTCAGAGCTCTACCTCTCTGTGAAGTTAACAGAGCTTGGCATTCTGCATACTATTCATACTGTGTGGTGTTAACACAGTGTCTTTAAGGTAACGCTCGCTGTTTTGTTCCATCATTGTACACACTAGCAGCAGTTTTACATCTCTCAACGGAGGACCCCGGGTTGCGATTGCACTTTAATTTATATTCTATTTCGTGCAAGCCGCCAACCCTAGCAACATGCTAGTCAGGCCTTGCTCATGTTTTAAAAAAATGCATAATAGCAAAAGGATGAAATTATCACAACTTAATTATTTTAGGGTAACATGGCACCAATCACAATTTTCCGTTACTATTATATAAACTGATTCAGGCTGGCAGGATTTATGCTAAGTTGCATTAAAGGGAATCTGTCACCTCATCTTTCGCATATAAGCTGCGGGCACCGCCATTACGGGCTTATCTACAGCATTCTGTAATGCTGTAAATAAGCCCCTGATATAACCTGAAAGATAAGAAAAACAAGTTAGATTATACTCACCCAGGGGCAGTCTGGTACGGTGCGATTCCGATGGGCATCGCAGGACCGGGTCCGGAACCTCCCATCTTCTTGCGATGACATCCTCTTCCTTGCTTCTGTTGCTGCTCCTGCACAGGCATACTGATTTGCCCTGTTGAGTGCAGCGTAAAGTACTGCAGTGCACAGGCGCCGGGCCTCTCTAACCTTTCCCGGCACCTGCGCACTGCAGTACTTTGCTCTGCCCTCAACAGGGCAGAGAATTACGCCTGCACAGGAGCCGCGACACAAAGCAAGGAGGATGACATCGTATGAAGATGCGAGGCGCCGGACCCGGACCTGCGACGCCCATCGGACCCTGACTGCACCGAACCGCCCCAGGGTGAGTATAATCTAACTTGTTAGATGCTGTAGATAAGCCCCTAATGGCGGTGGCCGCAGCTTATATGAGAAAAATGAGGTGACAGATTTCCTTTAAATAAGGGGTTTCTGTGCATTGTGTGGATGTTCATCGCTGGGACAGGGAGGGGCAAAATCTTGCAATTTAAGGAATCAAATATTTCTAAGTACGCTCTAGGTAAAACTTATATACACACGTGGTCAAAATTGTTGGTACCCCTCGTTCAATGACAGAAAAACCCACAATGGTCACAGAAATAACTTGAATCTGACAAAAGTAATAATAAATAAAAGATCTATGAAAATGAACAAATGAAAGTCAGACATTGCTTTTCAACCATGTTTCCACAGAATTTTTTAGAAAATAAAACTCATGAAATAGGCCTGGACAGAATTGATGGTACCCTTAACTTAATATTTTGTTGCACAACCTTTTGAAGCAATCACTGCAATCAAATGATTCCTGTAACTGTCAATGAGACTTCTGCACCTCTCGCTAGTTATTTTGGCCTGCTCCTCAAGAGCAAACTGCTCCAGTTGTCTCGTGTTTGAAGGTTTGCCTTTTCCAGACGGCATGTTTCAGCTCTTTCTAAAGATGCTCAATAGGATTTAGGTCAGGGCTCATAGAAGTTCACTTCCGAATAGTCCAATGTTTTCCTCTTAGCCATTCTTGGGTGTTTATAGCTGTGTGTTTTGGCTCATTATCCTGTTGCAAGACCCATGACCTGAGACTGAGACCAAGCTTTCTGACACTGGGCAGAACATTTCTCTCTAGAATCTCTTGATAGTCTTGAGATTTCATTGTACCCTGCACAGATTCTAGACACCCTGTGCCAGATGCAGCAAAGCAGCCCCAGAACATAACAGAGCCTCATCTATGTATCACAGTAGGAACAGTGTTCTTTTCTTGATATGCTTCATTTTTCCATCTGTGAACATAGAGCTGATGTGCCTTGCCAAAAAGTTCCATTTTTGTCTCATCTGTCCATAGGACATTCTCCCAGATGCTTTGTGGCCTGTTAACATGTAGTTTGGCAAATTCCAGTCTGGCTTTTTATGATTTTTTTTCAACAATGGTGTCCCTCCTTTGTAATCTCCCATGAAGTCCACTTTGGCTCCTACAACGACGGATGGTGCGATCTGACACTGATGTTCCTCGAGCTTGAAGTTTACCTTTAATCTGTGTAATTAAACACCATGGGATCTCACAATTGAATATCCATTAAACTCTACATACACTATACCACAAGAACCCCAATTGTAGATTTATTCAATGAGGTAAAGAGTTTTTTAATGAAAATATAAATACTTTATTACAAAAATCAAAATTTCACATATAAGAGGATAGAGTACCACACACCAAACAGGTATAATAGGGGAACAAAACCAGGTCCATAGTAAATAGTAATTTCATAACATAAGCACATTCAATATATGTTGCTAAAAAAGCCCAGACCATAGTAGCGGTTTCGTATATATATGGAAGTATTTTATACAAAAAGCAGTTTTAGCAATAAACCATAAGAACCCGAATGCTATGTCTGGCCCTTTAAGGAAAAGCAAGTAAAAGGCGCCAGGTGGGGGTCCAGGTCCTTATTAGAAAGTAAGTTATATCGGGCATATTAGGTATTTTATTGCCAGCACTATTAGTGGAGTCAGGGGTGGATTAAGGGTAGCCAGGGCCCCGGGCTGTTCAGACACTGTGGGCCCCCCCCGGTCATGTGACGGGGGGTCATGTGACGGGGGGTCATGTGACGTGGGGTCATGTGACGGGGGGGTCATGTGACCGGGGGGGTCATGTGACCGGGGGGTCATGTGACGGGGGGGTCATGTGACGGGGGGTCATGTGACGGGGGGGTCATGTGACGGGGGGGATCATGATATACCCGAACCAGATTATTCCAGAAAAATTGCCGGGCCCTACTCTACTGTAACCTATTAAATATTTGTTAAAATCTGCAATACAATTTAGGTATATTTTGACCAATAATATCACATACAAGGAACAAATACCACCGCACCATGACCAGACCACAAATTACAACCACAGTGATCGAATAATATCACATACAAGGAACAAATACCACCGCACCATGACCAGACCACAAATTACAACCACAGTGATCGAATAATATCACATACAAGGAACAAATACCACCGCACCATGTCAAGACCACATATTACCAACTTGGTGACCAAATAGCACATAAAAGGGACAAATACCACAACACCATTTCCAGACCACATATTACCACCACATAGTGACTGAATACTACAATACTGATCAGTAATAAAATAAAACAAAAAAAAACACAATACTATCACCATAAGTGCCAGTATTCACAGGAGATCTGTACTTAGTATGCAGTGTCTGTGTAGAGGTAATACAGAGATCGCTGGTGGTATTATACACAGGAGCTCTGTATATAATGTACAGGTAATACAGTGATCACTGGTGACATTGTACACAGGACCTCTGTATATAGTATACAGTGTATAGTGTCAGTGTATCGGTAACACTGACTCACCAGTGACGTCTCTAGGTGAAGTCCTTCATCTTTCATCCAGCACAGACCGCCATCATTTCTTCCAGCCAGGACTCGTTTCTGCAGGAAATAACACAGTTATATCGAGCTCCGCTTGCAGAACACATTACTTAATTTTTCACAACTTCTACATTACAACACGAAGAAAAAGGCGATATAGTGTCACTCTGCACAGTAACAGGACTCCAGCCATATGTTCTCCCATCCTGCACTCATGAGTATCCATTCTACACCATATGATCTCCCCATCCTGCCCCATCTGTCTCCATCGTATCCATCCTGCCCCATGATCCAATCCTGCCCCATGTCTTTCATTCTGCCCCGTGTCTCCAATCATGCCACGTGTCTACATTCTGCCCATGCCTCGAGTCCTGCCCCCAGTGTGTCCAGCAATCTGCCCCAGTGTGTCCAGCATATTACCCCCAGTGTGTCCAGCAATCTGCCCCAGTATGTCCAGCATTGCCCCCAGTGTGTCCAGCAATCTGCCCCAGTGTGTCCAGCAATCTGCCCCAGTGTGTCTAGCATATTAGCCCCAGTGTGTCCAGCAATCTGCCCCAGTGTGTCCAGCAATCTGCCCCAGTGTGTCCAGCAATCTGCCCCAGTGTGTCCAGCAATCTGCCCCAGTGTGTCCAGCAGTCTGCCCCAGTGTCTCCAGCATTGCCCCCAGTGTGTCCTCCAGCATTGCCCCAGTGTCTCCAGCAATCTGCCCCAGTGTCTCCAGCATTGCCCCCAGTGTGTCCTCCAGCAATCTGCCCCAGTGTCTCCAGCATTGCCCCCAGTGTGTCCTCCAGCATTGCCCCAGTGTGTCCAGCAATCTGCCCCAGTGTGTCCAGCATTCTGCCCCAGTGTGTCCAGCAATCTGCCCCAGTGTGTCCAGCAATGTGCCCCAGTGTGTCCAGCAATCTGCCCCAGTGTGTCCAGCAATCTGCCCCAGTGTGTCCAGCAATCTGCCCCAGTGTGTCTAGCAATCTCCCCAGTGTCTCCAGCAATCTGCCCCAGTGTCTCCAGCAATCTGCCCCAGTGTCTCCAGCATTGCCCCCAGTGTGTCCTCCAGCAATCTGCCCCAGGGTCTCCAGAATTGCCCCAGTGTGTCCTCCAGCATTGCCCCAGTGTGTCCTCCAGCATTGCCCCAGTGTGTCCTCCAGCATTGCCCCCAGTGTCTCCAGCATTGCCCCCAGTGTGTCCAGCAATCTGCCCCAGTGTGTCCAGCATATTACCCCCAGTGTGTCCAGCAATCTGCCCCAGTATGTCCAGCATTGCCCCCAGTGTGTCCAGCAATCTGCCCCAGTGTGTCCAGCAATCTGCCCCAGTGTCTCCAGCATATTAGCCCCAGTGTGTCCAGCAATCTGCCCCAGTGTGTCCAGCAATCTGCCCCAGTGTGTCCAGCAATCTGCCCCAGTGTGTCCAGCAATCTGCCCCAGTGTGTCCAGCAATCTGCCCCAGTATGTCCAGCATTGCCCCCAGTGTGTCCAGCAATCTGCCCCAGTGTGTCCAGCAATCTGCCCCAGTGTGTCCAGCATATTAGCCCCAGTGTGTCCAGCAATCTGCCCCAGTGTGTCCAGCAATCTGCCCCAGTGTCTCCAGCAATCTGCCCCAGTGTCTCCAGCATTGCCCCCAGTGTGTCCTCCAGCAATCTGCCCCAGTGTCTCCAGCATTGCCCCCAGTGTGTCCTCCAGCATTGCCCCAGTGTCTCCAACATTGCCCCAGTGTGTCCAGCAATCTGCCCCAGTGTGTCCAGCATTGCCCCCAGACAGTGTCCAGCAATCTGCCCCAGTGTGTCCAGCAATCTGCCCCAGTGTGTCCAGCAATCTGCCCCAGTGTGTCCAGCAATCTGCCCCAGTGTGTCCAACAATCTGCCCCAGTGTGTCCAGCAATCTGCCCCAGTGTCTCCAGCAATCTGCCCCAGTGTGTCCAGCAATCTGCCCCAGTGTCTCCAGCAATCTGCCCCAGTGTTTCCAGCAATCTGCCCCAGTGTCTTCAGCATTGCCCCCAGTGTGTCCTCCAGCATTGCCCCAGTGTCTCCAGCAATCTGCCCCAGTGTCTCCAGCATTGCCCCCAGTGTGTCCTCCAGCAATCTGCCCCAGTGTCTCCAGCATTGCCCCCAGTGTGTCCTCCAGCATTGCCCCAGTGTGTCCAGCAATCTGCCCCAGTGTGTCCAGCATTCTGCCCCAGTGTGTCCAGCAATCTGCCCCAGTGTGTCCAGCAATCTGCCCCAGTGTGTCCAGCAATCTGCCCCAGTATGTCCAGCAATCTGCCCCAGTGTGTCCAGCAATCTGCCCCAGTGTGTCCAGCAATCTGCCCCAGTGTGTCCAGCATATTACCCCCAGTGTGTCCAGCAATCTCCCCAGTGTCTCCAGCAATCTGCCCCAGTGTCTCCAGCATTGCCCCCAGTGTGTCCTCCAGCAATCTGCCCCAGTGTCTCCAGAATTGCCCCAGTGTGTCCTCCAGCATTGCCCCAGTGTGTCCTCCAGCATTGCCCCCAGTGTCTCCAGCATTGCCCCCAGTGTGTCCAGCATTCTGCCCCAGTGTCTCCAGCAATCTGCCCCAGTGTGTCCAGCATTGCCCCAGTGTGTTCTCCAGCATAGCCCCAGTGTCTCCAGCAATCTGCCCCAGTGTCTCCAGCATTGCCCCAGTGTGTCTCCAGCATTGCCCCAGTGTGTCCTCCAGCATTGCCCCCCAGTGTGTCCAACGTCCGTAACCGTTAGCTTATCAAAAAAGAAAAAAAAACAAACAGTCTCTCCTCACCTGTCCGCGCTCCAGGCGGCGAGCTCCTTCCAGCAGCGCACACTCGCCGGCGACTGACAATGACGTCAGACGCCGGCGACGTGTGCGCTGCGGCCGACATCAGCCGCCAGCCTCCAATTGGCTTGCGGCTGTTGTTGTTAACTATTGACGTGCGGGCTCGCGCCCGCACGTCAATAGGAAACCGCCACAGCGCCGGAAGGGACCCGGTGAGCAGATGAGAAGGGGCCCGATGCGGGCCCCCTCTCTCTGCCCACCGGGTACGGCGGGGGCACATAAATGCCGGCGGCGGTGGCCGCCGGCATTCACAGATGATTATCAGAGGGTCAATCTGTGCGGTAGCCCAGGGCCCCCCCAGACCACTGAGCCCTGGGCTACCGCCCATATTGACCCTCTGATAATCCGCCCCTGAGTGGAGTCTTTATGCTGCACTTGCAGCTTGCTCACTGGTTTCCCAGGTGCTGTAATTAGCACTATGGTTTAGCTTAGATGTTTTACAAATAACACTGCCCTTTTACTTGCTTTTCCTTAAAGGGCCAGACATAGCATTCGGGTTCTTATAGTTTATTGCTAAAACTGCTTTTTGTATAAAATACTTCCATATATATACGAAACCGCTACTATGGTCTGGGCTTTTTAGCAACATATATTGAATGTGCTTATGTTATGAAATTACTATTTACTATGGACCTGGTTTTGTTCCCCTATTATACCTGTTTGGTGTGTGGTACTCTATCCTCTTATATGTGAAATTTTGATTTTTGTAATAAAGTATTTATATTTTCATAAAAAAACTCTTTACCTCATTGATTAAATCTACAATTGGGGTTTTTGTGGTATACTTTAATCTGTGTAGAAGTTTTTCTGGGCTGTTTTGTTACCATTCTTATTATCCGCCTCATTGATTTGTCATCAATCTTCCTCCTGTGGCCACGTCCAGGGAGGTTGGCTACAGTCATATGGATCTTACATTTCTGAATAATATGTGCAACTGTAGTCACAGTAACATCAAGCTGTTTGGAGATGGTCTTATAACTTTTACCTTTAACAAGTTTGTCTATAATTTTCTTTCTAATTTCCTGAGACAACTCTTTCCTTCGCTTCCTCTAGTCCATGTTGAGTGTGATACACACCATGTCACCAAACATCACAGTGAGTATCTGTAGCCCTATCTACAGGCCACTCACTGATTCCAGGATTGTAGACACCTGTGATGCTAGTTAGTGGACACACCGAGATTTAACATGTCCCTTTTGTCACATTATTTCCGCGGGTACCATCATTTCTGTCCAGGCCTATTTCATGAGTTTTATTTTTTTTTAAATTCTGTGGAAGCATGGTTGAAAAGCAATGTCTGACTTTCATTTGTTCATTTTCATAGATCTTTTATTTATTATTACTTTTGTCAGATTCAAGTTATTTCTGTGACCATTGTCGGTTTTTCTGTCATTAAACGAGGGTACCAACAATTTAGACCACGTGTGTATTATGGTATGTCAAGTCCAGGGCCTACCCACAGTGTATCAGTTGTGTTTGGAATGTTCCTTTAAGGACATATGACGAACTGGGAATTCTCAAGCCATCCATTTACTGCAATACAAACATTTGACAACACAACATAATAAATTAGCAAATACATAAGAGATGAAGAGATTGTGCAGAGTTAAAAGCAAACTTGTACCACGTTGTTATCTATAATTAAAGTATTGATAAGACTCCGTGGAACTTATCTCAGGCCTACACACGCATGTGCTTTCATTGAACATGTAATTATTATGTCTTTAGTTACATAACAGTTGTATTTTAATGTGCTTTTAAACATTTGTCGTGTTGTGTATTAAAGGGACTCTGTCACCTGAATTTGGCGAGACTGGTTTTGGGTCATATGGGCGGAGTTTTCGAGTGTTTGATTCACCCTTTCCTTACCCGCTGGCTGCATGCTGGCTGCAATATTGGATTGAAGTTCATTCTCTGTCTTCCATAGTACACGCCTGCGCAAAAGCAATCTTGCCTTGCGCAGGCGTGTACTACGGAGGACAGAGAATGAACTTCAATCCAATATTGCAGCCAGCATGCAGCCAGCGGGTAAGGAAAGGGTGAATCAAACACCCGAAAACTCCGCCCATATGACCCAAAACCAGTCCCGCCAAATTCAGGTGACAGAGTCCCTTTAAGCCAAAGTGTTAACGCAGGAAATGAATATGGAGAGTATAAAATCAGCTCGTACAAGGACATGAAATAAAATTTTCCTTTGTTGATTCATGAGGTTTCATTACGATGTGAAATAAAGCCTACAGTATATGCAGATACAATCAGTGACATCTCTACCGTCCTCGGTTTAGTTTTTATGGACCCTCCATATAAACATATTCACCAAAAGAACGTAATTCCTAACACTTTTCCATTCTAATACTTGCTTTTTCCAGGATGTAGGCATACATTTCACAGGAAGTAAAAAAACCCTAGGTTTAATAACCCTTACAAATGAAATAACATGACATTTATGAGCTCTTGACTCTTATGAGTTCTTCTCAAAATAGTAAATTATCCCCTTTATTATGGTTTGGTCAAAACTTATCGCTGTGAATCCAACCACTGGGACTCCCAATGATCCTGAGAACGGGGCATTGAAACCCAGGTACTGAGCCCTTCAGTGCCGCCTCTTGCGTGTGCATGCTTGATAGCAGGTCCATTCATTTTCTATAGGACTCCTGAAAATAGCTGAGTGCTGTGCGGACTCATCGGTTGGACCCCCAGTGATGAGTAAGTTATGCCCTTTTCCATGGATCGGGGATAGCTTATTATTATGAGAATAACCCCTTAAGGTTCTCGAAAGGGGCATTCCTAGCATAAACATTATTAAAATATCCTGAAGACATACCATAAGTGTCTGATAGGTGTGGGTTCCAATCCATAAAATCTTCTGATTTTAGAAAAAAGTTGGGCATGTCACAAAAAGCTTGTTGATTGAGGCAAGCCATTCTCGCCATAGTAGGCATTGTAGTGGTGATCACATTAGATAGCTGTCCAGTACTTTGTAGCCTACGGGCGTTATAGAAACTCTTCCTTAATCATTGTTCATTTATGATGGAAAGAGCTCAGGGGTGGAAAGGATTAGGAAAATTGGGTTCAGGCATACAGTATCTGTAGTGCATGATCCAGTCTTCCTTTAAGAATAAATTTTCCCTCCTTACCAGGGTTCCTTGTCAACCATCCAGAAATTCCAGATAGTCCATAAAAACAGGGCACTTTTTTCCCTGTCCATAAAAAAATTGAAGGCACCTGTGTTTTTCTTGATGCTGAAGAAATTGATTTAATTTATTTCTTCATATAGGAATTATGGACATGTAGACATGTATCACTCATAATCATAATGATTTATTATGGGTTTCCAATGTGCCTGTAAAACATATTGTCTGTCTATGATTTTTTGATAAGGTGTCCAGAAATAATAAAAAGTCACATTGGTAACCCTACTTCTTATCCCGAGTGTTGGTTAACTGGATTGTACCCTCTCCTAGTGTTTCATCACCCATTCCCTGCAGACTGTGAGCCCTCGCGGGCAGGGTCCTCCCTCCTTATGTACCCGTGTGCCTGTTATCTGCTCATGTTTAATGTATTTGTCTATATTTGCCTCGTATTCACATGTAAAGCGCCATGGAATAAATGGCGCTATAAAAATGTATAATAATAATAAAATAATAATAATTATCATTCAGAGCAAGAATTTTACACGTTTACATAAGTATTTATGTTTTCTTCTGAAAAATACATCTAAGACCTTTTTGAAACTATTAACAGTTCCCACTGTGACTAGTTCCTGAGCTCGGCTGTTGCGAAGATTAATATTTCTCATCGTAAAGTAAGCTTTATCCTACTGTCTCCTCCCCCATAATCCTGTAGAATGTAAGCCCGCAAGGGCAGGGTCCTCGCCCCTCTGTATCAGTCCGTCATTGTTAGTTTGTTTACTGTATGTGATATCTGTAACTTGTATGTAACCCCTTCTCATGTACAGCACCATGGAATCAATGGTGCTATATAAATAAATAATAATAATAATAATAATAATATAGAGACAGAACTTTTTTCTTCAGACGAAGGGAGTGCCACTGTAGTATGTTAGCAGGTGCGTAGGATGCAGTGACACACAAGGGTTAACAGGTTCTTTATATCAAACTGTGATAGTACAAGCAGAGTGTGAACTTGCGGATGGGAAATGTCAAATGCAAAAGATAACAACAGGTTAACTTATCAGTCTCTGTGCGGTGGAGGAAGGTGGCTGGAAGATTCCTCGGCGGTACCGCAGGTGGCGCGAGATGTCTCCAATCCGGTCCCGCAGAAGGGTGATGCACTTGCGATGACGAATCCTCTGGGGCCTTCGGCACGTGGTCACCTGATCCAGGCACACGGTGGGGTAGAGATGATGGTTGTAAGGGTCACAGTGGAAGAAGCAGAAAGTTCAGTAGGCAAGGCCGCAGTATAAGCACACAGTCGAGCGAACACAGCCATAGGCACGGGCCGGTCCTTAGCAGGCACCGCAAGGATGGGACTAAGCGGTGCCTTCGCGGTGGTGAGCGGAGCAAAGGTATGCACTGTATCCTGGTCACTACCCGGTGTGGATGTCTTTCCGGGCTGAGGGTAGAATGTGTCAGCAGTCTTGCTAGCCAGGAATACAGGTGCAGCTAGGTGGTGTGGGTCCATCAGGAAGGAGTCAACCGTCTCACTGCTCACAAGTTCCCTGCCAAGAGTCCCGTCTTCCCGCTCAGACTGCTATTCATGTTGGACCCGCCTCCATCAGTCTGGTGTCTGAACTGCTCCAGTCAGAAATCTCTTCCCCCTAAAATAATGGTGACAGCCCCAACAGTTCTGGCCCAGACACGCAAGAGAGACTAACTGTTAGCTTGACTCTCCTCCCTATACCACCTTGTCTTTTGAGGCAGTTTTACACGAAACAGTGTTTGAACATATTTTTTGCATGTCCACTTATGTACTTGTCCAAATTAATCGCGCCCCATCTTAGTTGTTTATTTTCAAGACTAGATAAACTTAATTATTTTAATGTTTCCTCGTATTTATGATCCCACATGACTCATCAGTTTTGTGTCTCTTATTGGTACCTTTTCTAACTCCAGTGGTGCCAAGAATTAAACTGCATATTTCAGATGAAGTCACACTAATGGAGCGCCCCCAAGGGCTAAGGGGGACTCGGAGCGGGGCCCTTCGGTTCTCCAGGGGGATGTCACAGTGGCTGACCCGGTCCGTGGCCCTCGGGAGGTCCGTTAGTAAAAGGGGATAGGTCTTTAAAGGGATAGTGTTCGTGACGCCACCTGTGGTATTCAGTCAGGGTAACCGACACTGCTTAGGGGTCCGCTAGGGTGATGTTATGGCAGCTGGATGGTATACCTTCCCACAGGTGAAGTATGTCCTCATGGCTTCCCAGTGTGTGGATGGTGGCTGGTGTGAAGCGCAGTGAAGAACGAGGACACAAGGGTGCAGTCTCTTTACCTTTACTGAAGGCTTCAACGTCCACAGTCCAAAGCACCAGATCACAGGGCTGGCAGAGTCCGGCCGGTCTGAAGGCAAATCCAGAGTCCCCTTATCCAGATGGAAATCAGTAGCCTTCCTCTAGCGCCTGGATGTTGTAGTACCTTACTGCTGAGCCTCCCATATGGTCCTCGCAACTGTTGTAGATGTTCTAGATGTTATGTCTTTCTCTCTGTCCCCCAGGTGGATAGAAACAACCCGTATGACTGATGGCCTGAGGCTTTTTACAGGGACTCTAGCATGCCCCAGCCTCCACTAGTTGCCACCGTGCTTCCTGGGTATAAGTGCGGATCAGCAATGTGCAGTTAACTGTCCTGCTGGTCTCTGGAGCAATGCATGGAGACAATTTCTCCCTCGGTGTTCTGGTTACCGGATTTCTGCACCTCAGAAGGAAGCAGCCTATTCCTGGCTTGTCTCCCTCTGATATACCTCTCCTGTGCTCTGCTTTCCTGCACACTCTCTGCAATATGTTCGCTTTAGTGTCTTCTTCCAGGAGCTGCAGCACTTCAGGCTCCAGGACTCCATCCTGTCCTCCTAACAGGAACTGAACTCTGAACCTTTCCCTCCAGATCAGGATGTCTTATAGGGGAGTTCAGCTAAAACAGGCTTAGAGCTCCCCCTTCTGGTCTGGAGTGTAAACATGTTGCATGCATTGTGTTACCTGACAAAGTGATCTCCTTTATTGCCTTCAGACGTAACATCACTCCCCCTGGTGGAAGAATGACATTACTGCAACGACCAGGACCCTGGAGTGCTGCATTAACACATTCAAATCAAGAGAACCAATGGAAGTTTGATAAAAAAAATTGTAAACAAACTTTATTAAAAACAATATACACATTTAAAACACAGGCACATGTCAACTACTGACAGTGTAATTACCAGCGATGTGCAAATACCAAAAGACACCAGACATTTAAGGTCTACCGCACAGTAAATAATATATGCTTATAGTTGCATTGTACCCAGAAATGCAGACACAAATATCCCAACAAAATACCCAGAAGGTAGTATTCCCGTTAAAAATGAACCGTGGTTTTTACCATATACCCTAACCGTTACCCATCTGGGAAATTCCCATCATCCGGTACACCAAGGAGGTATAAAACTGTACCCTTCACACATGTCCCGTATCGTGTCCGTGATAATGGATATATTAGGAGAGCACATCTCACCTCGTGCAGGTATACCACTGCACGCACCCCGACGCGCGTTTCGCCGCTGTCAGCCTCGCTTTCTCAAGGGGAAGTGTGGTTTCAACTGCATATAGGACCTTTAAGTAGCCATAGTATCGAGACACGTGATCTTCACATGATATCGCTGGATACTAAGCTGTCCAACTCCGGCGCATGCGCGCGCTGCTGTCCTAATCCACCCACCCTCGCCTGGTCCTATCCAGCCGTGAGAAAAAGCGGGCACCAGCTGGTCCCGATTGCTTCCACTGCCGGACGTTGCCGGAAAGTGGTGCTATTACATCCCTGTCCAGCATGTCCCTACCTCATTTATTACATGACAATACCCTGCTGGCCTTAGAATTAGTGTTGAGCCACCCCCCTAGTGCTCGAGTTCGGTTCTTTGAATTGGGGCGTGTTCGACGAATGTTCATCAAACGTTCGACGAACACCGTCGAACCCCATTGAAACCAATGGCAGGCAAACTCAAACACATAGAAAACACATAGAAAACACCTTAAAAGGTGTCCAAAAGCTGACAAACTGCTCTGAATACAAACAAACACATGGAAAAGTCACAACTACATATAGTCATGCGAAAAGAAAAGAGGTGGAGGAGCAAAAGAAGGAGGAGACACAGATATAGGCATGTCATGCCCTTCTAAAATCAAGAAAGGCTGGAGTAAAAATCTAAAATCACCCTACCAACACCCAGACGTCGTGACAAAAAAATTTAAAAAATAAATATCTTTAGGTAGAATGGCGGCGGGTCCATTCAGAACACTTTCCTTAGAAGACGTAGTGGTATCCCCGTTAAGAGTTGTGCCAAAAAAGGAACCCAATACATTCAGACTAATCCACCATTTGTCATATCCAAGGGACAGGTCAGTAAACGACAACATCGACGCGGAACCAAGTACAGTACTATGTACTGTACCTCCTTTGACGAGGCAATCATGCGGGTCAAGAAGTTGGGAAGGGGCACCCTAATGGCCAAAACAGAAATTGAGGGGGCGTTCCGGTTACTACCTCTACCTCCGAATAGTGTCCTCCCATTGGGTTTCTTCTGTGAATGAGCATACTACATAGATCGCTGTTTGCCCATGGGGTGCTTCATATCCTGCTAACTATTTGAGGCGTTTAGTTGCTTCCTCGAATGGGTCGTCATGGATGTTTCTAAGGGGGCACATATTATCCATTACCTCGATGACTTCTTATGCCTGGGCCCAAAAGATTTGCCACAGTGTGAATACACGCAGTAGTCCACCTGTGAGAAGGAGAGAGCTGGAGGGACAGTGGACACCCCAGAGCCGAGGGGTTAGATTGAGAATGGAAGAAGGCGGTGTAGCTTACTTCATGGGAGGGGTACTCTGCTGAGTAGCAGAAATTGCTACTAGGCCCAAAAGGATTTCCTGGGCTAGATGCCATTAAAAAATAGTACTTAGGTAAACAGGCGGTATAGCTTGCTTCATGTGTGGGGTACTCTGCTGAGTAGCACAAAATTCTACTAGGCCCAAAAGGATTTCCTGGGCTAGATGCCCTTAAAAAATAGTACTTAATAATATAATAATAACAGTACTTAGGTAAACAGGCGGTGTAGCTTGCTTCATGGGTGGGGTACTCTGCTGACTAGCAGACATTGAAGCTTTGGAGACGACCTCTGAATCCCAGGTCATAGTATGAGTAAACAACTCTGCAGGCGACCCGACCCACCTGGAATTGACGATGGCAACATCATGTAAAACACAGCAAGGGGACTCCAAAAAGAGTCTCCATTTTTTCCAAAAATGCGGCCACAGACACCTCTTAAGTAGCATCAATTTCGCCAGAGTTTTTTAAAATGGTTGGTGAGGTGATTTTCAAAAATCATCAAGCTTTTAGTCTCCCCAGGATGACACAGGGGTAGAAAATGCATGTAAAGTAAGCTGCGGAGACACCATCACGTGTTTCTCAACGCAAGCAATGAATAGCCAGGCCTTTCCCCGGGAAGGAACAACCACGGGAAGGGCAGCATCCAATAAAGGAAAACATCCAATAAAGGAAAACCACCTATGCCAAGCATGGTATCCATCCACAGACAGCTGTTTCGGGGTTTTTGCTCCTCATCAGTGTGGAGTAGGAAACTGGCTATTAGGAGCAGTGCCTAGTAAAAGGCTGTGAAGGTACAGATGAATGACCTCGGGGAGTCCAAAACATCCAACACCGCGGAGACACCATCACGTGTTTCTCAATGCAGTGATCCAGAACACTGCCCCCATCCCTTATGGGAAATATGCAAATGCATGTAAATTAAGCTGCGGAGACACCATCATGTGTTTCTCAACGCAAGCAATGAATAGCCAGGCCTTTCCCCGGGAAGGAACAACCACGGGAAGGGCAGCATCCAATAAAGGAAAACATCCAATAAAGGAAAACCACCTATGCCAAGCATGGTATCCATCCACAGACAGCTGTTTCGGGGAAACTGGCTATTAGGAGCAGTGCCTAGTAAAAGGCTGTGAAGGTACAGATGAATGACCTCGGGGAGCCAGTTTCCTACTCCACACTGATGAGGGCCAAAAACCCCGAAACAGCTGTCTGTGGATGGATACCATGCTTGGCATAGGTGGTTTTCCTTTATTGGATGTTTTCCTTTATTGGATGCTGCCCTTCCCGTGGTTGTTCCTTCCCGGGGAAAGGCCTGGCTATTCATTGCTTGCGTTGAGAAACACGTGATGGTGTCTCCGCAGCTTACTTTACATGCATTTGCATATTTCCCATAAGGGATGGGGGCAGTGTTCTGGATCACTGCGTTGAGAAACACGTGATGGTGTCTCCGCGGTGTTGGATGTTTTGGTCTCCCCGAGGTCATTCATCTGTACCGTCACAGCCTTTTACTAGGCACTGCTCCTAATAGCCAGTTTCCTACTCCACACTGATGAGGGGCAAAAACCCCGAAACAGCTGTCTGTGGATGGATACCATACTTGGCATAGGTGGTTTTCCTTTATTGGATGTTTTCCTTTATTGGATGCTGTCCTTTATTGGATGCTGTCCTTCCCGTGGTTGTTCCTTCCCGGGGAAAGGCCTGGCTATTCATTGCTTGCGTTGAGAAACACGTGATGGTGTCTCCGCAGCTTACTTTACATGCATTTGCATATTTCCCATAAGGGATGGGGGCAGTGTTCTGGATCACTGCGTTGAGAAACACGTGATGGTGTCTCCGCGGTGTTGGATGTTTTGGTCTCCCCGAGGTCATTCATCTGTACCTTCACAGGGGTAGAAAAGTCCTAGGATTTGTTCATCTTGATGAACATTAGTCTGGCTACATTGTCACTGGACAGCCGCGTGTGCTTATCTGTCAGTACACCACCAGCAGCGCTGAATACACATTCAGAGAGAATGCTGGCTGCGTAGCAAAACAAGATCTCCAAGGCGTGAGTGGCGAGCTCAGGCCATTTTTCAAGATTGGAAGCCCAAAATGAGCAAGGGTCCAGTTCCACAGTCATGGTATCGATGTTAACTTGGAGGTACTCCTGTACCATCCTCTCTAGGTGTTGGCTGTGCATCAGACGTCTTGTCTCCTGTGGCTTTGCAAAGGATGGTCTAAAAAAATCTTGAAACGATTGGAAAAAATTGCTGTTACCACCAGATACGATGTTACTGTTACGGTTTGAGTGATGACTCGATAGTTCCACAGTTGGCAAGTTAGAACTGCGATATTCACTACGTACACCACTGGTGTTTTGTGGAAAAGCAGATGTAAGATTCTGTAACAGTCTCTGCTGATACTCCTGCATGCGTGAATCCCTTTCTATGGCAGGAATTATTTCGGCAAATTTACTTGTGTACCGGGGATCTAAAAGTGTGGCAACCCAGTAGTCGGCATTAGGGATGAGCGACCTTTACTTTTATAGGATCGGGTCAGGTTTCACGAAACCCGACTTTTTCAAAAGTCGGGTCGAGTGAAATCGGCCGATCCTATAAAAAAGTCGGGGTCAGGGTCGTCCGAAACTCGAAACCCAATGCAGTGCATTGGGTTTCCATGGTTCCCAGGGTCTGAAGGAGCGGAAACTCTCCTTCAGGCCCTGCGATCCATATTTTAGTGTAAAATAAAGAATTAAAATAAAAAATATCGCAATACTTACCCTCTGACGCGCCCTGGTACTAACCGGCAGTCTTCCTTCCTTAGAATCAGCCTTCCAGGACCTGGCGGTGATGTCGCGGTGACGTCGCGGCTTGTGATTGGCCGCGCGGCCGCCCATGTGACCGCTCGCGCGACCAATCAGAAGCCGTGACGTCACCGAAGGTCCTTCAAGCGCTGATTCTTAGGAAGGAAGGCTGTCGGAAGGAAGCAGGGCGCTTCCGAGGGTGAGTATATACCTAATAGGTATATACTATATACCCCCTGCTTCCTTCCGACAGCCTTCCTTCCTAAGAATCAGCGCTTGAAGGACCTTCGGTGACGTCACGGCTTCTGATTGGTCGCGCGAGCGGTCACATGGGCGGCCGCGCGGCCAATCACAAGCCGCGACGTCACCGCGACGTCACCGCCAGGTCCTGGAAGGCTGATTCTAAGGAAGGAAGACTGCCGGTTAGTACCAGGGCGCGTCAGAGGGTAAGTATTGCGATATTTTTTATTTTAATTCTTTATTTTACACTTTAATCTGAATTCCGATACCAATTCCCGATATCTTAATCATATCGGGAATCGGTATCGGAATTCCGATTCCAGATTCAAAAGATCGCCGACTTCATGGCCGACCCCACACTGGGGTCGGGTCGGGTTTCATGAAACCCGACCTTGCCAAAAGTCGGCGACTTTTGAAAAATCTCGACCCGTTTCGCTCAACCCTAGTCGGCATTACTTCGGATTCTGACAATCCGAGGGTCATGTTGCAGGTAGTGCAGCAAGAAGGCACTCATGTGTCTTGCGCATCCAGGAGGACCAAGTCCTTGTTATCTTGGTGGCGGCGAGGTAAGAATCATGCTTCCTTCCTCTGCCCTCTCCCCCCAACCTCGCACAACATAAATTTGATCAAGGTCTCCCTCAACTGATGAGTCTTCCATGCCCAGCGCCAGTTCGTCTTCCACTTCTTCCTCGCCTCCTGCACCTTCCTCAACAGTTTGGCTGCTACCATGCACCCTTGGTAATCCCTCTCCCCCAGCCTCTAATGCCAGCCGCCTTGGTGCTGCCGACCGTCTGGACCTTGGAGATATTATCCCTTCCGCATATGACTCCTCCTGTTTCTCCTCCTCTTGTTCCACCACCTGACTCCAGATACTGTTTAACTTGTGCTCCAGCATGTAAATCACCGGAATAGTCATGCTGATAATGGCATGGTCAGCACTAAACATCTTCGTCGCTATTTCAAAACTGTGCAGAAGGGTGCATAGGTCCCTGATCTGAGACCACTCCTGCAGCTTGATTTGCCCCACCTCTGGATCTCGTTGGCCCAGGCTACACGTCATAACGTATTGCACCAGGGCTGGCTGGTGCTGCCACAGTCGCTGCAACATGTGCAGAGTTGAATTCCACCGTGTGGGCACATCACATTTCAGCCGGTGAACTGGAAGGCCCAATGACTTCTGTAGAGATGTAAGTCGTTGAGCTGTGGGATGCGAATGGCGGAAGTGAGCACACAGTGACCGTGCCCTCTGCAGAAGCCCATCTAGTTCGGGATAGTTGGATAAAAATTGCTGGACAATCAGGTTCAAAACGTGAGCCATACAAGCCATGTGTGTGACATTGCCCCGGCAAAGGGCCGCACCCAGGTTTGCAGCATTGTCACACATGGTCTTCCCTGGCTGCAGGTTGAGTGGAGACAACCATTAATAGAACTCGGTCTCCAGAGCTGACCACAACTCCTCAGCTGTGTGACTCACATTTCCCAGACATTTCAATGTAAACACTGCCTGATGCCGTTGATGTTATGATCTGGTGGCCTAGGAGCAGCATGAGACGGACTCTGGAGAAGGTGGTACCTGTACTGACAGCAAACCCTGAACCTAGCAGCGCAACTAGAAGTAGCCGTGGGGGGTACCTAACACTCCCTAGACCCCTCGGCACAGCCTAAGATCTAACTACCCCTAAAGACAGAAACAGGAAACCTATCTTGCCTCAGAGAAAATCCCCAAAGGATAGATAGCCCCCCACAAATATTGACTGTGAGAGGAGAGGGAAATAACATACGCAGATATGAAATCAGATTTTAGCATAGGAGGCCATACTAGCTAAAAAGAAAGAATAGAACAGAGAACTATGCGGTCAGTATAAAAACACTAGAAAATATCCACCGCAGAAAATACGGATCACCACATCTGACTAAAGACATGGGGGGTATATCTGCATCTCCAGAGAAATAGCTAGGCTGCAAAAAATCCTTCACAGACTAAGCTGGACAAGACAAAAACATGAAAAAGCACAGAACTATAAGGTCCACTGCAGGTGGACAGCAAAAACAAAGCCAGGACTTATCTTTGTAGAAAAGCACAGCAAACTGGAGAGACCAGCAGGGAAGTGAATCCTTCCAGAACAATGGACAACTGGCACTGACTAAAGGATCCTGCAAAGCTATATACCCCGGTCAGTTTTGCAAATAGTAGATACACCTGTCCACTCCTGCAGTCCAGGCACAACTGCATTGCCCTCTACAACCACCGGAGGGAGCCCAAAAGCTGAATTCACAACACGTTGTGCCCTGGTGACAGCATAGTAAGGAGGTGTGCAGGATTGCTTCTGCGCAGTTAGAACGCGGGTGGCCTTACCAGACAGGTTTTGGGTGCAGGTGGAGGACCGAGAGGAGGTTGAGGAGGCAGAAGCAGTGGAGGAACTTCTAGATACAGAGGATCGATGAGCAACTCGTGGGGATGGCAAGACTTGGACAGCAGCCCCTTCTCCTGATGTCACCAGGCGGAAAGGCAGCATTTCTGTAGCCAACATCTTGCAGATGGTGAAATTCAACCTCTTAGCTTTGTCATGGCTAGGAGGAAATGGTCTTTTACTTGCCCACATCTGAGGGACTGAGGGCTGGTTGCCGTGCTTAGACGGGGTTGAGTAGGGTGTCCCCGGCAAACTGCTGGTCTGTGAGGAAGGTGCAGGTGGAGATGTTATGTTGCCTTGATCAAAATGTGGTGTCGATGTTGGAGAGCGCTCAACACCAGCAGGTGTTTCCACTTGCAAATGTCCTGACGACCTGCCAATCACACTGGCTGTTGTGGGTAAAGAGGTGGAAAGTCTGCGTCCAAAACCATGTGCGACTGCTGTCCCCACAGTCACAGAGGATGAAGAGGATGCGGATGCACTTGATGGGGCAGACGGTGGTTGACATGGCCCACCAGGCGCATTGTAGCACAGTGAGCTTCCCACTGCAACATATGCCTCATATCAATGTGACGGTTCGTGCATAAAGTACTCAAACTAGTCATTTTTTGGTCTCTACTGAGATTTTGGTGACAAATCTTACAGACAACATGAGTTGGGTCATCCTTTGTGATCTCAAAAAATGCACAGGCTATGCAAGGCTTAGAGCCCGTGCGACCTGAAGTTCCACCACGACTTCTGCTCAGAGGCACAGTTGGGGTTAAGGTTGCAGTTGCTGACGTGCTTCCAGTACTCCTTCTCTGTCCAGGAAGGTGCAACCTAACCTCGTCGTCAGACTCATCACTAGCATCCTCCTCCACCTCCTCTGCTGACCTCATGGACTGGCGGACTGTGGGTTGACAGTAAGTGGGGTCTCCAACCTCGTCATCATCATCCTGTGTGTTCTCACACCCGTCGTCCTCAGAGCCAACCTCTTCCTGCCCTTACCGAAAAGTCAAGTTTTCGTTCCAATCAGGTATCTGTCTCATCATCATTTTCCTCATTGTCTCCACCAACAGGAGTTACAGTTTGGGAACGAGGGTCTACATTATGCTCAGAACCTTCTTCATCTGGGCCTGGATCCGACTAACAAAGATTCTGGGCATCACTGCAGATAATTTCCTCGTCTGGATTCACAGAAGCTCTGTAGCAGACCTCTGATTCCTAGGCTATAGTATGAGTAAACAGCTCTGCAGACTCAACCATCTGTGTTACCCCACACTCAGACGGGCGGCTGGAGACTTGGGAGCTGTGAGGAAGCAAGTGCGATTGTGGTGACACCTCTGAGGACTGGAGTAGTTGTGATATTGAAGTTGACATGGAGGAGAGCCCACTTGAACGAGCACTTGATATCCGTTCAAGCACCTGCTGTTTTTGTGCCTCATCTGGAATTTGTAGCGATGCTCATAGCGATGGTCGTAAGAAAGGGATCATATCAGATTGTCCACGAAAAGAAGCAGACATCTTACTTTGGCTGGAAGATGGTCTTTCTTCTGCAGATGTTACTGTTGCTTTACCACCTACCCCATGGACACAACCATTTTTTCCCTTTCCAACACACCTATTCCCCTTTCCACCAGCAGCAGGCCTTTTGCCACTCATTTTGGTGCTTAACAAATTGGCAACTCTGTATCTGTAGTTTTTGGCACAAAAAACGATGGATGAAAACTTTGCAGAGCTGAGTGGCCAAACTGTGGTACTAGGCTCAAAAGGATTTACTGGGTTAGATGCAGTAAAAATTTAGATACACAGGCGGTGTAGTTAGCTTCACAGGCAGGTTACTCCGCTGACGTGCAGACACTGCTCCTAGGCCCAAAACAATTTACTGGGTTAGATGCAGTAAAAATTTAGATACACAGGCGGTGTAGTTAGCTTGTGTAGTTAGGATGGTCTAAAAAAATCTTGAAACGATTAAAAAAAATTGCTGTTACCACCAGATACGATGTTACTCTTACGGTTTGAGTGATGACTCAATAGTTCCACGGTTGGCAAGTTAGAGCTCAGAGATTCACTACGGGCACCACTGGTGTTTTGTGGAAAAGCAGATGTAAGATTCTGTAACAGTCTCTGCTGCTACTCCTGCATGCGTGAATCCCTTTCTATGGCAGGAATTATTTTGGCAAATTTACTTTTGTACCAGCCACTGAAAGCACTGAATAGGTATCCACAAGTAATATAAAGCTGGGTAATTAATAGTAAAAAATATAATCCATAATAAAAACAACCATAATAAAAAAGTCCCAAAAATGCAGAGTTTAATTACTGCAGTATAGGTCTATTGACCTGCAATCTAAAGAGAGGACTCTCTTACCCACCATGTAAAACTTCTACGAAGACCAGTTGGCTTTAAGCTGTCGTGGGGCGGTAGTAGTAGTCCAAGATGTGAGAGTCTTTCTGCAGGTGGCTGCCCCGGCTGGTGGCAGCCCCTACTCACCAAGATGCAGGTAAAAGTGGGGTCCTGCTGAGCCGATGCCACATGTGGTATGCGCGGTGATTCCGGCTAGTCTGCAGGACCTGTGTGACGTAGTGACCCACGTGACCGCTACTGGAGCCCGGTGATGTGTACGGAGTGCGATAGGGACCTCTATCATACGCGTTTCGGAGACTGTCTCCTTCCTCAGGGATCTCTGCATTTTTGGGACTTTTTTACTATGGTTGTTTTTATTATGGATTATATTTTTTACTATTAATTACCCAGTTTTATTTTACTTGTGGATACCTGTTCAGCGCTTTCAGTGGCTTTCTTCCAGTGCGATCCTGTATATATCATTATATACACGTGTCATTACATTTATCTACTATTGCACAATTCTTTGTGGGGAATTGTTGGATCCGCTGCAGGATAATAAGCCTTTGTGACACTTTGCGCCACTGTCACATTTTATACTATTCTTATTATATTATACTTATGTTCTATGGTTTTTTTTGGTAATCACCAAATTTTGGTAGCTTTAAGGATGTTACCAAACGTATTAATTGACTGTTTAAAGTGTTATTATTTGTTTGCTTAAAGCTGCTCTGGTCAAATTATCCAAAACTTTAGTGTCATGTTTTTTTTGGTAAAATTTTTGTAGGTGAGGGGATTGGAGTGGGGGGATAGTGAGGGATAGATGATGTAGGCATTACATCGAATGACCGACAATGCCAGAGTCGTGGTGAAGATGGGGACATTTTTTTCTAATTCTCCTCATCTGAGAGAATCAGATCAACTATGATCACACTGATCAAACTCTGATCAGAGTTTGATCATAATGTCATTTGCATAATTGACCTAATTCTCCCAGTTGAGAAAATCCTCGCACCTGCCCTTTGCCTGTAGACCTTAATTTAACTAATCTAAACCAGTTAACCCTATAAATACATTTATTTCATGCTTATATATCAGTGCTAATTCCAGATACGGTATTAAACTTGTAAACAGTTTCAAATAGAAATGACACCTATACAGTACATACAAGCTAAATCCAGTCTCGGCGAGTATTACTGTAGATCCAGGCTGCAGAGGTAAAAGTTTAATTAACTGTCAGAAAGCTATGATAAAATATAGTATACCATAAAAATTCCAAACAGTGAAGTCTCTGGTGAAGTTATTTATTTTATGACCATTACAAACAGAGGTAGAATATAATAGAGGTGGCCAGCACATTTACTTTAGGGAGTCATCCAGCAGTCAGAATCAAGGAAGAATGTATGATATAAATTTACAATGATGACAGCACTTTCAGAATCTCTCCTAGTGATAAAAATAAGACATTACTGTATTCTCAGCTTCATAATAAAACCTTCATTATGAATTGATTAACATGATTATAAAAACATTACATTAGAAAAAAGAAAGCACATGATGCAGAGGGGAGGGAAGAAAGAGTCTTTTCGTACACCTAGCTCATCATTAAATAAATAACCTCAAAGTACAATTCTATAAGCAAGTCCAATGCATTAACAAAATGCAAAGTGCTAGTTACTCAATCCTTGAATAAGAGAAAAAAAAAAGGGTAAAAATATTTGGAACTTTTGACTTTCAGGCTTCATATTTTACTGTCCAGTGTGTCCACTACTTATTCGAACGTGAGACTACCATAATTTTATAGACAATCTTGGCTATCTCATGCAAACATTTTGCTTGCAACTATTTAGCATATGATTAATTATGCAGATTCTTGTCATGTCACTGTATTGTTACTGTTTTGCTCATAAAAATATAAATTTAAATTTGTATTATTTTGTAAATTCACCTTTGGCTTACAACACTGCCTGAATCTTTCTGGGCATGCTCTCGATCAGATTCTAACAGGATTCGACTGCAATCTGATACTAGGGCTCTTCTACATGTTCCCAAAGCGGTCGACTCACTTGGGTATGTATATAGTTTTTCTTAAACTCTACCCACAAGTGTTCGATTGGGTTGAATTTCGGGGACTGTGGGAGCCAATACAGCACCTCTACTTCATTGTCATTGAACCATTTCTTTGCCAAAATTGATGTATGCTTCGGGTTGTTGTCCTGTTGAAACACTATGTCGTCCTTTTCAAATCAATAGTACTCAAGTGTACAATGTAATTTGTTTTGTAGGATACTTACATATAGCTCAGGAACACATGGGCTACTTGCACAGTGAACAAGCTTGTAGGAACATGTTCACACACCACCAAGAAACTTGAAGACACAAAAGAGCATAGTAAAACCAAAAACACTCAGTTTCAAAAAAATCACAGTAATCCGCAAGTGTTAGTAAAACCATGTAAAAAACAGGGTATTTGGTGTTAGGTCTCGAGTTCCCACTTCTGCACAGGGGGAATCTCGAGCCATCTCCGCTGCGGTCTCCCATTCTCATTCAGCCGCAGTGGAGTCTGCTCAGCAAGGACGTCGGTCCCAGCGTCTTGCTCAGTCTCACTCTGTACTGAGAGTTACTGCTGCTTCTTCAGCTTCTGCCATTAAAGCCAGTGCTGGTCAGCAGCGAGCGGACTTCTCTGGGACTAAGTCCTTGTCTGCACACACTGAGCATGCCCAGGGCAAGATCTCCCGTTGGAGATCGAGGGTCATGTGCTCAGGCTCTGCAGCACATTCTATTGGTCCTCTTGGCAGGTCTTGGAAGGGCAAAGTTTCTGTGGCCACTTCCTGTGCTGCAACTATATAAACTGCGCATGACCGAACGGCAATGCGCTAGTGTACAATTGTTAATGTGTGTATGTTGTGAGTGCAAGTCGTCCTTGGATACCCCTACCCTATTGAATGTCTGTTCGCGGAAGGTGTATGGTTGCTATCTAGCGCCCGACTTAGCCTACAGCACTAATCACACATTACAGCGTCCAGTTGCTGTGACCACCAGTACGGCGCCGTGCACTTCCTCTGTGCTTTCCTTACCCAAGCCTGGGTGGTTAGTGGCGTTCGTCAGTGCGGCACCGCATGCACTCTTGTGCCTTAAAATTGTTATTGAGTTTCCTTACACACCCAGTTGCGGTGTTGTGCCAGCAAGGGTCTAATCGGACTTCAATCCTAGTTGGGGTTGAGTTCGCTGACTACTTTCTCGCGCTCTATGTGCGGTACCGCGGTCCTGTGATGCAACAGGACCGCTTCCTTCACGCTGGGTGAAGTTTAACCCACGTGTGTATACTTATGAGTACTGCCATATAGTCCGTCATTACTTGACAGCAGGTTCCATCTCTGCACGGTGGACCCCGGGCTGCGAACGCACCATACTCTATCTGTCTCATTATTTGGTGCGTTCCGCTAGCCCTAACATTTGGTTGATACATTTTTTGCAAAAAATGTATACTAAGATGCTCCACCAAACGTCAAGGTATACCCATATAGATCAGTCCTAACTGATGTATGCAATCCGTATCTGATGTACCGTATATACTCGCGTATAAGCCGAGATTTTCAGCCCAAATTTTTGGGCTGAAAGTGCCCCCCTCGGCTTATACTTGAGTCACGGTAGCGGTGGGGTCGGCGGGTGAGGGGGAGAGAGCGCTGAGGTATACTTACCTAGTCCCAGCGATCCTCGCGCTGTCCCTGCCGTCCCACGGGCTTCGGCGCTGCAGCTTCTTCCTCTCTTCAGCGTCACGTGGGACCGCTCATTAGAAAAATGAATAGGCGGCTCCACCTCCCATAGGGGCGGAGCCGCCTATTCATTTCTCTAATCAGCGGTGCCGGTGACCGCTGATAGAGAAAGAATCTGCGGCACCGAAGACAGCTGTGACAGGCGGGGACAGCGCGAGGATCGCCAGGACTAGGTGAGTATGTTATATTCACCTGTCCACGTTCCAGCCGCCGGGCACCGATCCATCTTCCCGGCGTCTATCTGCGCTCTGACTGTTCAGGTCAGAGGGCGCGATGACGCACTAGTGTGCGCGGCGCCCTCTGCCTGATCAGTCAGTGCAGAGAGACACCGGGACCGGACGCTGGGAGCTGCAATCAGCGAGGTGAGTATGGCTTTTTTTTTTTTTATTGCAGCAGCAGCGGCCATGGCACAGACTTATACCGAGAATCTATGGGGCAATATGAACGCAGCAGAGCACAGTATGGGGCAGATATGGGGATATATGAACGCAGCAGAGCACAGTATGGGGCAGATATGGGGATATATGAACGCAGCAGAGCACAGTATGGGGCAGATATGGGGATATATGAACGCAGCAGAGCACAGTATGGGGCAGATATGGGGATATATGAACGCAGCAGAGCACAGTATGGGGCAGATATGGGGATATATGAACGCAGCAGAGCACAGTATGTGGCAGATATGGGGATATATGAACGCAGCAGAGCACAGTATGGGGGATATATGAATGCAGCTACTGATGTCTCAATTAATTTTACTTTTATTGGTATCTATTTTTATTTTTGAAATTCACCGGTAGTTGCTGCATTTCCACCCTAGGCTTATACTCGAGTCAATACGTTTTCCCAGTTTTTTGTGGCAAAATTAGGGGGGTCGGCTTATACTCGGGTCGCCTTATACTCGAGTATATACGGTATTTAAAAACCTGATCATTTGTATATTACCTGTGTGAACAGGGTTCAGAGAGGAAATGTCCATGTGGACACGCTGAGTGGAACAGCTTTTGTGCAGATACCCCACAAGGAGTGGTATGTAACTCCCTAGTCTTGTAGACACAAGAGAACAATTATGGAAAAAGGAACACATGGGCTACTTGCACAGTGAACAAGTCTGTAGGAACATGTTCACACGCCATCAAGAATATACAGATGATCAGGTTTTTAAATACATCAGATAGGGATTGCACACATCAGTTAGGACTGCTCTATATGGGTATACCTTGACGTTTGGTGGAGAAGCTTAGTATACATTTTTTGCAAACAATGTATCAAACAAATACCCTGTTTTTTAAATCTTTTTACTAGCACTTGCGGATTACTGTGATTTTTTTTTTAAACTGAGTGTTTTTGGTTTCACTATGCTCTTTTGTGTCTTCACATATAGCTCAGCATTGAGACCACCATCGATCCTGGTCAAGTATCCAACTTCTTTGGCCGTGATACAACCTTATATCATCAGGCTTCCTCCAATGAATTTGATAGTTCTTTTAATTTCTCGATCCGTTAGCCTCTTTTCCCTTGTTCCTTCCAGACCCATTTGCACCTATCAGAGCCTAGTCTATTGACTCTTGTCTCAAATCACCTTTCTCTAATCTTCTACTGTTTACTTTTTGTAGTTTCTTGCAAACTCGATCCAACGCTTCTTATGACAATGTTGAAGTAGAGGCTCTTCACCTTTTTTGAGCCACCATTCCAGACTTGTGGAACCTGTGTCGCATGGTGCTTGCATGGACGTCTGTGATCTCACTATTACAAAGCATATGAGCCACCTCCACTGCTGTATTTGTTGAGCTCATAAACTCATAAACCTTGTGATGAGCCGACTTGTGGACTCCAATATTTTGCATGGATATATACCTTTTGGCTTCTGCATGGATGGACGGAATTCATTTCATATTATTCCAACTGTCACGGCACTCACATAACGCAGTTTGGCAACTTTCTTAGCCAAGAGACCACTATTGTTGAGCTGGATGATGCGGTTTCTCTTTTCTTGGGAAAACTTCTTCATGGCTGCTCCTCAATGTGAACCAGTGACCTTTCGCTTGGGAATCAACCTAATAAACACTGAGCTATTAGGGAATGGGAGAACATTGAGTTGAGCGACCTTGACCTTTTTAGAGTCGAGCCGTGTTTCGCGAAACCCGACTATCTCAAAAGTCAAGTCGAGTGGAATCGGCCGATTATCGCGAAAAGTCGGGGATCGACCGAAACACGAAACCCAATGCAAGTCAATGGGGGAGCATAGTCGGCAGTGAGTAGAGGCCAGGAAAACATGTACAGAGCCCATTGTATTGGCAAAAACATCCATTCTTGCTACTGAAGCTTGTCAATCGTAATTTAGCTTATAATAATTGTAAGGCATTTGAAATTGGGGGTCATTTGGCTAAAGTTGTGGGGGGTAGGGCTGGTTCAAGTAATTAGTGTGCCCAGTAAATCTGGACCACGTCACGGCAGTGGAGCAGGGAGAGGTAAGTATTTCAACTTTGCAAGTGCTGTGATCCTGAGCAAGCAGGGGGGGCCCACTCGTTGGCATTGGCACTGGCAGAGGGCCCCTCAAAGTACAGCGGTGTGTTTGCACGGCGGGGGCGCCTCCCACCGGCAGCAAACTTTTGCGTACTATGAGGGGCCCTGTGCCAGTGACGTCGCCAACGAGTATTCCTCCCCCCACCTGATGAAGGAACCTGCACCTTCATCTGCACCTTCCTCTTTGTCCCCGTGTAAGGTGGTATAAGGTGTAAGGGCGGCACGGTGGCGCAGTGGTTAGCACTGCAGCCTTGCAGCGCTGGAGTCCTGGGTTCAAACCCCACCAAGGACAACATCTGCAAAGAGTTTGTATGTTCTCTCTGTGTTTGCGTGGGTTTCCTCCGGGCACTCCGGTTTCCCACATTCCAAAGACATACTGATAGGGAATTTAGATTGTGAGCCCCATTGGGGACAGCAATGATAATGTGTGCAAAAATGTAAAGCGCTGCGGAATATGTTAGCGCTATATAAAAATAAAGATTATTATTATTATTATGGTATGCGGGAAGGGGGACCTGACTTTCAGCAGGGTCACAATCTTGCAGTGTAGCGTGCACGGGGAATGTTGCATTATGGGTCAATGTACCAGCAGACTCATCTATCACTGGCTGGGCAATGGGCAGGATGAGGGGGAAACGGTTTTGGGCCCAAAGAATAAAGTGGGCTAAATGCAGTTCAAAATTGGTAACAGGACTAACCAGGGGGCATTGTTTTGTTCAGTGGAGGACAACTGGAATGAGAGGCTGACACAGAGAGTAGGCCCAAATCAGTAAGTATTCTAAATGCAGTTCAAAATTGGCAACAGTAGTCAACCGGCGGCACAGCTTTGTTCACTGGAGGAGAACAGCAAGGAGCGGCAGACACAGATAGAAGGCCCCAACACAACTAGTAGGCCTAATGCAGTGTTGTTTTCAACAACTACTAAACGAGAGCCAGAAGATCAAAGCAATGAATAGGAAACCTGGGGAACACCTTGGAGTGGAAGTCACCGTCTCTACACCCCAGACCCAACTTGTAGGCCGAATGCAGTGTTGTTTTCAACAACTACTAAACAAAAGCTTTAAGATTGAAGCAATGGAGAGGAAACCTGGAGAACATCTTGGAGCGGAAGACACCGTCTCTACAACCCAGACCCAACTTGTAGGCCGAATGCAGTGTAGTTTTCAACAACTATTAAACGAGAGTCGGAAGACCGAAGCAATGGAGAGGAAACCTGGGGAACACCTTGGAGTGTAACACACCGTCTCTACACCCCATACCCAATTTGTAGGCCTAATGCAGTGTAGTTTTCAACAACTACTAAACGAGAGTCGGAAGATCGAAGCAATGGAGAGGAAACCTGGGGAACACCTTGGAGTGGAACACACCGTCGCTACACCCCATACCCAATTTGTAGGCCTAATGCAGTGTAGTTTTCAACAACTACTAAACGAAAGTCGGAAGATCGAAGCAATGTGGACGAAACCTGGGGAACACCTTGGAGTGTAACACACCGTCTCTACACCCCATACCCAATTTGTAGGCCTAATGCAGTGTAGTTTTCAACAACTACTAAACGAGAGTCGGAAGACCGAAGCAATGGAGAGGAAACCTGGGGAACACCTTGGAGTGGAACACACCGTCTCTACACCCCATACCCAATTTGTAGGCCTAATGCAGTGTAGTTTTCAACAACTACTAAACGAGAATCGGAAGACCCAAGCAATGGAGAGGAAACCTGGGGAACACCTTGGAGTGGAACACACCGTCTTTACACCCCATACCCAATTTGTAGGCCTAATGCAGTGTAGTTTTCAACAACTACTAAACGAGAGTCGGAAGACCGAAGCAATGTAGAGGAAACCTGGGGAACACCTTGGAGTGGAACACACCGTCTCTACACCCCATACCCAATTTGTAGGCCTAATGCCGTGTAGTTTTCAACAACTACTAAACGAGAGTCGGAAGATCGAAGCAATGTGGACGAAACCTGGGGAACACCTTGGAGTGTAACACACCGTCTCTATACCCCATACCCAATTTGTAGGCCTTATGCAGTGTAGTTTTCAACAACTACTAAACGAGAGTCGGAAGACCGAAGCAATGGAGAGGAAACCTGGGGAACACCTTGGAGTGGAACACACCGTCTCTACACCCCATACCCAATTTGTAGGCCTAATGCAGTGTAGTTTTCAACAACTACTAAACGAGAGTCGGAAGATCGAAACAATGTGGACGAAACCTGGGGAACACCTTGGAGTGGAACACACCGTCTCTACACCCCATACCCAATTTGTAGGCCTAATGCAGTGTAGTTTTCAACAACTACTAAACGAGAGTCGGAAGACCGAAGCAATGGAGAGGAAACCTGGGGAACACCTTGGAGTGGAACACATCGTCTCTACACCCCATACCCAATTTGTAGGCCTAATGCAGTGTAGTTTTCAACAACTACTAAACGAGAGCCGAAAGATCGAAGCAATGGAGAGGAAACCTGGGGAACACCTTGGAGTGGAACACACCGTCTCTACACCCCATACCCAATTTGTAGGCCTAATGCAGTGTAGTTTTCAACAACTACTAAACGAGAGTCGGAAGACCGAAGCAATGGAGAGGAAACCTGGGGAACACCTTGGAGTGTAACACACCGTCTCTACACCCCATACCCAATTTGTAGGCCTAATGCAGTGTAGTTTTCAACAACTACTAAACGAGAGTCGGAAGATCGAAGCAATGTGGACGAAACCTGGGGAACACCTTGGAGTGTAACACACCGTCTCTACACCCTATACCCAATTTGTAGGCCTAATGCAGTGTAGTTTTCAATAACTACTAAACGAGAGTCGGAAGACCGAAGCAATGGAGAGGAAACCTGGGGAACACCTTGGAGTGTAACACACCGTCTCTACACCCCATACCCAATTTGTAGGCCTAATGCAGTGTAGTTTTCAACAACTACTAAACGAGAGTCGGAAGACCCAAGCAATGGAGAGGAAACCTGAGGCACACCTTGGAGCGGCAGACACCGTTAGTAGGCCCTACCAAAGTAGTAGCCCCAATGCAGTTTTCAAATTCCTAGAGGCTGAAAACAAGACTATTGACGCTCTGCTTTTTTCAAAGGAGGACAGCTGTATTGAGTGGCGCAGACAGACACAGGTAGTAGGCCTTAAACCAAAAATGTGGCTCACTGCAGTTTAAAAAAGGTTACAGAGGTACACAGGCAGCATTGCTCTGGTCAGTGGAGGACAATTTCAATAGTGGACCGCAGACAGACTTTGTACGCCTACTATTAAAAAAAGCATGCTCTATGCAGTTAAAAATAGGTTCCAGGGGTCCACGGGCAGCAGTGGTGTGGTCAGTGGACGAGTATTGGAAGGAGGGACCGCAGACAGGCGTAGTAGGCCTAACATAACAAAATTAAGTTGTAGGCACTTTAAAATTGGTTCCAGGGGTACACGGGCAGCAGTGGTGTGGTCAGCGGAGGACAATTTGAATTAGGGACTGCAGACAGACTTTGTAGGCCAGACCTGGGCAAGATGCGGCCCGCGGGCTGCATCCGGCCCGCCTGATGATTTTTAACGGCCCGCCAGCTAGCTGTCAGTTCTGACAGCCGCCGCCGGCACCGCTCGGCCAGCCGCCAGATGCTTATGAGGGCTGGCGGCTGGAGTGAAGGCCCCGAGGTCATCCACACGCTGCGCATTGCAGCGCATACAGTTCCTCCATACGGGAGTCCTCCAGGGTCAGGATGTGATTGACACAGCATCAGGAGCCATTGGCTCCTGGCTGTGTCAATCATTCTTGTTTCCGGAGGCAGCATTATGCCACCGGTCACAAGAGGCTGCGCTCCGCATCGGCCCTGTACGTCACGTGCGTACGTCACCTGCGTACGTCACTCCACGGCCGCGCGGGATGCTGCGGTGAAGAAAGTTGCTGGCTGATGGTCTCCATCCTTCGGGTGAGTATCAGCGGTGGTCTCAGCAGTGGCGTATCCAGGGGGCCCCCGGGCGCAGCCGACAGTGCAGCACTATATGGGGGCCATAACATTTGTGCAGCACTATATGGGGGCCAAACTGTTTGTGCTGCTGTATATGGGGCCATAACATTTGTACTGCTGTATATGGGGCCCATACTGTTTGTGCTGCTGTATATGGGGGCCATACTGTTTGTGCTGCTGTATATGGGGCCCATACTGTTTGTGCTGATGTATATGGGGCCCATACTGTTTGGGCTGCTGTATATGGGGCCCATACTGTTTGTGCTGCTGTATATGGGGCCATACTGTTTGTGCTGCTGTATATGGGGCCCATACTGTTTGTGCTGCTGTATATGGGGGCCATACTGTTTGTGCTGCTGTATATGGGGCCCATACTGTTTGTGCTGCTGTATATGGGGCCCATACTGTTTGTGCAGCACTATATGGGGCCATACTGTTTGTGCTGCTGTATATGGGGCCCATACTGTTTGTGCTGCTGTATATGGGGCCCATACTGTTTGTGCTGCTGTATATGGGGCCCATACTGTTTGTGCAGCACTATATGGGGCCATACTGTTTGTGCTGCTGTATATGGGGCCCATACTGTTTGTGCTGCTGTATATGGGGGCCATACTGTTTGTGCTGCTGTATATGGGGGCCATACTGTTTGTGCACCACTATATGGGGCCATACTGTTTGTGCTGCTGTATATGGGGCCAAACTGTTTGTGCTGCTGTATATGGGGCCATAATGTTTGTGCTGCAGTATATGGGGCCATAATGTTTGTGCTGCAGTATATGGGGCCATAATGTTTGTGCTGCAGTATATGGGGCCATACTGTTTGTGCTGCAGTATATGGGGCCCATACTGTTTGTGCTGCAGTATATGGGGCCCATACTGTTTGTGCTGCAGTATATGGGGCCCATACTGTTTGTGCTGCAGTATATGGGGCCATAATGTTTGTGCTGTAGTATATGGGGCCCATACTGTTTGTGCTGCAGTATATGGGGCCCATAATGTTTGTGCTGCAGTATATGGGGCCATAATGTTTGTGCTGCAGTATATGGGGCCATAATGTTTGTGCTGCAGTATATGGGGCCATAATGTTTGTGCTGCAGTATATGGGGCCCATACTGTTTGTGCTGCAGTATATGGGGCCCATACTGTTTGTGCTGCAGTATATGGGGCCCATACTGTTTGTGCTGCAGTATATGGGGCCATAATGTTTGTGCTGTAGTATATGGGGCCCATACTGTTTGTGCTGCAGTATATGGGGCCCATAATGTTTGTGCTGCAGTATATGGGGCCATAATGGTTGTGCTGCAGTATATGGGGCCATAATGTTTGTGCAGCACTATATGGTGCAAGTGTCTGTATGGGGCATTGCCCATCATATGTATCATGGAACCCGCCAGCTGTAATGCCCCATGCAGATGGCCTTATTATATATATGTATACTACAGTATTGGGTAAAAATGAGTTAATTATATTAGTCCGGCCCTCTAAAACCATCCAAATTTCTCATGCGGCCCCATGGCAAAATTAATTGCCCACCCCTGTTGTAGGCTGTCCCCTGTGGACCATGCATCCAACACATTAACCCAGTGCGCCGTAATGGACACGTAACTTTTTGTGGACATGCCTACTGGTCCATGCGTCTCTTGTCAGGTGCACCTTTCTACTGTTTGATTGCCTGAGTGCTATGACAATGCAGACTTTTTCATGCCGGTGGAGGGCTGGGATGGCTTTTCTCGCAAAAGAAATGTCGACTGTTTAGCTTGAACCGTGGTACAGCGTAGTTCATCTGGGCTTTCTAAATATAAAACAAAGAAAAAAAGGAGGCTCCATGCACTTTCAGCTGGGTTCCAGGGGTACATGGCCAGCATTGGTCTGGTCAGTGGAGAACTATTGGAAGGAGGGACCGCAGACAGGCTTCGAAGGCCTAACATAATAAAATTGGGCTGTAGGCACTTTAACATTTGTTCCAGGGGTACACGGGCAGCAGTAGACAGGGCCGTGGAGGCCTAGTGGAAGGAGGGACCGCAGACAGGCTTCGAAGGCCTAACATAATAAAATTAGGCTGTAGGCACTTTAAAATTGGTTCCAGGGGAACACGGGCAGCAGTAGACAGGTCAGTGGAGGCCTAGTGGAAGGAGGGACCGCAGACAGGCTTCGAAGGCCTAACATAATAAAATTGGTCTGTAGGCACTTTAAAATTGGTTCCAGGGGAACACGGGCAGCAGTAGACAGGTCAGTGGAGGACTAGTGGAAGGAGGGACCGCAGACAGGCTTCGAAGGCCTAACATAATAAATTAGGGCTGTAGGCACTTTAACATTGGTTCCAGGGGTACACTGGCAGCAGTAGACAGGTCAGTGGAGGCCTAGTGGAAGGAGGGACCGCAGACAGGCTTCGAAGGCCTAACATAATAAAATTGGGCTGTAGGCACTTTAACATTGGTTCCAGGGGTACACTGGCAGCAGTAGACAGGTCAGTGGAGGCCTAGTGGAAGGAGAGACCGCAGACAGGCTTCGAAGGCCTAACATAATAAAATTAGGCTGTAGGCACTTTAAAATTGGTTCCAGGGGAACACGGGCAGCAGTAGACAGGTCAGTGGAGGCCTAGTGGAGGGAGGGACCGCAGACAGGCTTCGAAGGCCTAACAAAATAAAATTGGCTGTAGGCACTTTAAAATTGGTTCCAGGGGTACACGGGCAGCAGTAGACAGGTCAGTGGAGGCCTAGTGGAAGGAGGGACCGCAGACAGGCTTCGAAGGCCTAACATAATAAAATTGGACTGTAGGCACTTTAACATTGGTTCCAGGGGTACACGGGCAGCAGTAGACAGGTCAGTGGAGGCCTAGTGGAAGGAGGGACCACAGACAGGCTTCGAAGGCCTAACATAATAAATTTGGGCTGTAGGCACTTTAAAATTGATTCCAGGGGAACACGGGCAGCAGTAGACAGGTCAGTGGAGGCCTAGTGGAAGGAGGGACCGCAGACAGGCTTCGAAGGCCTAACATAATAAAATTGGGCTGTAGGCACTTTAAAATTAGTTCCAGGGGTACACGGGCAGCAGTAGACAGGTCAGTGGAGGCCTAGTGGAAGGAGGGACCGCAGACAGGCTTCGAAGGCCTAACATAATAAAATTGGGCTGTAGGCACTTTAACATTGGTTCCAGGGGTACACGGGCAGCAGTAGGCAGGTCAGTGGAGGCCTAGTGGAAGGAGGGACCGCAGACAGGCTTCGAAGGCCTAACATAATAAATTTGGGCTGTAGGCACTTTGAATTCTCTTGCAGGGGTACACAGGCAGTGGGCACCATTGGTGTTGTCAGCGGCGGCCGATTGTAATGAGTGTCTGCCAGTTAGGAGTCCCAAAAAATAAATACATGTTAATGTCTCGCATTACAACAAAAAGAAAAACCAAAAGGGTGCAATCATTAGGTACAGGGGTGTGCTCCTCTGCGTAGTTTCAGACCTAGTAATTTGGCGCAAAGTATTTACTTGGGTAAATATAGGACACTGCCCCTGACTATGTTAAGTACCATCATACATGTCAACACAATGGTATTGTCAGTGGCAGGAATTTACGGATGTCAGCGCATAGACTAAACATAGGTGGAACTGTGAGAGATAATTGTGAGAGTGGTAGAGCAATGTTTGAGCTGGGGGTGGGGGAACTCTCTTGCAGCCGGCGGTACATGCCCAGGGCCCCTCATGTTACAACAGTGTGTCTGACGTTGGGTGCGCACCACCACCGCCAGAGACACTTTATTGTACTATGAGGGACCCAGTGGCAGTGCCGTAGACCAAAAGCGGGCACACCCACCTCTTCAGACAAACAGCACTCTCACGTGCGCTAGCGCCAAGTGACGATACCACGGCCCCGTGTGGGGAGTTTGGCCATTTAGGGAGGTGTAAACATGTCGTATGCTGGACAATCAGCTGCTGCAAATTACGAGATTGGTAAAGTCATTCAGAGTAGTCCACAGGCAATACCTTTTCATAGGAAAGCTAGGTGTCGGCCGGGCAAGGTGGGGCAAAAGAATTCGAAATTCAGTTGTGGTTCATTTTAATGAAGGTTAGATCATCAACATTTTGGGTAGCCAGACGAGTCCTTTTTTCGGTTAATATTGAACCTGCAGGACTGAATACTCTTTCTGATAGGACACTAGCTGCCGGGCAAGCAAGCTCCTGCAATGCATATTCTGCCAATTCTGGCCAGGTGTCTAATTTGGATGCCCAGTAATCAAATGGGAATGACGGTTGAGGTAGAACATCGATAAGGGATGAAAAATAGTTAGTAACCATACTGGACAAATGTTGTCTCCTGTCACTTTGAATTGATGCAGCAGTACCTGTCCTGTCTGCGGTCATAGCAAAATCACTCCACAACTTGGTCAGAAAACCCCTCTGTCCAACGCCACTTCGGATTTCTGCACCTCTAACACTTCTGGTCTGCTGCCCCCTGCTGCTCGTGTGAGAACGATCACGGGTGCTTTGTGCTGGGAATGCCTGAAGCAAACGGTCAACAAGAGTTGATTGTTTGGTTGCTAATATTAGTTCCAAGTTGTCATGTGGCATAATATTTTGCAATTTGCCTTTATAGCGAGGATCAAGGAGGCAGGCCAACCAGTAATCGTCATCGTTCATCATTTTCGTAATGCGTGTGTCCCTTTTGAGGATACGTAAGGCATAATCCGCCATGTGTGCCAAAGTTCCAGTTGTCAAATCTGCGGTTGTGCTTGGTTGAGGGGCAGTTTCAGGCAAATCTACGTCACTTGTGTCCCTCAGAAACCCAGAACCCGGCCTTGCCACGCCACCAATTTCCAGTGGCCCCGGAGAAGCTTCCTCATTAAAAAAATACTCATCCCCATCATCCTCCTCGTCCTCCTCCTCCTGTTCGCCCGCTACCTCGTCCTGTACACTGCCCTGACCAGATAATGAATGACCACTGCACACCTGACAACTCCATGTCTGCCATCCTACTGCCTGCCCGTGTATGTGTATCCTCCCACAAAAACATAACAGCCCGCCTCTGTTCGCACAGTCTCTGAAGCATGTGCAGTGTTGAGTTCCACCTTGTTGCAACGTCTATGATTAGGCGATGCTGGGGAAGGTTCAAAGACCGCTGATAGGTCTGCATACGGCTGGAGTGTACGGGCGAACGGCGGATATGTGAGCAAAGTCCACGCACTTTGAGGAGCAGGTCGGATAACCCCGGATAACTTTTCAGGAAGCACTGCACCACCAGGTTTAAGATGTGAGCCAGGCAAGGAATGTGTTTCAGTTGGGAAAGGGAGATGGCAGCCATGAAATTCCTTCCGTTATCACTCACTACCTTGCCTGCCTCAAGATCTACTGTGCCCAGCCACGACTGTGTTTCTCTCTGCAAGAACTCGGACAGAACTTCCGCGGTGTGTCTGTTGTCGCCCAAACACTTCATAGCCAATACAGCCTGCTGACGCTTGCCAGTAGCTGGCCCATAATGGGACAACTGGTGTGCAACAGTGGCAGCTGCGGATGGAGTGGTTTGGCGACTGTGGTCTGTGGACGAGCTCTCGCTTCTGCAGAAGGACAAGGAGGAGGAGGAGGAGGGGGTGCGAACACCTACAGCCAACTGTTTCCTAGACCGTGGGCTAGGCAGAACTGTCCCGAAATTGATGTCCCCTGTGGACCCTGCATCCACCACATTCACCCAGTGTGCCGTGATGGACACGTAACGTCCCTGGCCATGCCTACTGGTCCATGCATCTGTTGTCAGGTGCACCTTTGTACTCACAGATTGCCTGAGTGCATGGACGATGCGCTCTTTAACATGCTGGTGGAGGGCTGGGATGGCTTTTCTCGAAAAGAAGTGTCGACTGGGTAGCTCGTAACGTGGTTCAGCGTAGTTCATCAGGGCTTTGAAAGCTTCGCTTTCAACTAACCGGTAGGGCATCATCTCTAACGAGATTAGTCTAGCTATGTGGGAGTTCAAACCCTGTGTACGCGGATGCGAGGATAAGTACTTCCTTTTTCTAACCAGAGTCTCATGTAGGGTGAGCTGGACTGGAGAGCTGGAGATCGTGGAACTGGTGGGTGTGCCGGTGGACATGGCAGAATGAGAGACGGTTGGAGACGGTATTGTTTCCGCCGGTGCCCTACATGCAGTGTTTCCTAGTACGAAACTGGTGATTCCCTGACCCTGACTGCTTTGGCCTGGCAAAGAAACCTGCTCAGATACTGCAGGTGGTGCGGAAAATGGTGGCCTTACAGTGACGGCAGGGATGTAGCGTTGCTGACTAGCTTCATTGGCCGAGGGTGCTACAACCTTAAGGGACGTTTGGTAGTTAGTCCAGGCTTGCAAATGCATTGTGGTTAAATGTCTATGCATGCAACTTGTATTGAGACTTTTCAGATTCTGACCTCTGCTTAAGGTAGTTGAACACTTTTGACAGATGACTTTGCGCTGATCAATTGGATTTTGTTTAAAAAAATGCCAGACTGCACTCTTTCGAGCCTCGGATCCCTTTTCAGGCATTGCAGACTGAGCTTTAACCGGATGGCCACGCTGTCCTCCAACAGGTTTTGGCTTTGCCACGCGTTTTGTCCCATCTACGGGCCCGGCAGATGGAACCTGTTGCGATGTTGATGCCTGCTGCGGCCTCTCCTCCTCCGCTTCAGAACTACTGCCGCCTGCAGCCTGTTCCCCCAATGGCTGCCAATCAGGGTCAACAACTGGGTCATCTATAACCTCCTCTACTAGCTCGTGCCCAACTACGTCTGTGTCACCGTGTAAGTCGGTGGTAGAGCGTTCGTGACGGGGCAACATAGTCTCATCAGGGTCTGATTCTGGATCAGTACCCTGCGAGGACAATGTTGTGGTCTGAGTCAAAGGACCAGCATAGTAGTCTGGCTGTGGCTGTGCATCAGTGCACTCCATGTCAGATTCAACTTGTAATGGGCATGGCCTGTTAACTGTTTCACTTTCTAACCCAGGAACGGTATGTGTAAAGAGCTCCATGGAGTAACCCGTTGTGTCGCCTGCTGCATCCTTCTCTGTTGTTGTTTTTGCTGAAGAGGACAAGGAAGCGACTTGTCCCTGACCGTGAACATCCACTAACGACGCGCTGCTTTTACATTTACCAGTTTCAAAAGAGGAGGCAAAAGAGCTAGAGGCTGAGTCAGCAAGGTAAGCTAAAACTTGCTCTTGCTGCTCCGGCTTTAAAAGCGGTTTTCCTACTCCCAGAAAAGGGAGCGTTCGAGGCCTTCTGTAGCCAGACGATGAACCTGGCTCCACAGCTCCAGACTTAGGTGCAATATTTTTTTTCCCACTACCACCTGATGCTCCACTACCACTACCATCATTACCAGCTGACAATGAACGCCCACGGCCACGACCTCTTCCACCAGACTTACTCATTGTTTTAAAAACTTAACCAAAGTAACGGTATTTGTTGCTGTCAAACAACTTACACGGTGAGCTACAACTTCAGTATGATTTAGATATCCCTTTACAGGTGGGTGAGACCGCAAGGAAAATCAGGCACAATGTTACACACTCTGTTTTCGGTGGCACCAAATGAGAGAGATGCCACACACGCAGGACTGTCACTCAAGCACAAATGTCAATATTGATCTCCCACTTTTTCACGGAGAATTTAGAAACCAAATAAAAAAAATTGATTTTTTCAGGGAGAATTTAGAAACAAAAAAAAAAAAAAAAAAAAAGGCTTTCTATGGCCCACTATTTGAGAGAGAGATGGCACACCCAGGAGTCAAGACTGGCACACAAGCAGAAAGGCCAATATTAATCTCCCACTGATTTTTTTTTATTTTTTCAGGGAGACTTTAGAAACCAAATTTTAAAAAAATGATTTTTTCAGGGAGAATTTAGAAACAAAAAAAAAATAATTGATTTTTCAGGGAGAATTTAGAAACCAAATATAAAAAAATGATTTTTTCAGGGAGAATTTAGAAACCAAATAAAAAAAATTGATTTTTTCAGGGAGAATTTAGAAAACAAATTAAAAAAAAATAGGCTTTCTATGGCCCACTATTTGAGAGAGAGAGATGGCACACCCAGGAGTCAAGACTGGCACACAAGCTGAAAGGCCAATATTAATCTCCCACTGATTTTTTTTTATTTTTTCAGGGAGAATTTAGAAACCAAATAAAAAAAAAAAATAGGCTTTCTATGGACCACTATTTGAGAGACAGAGATGGCACACCCAGGAGTCAAGACTGGCACACAAGCAGAAAGGCCAATATTAATCTCCCACTGATTTTTTTTTATTTTTACAGGGAGACTTTAGAAACCAAATTAAAAAAAATGATTTTTCCAGGGAGAATTTAGAAACCAAATAAAAAAATTGATTTTTTCAGGGAGAATTTAGAAAACAAATAAAAAAAAAAATAGGCTTTCTATGGCCCACTATTTGAGAGAGAGAGATGGCACACCCAGGAGTCAAGACTGACACACAAGCAGAAAGGCCAATATTAATCTCCCACTGATTTTTTTTTTATTTTTTCAGGGAGAATTTAGAAACCAAATAAAAAAAAAATAAATAGGCTTTCTATGGCCCACTATTTGAGAGACAGAGATGGCACACCCAGGAGTCAGGAATGGCACACAAGCAGAAAGGCCAATATTAATCTCCCACTGATTTTTTTTATTTTTCCAGGGAGAGTTTAGAAACCAAATTAAAAAAAAATAGGCTTTCTATGGCCCACTATTTGAGAGAGAGAGAGATGGCACACCCAGGAGACAGGAGTGGCACACAAGCAGAAAGGCCAATATTAATCTCCCACTGATTTTTTTTATTTTTTCAGGGAGAATTTAGAAACCAAATAAAAAAAAATAAATAGGCTTTCTATGGCCCACTATTTGAGAGAGAGAGATGGCACACCCAGGAGTCAAGACTGGTACACAAGCAGAAAGGCCAATATTAATCTCCCACTGATTTTTTTTATTTTTTCAGGGAAAATTTAGAAACCAAATAAAAAAAATGATTTTTTCAGGGAGAATTTAGAAACCAAATTAAAAAAAATGATTTTTTCAGGGAGAATTTAGAAACCAAACAAAAAAAAAATAGGCTTTCTATGGCCCACTATTTGAGAGAGAGAGATGGCACACCCAGGAGTCAAGACTGGCACACAAGCAGAAAAGCCAATATTAATCTCCCACTGATTTTTTTTAATTTTTTCAGGGAGAATTTAGAAACCAAATAAAAAAAAAAAAATAGGCTTTCTATGGCCCACTATTTGAGAGACAGAGATGGCACACCCAGGAGTCAGGAATGGCACACAAGCAGAAAGGCCAATATTAATCTCCCACTGATTTTTTTTATTTTTTCAGGGAGAATTTAGAAACCAAATTAAAAAAAAAAATTGGCTTTCTATGGCCCACTATTTGAGAGAGAGAGATGGCACACCCAGGAGTCAGGAGTGGCACACAAGCAGAAAGGCCAATATTAATCTCCCACTGATTTTTTTTTATTTTTCCAGGGAGAGTTTAGAAACCAAATAAAAAAAAAAAATATTCTTTCTATTGCTAGGAGTCGAGTTTCCTCTGCTGCACAGGGGGAATCTCGATCCGTCTCCGCTGCGGTCTCCCATTCTCCTCCAGCTGCAGTGGAGTCTGCTCAGCAGGGACTTCGCTCCCAGTGTCTTGCTCGCTCTCACTCTGTACAGAGAGTTACTGCTGCTTCTTCAGCTCCTGCCATTAAAGTCAGTGCTGGTCAGCGGCGAGCGGACTTTCCTGGGACTAAGTCCTTGTTTGCGCACACTGAGCATGCCCAGAGCAAGATCTCCCGTTGGAGATCGAGGGTCATGTGCTCTGGCTCTGCAGCGCATTCCATTGGTCCTCTTGGCAGGCCCTGGAAGGGCAAAGTTTCTGTGGCCACTTCCTGTCCTGCAATTATATAAACTGCGCATGACCGCACGGCCATGCGCTAGTGTACAATTGAATACGTGTGTTTGTTGTGAGTGCAAGTCGTTCATTAAATACCCCTACCCTATTGTATGACTGTTCGCGTATGGTGTATGGCTGCTATCTAGCGCCCGACAAATCACTCAACGTGTCACACACGTATCAGCGTCTATTGCTGTGACCGCCAGTGCGGCGCCACGCGCCAGTAGTGCGCTTCCTGACCCACGTCTGGGTGCTTAGTGGTGCCTGCCAGCACGGCACAGTTCGCACTTCGGTGCTCTAATTATAAGAGTTGCCTAACACACCCTGTTGCGGTGTTGTGTCAGCAAGTGGTCTAATCGGACTTCAATCCTAGTTGGGGTTAAGTTCGCTGACTGCTTGCTCGCCTTCTATGTGCGGTACCGCGATCCTGTGACGTTGGGTGAAGTTTAACCCACACGAGTATACTTATGAGTACCGCCATATAGTCCGTCATTACTCAGCAGCAGGTTCTATCTCTGCACGGTGGACCCCGGGCTACGAACGCACCGTACACTATCAGTCTTATTATTTGGTGCGTTCCGCTAGCCCTAACATTACACTAGCGCCAGGGTCTGGCTAGTGATGACGGACAAACAGCAATCCCTGCGGTATATACAGCAGCTGGAGGGTAGGTTGGCGGCTCTCGAGAGCGCAACCTCAGCTGTGGATGTTACCGCAGTTGCTGTACAGGCTGCCAGCGTGGCTGCAGCAACTTTGTCCATTGCCACCCCTGTTCCGACATTTTCTCGCCTCCCGCTGCCAGAAAAATTTTCTGGTAATAGCAAATTTTGTAGGGGATTCGTGAGTCAGTGCTCTATTCATCTCGAGCTTCTGGCTGCACGTTTCCCCACAGAGCGGGCTAAGGTGGGATTTATTGTGTCTCTATTGTCGGACAGGGCGTTGGAATGGGCTACGCCGCTGTGGGAGCGTGGCGATCATGTGGTGCAGAGTGCTCCTCTGTTTTTGAGCACTTTAAAACAGGTCTTTTTAGGACCTCAAGTCACCCATGACACTGCGCTCCAACTGCTGGCATTAACTCAGGGTGAGTCCTTGGTCAGTCATTTTGCCGTCCAATTCCGCACTTTAGCATCTGAGCTGGAATGGTCGGATAAAGCTCTTATCCCCATATTTTGGAGGGGCTTGGCTGACCATGTAAAGCAGGGGTCCCCAACTCCAGTCCTCAAGGCCCACCAACATGTCATTTTTTCAGGATTTCCTTAGTCTTGCCCAGGTAATAATTGCATCATCTGTGCAATGCAAAGGAAATCCTGAAAACATGACCTGTTGGTGGGCCTTGAGGACTGGAGTTGGGGACCCCTGATGTAAAGGACGCTCTGGCCACTAGGGAGATTCCTGCCACACTGGAGGAGTTAATAACAGTCTCCACTCGAATTGACCTCCGTTTTAACGAGTGGAGGTTAGAGCGAGCCCAGTGTAGGCAGAGGTTTCGGCTGGCTCCTACTTTCGCCAAACCTCTGGAATCTCCGGTCCTGGTTCCTGAGTCACATGAGGCCAGGGAAGTGTCACAAGCGGGACCTAAGTCCCGGACCGCTTGTGCACTCAGGGTCTGTCATGTTTGCCAGCAGTCTGGACATTTAGCCACCAGATGTCCTCAGCGGTCGAGGAAACGTCAGCGTCTAGTGGTCGTAGGTGGAGGTACATTAGACACGGCGACGTTTGCCTCTAAATTGTCCTTTAAGGGGACAATTACTATAGGCTAATTCTCCCACTCGGTAGAGCTCTGCGTGGATTCTGGGGCGGAGGGCAATTATATGTCTTCTGCCTTCGCCCAACGCCACGCAATACCTCTGGTTATGCTAGCTCAACCTGTAACGGTACGAGTGGTGAATGGGTCGACTCTGCCCTCACAGATAACTCACCAGACCATCCCTTTTACTCTGTCTATGTCGCCATCTCATCAGGAGATTATTTCTCTGCTCGTCATTCCAGAGGGAATTGATGAAGTCCTGTTGGGAATACCTTGGCTACGGTACCACTCTCCTCATATCGAGTGGTCCTCAGGCAGAATTCTGGGATGGGGGGGTAGGTGTCAGAGGGAGTGCGTTCAGGTAGCTACAACTGACGTACCCGCAGATCTTTCCTCTCTCCCCAAGCAGTATTGGTCGTATGCAGACGCATTCTCCAAAAAGGCGGCGGAGACCCTTCCGCCCCATCGCCCCTATGACTGTCCTATTGACCTCTTGCCTGGTGCTAAGCCTCCCCGGGGTCGAGTCTATCCGCTATCTCTCCCGGAGACGGAGGCAATGTCACAGTACATCCAGGAAAATCTGGCAAGAGGGTTCATCAGGAAGTCAGTGTCACCTGCTGGGGCAGGGTTCTTCTTCGTGCAGAAGAAGAGTGGGGAATTGCGTCCATGCATAGACTACAGGGGTCTTAACGCCATCACCGTTAAGAATAAATACCCTTTGCCTTTGATATCTGAACTGTTCGATAGGCTTCGGGGAGCAAGGGTATTTACTAAATTAGATCTGCGGGGTGCTTACAACCTGATTCGCATCCGTGAGGGGGACGAATGGAAGACGGCTTTTAACACCAGGGATGGGCATTATGAATATCTGGTGATGCCCTTTGGGCTCTGTAATGCACCAGCCGTTTTCCAAGACTTTGTGAACGATATCTTCCGGGATATGCTTTCTACCTCGGTCGTAGTTTATCTGGATGATATTCTCATCTACTCTCCCGATATTGACTCCCACCGGAGAGATGTTTGCAAAGTCTTCGACCTCCTACGGGCAAACTCCCTCTATGCCAAGTTGGAGAAGTGTATGTTTGAGCAGGAGTCCTTACCTTTCCTAGGCTACATCATCTCAGCCCAGGGATTGGCTATGGATCCTGCCAAACTACAGGCTGTGATGGACTGGCAGGAACCCCATTCTCTTAAAGCGGTGCAGCGCTTTATGGGGTTCATCAATTATTATCGCCAGTTCATCCCGCATTTCTCAACTTTGGTAGCTCCCTTGGTTGCCCTCACCAAGAAGGGGGCGAATCCCAAATTGTGGTCTGAGGAGGTCTCCAAGGCTTTTATCTCTATAAAGTCACACTTCGCTAGCGCTCCCATTCTTCATCGCCCCGATGTTGATAAGCCATTTATCATGGAGGTGGATGCCTCTTCTGTTGGTGCTGGAGCAGTCCTCTTCCAAAAGGATGCTCAAGGTCGGAAGCATCCTTGCTTCTTTTTCTCCAAGACCTTCGCACCAGCAGAGAGGAATTATTCCATCGGGGACAGGGAGTTGCTAGCCATGAAGTTGGCTTTCTCGGAGTGGAGACATCTCTTGGAGGGAGCACGTTTTCCCTTCCAAGTCTTCACAGATCACAAAAATTTGGTGTATCTGCAGACAGCTCAGCGGTTGAATTCTCGCCAGGCCAGATGGTCCTTGTTCTTCTCCCGGTTTCATTTCACCCTCCATTTCCTTTCTGGGGAGAAGAACATTCGGGCCGACGCTCTCTCTCGCTCCGTTGTGTCATCTGCGGAGGAGGAGGAGTAGCCTCGGCTTATTGTCCCCACCGAGAGTTTGAGAACCGTGGCCCCGGTTTCACTGGAGTCTGTGCCCCCAGGCAAGACCTTTGTTCCATCTAGTTTGCGACCGGAGGTTCTCTCTTGGGCGCACTCGACCAGGGTGGGTGGACATTTTGGTACTAAAAGGACATCAGAGTTACTGGCGAGGACATACTGGTGGCCGCATATGGCTCGTGATGTCGCGGAGTACGTTCGGGCGTGTGTCTCTTGCGCCAGGAACAAGACTCCTCGGCAACGGCCAGCTGGGTTGCTTTATCCTCTGCCCGTGGCTGACAGGCCCTGGGAGATGGTCGGGATGGACTTTGTGGTTGGCTTACCCAAGTCTCGTAATTGCACCATTATCTGGGTGATCACCGATCATTTTTCCAAAATGGTGCATTTGGTGCCTCTTCCACAGCTACCATCTGCACGGGCGTTGGCTGTCTTGTTTATCAAGCATATCTTTCGCTTACATGGTATGCCAGACAAAATTGTTAGTGACCGGGGTCCCCAGTTTGCGTCTCGATTCTGGAGGGAGCTATGTCGTCTACTCAGTATTGAGTTAAATCTCTCTTCGGCATATCATCCCGAGACGAATGGGTTGGTAGAAAGGGCCAACCAGACCTTGGTCACATATCTGCGACATTTTGTTTCTGCCAGACAGGATGACTGGGCATCCTTGCTACCGTGGGCAGAGTTTGCACTTAACAATGCCGTAGCCGACTCTACCGGTCAGACTCCATTCCTCTTAAATTACGGCCAGCATCCGCGTGTTCCTGTGCCCATGCCTGTGTCTTCCGCTGATCCCAGGGTGGCAGACTGGGCTGTGGAGGCACGGGACATTTGGGATCGCACGCAGGATGCCATTCGGGCCTCCAAGGAGAGAATGAGGTCCTCCGCCGACTTTTGCCCCTGGCGACTTGGTGTGGCTCTCCGCCCGTAACATCAGGCTGCGAGTTGAGTCCACTAAGTTTGCTCCTCGCTACTTGGGTCCCTTCAAGGTTCTCGAACAGGTTAATCCTGTGGTCTACCGCCTGGCTCTTCCTCCACGCTTGGGTATCACCGACACCTTTCATGTGTCCCTCTTGAAACCCATATACATGTCCCGGTTTTCCGAGTCATCTGCCGGGACATCGGGTTTGTCTACGGACGATTACGAGGTGAACGCTATTTTGGGGTGCAAGGTGGTACGCGGCAAAAAGTTTTATTTGGTGGATTGGAAGGGTTATGGTCCAGAGGACAGGTCTTGGGAGCCTGCTGAAAACATTCGGGCCCCACAGCTCATTGCTGCCTTTGAGCGTAGCGAGGCCCAAGGAGGGGGGGTAATGTTAGGAGTCGAGTTTCCTCTGCTGCACAGGGGGAATCTCGATCCGTCTCCGCTGCGGTCTCCCATTCTCCTCCAGCCGCAGTGGAGTCTGCTCAGCAGGGACTTCGCTCCCAGTGTCTTGCTCGCTCTCACTCTGTACAGAGAGTTACTGCTGCTTCTTCAGCTCCTGCCATTAAAGTCAGTGCTGGTCAGCGGCGAGCGGACTTTCCTGGGACTAAGTCCTTGTTTGCGCACACTGAGCATGCCCAGAGCAAGATCTCCCGTTGGAGATCGAGGGTCATGTGCTCTGGCTCTGCAGCGCATTCCATTGGTCCTCTTGGCAGGCCCTGGAAGGGCAAAGTTTCTGTGGCCACTTCCTGTCCTGCAATTATATAAACTGCGCATGACCGCACTGCCATGCGCTAGTGTACAATTGAATACGTGTGTTTGTTGTGAGTGCAAGTCGTTCATTAAATACTCCTACCCTATTGTATGACTGTTCGCGTATGGTGTATGGCTGCTATCTAGCGCCCGACAAATCACTCAACGTGTCACACACGTATCAGCGTCTATTGCTGTGACCGCCAGTGCGGCGCCACGCGCCAGTAGTGCGCTTCCTGACCCACGTCTGGGTGCTTAGTGGTGCCTGCCAGCACGGCACAGTTCGCACTTCGGTGCTCTAATTATAAGAGTTGCCTAACACACCCTGTTGCGGTGTTGTGTCAGCAAGTGGTCTAATCGGACTTCAATCCTAGTTGGGGTTAAGTTCGCTGACTGCTTGCTCGCCTTCTATGTGCGGTACCGCGATCCTGTGACGCAACAGGATCGCTTCCTTCACGTTGGGTGAAGTTTAACCCACGCGAGTATACTTATGAGTACCGCCATATAGTCCGTCATTACTCAGCAGCAGGTTCTATCTCTGCACGGTGGACACCGGGCTACGAACGCACCGTACAGTATCAGTCTTATTATTTGGTGCGTTCCGCTAGCCCTAACATCTATGGCCCACTATTTGAGAGAGAGAGATGGCACACCCAGGAGTCAGGAGTGGCACACAAGCAGAAAGGCCAGTATTAATCTCCCACTGATTGTTTTTATTTTTTCAGGGAGAATTTAGAAACCAAATAAAAAAAAAATAAATAGGCTTTCTATGGCCCACTATTTGAGAGAGAGAGATGGCACACCCAGGAGTCAGGAGTGGCACACAAGCAGAAAGGCCAATATTAATCTCCCACTGATTTTGTTTTATTTTTTTCAGGGAGAATTTAGAAACCAAATAAAAAAATAAATAAATAGGCTTTCTATGGCCCACTATTTGAGAGAGAGATGGCACACTCAGGACTGGCACACAAGCCCAAAGGCCAATATTATTCTTCCACTGTTTTTTTTTTTCAGGGAGAATTTATAAACCCCACAAAAAAAAAACAGAAAAATAAAAAGGCTTTCTATGGCCCACTATGTGAGAGAGATGGCACACACAGGGATGACACTCTAGCAGAAATGCCAATCTTAATCTCCCACAACTTATTTTTTTAGGGAGAATTAAAAAAAAACAACAACAAAAAAAAACAGGGACTGTCCTACAATTACTATCTCCCTGCAGTAATCTCAGCCAGGTATGGCAGGCAGCAATAAGGAGTGGACTGATGCACAAATTAAATAAAAAGTGTGGACAAACAAACAAGATAGCTGTGCAGAAAGGAAGGAACAAGAGGATTTGTGCTTTGAAAAAAGCAGTTGGTTTGCACAGCGGCGTACACACAGCAATGCAGCTATCAGGGAGCCTTCTAGGGCAGCCCAATGAGCTACAGCGCTGAGGAAAAAAAATGTAGCTTCCACTGTCCCTGCAAACAAAAGGTGGTGTTGGACAGTGGAAATCGCTACAGCACAAGCGGTTTTTGGTTAATGGACCCTGCCTAATGCTATCCCTGCTTCTGACGAAGCGGCAACAACCTCTCCCTACGCTCAGATCAGCAGCAGTAACATGGCGGTCGGCGGGAACGCCTCTTTATAGCCCCTGTGACGCCGCACACAGCAAGCCAATCACTGCAATGCCCTTCTCTAAGATGGTGGGGACCAGGACCTATGTCATCACGCTGCCCACACTCTGCGTTCACCTTCATTGGCTGAGAAATGGCGCTTTTAGCGTCATTGAAACGCGACTTTGGCGCGAAAGTCGCGTACCGCATGGCCGACCCCACACAGGGGTCGGGTCGGGTTTCATGAAACCCGACTTTGCCAAAAGTCGGCGACTTTTAAAAATGAACGATCCGTTTCGCTCAACCCTAGTCAGAACAGGTTGTAATTTGTAGCTTACAGGAACAAAAAGATTTTTCCACCACCAGGAGCAGAACAGTAACAATGCAGTGACAGGATAGGAATCTACATTACTAATAATATGATAAATAACTGTAAGTCAAATTTATGTATCAGATAGCCAAGATGATTTTCTATAAAATGATGGTAGTCTCACATTTGAAGCAGCAATGGATGGTGAGATATGGAGCCTGAAAGTCAAACGTTCAAAACATTGTTACCCTTTTACTCGTCACTGTACATATGATATGATATTGCCCTCATTCCGGCTTGTGGAGCATTCAATGTACAAATCACATTCAGAAGCATAGCTAAAGTAATTCCAGTAAAAAGAACTATAGCTGTGGTCCATATCGTATCACAGCCAATTAGATAAATTCATCTAACCTGCTTTTTTCCCATTTTTTTTGCAATGAGAATATCATTACTATGAACTTATAACCCAACTATTGCTTTTTCACTTAAAGGGGTTGTCCGGCCTTAGGGTAAAATTCTGCAGTTACATTATGTGACTGCAGACTTGTGAATCCTCATGGTGCGCTGTGATGATTTTCTAGTTTCGGGAGCAGGCGGACATGTGACCACAAGTATGCGTTTTGCATACTTCTGACCACATTCAGACTAGACGTGTCTGTCCTCACTCAATTCACTTGAAATGAGTGAGGCTCCGTCCATCGGCACGAATCCAAATCACATACTTGTGGTCGCTCAGCAAAGAATCCTCACAGCATGCATTGCATGCGCTGTTGGGATTCACAGACTGCAGTCACATAGAGTGACTACAGACTTGTACCATAAGGCCGGACAACCCCTTTAATTTTCTTGACTTATTGATGGAATTGCACGTTGAGTTTATTTGCTTAATGAATAACGAGATGCACAATAGGACACTTTCTTCCCTCACTCCATCATGTGCTTCATTTTCTGATATTTTTAATGGTTAAATAATCATGTTTATCATTACATAATGAAGATTGTTATTTTTTTGTACTTTGGAATAGTCTCCCTTCATTATAGGTTTATATTTGCATTTGGAAATAGAACCCACTCTTATGGAATTTGGCCTTCATTTTGGTTAAATATACTGGATTTATACTTAGTTTAGTGTTCATCTTCTTGTCTTCACCTGTTGGCTAAGCAGATTGGAGAACAAGAGACTGGAGTAACATTTCTGGCAGAAGAAATGCCAAGTTTCATTTCAATATTTCAAGAAATATTGGCCTTTAGGTTGACATAATTATCCCAATGGTACAACTTATATTCATCCGGTAACAAAAATGTTTCAAACGCCATCTGAAGAGGTCACATTGAAATGATACTAAGACTGTGTTTATGATCAGGATATGGCAATGTTTTGGAAGCTGTGTATTTTTGCTGCATCCAAGTCTCATACTATCCTTATTAAAAAAATGACCAAGTACTGACAAGGTTACTTTTAGGTGGATTCATGACTGGCTCAGTGATCATACTCAAAGAGTGGTAGCAAAAGCTTGCACATCCAATTGAAAGAGTGTTTCAAGTGGAGTACCACAAGGCTTGGTCCTGGCCCCAGTGTTGTTCAACAGTTTTATAAATTATCTAGATAAAGGAACTGAAGATAAACCAATCAAAATTTCAGATGATGCAAAACTAGGAAGAATATCTAACACTAGAGGAGACAGAGAAAGGATTCAGAAGGATCTAGATAAGTTTGAACAATGGGCAGTGACTAATAGAATGGTACTTAACAAGTAGAAATGCAAGATTCTACATCTGGGCAAGAAAAATGAAAATTGCATCTACAGAATGGGAGGAATAGAACTAAGCAACAGCACAGGTGAAAAAGACTAATAGATGACAGACTGCACATGAGTCACATGCACATTTGCAGCAGCAAAAAAGGTAAACACAGTTCTGGGATGTATTAAGAGAAGCATAGAGTCTAGATCACGTGAAGTAATTACCTCCCTTTTCTCCTCCTTGGTCAGGCGTCACCTGGAATATTGTGTTCAGTTCTGGGCGTCCGAAATTTTAAAAAGGACAGTGGAAAATTGGAGCAAGTTCAGAGAAGAGCTACCAGGATGGTGAGCAGACTGCAAAGTGTGTACTACTAGGAGTGGTTAAAGGATTTGGGAATGTTTAGATTGCAAGATAGAAGGCTAAGAGGAGACTTAACAGCTGTCTACAAATATCTGAAGGGATGTCACAGTGTAGAGGGATCATCATTATTCTCATTTGCACATGGAAACACAAGAAGCAATGGAATGAAGCTGAAAGGGAAAATGTACAGATTAGATATTAAAAAAACCTTTTGATAGTGAGGGTGGCCACTGAGAGGAACAAACAAATGAGAAGAACCATCTGCCATGATATGTGGTGACTTATCCTTCAACTGAAGTCTTCAAACAGAAGCTGAACAGACATCAGTCTGAGATGGTTTAGTGAATACTGTATTGAGCAGGGGGTTGGACACGATGACCCTGGAGGTCCCTTCCAACTCTAACATTTTATGATTCTATGATTACACGAGGGGATGTGTTAATTTCAAGACCCACTTAACATGGCTATCCACTTCTAGGATGACCCCTTCTCACTCTGAATCTATGTTTGCCTCCGTTAAAATAGAAACACTTATACTCATCTCACGTGTCGGTGCTGTTCTAGCGGTGTCAGCACTTACATTGCCAGGGCTCATGTGAGGTTGTTAGGTCACGTCAACCCAGAGCCCAATCAGCACTGCTGTCCCCACCTTCACACTTCTAAGTAATCAACAGGAAATAAGCTGTTCTTTGGCTGCTCACTGCCTCTTCATTATTTAAATGTCCAGAGGAGAGTGTATGGTGATGCCAGCGTTGATTGGGTGTAGGGTTCTTGTGACATAACCTTACGCGAGCCTCAGGAACGTGAATGCCGACACCACTCGAACGGCGCCGACAAGGGAGATGATTATTGGTGTTTTTATTTAAACAGGGTAAGCATTCAGAATGAGATGGGGTTCTACTGTTAGTGGATAACCCCTAAGTGTCCAATCGGGCAAGATACCATAATTTCCTCATAGATCAGTAGTGAAGGATGATCAAGAGTGAACATTTCTATGAACGATCATTTGACCATGCATCAACCTTTGTAAAAGGGTCTTTAGAAATGCCAACATATTTTATAGAAGAAGATGGAATATACAAATTGATGTCAAAAGGAAGAATAGTATTCCATGAAATAAATGACACAAAAAGATACATGATTGAGTAAAATAAAAGTAATGCAAATAGAGGCAACTGGAATAATTCAAATTTACATCAATGACTGGAAATAAGCACATTGCAAATGGTATATACAGTGGGGCAAAAAAGTATTTAGTCAGTCAGCAATAGTGCAAGTTCCACCACTTAAAAAGATGAGAGGCGTCTGTAATTTACATCATAGGTAGACCTCAACTATGGGAGACAAACTGAGAAAAAAAAATCCAGAAAATCACATTGTCTGTTTTTTTTTAACATTTTATTTGCATATTATGGTGGAAAATAAGTATTTGGTCAGAAACAAACAATCAGGATTTCTGGCTCTCACAGACCTGTAACTTCTTCTTTAAGAGTCTCCTCTTTGCTCCACTCATTACCTGTAGTAATGGCACCTGTTTAAACTTGTTATCAGTATAAAAAGACACCTGTGCACACCCTCAAACAGTCTGACTCCAAACTCCACTATGGTGAAGACCAAAGAGCTGTCAAAGGACACCAGAAACAAAATTGTAGCCCTGCACCAGGCTGGGAAGACTGAATCTGCAATAGCCAACCAGCTTGGAGTGAAGAAATCAACAGTGGGAGCAATAATTAGAAAATGGAAGACATACAAGACCACTGATAATCTCCCTCGATCTGGGGCTCCACGCAAAATCCCACCCCGTGGGGTCAGAATGATCACAAGAACGGTGAGCAAAAATCCCAGAACCACGCGGGGGGACTTAGTGAATGAACTGCAGAGAGCTGGGACCAATGTAACAAGGCCTACCATAAGTAACACACTACGCCACCATGAACTCAGATCCTGCAGTGCCAGACGTGTCCCACTGCTTAAGCCAGTACATGTCCGGGCCCGTCTGAAGTTCGCTAGAGAGCATTTGGATGATCCAGAGGAGTTTTGGGAGAATGTCCTATGGTCTGATGAAACCAAACTGGAACTGTTTGGTAGAAACACAACTTGTCGTGTTTGGAGGAAAAAGAATACTGAGTTGCATCCATCAAACACCATACCTACTGTAAAGCATGGTGGTGGAAACATCATGCTTTGGGGCTGTTTCTCTGCAAAGGGGCCAGGACGACTGATCCGGGTACATGAAAGAATGAATAGGGCCATGTATCGTGAGATTTTGAGTGCAAACCTCCTTCCATCAGCAAGGGCATTGAAGATGAAACGTGGCTGGGTCTTTCAACATGACAATGATCCAAAGCACACCGCCAGGGCAACGAAGGAGTGGCTTCGTAAGAAGCATTTCAAGGTCCTGGAGTGGCCTAGCCAGTCTCCAGATCTCAACCCTATAGAAAACCTTTGGAGGGAGTTGAAAGTCCGTGTTGCCAAGCGAAAAGCCAAAAACATCACTGCTCTAGAGGAGATCTGCATGGAGGAATTGGCCAACATACCAACAACAGTGTGTGGCAACCTTGTGAAGACTTACAGAAAACGTTTGACCTCTGTCATTGCCAACAAAGGATATATTACAAAGTATTGAGATGAAATTTTATTTCTGACCAAATACTTATTTTCCACCATAATATGCAAATAAAATGATAAAAAAACAGACAATGTGATTTTCTGGATTTTTTTTTTCTCAGTTTGTCTCCCATAGTTGAGGTCTACCTATGGTGTAAATTACAGACGCCTCTCATCTTTTTAAGTGGTGGAACTTGCACTATTGCTGACTGACTAAATACTTTTTTGCCCCACTGTATATTAAAAAAATGAAACCCTTGAATACAAATAGTTCCGTTTTGATATTGCTACAGCCGATGAAAAACTCTTCAATGTAATAACATGTAAAATCAAAGCTCCAGAAATCTAATGTACCATATAAAGATGTATAATTTAATATGTTAAATTATTAATTCTGCAGTGGAAACTACAGCTAGTACAGGAACGTGTGTGATTTATTCATACTTGCCAATGCTTAACTATTTCACACTATTCAAATATTTCATCCCACTCCAAACACTGCACCGATTTACTAGGAGCAGTTCTGGCCTGATATACAACATTCCAAGATATGAAGAAATTGTTTAATTTCTTATGCTCTTCTTCATGAGTATAAAAATAAAGGTTTACCAGTAAAAAGAAAATAATAATTGAATGACAATAAATTCACTTTACTCACCAAAGGAGCCATTACTATAAAAAGCTAATCAACATATCGATAGAAATACTGCAAGGTTTATGAAACCCCAGGGACTATCCATCCACTGAACAAGAGGCCAATACACTCTAAATTGGTTCAGTAGTAAGTGGTAAGGGAAGTGGCAAGAAAATGCAATATAACATAGAAATAATACACACACATGCAATCAAGCACGCAAACACTCACACAAGCATGACAGACAAATGGCACACACTTAAAGGGGTTGTTCACCTCTGTGGACAATTTTCTTTTCTTTAAAAACAAGAATAGATACACTGGACCCTAGCACTATATACCCACTCAACTGCCTAGTTTGATAGGCAACTACCACCTGTTGCCAGAAGATAAGATAGTGTTATATATGAATAAATTTCAAATGGTGCAACAGGAATATGAGTTATACATATAGTAGAAATATAAAAGGGATTATCAGTATTTTCAGTATTAGAAATAGTATATATAGATATTCGGGGTAGAAGCGATATATAACATATGTGCCTTACTTCCATTATGCACTGACTCCTGAAAAGAATCGCACTCATTGCTACAGTCCTGCTGAAAATGTAGTCGGTATGGCAGGATAACTACTGCAACTGTGGACAGAGATCCATACTGAGAGTGATGACTGAAACAAATATGATAAAAATTGTCAAATAGTAAAAAAAAAATTACTATCAAACATAGTAGACACCGTAACCAACCCACTAGATCGTTAATCTGGATATTGGGATCCTAGTAGTACGATGTGATAGGCTGAAGCCAGGGCTGTTCATTTTCTTGGACAAGATGGGGATATGCTGCGGAGATGCCGTGGAATTCTAAGGTTTCTTCTAATGTTCCAAAGGGGGGGAGGGGTAAGTATTGGGTGCTGAAATACCTGCTTCCAGGAGTGGGCAGACTACTCGTGGTGTAGATCGCTCCAAGGGGAGGGTAAGTATATGGCACTGAAGTACCTGCCTCCAAGAATGTGCAGGCAGCTCAAAGTCCAGAACGCTGCCCCAGACAGTGGTGGACTAAAAAGCAGCAGCAAGTCAGCACAATATATTTTAAGGAAAAAATTATCTTAAAATAGTGTTAGTTAAAGGCGTTTTCCCCATGAACAAAAGTTCATTTTATTCACTAGATCTTGGAAAAAAATAAGTTCCATAATTGGATAATGTTCTTTTGCTGAGATAATCTCTTATAAATATGCCCCTGTGTAATGGCTGTGTAGTGGCCGTGTCAGACCGTGCAGGAACATGGCCTGATGGTACCACACCTCCTGGGCAGGGGAGGATGCAGAAAAATATACAGACAGTGTGAAAGCAGGGGACCACAGCTGATTTTTTCTTTGAAGTAAAACATTGCTTAACCACTTAGTGACCGAGCCAATTGTGACCTTAATGACCAAGCCAAATTTTACAATTTTGACAAGTGTCACTTTATGAGGTTATAACCCTGGAACACTTCAATGTATCCCCCTGATACTTTTTTCGTGACATATTGTACTTCATGATAGTGGTAAAATTTCTTTGATATGACTTGTGTTTATTTGTGAAAAAAACTGAAATTTGGCTAAAATTTAGAAAATTTTAAACTGTTCAAACTTTTAATTCTTATGCCCTTAAATCAGAGTTTCAGTTATGTCACAGAAAATATTTCATAAATAACATTTCCCACATGTCTACTTTACATCAGTAAAATATTGTAAGCATAATTTTTTTTTTTGGTTATGAAATTAGAAGGGTAAAAATTAGACCAGCAATTTCTCATTTTTCCAACAAAATTTACAAAACCATTTTTTAGGGTCCATATCACATTTGAGGTGACTTTGAACGGTCTATGTGACAGAAAGTACCCAAAAGTGACACCATTCTAAGAACTGCACCCCTCAAGGTACTCAATACCACATTTAAGAAGTTTATTAACCCTTCAAGTGCTTCACAGGAACTTAAGCAGTGTGGAAAAAGAAGAAAATGAACATTTAATTGTTTTCAGAAAAAAATTACTTTAGTCTCAAGCTAACAGTAAAAAATAGACCCCAAAATTTGTTGTACAATTTCTCCCAAATATGCTGATACTTTATTTGTGGAGGAAATCTACTGTTTGGGCGCATGGCAAGACTCGGAAAGGAAGGAGCGCCATTTGACTTTTTGCTGTAATAATTAGCGATAGAGATGGGCAAACTCGAACAGTAAAGTTTGAGGTCCGTACCGATCACCTACTGTTCGGGCACAGACACCAAACACGGACTTCACCAAGAAGTTCATGTTACTGTTTGGGTTTGGCCCCCTGAACACCGGGTGTTTGTCGTTCTGTCATGTGCAAGACAGCATGAGTCCGCAGCTGTGATGGGAGGTATAAAGTTTATCTCCAGTCACTGGTGTCAGCTGATAGGACTACTGCAACCATCAGTCGATATCTGCTGCCTCTAATGACAGCAACAGCAGGAGCAGCTGATGGGAGTATTCATCAACTGGTGCTTGTGCTGTAAATAAATAATTTTTAAAAAAAATGATGTGAGTTCTACTGTATTTTTGATAGCCAGGCAAAACTGACAGCTGGGCACTGCAACCCTTAGCTGTCAGCTTCAGCAAGGCTGGTTATCAAGAATAGAGGGGCCCCCGATCTGATTTTTTTAATTATTTAAATAAATATTTTTTTTTTTAAATGGTGTGGGTTCCCCTCCATTTTTGACAACCTGCCAAGCTATAGCAGATGGCTGGGGGCTGGTATTCTCAGGCTGGTAAGGGGCCATGGATATTGCCCTCAGCCTTAAAATGGCTGCCTGAAGTCGCCCAGAAAAAGGCACATCAATTAGATGGCGCTTGGCCCAGCTCTTCCCACTTCACCAGCATTTTTACTCAAAGTCGGCAAAAGTTGTTCACAGTTCGGTAAATCATCTCGTTTCCGCTAATGTGCTTCTGGTGGTGTCCTGATGGATAAGTGCATCCGGCTATCCACTCAAAGTCTAACTTTCATTAAAATGAATAAGTCATGGATCTCCGATGACTTTTGCACCCCAGTCGCAGATTTGGCAGACTAGGCGATGATGTCCTTTTTAGTGTCATGTATTGATCTTGCGTTATTGCAGTCTGTGCCATCTTTGTGGTGTCTTCTGTGCCTGCTGTTGTTACTGCTGCTAATGTTACAAACAAATTTATGAAATGTGGAGACTCCAAGTTAGGTCTTCAACTGGTGAGTTGCCAGTGGTGGAAGGTGTGTTAGAGGTCTATTATAATATTTCTACTCTGTGGAAATTGATGCTACTTTAGTGATGTATGACAATTATTTTTTGAAATGTGGAGACTTCAAGTTGGGTTTCCAACTGTTGGGTTGCCTATGGTGTAAGGTGTGTCAGAGGTCTCCATCTGGTGAATTGCCTGTAGTAGACGGTGTGTCAGAGGCCTATTATACTGTTTCTAATCTGCGGAAACTGATGCCACTTTTGTGCTGTGTGACAATAATTTTTTTTAAATGTGGAGACTCCAAGTTCGGTCTCCATCTGGTGGGTTGCCCGTGTAAGTAGATCTCCCAGACAGGCAGGCCTGCCCTTACTTTCAATAAACTACTTGTATTACTTTCCTTACATTTTTATACCAATTGTACTGTATGAAACTCATGTTTGTGCCATCTGAGTGTGGCTGGAAAGAAAAAAAATTGGAGGTGTTGCATGAGGTGTGAGGTCTCCCAGCTAAGAAGGCTCACATCGCTCTCATAACCACCAGGACCTCATTGAAACTTCAATTCCAAGCTATAAATGCTGGTCCACACCAATATAACTCATGCATGGCCCATGGCTGACTGGTTATGTGCCATTATAACAGGTTCTACTGTGGGTCAATTGAAAGAAATAATGCTTCAAGCCCTGTCCAATGCTTCAATGTGGCATGTTTAAGGACCATGCTATCAGCACAAATAATTTATATCGTGAAATGTGGACTCCTGGCTGGAGCACAATACCAGCAAAATACTACAGTAGGGCAGCACTGTGGCTCAGTGGTTAGCACTACAGCCTTGCAGTGCTGGGGTCCTGGGTTCAAATCCCACCAAGGACAATATCTGCAAGGAGTTTGCGTGGGTTTCCTATGGGGTTCTCCGTTTTTTCCCTATTGTCTATATTGATGATTTTGCCTCCCATTGAATCGAATCGGGTTCGGGTACTTTTGGCGAACCAGTTGGCGAACTGATCATCAAACGGAGGTCCTTTCGGCGAATCCGAACTGAACCTTGAAAGGTTTTTGGCCTTATCTAGACCTTAAATAGTACAACAGAACAGTTTTTATTCCTCTCCTCGATTGACATAATTTTACTAGTTGGTTCCCGTCTACACTAGAACGCTGACAAATAAAAACAGAAAGTGTAAGATTATCTTTGGCTGTTTCTCGTGGCTAGTGTTAGAGCTGCAATATTTGAAAAATCTGAAAAACAATATTAAAAAAAATGTTAATAACAAAAATATTTAAAAAAACTTAACAAAATCCTGCTTTAAAAAATTGTAATTTTTTGATCAGGTACATTGATTAAATTTGCTAATGACACAAAGCTAGGAGGGATAGCTAATACTAGAGAAGAGAAAGAGAGGATTCAAAAAGATATAAATAAACTGGAGCACTGGGCAGCAACTAACAGAATGGTTTTTAACAAGGAAAAATGCAAAGTACTACATCTGGGCAATAAAAATGAAATAAGCATATACAGAATGGGAGGAATAGGGCTAAGCAACAGGACATGTGAAAAATATTTGGGTATACTAATAGATCACAGACTGAACATGAGTCAACAGTGTGATGCAGACACAGATTAGATATTAGAAAAAACTTTTCAACAGGTGATCAATGAGTAGAACAGGCTGCCACGAGAGGTGGTGAGTTCTCCTTTCATGGAAGTCTTCAAACAGAGGCTGAACAAACATCTGTCTGGGATGATTTAGTGAATCCTGCTTTGAGCAGGGGGTTGGTCCAGATGACCCAGGAGGTCCCTTCCAACTCTACCATTCTATGATTATATGATTCTGTGATTCTATTCCATTAGTTGCAAATCCATTGCAATAATACAATTTCCGTAAGTGACTAACATATGCAGGTTTATCAGAATGATCTAACAAACATATGTCTTTGTATTCAAAGTACAAATTTATTCACATAGAATACATATTAGAAGAATAAAGCAAGGAAAATGTTTTATTTCAGCATATAATAAATGATCCTGCTTAAAACTCAGATTTGAGCTGTTCGATCATTTTTCACATATGGTTCAATATTGCTTAGAGTCCCCATTATTTCATATTTTCTGGTCTCTTGCTGGGAAAATGCAATTTTACTGAGCAAAGTCATCTCTTTGCAAAGTTATTTCATTAAATCAGATACTATATATGTTTGTAAACATCAGGTCAAAGAGCCCTATAAATCAATGTGACTTTCCCTGTAGAATTCACATGTCTTTTTGCTTAATCAGTGGAGGATGCGAGTTTTTGAACTGTCAAAATAAATGAATAGACATCCACTTGAAAGTGGATGTAAGTAATGGAATTTTTCAATAATTCTATTTAAAACTTTATATTCATTTTTCAAATAGTGAATTATTAATCATGGCCTTTTCAGCTCAATTTTAATGATTTTTTTGTATTATCATTTATTGTTATTATGTTTCCTCTATTAGACCAAGTGAGCACAGCTTGTTTTTGACGTTGTGAGTTACCATGCACTTTCATTTCTTCATGAGATGCAGTAATATGATGAGGAGTATAAAAGAAAATTAAGAAAAAAAGATCTTTATAAATGTCATCTGTGAACCTGTCATTAGGAATTTGCTAAATAAACTACAGTATAAAATATCCTGGTGAAAATAAAATTTAACTTTTAATACTTTAATAGCAATGTAAAAAAGAAAAATGCCTTCCATGGATAAGAAATGAATTAATATAATACAGCCACAGTGGAGGACCATTGTATACATGTAGAGAATAGACCTATTGATCAATACTCCACAGAAAAACACCTGAAAATGACAGTGGCACATACAGGTACAGAAAAAAGACCTATTGATCAATACTTCACAGTAAACACTTGTAAATGACAATAGTCATATACAGTATATATGAAGTGCATGAGGAAATATCAAATGACAAATGTTACACTTTTAGATAAAGAAAACAAAAATCTCTCACCCAAGCTGTAGTTCACAGGGCGACCAGAGAGAACCCTCATCATCCGGTGCATCAAGAGAAAGTCGTCATCAGGTCTGAAGAGGGAAGAGACAGGAGCATTAGCCCTATAAGGCCCTATGAGTCAGTAAGTATACATGGACCTGAACACACCATAACTCCCTCCCTTACAAGGGCAGTCCACAACTTTCCTTCAACTGGACTAGCCCTAGATAGCCTTGAGGGCCCAACGCGTTTCTCCTATTGGGTCATCAGAGGATCATATGTGCACACTTTAGATTAAGGCAGAAAGTCCACTGCCCACCCTACCCACCTCAAAAATGGTGTGGCATGCACGGCTACCTAGGGCTATCTAGAGTTTTTTTTGGTATTCTGATCTCATATTCCTCCTTATGGGCTTCAGTGATCTGCCTTCTATTTTAAATACTTTGATTGCGCATTTCACAGGCGGATTTCATCAACCCAGGTATAATTTTTTTATTAGTGTAACAGCGCCAACCTGACAATGCCTGTAGTTTACTTGGCAAAATCCTGTTGACAGGTTCGCTTTAAATTAAAGAGCATTGATCATCAGTTTCTTACTGCCTTTTTATTTAATAAAAGAGTGGGTTGGCCCAGATCACTTATTAACAAAAGTTCTCAGAAGTAATCATAATGCCTCCTCCTAAAGGGCCTGACTTTATAAAAAAAAGGTCCCTAGAACCATTCTACAAACCTCCGTGGGCCCTCTTGCAGTGAAAGAGTGAAATCTCACAAAATCTTGCTCTTTGCACTATCCCAGCGCTGTCACATACTTTACTAAACTGTTATGGAATAGCTTAGTAAAGTAAGCGGCAATGCTGGAATAGTGTGAGATGGGCCGATGAGGTTTGTGGAATCCCACTCTGTGATGCAGGATCCCACCACCCAGAAGTTTGGGACATACTTTTGCTAGAAAGTCAAGTTCAATTGAGGGTAAGAGGTGAGGGAGGGAAAGGCATTAAAATTCTGAGCACTCTTTTTAAATGGCAGCCCTGGATTAGAGATAGGTTCTCTTTTATCTAGTTGAACACCACATTTGAACCAGTCCACTGATGAAGGGCTGAACATACCGCTCAGGTTGCACAATTGGTAAGGAAGTGACACAAGGGCAGGCTCGGACTGGCCCACAGGGTAACAGGGGAATCCCCGGTGGGCCTCTGTGCAGACCTGGGCCCCTAACCTCACTGTATGGGCAGTACTTGACATAATTCACTTGATTCACTCTGTACAGAAAAAAAGCAGCATCTCATTCATTAATCAAACAGACCAGTTTATTATTAGAGATAGAAGTAAATTTGTGACAAGGGTAGTGTAATATTTGTATGCAGGAGAAAAGTGGGTCCCCCAAAGTCAATGTTACTGGTGGGCCCTTGGCTCCCCAGTGCGACACTGCACAAGGGTGTCACATCCCCCTGAGAGACCTGGAGGTAGAAAGTCACAATGGACAATGAATTGCATGTTCTCTTGAGAGACGGTGTGATTCGTGTCCCATTTAAAATGGAATTTATTTCCATCAGTGCTAAAAGGGAACATGCTTTCTTTCCATGCTGGCTGGGAACATACAGCTGGTTGCTCCCAGCTGGAGCTGCTGACATCATTTCATCTCCCTATGTATACTAACTCTGGGAGTTTTTTCCTTGCCAGTGAAAGAATCTTCTTCCTTGAAAGTGCTGAGCTGTGTAGTTGGAGTTAATAGTAGTCACTGGAGAGTTCTGTGCAAAGTAGGTTTGTGAGAGTTTATCCCCTGGTCCTTATTCCTATCTGGTATGTTTATTCCTCCCTTTCCCTACCTTCCTATTTTTGGTGAATGTTTTGTATCACAGTGGTTTTCAGTTACCCCTATCTGTCTTTGTGTCTTGTTTCCCTTACATTTTTGTCCCATGCCTCATGGGGTGGGGGAGAGGACAGATTAAGGTCTAACAGGAGCATAGTAAGGTCAAAAACCCAGGCCTCTTTACCTTCAAGAGGGGACAGGGATAGTTAGGGTCCCTGTTTCAGAGACAGTTGTAGGCCCATCACCCTTACTCCAGACCATCACATCATAACATTTTCTCTAGCCCCACATGTTTGATCTTGTTATGGATCCTGTTGCAGTTATTGCAAAACAATTACAGGGTCGCTGTAATTGTCAGACCTGCAATCTCTATTGATCTGGCGAACAATCAGGCTGAACCTGAACCTAAAGGTACCGTCACACATAGCGACGCTGCAGCGATACCGACAACGATCCGGATCGCTGCAGCGTCGCTGTTTGGTCGCTGGAGAGCTGTCACACAGACAGCTCTCCAGCGACCAACGATCCCGAGGTCCCCGGTAACCAGGGTAAACATCGGGTAACTAAGCGCAGGGCCGCGCTTAGTAACCCGATGTTTACCCTGGTTACCATCCTAAAAAGTAAAAAAACAAACGCTACATACTTACCTTCCGCTGTCTGTCCTCGGCGCTCTGCTTCTCTGGTCTGGCTGTGAGCGCCGGGCAGCCAGAAAGCAGAGCGGTGACGTCACCGCTCTGCTTTCCGGCTGACCGACGCTCACAGCCAGTGCAGGAGGAGAGCAGAGCACAGCGCTGGAGGACAGACGGCTGTAGGTAAGTATGTAGTGTTTGTTTTTTTACTTTTAGGATGGTAACCAGGGTAAACATCGGGTTACTAAGCGCGGCCCTGCGCTTAGTTACCCGATGTTTACCCTGGTTACCAGCAAAGACATCGCTGAATCGGTGTCACACACGCCGATTCAGCGATGTCTGCGGGGAGTCCAGCGACGAAATAAAGTTCTGGCCTTTCTTCCCCGACCAGCGATCTCCCAGCAGGGGCCTGATCGCTGCTGCCTGTCACACTGGACGATATCGCTAGCGAGGACGCTGCAACGTCACGGATCGCTAGCGATATCGTCTAGTGTGACAGTACCTTAAGGTTGTCCCCTTCTGGGGGACGGGATAAATTTGTTGTTTTTCATGAAGCCTGCGAGCTTTGTTTTAGGCTTCATCCATGTTAATCTGAAAGTAAGAAGCAATGGGTTGGGATTGTCATTTCCCTCCAAGGAGATCCTGGGCCTTTTCACTCACATCAGACTCGCTGTGTCTCCGGTTGGTTGATGGTTATTTTGCAGCGCTAGGCCTCATATACGATGATCTGAACCTTGTCTCCCTTGCTGAATCTAAGCTCGCAAGCTTCATCAGGGAGACCAGCTGGCAGAGGAATTTTCAAGAGTTCCATAGATGGGCTACTGAAACCTGGTGGAATGATTCTGCTCTCAGGAGTCAGTTTTGTCAGAGCCTGTGCGAAAGATTAAAAGACTAATTTGTTCTTAACAAAATTCCTGAGTTGTTGAAGGCCACCGTGGCTCTGGCCATATGTATTGATTGTAGACGACTCAGGAATAGACCTGTTGTGACTCTGCCCAGGGCCGGCGTCAGCACCCGGCGCACCCGGGCAAATGCCGGGGCCCTGGCAAGACGGGGGGGCCCATTTGGTAGTACACGTGACGTCAGCCGCCAGCGCGCGTCACTCACTACATCCGTCCCCCGGCGGCGCCTTGGCTGCAGGGGGCACAGTCAGCTGCTTTGTCTCTGAGGCCATTTCGCTGGCGCCTGACGCTGCGCAGCTGCAATAGCAGCAATACTCACCGCCCCCCGGCCCTCACCATGGATACAGAAGAGAGAAGACACTTCCGGGTCGCGACGCTGGGTCATCTCTCCTTACATCCGGTCAGCGGGCAGAGAGGACAGAGAGAGAGAGAGCTGCAGTTCGGAGTTGGACCGCGCCGCCTGAAGCCTTCCCATTCCAGGCACTGGTTCAGAATCTATCTGTCCAGGCTGCGTCCACCATCCAGATGATCCAGCACAGGAGAGGACAGATCCGGACTGGCAGCGCCAAGCAGGAGGAGAAGAGGACGAGCAGCAGCTGCAGCCTGCAGGGTGGACGGTGCACACCCTCTCCTGCTGTGTCCACAACGAGGGGGCCGGCGAAGCAGTGAGTAATGTCTCTCTGTGTGAGTCTGTCAGTGTCAGTGAATCATCTTCGGTGAGGGTCCGTCCCAACTCCCAACGCTGCACTTTGCGGGGGGAAAGGGGGGGGGACCGGCCGGGGGACTGTGGAAGTAAGCGCTGCCTATAACTACTGAGTCAGTGGTGGTAGTTATGACTAAGTAAATGTGAATCTAATGTATTCAGCCACCTGTGATACTCGTACAGTCTGCAGCTTTCATGTTTGTTTTTTTTTGTAACAATTTTAAATCGTGAACTGAAAGTCTGAAAGTCACATCTGTGCCCATATACATCATGGTTCGCTGACAGTGTAGACTCATGGGCTGTGCGCTATATGCTGCGTGGGCTGTGCGTTATATACTGCGTGGGCTGTGCGTTATATACTGCGTGGGCTGTGCGTTATATACTGCGTGGGCTGTGCGTTATATACTGCGTGGGCTGTGCGTTATATACTGCGTGGGCTGTGCGCTATATACTGCGTGGGCTGTGTGCGTTATATACTGCGTGGGCTGTGTGTTATATACTGCGTGGGCTGTGTGTTATATACTGTGTCACAGACTCACGGGCTGTGCGTTATATCCTGCGTGGGCTGTGCGTTATATACTGCGTGGGCTGCGTGGGCTACGTGCATCATGAATCGTGGTATAAATGTGTTAAAGGGGGGTTGGGGGGGCCCACTGAGACTCGTTCGCCCGGGGCCCTCAAAAACCTGGAGCCGGCCCTGACTCTGCCCCTATGGTACTACATAAAACCAAAGTTTTCCCTGTGTGCCCAGAAGAACGGATGCAGTTAAGAACAGTTTTAGACCCCTCACCCTTACTCCAGAGCATCACATCGTGACAGGAAGTCAAACCTCAGCTAGCAGTTTTCTATTATGTATAGGATGCATGTAAGAAAATGAGGTAATGGACATTATGGATTACAATTACTGGTTAAATGTTAAGGTATAAAAAGGATTGCTCCATGATGAGCCATGAAATATCAAGAGGCCCCATATGTTCATGCACAAATCACTTCTGCTTGTGTCTCCCTCTACACTGGACATATTCCTCAGATGTATGCAACTGTATGCCTCCACCATCACTGACTCTTATATTTAAAAAAAACCCTATAAAAATGCTGTGCAATATATTTTTATCACCAAGGTAAATTAAAATAAATGTCCAGCTCTGCTTTTTTGACCTGTTGAGACAAAGATATACAGTCCAACATGTGCTAAAAGGACAACCCACTGGTAATAAAAGATGTGAGTCACATTAGCACATCAGTTGACCAATATGACCTACTGCAGTCCTAAGCTGTGGTTACTCTAAAAATGTTTGACTTTATGATTGTCTTTTTTTCCCTTTTCATCTTCACATAAATTGACGATTAATCTACTATGTACTAAGTATTATACTACTATATATTTATCTGTTATATCTGTTCATAAGCTATCTCTATCTTTCCCACAATAAAGCATTACGATTGCTGCAAAGGTGGGCTGGTGCTGCTCCCACTCACGTCAGATTGCTCCTACCCTACCATTTTCAGTGTTGGCAAAAGAAGGAAGGAGGATATCATTTTGAATCGCATTGCAGTGCCAGCTTTCTGTTGACTGCACTATGTTTATCATGTGCGTGATCTTCCTGTCTGAAGATTGTGGCAGATGTCATCCAAGTGCAGTCCGATTTATGTGGACACAGACAATGGTGAAGATAGAGAAATTAAGTTCTCCATGTTCTCCGCACCTGTGATACAATTCTCTAATCCGACTGAATCGGATCACAGTTAAACTGACACTCAGATCAAACTTTAATCAGAGTTTGAGTAGAGTGTCATTTACATAATCAATCCGATTTTCTCTTCCGAGAGAATCATCGCTCGTGTGAGCGAGCCCTTACAGAGGGATGCAGCACTCTTGAAATTGCCTAAGATATTTGGGCGTGATCCCAGAACTATCATAAGTTTTTTTTAAATAGCCAATAGGGTCGCTAAAATCATGTTGACAAAAAAAGATGCACATTATCTACCAAAGATTTGAGAAGACTCAAATGTAAAGTGACCAGTGCTGTCATCCAGATCTGCAACCACCCTGGAGTGTCCAGAAGAACAAGTTGTTCAGTGCTCAGAGACATGGCCGAGGTGAGAAAGGGAGGAACCTGACCACCAGTGAACAAGACAAATAAGGTGAAAAGTGAAAACTGGATCAAAAGGTATCTGAAGGCAAATTTTTCAAAGGTCTTACGAATTGATGAGATGAGAGTGACTCTTGATAGACCAAATGGATGGGCCCATGGATGGATCAATAATGGGGACAGACCTCCACTTTGACTTAGATGCCAGCAAGGTGGAGGTGGGGTACCGATATGGGCTGATATTTTTAAAGATGAACTAGCTGGACCTTTTTGGATTGAAAGACATAAAATTAACTTCCTACCCTACTGACAGTTCTGACTAGTCTCAGACTGCTGCCACCTGCCCTCTGTTCTAGAATGTAAAGTAGGACGATCAGGCAGGAGACCTGAGGAGCTGCAGGACTACAACACTTTACAGCTCAGTACTGGCATGCTGGGACTTGTAGTGACACAACAGCTGGAGCTGTAGAGCTTGCTGAGTGTCATCACCCACTGGGGTCTGCTCCCTTGTAGGGTCTGCTTCCTTGTGGGTTCGGCTCTCTTGTGCCAACCATACCCCAAGTGTTAGAACAGTATTATTATAACACTCCCAGGAGATGGACATGTGGCAGGGCGGCTGTCAGACCCTCTGCAGAACCCTGGATCCATCCCTGAAGCTGCCGCCCACCTCTTTACACTGTGCAGCCCTTAAGCATTACAAACCAGCTACGGTGCCGCCCCTTGTCACCACGTAGGTGCAGCTCCCCAGGTAACCGGTTGCTGCAGTGATGTTCTTCAGTGATTCTTTTCCTTCGGGGTGTCACGAACAGCCGGGGTGTCACGATCAGCTGCGGCCGCAGATGCGGCCCAGCCCATAGACGCCCCCAAGCCGACCAACCTCAGAAGGCGTAGGGTGTGCGTCCCCCAGGGACGAAATACGGACCCTTTAAACCGCAGAGGGAGACCCGGCCTACCCGAACTAGGGGAGGGCAGCGATCGGGGTTCTGTGGCAGCTGAGCATATGGACAAGGAAAGAGACACGTAGGACTTGATTACACCGATACTTCAGGTATAGAGAAAGTAAAGTGTACAGTACATAAACAAAACATGATGATGTCAGGCTCCCAATTCCACACCACAGAAGGGTACCACCCAGTGGACCCCAAGGCACCAACGGATCACCGAGGCACAGATAGGTGGGACATCAGGACCCAGGCAGGACATCAGGGTACATGAGGACATCAGAATACAAACAGGACATCAGGACATCTGGACTCAGGAAAGACCTCAGGACACAGGCAGGGCATCAGGACACAGGAATACCCGATAGACATCTGGGACACTGGCGTGGCAGCCCAGGTCATCGGCTGGGAAACTGGCATGGCAGCCCAGGAAATGTCAGGCTCCCAATTCCACACCTCAGAAGGGTACCACCCAGTGGACCCCAAGGCACCAACGGATCACCGAGGCACAGATAGGTGGGACATCAGGACCCAGGCAGGACATCAGGGTACATGAGGACATCAGAATACAAACAGGACATCAGGACATCTGGACTCAGGAAAGACCTCAGGACACAGGCAGGGCATCAGGACACAGGAATACCCGATAGACATCTGGGACACTGGCGTGGCAGCCCAGGTCATCGGCTGGGAAACTGGCATGGCAGCCCAGGAAATCAGGTACATCAGGATATGAGACACAGGGAGGACATCAGGACATCAGGGAACAGACAGGATATCAGGACAGACTATACATATTAGTCGTAGTATAAGTCACAAGAACACATTCGTTTAACGATTAACACAACGACCTCCCAAGAAATGCAAGACAGGCCACAATGAATGTATAGTTCAAACAGTATATAATTTATTCAATAAATCACTAAAAAAAGCCTGAAGCTTTTGTACACAATACAGACAAAAATGAAAACAATACAAAAATGCCTCCGATCATGATAGCCAGATCACGTGCAAACCATTAATAGAAGAGTGCCAAAATATTGGCTTAATATAATCTATATCCACATCAGTGGTAGAGGACGTATATGTAAGAGTATCTCAAAGGGAAAGAAAAGCTCCCAAGTGCATAGTGCTTAAGTATAAATATATAATGTAAAGTGTAGGAGAGAAGGGGGCTGCAGGTAGTGATACCTGGAATTAAATCCTGGGCAACGTACTAACCTCCTGACAAAAGCCTCCCAACTAATACTCCCATGACAGTACAGATGAAGTATATATGAAGGAGACACAATACATATTTACCCCAAGAGAGCACGAGACCGGAGCCAACCCCTACGCGCGTTTCGATGATACTTCTTCCGGGGATGCCGCCGGAGCAGGGAACTGAGAAGGCTCCATTCAGGTAAAAGCCAACAATATCCTAGCTCAAATTAGGGGGAAAAGAGTAAAGGGTTAAAGCAAAAATATGCATTGTCATGCCAAAAACCAGAAACAGACAGAATGGTATGACACGGGGAAGGTAATGTCATGCTCAGAGGCAATGGAGTTCTCGTCACCAGGTAAGGCACGCACAAGCAACACATTCTGAATCCAGGCCAGGAGGGGGAGCTCAGGTCCCGGATTCAGGGGAGCTTCCCTCAAATATGGATATATGTCCTGGTCTGGTCTGGAGGAGGAGTTAGCCAGTTAGTGAGAGACACTGAAGTGGAAGGACGTCTGGATCAGACGTGAGAGGCCGGACAGCCACAAAGGAGCTGCAGCCTCTGGGAAAGGAGAAACAGCCTGGAGGGTTGGATGTGGAGTACCTGGAGAGGAAAGGAGCAAAGGAGAAGAACAGGGCTCAGAGGGGAACTGTGACTGGCACCCTCAGAGCCGAAGCGCAGTTCTGGATACCGGGAGCCTGAGACTTTTGGGGAACTCTAGGACACAGAGCAGAACTGGAGGGCCAGGAACTGTATGTAACTAGCCCACACCACGCCTGAGATGTAGCATCAACTAAGGAGCCCGGGGCATGTTAGAGTCCCTGTAAAACGGCTCAAGCTGCCCATCATGCGGGTACCTGTCCCAGGACAGGGGGAAACTGGAGGACTCTGTAGGATGCTTCAGGCAGCAGGGACTTCACCTTTAACGGTGCTAGAGGAAAGGCTCACGGACCTCACCTGAAGAGGGGAGGATTCTCCATTGCCTCTGAGCCGGACGATCCACCATCACCCGTGCCTGGTGCCCTGGACTGTGGCCAGCTAACTACAGTAAACCAGGTAAAGATTTACAACTTGTCTCCTCCATTTATTCATCGGCACATACCATCCACGCCTTAAACCATAGGACCCCTGGGGACCCCGCTTCACCTGTGGAAAGTGTAACACCCGTGCTGCCACAACAGTACCCCATTGCCCTGGCTGGGCGACTCACAGTGATACTGTGCTGCAGAGAACTGCTCTATTTTCAGAAACATGGAGCTTCAGACTCCAGGCTGCAGTCTGCACCGACAGTCACTGTATCAGGGTGATGAAGTGCAACACATCCAGCTACAAATCAGTCCTGCACAGAAAATCAGCAGACATAACGCTCCATGTACAGGGAGAGGCGCTGTTGCTGGGCTGATTTCCTGCCAGAGGACTGAGGATGGAACCTTTCAGCAAGACAGCGCAGGTCGGCAGTGATCGCAGCCTGTACTGTAATACTAATTACAGGCTGTGATCACCACTAGCGCTGCAGATACTTACCCTGGACCCTCGCTTCCCAGCAGCTTCTCCCCAACATCTCCTGTCATCGCAGCCCACAACATATGCTGCGGGCTACAGCAAAATGGCCACGATCTCCTCCCACAGCTGTGATCTGGACAGCCCAGAAGGGTATGCCAGGTCACAGCTGAGAGGGAGGAAGAGCAGCCTCAATGTAAGAGATGCGGTCAGAGTTCGACCGTAGTCTCTTATGCCCATGAGTGCCGTAAGTGAGGAGTGCAAATGTCGTGCCCAGACACTTACGCCCACACTAATGAAAATGGCAGCCCCCAGTGGCAAAAGTAAACGTGAATAAATAAAAAACTATGAAAGTAGTACATTTAATTTTGTATTAAAAATAATTGATTACATAATCAATAATTATTAATGCAAAAATTAAAATCACGGCACCTTCCCTTTAAAGAGACACCTCCTTCGAGCAATCATGCCGGAATAAAGCATCAATCAAGAAAACCATGAATTTTATACATGACAATGCTCCAACATAGTATCAAAGTCTCCACTATTTGGCTGCTAGTAAGGGCCTTAAAGATGAAAGAATTATTATGACAAGGCCCATTTCTGACCTGATCCAAACCCTACTGAAAACTTGTTGTGGCCATTCCTTAAACTGGAGATTTAGGGTATGTTCACACGTTCCTGATTTCCATCCTTTTTTCTTCAGGACTGTTTTTTAAAAAACTGCAGCTCTAGGCAGAAAACGCAGGTCCTTTTTTTGGTCCTTTTTTTGTCCTTTTTTGATGCGTTTTTTGATCCTTTTTTTGATCCTTTTTTTATGCAGTTTTCTATGCAGAGTCTGTGTGTTTTCTAGGAAGTTTTTTAGGGTTAAAATGGCTGAAAATACCCTAACCCTACCCCTAACCCTAACCCTACGCCTAACCCTACCCCTAACCCTAACCCTACCCCTAACCCTAACCCTACCCCTAACCCAAACCCTAACCCTAACCCTATTCTAACCTTAGTGGGAAAAAAAAAAAATTCTTAATTTTTTTTTATTGTCCCTACCTATGGGGGTGACAAAGGGGGGGGGGGTGTCATTTACTATTTTTTTTTATTTTGATCACTGAGATAGATTATATCTCAGTGATCAAAATGCACTTTGGAACGAAGGGGGGGAGATTAGGGCACGGGGGGGGGCATCGGACCACTGGGGGGGCATCGGAGCACGGGGCGGTGGGATTGGAGCACGGGGGGGCGGGATCGGAGCACGGGGGGGCAGCCACACTCCGCCCACGCACTTCCGCCCGCTTCCCCGCACTTACTGCTGCAGCGGTTCTGCACCACAAACCGCAGTAAAACCCGCAGATATTTTTTTCATCTGCGGGTTTTACTGCGGGTTTGACCTCACAATGGAGGTCAATGGGTGCAGAACCGCTGCGGCTCCGAAAAAAGAAGTGACATGGTACTTCTTTTTTCCCGCAGCTATTCAGCGCGGCTTTTTTTTTGATTTTCCGCATTGTGGGCACAGCAGTTCCTGTTTTCCATAGGGTACAATGTAATGTACCCTGCATGGAAAACAGCTGCGGACCCGCAGCGGGAAAATCGTGGCAATTCCGCATGAAAAAAAGGATCCTGTGAACATGGCCTTACGGTGAAGGAAAACAGTCACCTCTCTGCACAGTGTCTAGGAGGCTATGGTTGGTGCTGTCCAAAACATGATCATCAACAGATTAAGAAACTGGCAATCTCCATGGATGGAGTTTATAATTCTCATTGAAGAGAATGGCTGCTATATTGGTCACTGATATATGTTTTTTTAAATGTCAGAAATGTATTTTTGTACATTTTGAGCTGTCTGGTTATTATTCTCACTTTAACAGATGAAAATAAACAACTAAGATGGGAACATTTTCATTTTTCATTTAGTTGCTTAATAATTCTACCCACAAAGATACTTAAATATTTAGGTTTATTAACATTTTGGGTTGATAGACAGCACTGTAGTTGTTCAATAATAAAATTAATCACAAATGCAAATTTCCTAATAATTCTGCCCACATTGCATATGTATATATAGGCCACTAACAAATGAGTGGAAACACCCATATGCATCATTAGCGTTACTACTACAAGTCAATAAATGGATAAACCCCAAGTCATTCTTTTAATGAAAGAGTTTAATTAAGACATCAGGAAGCTTAGAATACATTTATGAGTTTTTTGATTAGCTAAAGATTAATAAAGGTCATTATATAGTCTGTAATTGTGCTTTGTATGGACCAATATTTAACATTCAATGTCCTTCATATTAACCATACCATTAACCATAATGAAGTGTATAAAGAGAGGAGCACAGCACATTTTAATTACTGTAATATGATGGAAAATACCACAATCAATTATCAGATTTATTATTCCGTATCTTTTAGTACATTTCCAGTAGGTATGGAACTATATATGCGATACATATAGAAATATTTTTTGTTATATCGTGGTTAAAGGGAATCTGTCAACAGGTTTTTGCTATGTCCTTTGAGAGCAGCATGATGTACGTAGAGAGACCCTGAATCCAACGATGTATGACTTAGTTTACTAGATGCAGCGGTTCTGACACAGAGTTTTTAGATTTAGCAATGAAGCAGAGCTGAGAAAGCTAACTCCGCCCACACCAGGTTCTCTGTGCACAAAGTCCATAGACAGTGAGGTGCTTATCACAGGGGAATGGTGCATGTTGGATTGGAGGTCACATGACCAGCTAGTCACAGCAATAATAAGCTCCTGGTGCTAAAACAGTCATTGCAAGCAAACAAGAACAGGGAACTTGATAAGAGAGACATTGCCGAAATCCATGTTTAACCCTTACCTCATGCTGTCTTCAGATTACATAGCAAAAACCTGCTGACAGATTCCCTTTAAAGGGAATCTGTCACCCCAAAATTCGCCTATAAGCTGAGGCCACCGCCATCAGGGGCTTACCTACCGCATTCTGTAATGCATTCTGTGATACTGTAGATAAGCCCCCAATGTCACCTGAAAGTTAAGAAAAACAGGTTAGATTATACTCACCCAGGGGCGGTCCGGTCCGATGGGCGTCGCGGTCCGGGTCCGGCGCTTCCCACCTTCATATGATGACGTCCTCTTTTTTGCTTCCTGCCGTGGCTCCAGCGCAGGCGTACTTTATCTGCCCTTTTGTACTGCAGTGCCCAGGCGCCGGGCCTCTCTGACCTCTCTCGGCGCCTGTGCACTGTAGTACTTTGCAACAGGGCAGAGAATTATGCCAGCGCAGGAGCCGTGGCAGCAAGCAAAGAAGAGGATGTCATCCTATGAAGATGGGAGGCGCCAGACCCAGATTGCGACGCCCATCGGACCGGACCGCCCCTGGGTGAGTATAATATAACCTGTTTTTCTCCTCTTTCAGGTTACATCGGGGGCTTAACTTCAGCATTACAGAATGTTGTAGATGAGCCCCTGATGCCGGTGGCCTTAGCTTATAGACGAATTTTGGGGTGGCAGATTCCCTTTAGTGGGGTATCCAGGTGAATATTTTATTAATTAACAAATCTTTCTTGTAAGAAACAATAAAATCAGGCATATTTAATAGAGGTAAGTGGATCACTTCGTACAACCGCGGATCATTGTCTAGGTCAGTGCTCTTTGGCCACAGACAGTAGCGGCATAAATTTCCTTACCCTCTGGGATCCCAGGCTTTGTCAATGAAAAACCGGGCTGGAGTAATGTCGCCTGTTTGTTGCATGCCTCACAGATTTGCCAGCCCATTTAATCAGAAACTGAGCCTGGGATCCCGGAAGGTAAGGAAATTTGGGCAGCTCCTGTCCATGGCCAGAGACTACTGACCTGGAAGATTGACTGGGGGCTGTGCAAAGTAATCCACTCATCTCTAATATTTACCCCTTGCTGCTCCAGGGTTGCTTCTCCACTATGGAACCCAGTCTTTCATGACATGGCAGCAATAGTGACATTATAGCATGATGACCGTCAGTAGCAGACACAACCTATAGGACTAAAGTGGAACTGTTTATGGAAACAGTAGATTTTTCTTGTTAGACAACACAAACCCTTCTTGATTTAGTGACATAAAGCCTCTTTAATAATGTGATGTAACTAAATACTATATTTTATTTAATTAACACATTTTTTTTCAAAGTTTTTAAAGCAAGGACTCTTAATTAATTGTGTTATTGTCGCCCTTGCTGTTACTGTATATGAAAATGTATTACAAAATTTATATCTTAGTTTGGAGTTATAAAAGACTGGATTCAATGGGTTAAAACTGCACTACAATCCGAAATCTGATGATGAAGAGACAGGAATCCAAGATTGCGGTTTATTGGTCAACGCGTTTTGAAGTTTCAAACTTCATCAGGACAAACCACAGAGAACCTGATGAAGAAGTTTGATACTTCTGCCTCCTAATCATCTTTCTCATGGCAGCAAAATTTTAACCCATTTGACCCCAGTCTTTCACATTTTAAATATCGTGGGTCTCCAGCAGCCTAAGACTTTTCAGTGGTTGTGAGCCCATAGCCCGACCATGTGAGCACGATTTCCCACATTTTCCCCACTTACTATCTGGATAAGAGCCTATTGCGCTGTCTCTCTGTATTCTTAGAGCAGCGACTGAATCAGCACCAGGGACTCTTCCCGGATTGATCTTTTACTCCCAATTCATGGGTAAAATCTATATTCAGTGAACACAGGTTTTACGATTACTGAGATAGGAGATGACAGTTGTTGCTTCTAAAATTCCATGATGGAAGGAACTAGAGGCTGACAAAGCCATTTTACGGAAAGTTTTCTTGAGACAACATTTACAGGTCTCCATAGAATTTCAAGATCACCAATTGTAATTTCTTATCTCAATAATGGGAAAGTCTGTATTCACTGACGACAGATTTTACCCATTAATTTAGAATTAAGAATGAAAGATCAGTCCAGGAGGAGAAAGAAGCAGATTTCTCTGATAAGATACATTACCAAGTTTCCTGCTTTGTACTATTGATTTATAAAACGTATTAAAAAAAGACAATTACTCTTTAAGTTCCTCTGTGCAGAAAATAAGCACCTACAAACTGTAATCCACCAGTCACCATTCCTCACTTGATGAGCTAGTGTGCCTTTATACTATTTGACAATGCATATAATTAGACATTTTTCAACTAAACTTCTCACAAATAATACAAAGTTAAGTTGTAAGAGTCACAATTGTATTTTGTATATATACATTTTTGCAATTAAAGTGGGTGTTGCAGCACATAGCGATACAGACGATTACATATACATTGGTAACACCCACTTTCATTTAAAATAAGCCATGGAAACAGATTCCCAGGGAGATCTATGTCCGGCCCCTAGATCCTAACAGCTCATTTACATGTAAGAAAAACATAAATTTACCTGGAATAAGACATCAGATCAGAGATATCAAGGTATCATTTTATTCAGCTTCCTATGACATACATGCCCATATAGACGGCTTAAGAGGGTTGATACTACTAACTGATTCTCTTTAGAAATTATGTGAAAAGGGGACCTAGGTAACATTTTTGAGTGAAGTTCGACATATGGAAGCATTTCTGCATTTAAGGTGCATGTTCTACACAGGTTTTAGCTGTCTTAAAAAAATGTGTGAAATAAATACATTTCCTCTATGTCACAATTATTTTTAACATACTTAAAAAGTTATAATCTGCACAAAATTTAGTATTGACTTTCACCATTTTAGGCTCAGGCTCTTATCTGACATTGGAAAATGTAGTACCATGCTTACAATGTTGTGCTGACATTATTTGTGCCAAATTTTTCATTACGTGCAAGGTTTTATATATTCACTCTGAAGATTTCTGACAATTTATACAAATTATGCAATTTTTGATAAAAGTGGGCCACTACCTTTTTTAAAAAACAGGCTGTTAGGAGTCGAGTTTCCTCTGCTGCACAGGGGGAATCTCGATCCGTCTCCGCTGCGATCTCCCATTCTCCTCCAGCCGCAGTGGAGTCTGCTCAGCAGGGACGTCGCTCCCAGTGTCTTGCTCGCTCTCACTCTGTACAGAGAGTTACTGCTGCTTCTTCAGCTCCTGCCATTAAAGTCAGTGCTGGTCAGCGGCGAGCGGACTTCCCTGGGACTAAGTCCTTGTTTGCGCACACTGAGCATGCCCAGAGCAAGATCTCCCGTTGGAGATCGAGGGTCATGTGCTCTGGCTCTGCAGCACATTCCATTGGTCCTCTTGGCAGGTCTTGGAAGGGCAAAGTTTCTGTGGCCACTTCCTGTCCTGCAATTATATAAACTGCGCATGACCGCACGGCCATGCGCTAGTGTACGTTTGAATACGTGTGTTTGTTGTGAGTGCAAGTCGTTCATTAAATACCCCTACCCTATTGTATGACTGTTCGCGTATGGAGTATGGCTGCTATCTAGCGCCCGACAAATCACTCAACGTGTCACACACGTATCAGCGTCTATTGCTGTGACCGCCAGTGCGGCGCCACGCGCCAGTAGTGCGCTTCCTGACCCACGTCTGGGTGCTTAGTGGTGCCTGCCAGCACGGCACAGTTAGCACTTCGGTGCTCTAATTATAAGTGTTGCCTTTACACACCCAGTTGAGGTGTTGTGCCAGCAAGGGTCTAATCGGACTTCAATCCTAGTTGGGGTTAAGTTCGCTGACTGCTTGCTCGCCTTCTATGTGCGGTACCGTGATCCTGTGACGCAACAGGATCGCTTCCTTCACGTTGGGTGAGGTTTAACCCACGTGTGTATTCTTATGAGTACCGACATATAGTCCGTCGTTACTTAGCAGCAGGTTCCATCTCTGCACGGTGGACCCCGGGCTGCGAACGTACCATACACTATCAGCCTTATTATTTGGTGCGTTCCGCTAGCCCTAACATTACACTAGCGCCAGGGTCTGGCTAGTAATGACGGACAAACAGCAATCCCTGCGGTATATACAGCAGCTGGAGGGTAGGTTGGCGGCTCTCGAGAGCGCAACCTCAGCTGTGGATGTTACCGCAGTTGCTGTACAGGCTGCCAGCGTGGCTGCAGCAACTTTGTCCATTGCCACCCCTGTTCCGACATTTTCTCGCCTCCCGCTGCCAGAAAAATTTTCTGGTAATAGCAAATTTTGTAGGGGATTTGTGAGTCAGTGCTCTATTCATCTCGAGCTTCTGGCTGCACGTTTCCCCACAGAGCGGGCTAAGGTGGGATTTATTGTGTCTCTATAGTCGGACAGGGCGTTGGAATGGGCTACGCCGCTGTGGGAGCGTGGCGATCATGTGGTGCAGAGTGCTCCGCTGTTTCTGAGCACTCTGAAACAGGTCTTTTTAGGACCTCGAGTCACCCATGATACTGCGCTCCAACTGCTGGCATTAACTCAGGGAGAGTCCTTGGTCAGTCATTTTGCCGTCCAATTCCGCACTTTAGCATCTGAGCTGGAATGGTCGGATAAAGCCCTTATCCCCATATTTTGGAGGGGCTTGGCTGACCACGTAAAGGACGCTCTGGCCACTAGGGAGATTCCTGCCACACTGGAGGAGCTAATAACTGTCTCCACTCGAATTGACCTCCGTTTTAACGAGCGGAGGTTAGAGCGAGCCCAGTGCAGGCAGAGGTTTCGGCTGGCTCCTACTTTCGCCAAACCTCTGGAATCTCCGGTCCTGGTTCCTGAGTCACATGAGGCCAGGGAAGTCTCACAAGCGGGATCTAAGTCCCAGACCGCTTGTGCACTCAGGGTCTGTCATGTTTGCCAGCAGTCAGGACATTTAGCCACCAGATGTCCTCAGCGGTCGAGGAAACATCAGCGTCTAGTGGTCATAGGTGGAGGTACATTAGACACGGCGACGTTTGCCTCTAAATTGTCCTTTAAGGGGACAATTACTATTGGCTCATTCTCCCACTCGGTAGAGCTCTGCGTGGATTCTGGGGCGGAGGGCAATTTTATGTCTTCTGCCTTCGCCCAACGCCACGCAATACCTCTGGTTATGCTAGCTCAACCTGTAACGGTACGAGTGGTGAATGGGTCGACTCTGCCCTCACAGATAACTCACCAGACCATCCCTTTTACTCTGTCCATGTCGCCATCTCATCAGGAGATTATTTCTCTGCTCGTCATTCCCGAGGGAATTGATGAGGTCCTGTTGGGAATACCTTGGCTACGGTACCACTCTCCTCATATCGAGTGGTCCTCAGGCAGAATTCTGGGATGGGGTGAATCTTGTGGGGGTAGGTGTCAGAGGGAGTGCGTTCAGGTTGCTACAACAGAGGTACCCGCAGATCTTTCCTCTCTCCCCAAGCAGTATTGGTCTTATGCAGACGTATTCTCCAAAAAGGCAGCGGAGAACCTTCCGCCCCATCGCCCCTATGACTGTCCTATTGACCTCTTGCCTGGTGCTGAGCCTCCCCGGGGTCGAGTCTATCCGCTATCTCTCCCGGAGACGGAGGCAATGTCACAGTACATCCAGGAAAATCTGGCAAGAGGGTTCATCAGGAAGTCAGTGTCACCTGCTGGGGCAGGGTTCTTCTTCGTGCAGAAGAAGAGTGGGGAATTGCGCCCATGCATAGATTACAGGGGTCTTAACGCCATCACCGTTAAGAATAAATACCCTTTGCCTTTAATATCTGAACTATTCGATAGGCTTCGGTGAGCAAGGGTATTTACTAAACTGGATCTGCGGGGTGCTTACAACCTGATTCGCATCCGTGAGGGGGACGAATGGAAGACAGTTTTTAACACCAGGGATGGGCACTATGAATATCTGGTGATGCCCTTCGGGCTCTGTAATGCCCCAGCCGTTTTCCAAGACTTTGTGAACGATATCTTCCGGGATATGCTTTCCACCTCGGTCGTAGTCTATCTGGATGATATTCTCATCTACTCTCCAGATATTGACTCCCACCGGAGAGATGTTTGCAAAGTCTTCTACCTCCTACGGGCAAACTCCCTCTATGCCAAGTTGGAGAAGTGTATGTTTGAGCAGGAGTCCTTACCTTTCCTAGGCTACATCATCTTAGCTCAGGGATTGGCTATGGATCCTGCCAAACTACAGACTGTGATGGACTGGCAGGAACCCCATTCTCTTAAAGCGGTGCAGCGCTTTATGGGGTTCATCAATTATTATCGCCAGTTCATCCCGCACTTCTCAACTTTGGTAGCTCCCTTGGTTGCCCTCACCAAGAAGGGGGCGAATCCCAAATTGTGGTCTGAGGAGGTCTCCAAGGCCTTTATCTCTATAAAGTCACACTTCGCTAGCGCTCCCATTCTTCATCGCCCCGATGTTGATAAGCCATTTATCATGGAGGTGGATGCCTCTTCTGTTGGTGCTGGAGCAGTCCTCTTCCAAAAGGATGCTCAAGGTCGGAAGCATCCTTGCTTCTTTTTCTCCAAGACCTTCGCACCAGCAGAGAGGAATTATTCCATCGGGGACAGGGAGTTGCTAGCCATGAAGTTGGCTTTCTCGGAGTGGAGACATCTCTTGGAGGGAGCACGTTTTCCCTTCCAAGTCTTCACAGATCACAAAAATTTGGTGTATCTGCAGACAGCTCAGCGGTTGAATTCTCGCCAGGCCAGATGGTCCTTGTTTTTCTCCCGGTTTCATTTCACCCTCCACTTCCTTTCTGGGGAGAAGAACATTCGGGCCGACGCTCTCTCTCGCTCCGTTGTGTCATCTGCGGAGGAGGAGGAGGAGCCTCGGCTTATTGTCCCCACCGAGAGTTTGAGAACCGTGGCCCCGGTTTCGCTGGAGTCTGTGCCCCCGGGCAAGACTTTTGTTCCATGTAGTTTGCGACCGGAGGTTCTCTCTTGGGCGCACTCGTCCAGGGTGGGTGGACATTTTGGTACTAAAAGGACATCAGAGTTACTGGCGAGGACATACTGGTGGCCGCATATGGCTCGTGATGTCGCGGAGTACGTTCGGGCGTGTGTCTCTTGCGCCAGGAACAAGACTCCTCGGCAACGGCCAGCTGGTTTGCTGTATCCTCTGCCCGTGGCTGACAGGCCCTGGGAGATGGTCGGGATGGACTTTGTGGTTGGCTTACCCAAGTCTCGTAATTGCACCATTATCTGGGTGATCACCGATCATTTTTCCAAAATGGTGCATTTGGTGCCTCTTCCACGGCTACCATCTGCATGGGCGTTGGCTGTCTTGTTTATCAAGCATATCTTTCGCTTACACGGTATGCCAGACAAAATTGTTAGTGACCGGGGTCCCCAGTTTGCGTCTCGATTCTGGAGGGAGCTATGTCGTCTACTCAGTATTGAGTTAAATCTCTCTTCGGCATATCATCCCGAGACGAATGGGTTGGTAGAAAGGGCCAACCAGACCTTGGTCACATATCTGCGACATTTTGTTTCTGCCAGACAGGATGACTGGGCATCCTTGCTACCGTGGGCAGAGTTTGCACTTAACAATGCCATAGCCGACTCCACCGGTCAGACTCCATTCCTCTTAAATTACGGCCAGCATCCGCGTGTTCCTGTGCCCATGCCTGTGTCTTCTGCTGATCCCAGGGTGGCAGACTGGGCTGTGGAGGCACGGGACATTTGGGATCGCACGCAGGATGCCATTCGGGCCTCCAAGGAGAGAATGAGGTCCTCCACCGATGTTCATCGGCGCCCCGCTCCGACTTTTGCCCCTGGCGACTTGGTGTGGCTCTCCGCCCGTAACATCAGGCTGCGAGTTGAGTCCACTAAGTTTGCTCCTCGCTACTTGGGTCCCTTCAAGGTTCTCGAACAGGTTAATCCTGTGGTCTACTGCCTGGCTCTTCCTCCACGCTTGGGTATCACCGACACCTTTCATGTGTCCCTCTTGAAACCCGTATACATGTCCCGGTTTTCCGAGTCATCTGCCGGGACATCGGGTTCGTCTACGGACGATTACGAGGTGAACGCTATTTTGGGGTGCAAGGTGGTACGCGGCAAAAAGTTTTATTTGGTGGATTTGAAGGGTTATGGTCCAGAGGACAGGTCTTGGGAGCCTGCTGAAAACATTCGGGCCCCACAGCTCATTGCTGCCTTCGAGCGTAGCGAGGCCCAAGGGGGGGGGGGGGCCCTAGGAGGGGGGGTAATGTTAGGAGTCGAGTTTCCTCTGCTGCACAGGGGGAATCTCGATCCGTCTCCGCTGCAGTCTCCCATTCTCCTCCAGCCGCAGTGGAGTCTGCTCAGCAGGGACGTCGCTCCCAGTGTCTTGCTCGCTCTCACTCTGTACAGAGAGTTACTGCTGCTTCTTCAGCTCCTGCCATTAAAGTCAGTGCTGGTCAGCGGCGAGCGGACTTCCCTGGGACTAAGTCCTTGTTTGCGCACACTGAGCATGCCCAGAGCAAGATCTCCCGTTGGAGATCGAGGGTCATGTGCTCTGGCTCTGCAGCGCATTCCATTGGTCCTCTTGGCAGATCTTGGAAGGGCAAAGTTTCTGTGGCCACTTCCTGTCCTGCAATTATATAAACTGCGCATGACCGCACGGCCATGCGCTAGTGTACATTTGAATACGTGTGTTTGTTGTGAGTGCAAGTCGTTCATTAAATACCCCTACCCTATTGTATGACTGTTCGCGTATGGAGTATGGCTGCTATCTAGCGCCCGACAAATCACTCAACGTGTCACACACGTATCAGCGTCTATTGCTGTGACCGCCAGTGCGGCGCCACGCGCCAGTAGTGCGCTTCCTGACCCACGTCTGGGTGCTTAGTGGTGCCTGCCAGCACGGCACAGTTAGCACTTTGGTGCTCTAATTATAAGTGTTGCCTTTACACACCCAGTTGAGGTGTTGTGCCAGCAAGGGTCTAATCGGACTTCAATCCTAATTGGGGTTAAGTTCGCTGACTGCTTGCTCGCCTTCTATGTGCGGTACCGCGATCCTGTGACGCAACAGGATCGCTTCCTTCACGTTGGGTGAGGTTTAACCCACGTGTGTATTCTTATGAGTACCGCCATATAGTCCGTCGTTACTTAGCAGCAGGTTCCATCTCTGCACGGTGGACCCCGGGCTGCGAACGCACCATACACTATCAGCCTTATTATTTGGTGCGTTCCGCTAGCCCTAACACAGGCTTCAAATATTGTAGATTTACACTGTCCACTGAGCCTCACAACTAGATGATCCTTCCTGTTCTTATCATGGATGGCAGGATTACAATGGCAGGTGACACCTGTATATAGATAACACAGGATCCATACCTGCCAATAGGCAATGAACAGAGCTCACCTCCTCCCCTTCCTGCAAGGTGATCTTTGCACAAATCACACAACTTGCCTAGGATCCAAGAAGTATAGTTTCTCCTTACGGAGAGTGACATGTTAAGCATGTCGAGGTGAGGAGACTTAAAGCCCCAATGCTCTTCTGGGAAATATGCAAATTGTCTCTTCAGAGAGGAAGAGGACTAGAAAATTCTTCCATAGGTTTCTAGAAGACACTATAGACTGTAGCAGGGGTACACAATTATTTAGGCTCCGACGGCTACATTGTCAGATCGGACCAACCCCATGGGCCGCAATAGTACAAAAGTATTATCTTCTGAGACATTTGCTGCATATTGAGTCAGTGCAAAAGATGGTACCAAAACTCCCAACGTTTTATCTCATTCCGAAGATCCACAAAAGTTTGGATAACCCTCCGGGGCGACCAATTGTGGCAGGAAATGAGGGACTTTGTGAGATTATATGCGACACTTTGGAATATTTCTTGAAACCATTGGTTGTAAGTCTGCCTTCGTATATTAGGGACACCACATCTGCCTTACAGAGACTGGACAATTTATGTCTGTCTGAGGATATGGTCATGGTTACGGCAGATGTGGAGTCCCTGTATACCTCAATTAGGCATGAAGACGGTTTGGCGGCTGCTGAATGGTTTCTGAGAACGAGTAATTTGGACTCTGAATTGGTGGACCTGTTGTTGATTTTGTTGAAATTCATACTCACCCATAATTGTTTTATTTTTAACAAACGGATTTATTTACAGAAACAGGGGACCGCCATGGGTGCTTCCTGTGCCCCGTCCTATGCGAATCTATTTTTGGGGGTATGGGAAAGAAACATTTTCATCAGTGATCCCATCCCCGGCATCGATAATGTGCATCATTGGATGCGTTATATTGATGATGTGTGGTTCATTTGGGAGGGGCCTATACATCAGCTGGAAGCACTCATGGCGGTCTTGAATGACAACGATCTCAACATCAGGTTAACCTATAAAGTAGGTCGGAGCCTAGACTTCTTGGACCTTCAAATCAATGCATTGGCAAATGGTACTCTATCCACAGAGGTATTTAGAAAAACTACTGCAACGAACAGTCTACTTCATGCTACTTCATCTCATCCCCCATCGGTAATAAGGGGAATACCGATGGGACAATTCTTGAGAATTAAACGGATTTGCTCTAATGAACTATCGTTTGAACGGCAGGCAAGAGAATTAAGTACCAGATTCAAAAATAGAGGGTACAGTGGCAGAAATATCAAAAGAGGATATCACAATGCTAAATATAAATCAAGGAATGAATTGCTATATAAAAATGAGAACAGCAATGTAAATACATCTCAGGAGAATTTTTGTCCACGTTTAATTGCAACGTACAATAATAAATGGCCTCAATTTTGCCAAATTGTACAGAAACATTGGCCAATTTTGCTAACAGACCCCATTCTCAAAAAATGTTTGCCATCTTCTCCCCTTATCACAGCTAGAAGGGCAAAAAACTTGAAAGACATCTTAGTGCGAAGTCACTATGAGCCAACTAAGAAAAAAACTTGGTTAGATACTACGGGGTTTTTTCCTTGTGGGCACTGTAAGGCGTGTGACAATATGGTTAAAAGTAAGACATTTACTGACGCTAGAGGTAGCAGAACTTATTCCATTAGACATCTTATATCTTGTGCCACGAAAGGTGTTATTTATTGTGCCCAGTGCCCCTGTGGTAAGATTTATATTGGACTAACGACAAGAGAGCTTCAAATTCGTACCAGAGAACATGTCAGGGACATTGAGAGGAGTAAAAATGTAGAAGATCTTTCCCAATTAAAAAGTATACCCAGGCATTTTCTCGAACATCATAACGGTGATTCGAGTCTATTGAAAGTTAAAGGCATTGACATTGTGCAAATGGGATAACGAGGTGGCAATGTGGCAAAAAGTCTGGCAAGGCTAGAGAGCAAATGGATCTATAGACTTGGTAGTATAGCCCCTATTGGGCTGAATGAGAACTTTGGTTTTTCAGCTTTTCTAGATTAATCTAGTCGACGGCGTAGTAGTGTATTTTTAGTTTTTTAGGGGTTTAGGGATGTATATCATTTATGTTAGTGTTTTCATGTTTTTAATTGTTTTTTCTCTTTTTATTATTAATAGATTTTCCTCTTCATTGTATTTGGATGTTTTGTAATCCTCTTTCCATCCTAAAGCTATAATTGGACGCTGAAGAATAGTGGAGGAATTTCTCCTTTTTAGAACACAGCCTTCTGAAGACACATAATGTTTTTTTGTTTTTTCGTTTTTTTGTTTTTATGACACAAGAAGGTTTATCTCTGATGGCCTCCCGTACAAGTTTTTGAGTTTGGGGGCTATGAAGTGAAGATCAGAGTTGTTTATGGTCTTTCAAAAAACACTTGATCGATGTACACATATATATTAAAATATTTTTATAATCCACAATCATATATTAAACACTTAAAAATATACTATGTCTTATATATTGGTAGCACATGTATTGTATTAGGTTTATTAGTATGTTGTATAAATCACTATTGTATTTATGTACAAATATTATTATTTTTATTTTTACACAATATGTATGTATTTTTATGAAGGGGTCTTCAGGGCGTTTTATATTTATTTATTATTCTAACAATAATTAGAAGTGATATCGTGTTATCCTTCCTTGAGCCGGCCTTGTCTGGGAATGTGCGCTGTTGGTTGTTCGGTCTGCGCACAGACTTCACTGTCCTCCGGCATTTCGGACTTAGCTGACACGCAGAGCGCTCATTATTGAGCGCCTGCTTTGTTTGCGGTCCACAGTCCGGAGGGAGTGAGGTCATTTCCGGTGCGCGCCTGACTACGTCAGCGCCGTTTTAGTTCCCTAGACAACGCTGACTCCAGCGTTCTTTGTGGCGGTCTCCGATTGGTTGAGGTGATGTATAAAGCGTCTGACGTCCCTCTACCCCGACACGCCCCCTGAGGAAGTGTCACAAAACGCACGTCGGGGTAAAGGAACGGACCTACGGACATCACATACTTTAGTAAGTAGACTTTTGGCTTGCCTTTCCTTCTGCCACAGATCTTTTGTATTGGCAACAGCATTATTTTGGTGGATAGCGTTACACTATATACAGTGGGGCAAAAAAGTATTTAGTCAGTCAGCAATAGTGCAAGTTCCACCACTTAAAAAGATGAGAGGCGTCTGTAATTTACATCATAAGTAGACCTCAACTATGGGAGACAAACTGAGAAAAAAAAATCCAGAAAATCACATTGTCTGTTTTTTTAACATTTTATTTGCATATTATGGTGGAAAATAAGTATTTGGTCAGAAACAAAATTTCATCTCAATACTTTGTAATATATCCTTTGTTGGCAATGACAGAGGTCAAACGTTTTCTGTAAGTCTTCACAAGGTTGCCACACACTGTTGTTGGTATGTTGGCCCATTCCTCCATGCAGATCTCCTCTAGAGCAGTGATGTTTTTGGCTTTTTGCTTGGCAACACGGACTTTCAACTCCCTCCAAAGGTTTTCTATAGGGTTGAGATCTGGAGACTGGCTAGGCCACTCCAGGACCTTGAAATGCTTCTTACAAAGCCACTCCTTCGTTGCCCTGGCGGTGTGCTTTGGATCATTGTCATGTTGAAAGACCCAGCCACGTTTCATCTTCAATGCCCTTGCTGATGGAAGGAGGTTTGCACTCAAAATCTCACGATACATGGCCCCATTCATTCTTTCATGTACCCGGATCAGTCGTCCTGGCCCCTTTGCAGAGAAACAGCCCCAAAGCATGATGTTTCCACCACCATGCTTTACAGTAGGTATGGTGTTTGATGGATGCAACTCAGTATTCTTTTTCCTCTAAACACGACAAGTTGTGTTTCTACCAAACAGTTCCAGTTTGGTTTCATCAGACCATAGGACATTCTCCCAAAACTCCTCTGGATCATCCAAATGCTCTCTAGCAAACTTCAGACGGGCCCGGACATGTACTGGCTTAAGCAGTGGGACACGTCTGGCACTGCAGGATCTGAGTCCATGGTGGCGTAGTGTGTTACTTATGGTAGGCCTTGTTACATTGGTCCCAGCTCTCTGCAGTTCATTCACTAGGTCCCCCCGCGTGGTTCTGGGATTTTTGCTCACCGTTCTTGTGATCATTCTGACCCCACGGGGTGGGATTTTGCGTGGAGCCCCAGATCGAGGGAGATTATCAGTGGTCTTGTATGTCTTCCATTTTCTAATTATTGCTCCCATTGTTGATTTTTTCACTCCAAGCTGGTTGGCTATTGCAGATTCAGTCTTCCCAGCCTGGTGCAGGGCTACAATTTTGTTTCTGGTGTCCTTTGACAGCTCTTTGGTCTTCACCATAGTGGAGTTTGGAGTCAGACTGTTTGAGGGTATGCACAGGTGTCTTTTTATACTGATAACAAGTTTAAACAGGTGCCATTACTACAGGTAATGAGTGGAGGAAAGAGGATACTCTTAAAGAAGAAGTTACAGGTCTGTGAGAGCCTGAAATCTTGATTGTTTGTTTCTGACCAAATACTTATTTTCCACCATAATATGCAAATAAAATGTTAAAAAAACAGACAATGTGATTTTCTGGATTTTTTTTTCTCAGTTTGTCTCCCATAGTTGAGGTCTACCTATGATGTAAATTACAGACGCCTCTCATCTTTTTAAGTGGTGGAACTTGCACTATTGCTGACTGACTAAATACTTTTTTGCCCCACTGTATATGCCATATGGCAATAAACAAGTACGGTAGCTAAGTTTACCTTATTATGCTTTACCCTATTACACTGAGCCATCCTGTTGGTAGGATGATTTCATCGTTTGGCCAGTGTTATTTTTGGTATCAGTAGGCAGGTTGTGTATTTTGTCTTGGCATGTGCCATTTTATACTCTGAGGTATATTATTCTGATGTTATGTGTATAGTCCGCTCTTTTTGCATTGGAGGTTTTCTCTGTCTTATGATTATTGTTTGTGTTATTTATATCATTAATAAACATTACTAATTTTATCATGGTTTATTGTGTATTGTGGGGGTCTGTGGCTGCTTGCGGCATATTAGACTTCTAAGTGGGTTTTGAATATTGAAAGTATGTGCTACAAATATCTAATATTTGCTGGTTCCATTTATAGAGCTACCACATATCTTAAAGGTGGAGATACCCTTCTCATGGGTTTACATTGTAGAAAAGCAGAGATCAGTTACTCAGCTCTATACATTGTATAGAAAAAGGCAAGAAAAACCCTTCACTCTACGATGAATATACCAGCACTCATGTATGATCATTTCTTCACCTCGTTTATTCCTTTCTGTTATGTAGGAGTCAGGAATGATCCATTCTGCCAAATATGGTTGGCATAGAATGGTAAAGGTATTAAATAGCAACATCAAAAACATCTCCAATATAATATCTCTGTTGCCAAGTATTGGATATAAATGCACCCAGTCGTTAAGGACTTAATACTAGAGGGGGGTGTGGAAACCACACGAAAAGACAACCAATATTGGGTATATTACAAATATGAAAAATCTTTATTGATACAAATACAACAAAAAAAGAGAGCATACAAATCCCTGGACTACAATAGTACAAGGTGAGAAAATGGTGGCGGCTACTGCAACAAATCGCCACTATACAAAAAAGGACGCGCAGACCGTAAAACCCAGACTACCATATAGTGTAGACATACACCAGTAACTATGCCCATATATAAAAAAGTAGCTAGCTAACGAATACATAGTGCACCTGCAAAAAAGTGAACAACACATGCAGCAAATTATGTGCATCACAGGACTATATACCACCGTGGGTTATTGTCATGCTGCACTATATTAAGCAGGGCCCCAATATGTCAGTGTGCTGAAAAAACAGCAACTAAACCATATATATGAGGATTACCGCTTCTTATATAGATGTCTCATCCCCCTGGACACACACTACCATCCATCTAATAACGTAAATATAACTGTTAGAAATATAGCCAGGCAAAATAGTCGTGGGCTAAGCTCATAATTACCTGTACACGGGGGCTTAAAACGTAGCTGGGTCCGGTGCACACGTCCGCTCCGAAACGCGCGTCGGGCGGACGTGTGCACCGGACCCAGCTACGTTTTAAGCCCCCGTGTACAGGTAATTATGAGCTTAGCCCACGACTATTTTGCCTGGCTATATTTCTAACAGTTATATTTACGTTATTAGTTGGATGGTAGTGTGTGTCCAGGGGGATGAGACATCTATATAAGAAGCGGTAATCCTCATATATATGGTTTAGTTGCTGTTTTTTCAGCACACTGACATATTGGGCCCTGCTTAATATAGTGCAGCATGACAATAACCCACGGTGGTATATAGTCCTGTGATGTACATAATTTGCTGCATGTGTTGTTCACTTTTATGCAGGTGCACTATGTATTCGTTAGCTAGCTACTTTTTTATATATGGGCATAGTTACTGGCGTATGTCTACACTATATGGTAGTCTGGGTTTTACGGTCTGCGCGTCCTTTTTTGTATAGTGGCGATTTGTTGCAGTAGCCGCCACCATTTTCTCACCTTGTACTATTGTAGTCCAGGGATTTGTATGCTCTCTTTTTTTGTTGTATTTGTATCAATAAAGATTTTTCATATTTGTAATATACCCAATATTGGTCGTCTTTTCGTGTGGTTTCCACACCCCCCTCAAATATGGTTGGCCCAGAAATGACCACACAGCACACCATTTATAATTACCCATCTCTATGGGGCGACGTAGTACTGGTCTTCTCCATTACAAGTAGAGACCAGAGTCCCAGGCCTGGACAATGGGCGGAGGCTGGCATGACTAGTGTTTGCAGGGAGGAAAGAGCAACTCCTAGTGGAGAGGAGTGGGGTAGTCAGGGAGCCTTTATAAGGCGAGTTTGGGGGCAGAATCGCCCATTCTCCCACCCCCTGGGTCATAGCCTGAGTCCCACCTGCTCTCCCTTATTTTTCCAGTTAATTCCAAAGGTGTGGGTAGTTTATGGATCATGGTGGCTGGTGGCATTTAGTGGGGTCCTTGAAGTTGGTTTAATTGGTCTGGGGAGATTGATCAGGATATGATACCTCAATTATAAGTTTGTTTATTTGGTCTAGGGATTTGTGGGATTTACTGCAAGAGAATGTTGGGTCCCTGGGTATCAGTTACTCGTGAAGGAACCCTTTGGGTTATGGTGCTCCTGGGCCTGTGGGTTATGGCTTGGAGTAATCGTATTTACTATGGTTGTTTGATGTCAACAGCTTTTGTAGCTTTAAGGACCTTACCTTTATTTAAAAGGTCTCTAAATGTCTTTTAATTACTATAATAAAGACTGCTGTGGCCTTTGTTATCAAAATCTAATGCATCTGTCTTTATTTGGGGCAAGTTAGTTGTTTGGTAGCGGTGGGCAAGTGCACAGGAAGAGGTGAGAGAAGTTATCTTGACCACCGAACAAGTAACAATACCAGCATCATAGAAACTGCATGTAACCAAACACTATTCAGATGGTTGAAGGCCACACAGAAGGATACCGCTGGCCGCATGGACTATAGGTTCCCATGGAGCATGTGCTATAAAGTATATATCTGAATGCCATTGTAGAAATATTCCCACAATGGACTAAGACAGTATGTCTACAGACGTCCTGCCCCTAGGTGGAAAGCAGGGCTTCCCTCATCACTGACCCTTCTCGTGTGGTTCCTGTGAGTCATTCTATGGTGATTGCGTTTTATAACTCTAGTGTGAGTGACTATGGAAGTGAGAGCCCAGTAAATATCTGGAATCATGTTTTATATGCCAAATAGCAATTTTTTTCGCTTCCATAATTGAATACTGAAAAAAAGAAGAAAATTCTAAGAAAAGGCCCTGCAGCTGCATAGTAATGGTATAAAATAAATTATTCCAGCGTGTTTTGTACACAGAATAATACAATCAATAAATATAACAAAACAAATGAGGAGAATGCGGTATAAAGCAGAACTGGGTATTAATAAAACATTACATTTCTTAAAAAAATACCATAAACATAACAAATAGTTTGTCTCCCTTCTGGTAATGTGAACTTTTTACATTCTTTGCAAGTGAATGTGTAGACTTTAAACTTTTTATGCAGCATTGTCCGTTGTAGTATATAGAATATATATAAACACTAGGAATGGTACCAGTGTATAGCATTCAGTTTTACAACATGATCTATCAGAACAAAGCTGAATGTATGAAAACAAGATTATGACAATTTCAAGACCATCGGCTGTAGCTGCAATTTATCCGCTACCTAGGACCTCTGATGATGACTTGGGCAGAGAAAGGATATTTAGTGTTCATTTTCCTGTAGCCAAAGTAGGATTTCGTGGAACAAAGACATAGGTCCCAATTAATTTAGACTGGAGTTTTGTATGTCAGTCTTAATGAAGAATGTGATGGAGTAAGATATGTCTAATTAATTAAAGGTACACATGATGAAAATTGTTTGTACCCCTCGTTTAATGACAGAAAAACTCCCAATGGTCACAGAAATAACATGACTCTTACAAAAGTAATAATATATAAAAAAAATCTATGAAAATGAACAAATGAAAGTCAGACATTGTTTTTCAACCATGCTTCCACAGAATTTAAAGAAAAAAATTAAACTCATGAAATAGGTCAGGACAAAAATGATGATACCCTTAACTTAATATTTTGTTGCACCTTTTGAGGCAATTACTGCAATCAAATGATTCCTGTAACTCTCAATGACACTTCTGCACCTCTCGACAGGTATTTTGGCCCACTCCTCAAGAGCAAACTGCTCCAGTTGTCTTGTGTTTTAAGGTTGCCATTTCCAGACGGCATGTTTCAGCTCTTTCCAAAGATGCTCAATATGGTTTAGGCTCATAGAAGGCCACTTCAGAATAGTACAATGTTTACCTCTTAGCCATTCTTGGGTGTTTTTAGCTGTGTGTTTTGGCTAATTATCCAATTGCAAGACCCATGGCCTGCGAAAGAGACCAAGCTTTCTGACACTGGGCAGCACATTTCTCTCTAGAATCCCTTGATAGTCTTGATATTTCATTGTACCCTGCACATATTCTAGACATCCTGTGTGAGATGCAGCAAAGCAGCCCCAGAACATAACAGAGCCTCCTCCATGTTTCACAGTAGGAACAGTGTTCTTTTCTTAATATGCTTCATTTTTCCATCTGTGAACATAGAGCTGATGTGCCTTGCCAAAAAGTTCTATTTTGCCTCATCTGTCTATGACATTCTCCCCGAAGCTTTGTGGCTTTTCAACATATAGTTGGGCAAATTCCAGTCTGGCTTTTTTATGATTTTTTTCAACAATGGTGTCCCTCCTTGGTTGTCTCCAATGAAGTCCACTTTGGATCGTGCAACGATGCATAGAGCGGTCTGACACTGATGTTCCTTGAGCTTGAAGTTCCTTGAGCTCTTTTGTTACCATTCTTATTTTCCGTCTTTTGACTTGTCACCAATTTTCCTCCTGCGGCCACGTCCAGGGAGGTTGGCTACAGTCCCATGGATCTTAAATTTCTGAATAATATGTGCAACTGTAGTCACAGGAAAATCAAGCTGCTTGGAGATGGTCTTATAACTTTTACCTTTAACACGATTGTCTATAATTTTCTTTCTAATCTCCTGAGACAACTCTTTCCTTCGCTTCCTCTGGTCCATGGTGAGTGTGATACACACCATGTCACCAAACAGCACAGTGAGTATCTGTAGCCCTATATACAGGCCACTCACTGATTCCAAGATTCTAGACCCCTGTGATGCTAGTTAGAGGACAAACCTTGATTTAACATGTCCCTTTTGTCACTTTATTTTCAGGGGTACCATCATTTCTGTCCAGGCCTATTTCATGAGATTTATTTTTTTTTTATTCTGCGGAAGCATGGTTGAAGAGCAATGTCTGACTTTCATTTGTTCATTTTCATAGATCTTTTATTTATTATTACTTTTGTCAGATTCAAGTTATTTCTGTGACCATTGTTGGTTTTTCTGTCATTAAACGAGGGGTACCAACAATTTTGACCATGTGTGTAAAAATGCAGTCCAATTTGAAGTCACGAGCTGAGTAGATTAATATCTACTTGTATCAGAAAAGATTCAGTATAACCTGTTTTTTCATCATTTAAACCTCTGTTCTTTCTGTGATTTTTGGTCCAGGGGCGGTCCTATCAGTGATTGACAGTTCTCTTTCTATACGTGAACATATAGGGCTATGCATACTTGTGGCCACATTCCGACTATACTGTTTCTGGTCTCTCTCAATACACATGCATTGAGAGAGGTTGCGCCCATCTACAGTAGTCGGAATGTGGCTGAGAGCATGCATATCGCAGACTTGTGGTCACATGGGAAAGCGTGCAGTGTGTGCACAGAGTGCCTTCATACATAGAGTGACTGCAGGCTTGTAGCTTAAGACCGGCCAACCCCTTTAAGCTACAGTCTTGATTAAAGCAGAATGTGCTATTGTACTCATGTATAGTGTTGAGCATTCCTATACCGCAAGTATCGGGTATCGGCCGATACTTGCGGTATCGGAATTCCGATACCGAGTTCCGATACTTTTGTGGTATCGGGAATCGGTATCGGATCCATAGTGATGTGTAAAATAAAGAACTAAAATAAAAAATATTGATAGGCTTCTTTGTTTAAAATGAGCGCGTTTAGGACCTGAGAATGACGTCGCGGCTTCTGATTGGTCGCGTGCCGCTCATGTGACCGCCACGCGACCAATCACAAGCCGCGACGTCATTCTCAGGCACTAAACTCCTCATTCTAGGAATTTAGGACCTGCGAATGACGTCGCGGCTTCTGATTGGTCGCGTGGCGGTCACATGAGCGGCACGCGACCAATCAGAAGTCGCGACATCATTCCCAGGTCCTAAACGCGCTCATTTTAAACAAAGAAGCCTGCCGGTTACCCGCGGTGATGTCCAGGGGCCGCCGGAGAGGTGAATATATCAATATTTTTTATTTTAATTCTTTATTTTACACATTAATATGGATCACATGGCCTGAAGGAGAGTTTCCTCTCCTTCAGACCCTGGGAACCATCAGGATACCTTCCGATACTTGGTGTCCCATTGACTTGTATTGGTATGGGATATCGGTATCGGCGATATCCGATACTTTTCGGGTATCGGCCGATACTATCCGACACCGATACTTTCAAGTATCGGACGGTATCGCTCAACACTACTCATGTACTATATACAGTAATATATGTATATATAGTGTATATTTTAGTAGGAAAAGATTTATTATAACTTGCATTTATTAATTTGAATTCCTGTTCTTTTTATGCTTAGGAGACCAGGAGTGGTCCTAATTGGCACATAGTGTCATACAAAGAAAGCTGTCAGTCATTAAGTAGAACCACCCACCAAACCCCTAACATGCAAAAAGCAGGGGTTTAAATTAATAAAATACAAGTTATACTGATTCTTTTTTCCACAAAAGTATTTCATTTTGTTATGCTTGTTTTGCTCAATCACACAGTCTGCTGATCAGATATCATGCTCATTGTGATATGTTCCCTATAAAGAGATTTGCTGAGTTTTGTAAATGGTTTTTTGGAGGTTTGTACAAAACTAAATTTCTTTCTTCTTGTTCATATTACAGATGCATACTTCAAATTTGGTGTAATACATCATCTGTGATATAGAGAAGGAACGTAATCTATCACCCGCAGACGTCTGCTGCCATTTGTGGAATATTAAGTAATTCTACACAATGGAAGATAACTACAGAGACAGGACTTCACTAGTGAGAGGTGCTAAGGACATAGCTAGGGAAGCAAAGAGACACACAGCCAAAACTGCAAATAAGCCGAGAGAAGTAGAGCAGGATGGGTATGTCCACCGAGTCCATGATCACTTCCCAGATGAAGAGGAGTACTATACACATGGCAACTACAATGAAGAGGTGAATGATGAAGAAGGCTCCAGTGAGGCAACAGAAGGCCATGATGAAGATGATGAAATATATGATGGAGAGTATCAAGGAATTCCTGGTCATGGGAAAGATGGCATGGCTGCTGTAGGTGAACCTGTTTCCGACATTTTCAAGGCTCGTCATGAGCTAGAAACTGAGAGGAAAGCTGATGAAGAAGAGTTGGCGCAGCAATATGAGCTCATTATTCAAGAATGTGGACATGGCCGCTTTCAGTGGACCCTCTTCTTTGTGCTTGGCATGGCTCTAATGGCTGACGGAGTTGAGGTGTTCGTAGTTGGATTTGTTCTGCCAAGTGCAGAAACTGATATGTGTATACCAGACTCAGGCTCTGGCTGGCTCGGTGAGTAACACTTACTTATAGTATTTTAGTTGCAATTCACAAAGTAGTGATTCAACATATAGTATTGTTCAATGACCTTTATGACCACTGTTTCTATCTGTCTGTCTGTCTATAAATTACTATACATTTATGATAATTTTGCATTTAAGACTTGTTGAGAGGGGAAGAAGGCGAAGGGGGCTAAGTAGGGTCAGTCCTATGATTTGCATGCCCTTGTATTTATAAAAAAGTTTTGACAAAACAACATTTTACTGCTAAACTATCGAAATTATTAATGCTCAACTCTTTTATTCGTTTACCAGGTAGATACGATGTTTTGATTGCCTTTTATTGCACTTTATTGCAATGTTGTGGCAACTGAAAAGCTTTCATTTTGATTAGGTCAGCCATCGGGGTTGGTGTGCAGGGAACGATGTGGGTTCACACGCTGGGACATGGCAGAGACATGGCAAATGACGAAAATATACATCATCGGTCATGAAGGGGTTAATTACACTCCGTAGGTACAATGCTGTGTCTTTCCCGTTGTCTTGATCTGTGTTAGTACATAGTAATTAGATCGCTATGCTGTCTAGATCCCATTCTTTGTTCATGGCAAGGTTTTTAGGCAAAATTGTGAATAAGCTCGCTCCCTTGGATGCAACCCATAGATGAATGGTCTCAGGAAGCTTTACTGTTGGCATGACACCGGAGTTATGATAGCGCTCATAAAACAATCTCCAGTCCTCTGCAGTCCAATCCCTATCATTCCAGCTAAGTTATTTTCTTTGATGAAGCCCCATTCAGATTATTTTGGATATCTGGGAGAATGATTATCCTCTAACTAAAAGGTGAGGACTTCTATGAATCCCTTGTCATGAGAGCAATAAAGCATCCTGAGACAATTCATATATAAGGTTGCTTTTTATCCAAGGAAGTGGACTCACAATTTGGCCCAAGAACACTGCCATTAATAAAGAATTGTGTCTAATAGGTCTTCAAGAGTAACTTCTTCTAATGATTCAGGAGTAATTAATTGATAAACAATGCTTTTTCTGGCATGATGAAGATCATGTCACAACTAGTGTTGAGCGATACCGTCCGATATTTGAAAGTATCGGTATCGGATGGTATCGGCCGATATCCGAAAAATATCGGATATCGCCGATACCGATATCCGATACCAATACAAGTCAATGGGACACAAATATCGGAAGGTATCCTCTATGGTTCCCAGGGTCTGAAGGAGAGGAAACTCTCCTTCAGGCCCTGGGATCCATATTCATGTGTAAAATAAAGAATAAAAATAAAAAATATTGATATACTTACCCTTGGACGCGCCCTGGTTGTCACCGGTGTAACCGCCATGCTTCCCTTTCTAAGAATGAGCGCGTTAAGGACCTTCGATGACGTCGCGGCTTGTGATTGGTCGCTGAGCGGTCATGTGACCGCTCACGCGACCAATCACAAGCCGCGACGTCATCGAAGGTCTTTAACGTGCTCATTCTTAGGAATGAGCGCGTTAATGACATTCGATGACGTCGCGGCTTGTGATTGGTCGCGTGAGCGGTCACATGACCGCTCAGCGACCAATCACAAGCCGCGATGTCATCGAAGGTCCTTAACGCGCTCATTCTTAGGAACGGAAGCATGGCTGTTGCAGCGGTGACAACCATGGCACGTCCGAGGGTAAGTATATCAATATTTTTTTTTTTTATTCTTTTTTTTACACCTGAATCTTAATCCCGATACCGATTCCCGATATCACAAAAATATCGGAACTCGGTATCGGAATTCCGATACCGCAAATATCGGCCGATATCCGACACTTGCGGTATCGGAATGCTCAACACTAGTCACAACTCAAAAGTGATAACTAGGTTTCTTGGTGAATGAAACATTTAAATATTCAGTCCATGGCCAGGAAACCCCCCGAATCTCAATCCAATTGAAAACCTGTGATCAATGCTCAAATAAAGGGTGGACAAACCAATAGACAGAAATTGTGATAAACTCCAAACACTGATTAGACAAGGATATGAATTGTATCTGTATTGCAAAGTGCTGCCCAATATGTTAACGCTACAGAAAAATAAAATATTATTATGAATGCACTGCCATTTGCCATCACTAAAGATTTGGCCCAGAAGCTGATATCCAGCTGCCAGGGTGAATTGCAGAATTCTTGACAAATACAGTGGGGAAAATAAGTATTTGACACGCTGACAGTCTAACAAGTTTTCTCACCTTCAAAGAATGGAGAAGTCTGTAATTTTTATCGCAGGTACACTTCACCTGTGAGAGACAGAATATAGAAATGAAAAACAGAATATCACATTGTATGATTTTTACATAATTAATTTGCATTTTATTGCATGTAACAAGTATTTGGTAAAATAGAAAAACAGAGTTTAATATGTGGTACAGAGACCTTTGTTTGCAATTACAGAGGTCTGACATTTCCTGTAATTCTCGACCAAGTTTGCACACACTGCAGCAGGTACTTTATAACACTCCTCCATACAGATCTTTGCCAGATCTTTCAGGTTTCGAGGTTTTTGCTGGGCAACATTGAATTTAAGTTCCTGGAAAAGATATTCTATTGGGTTCAGGTCTTAAGACTGGCTAGGCCACTTCAGCAACTTGAAATGCTTCTTATGAAGCCATTCTTTAATTGTCCTGGCTGTATGTTTCGGGTCATTGTCATGCTGGAAGATCCAACCACAACCCATCTTCAATGCTCTTACTGAGGGTAAAATGTTGTTGGCCAAAATCTTGCGGTACATGACCTCATTCATCCTCACTTCAATACGATTCAGTTATCCTGTTCCCTTTACAGAAAATCACCCCCAAAGTATGATGTTTCCCCCACCATGCTTCATGGTTGGTACAATGTTCTTGGGGTTGTACTCATTCATCTTCTTCCTCCAAACACGGTGAGTGGAGTTCATACCAAAAAGTTCTTACCACATGACCTTCTCCCATGCCTCCTCTGGATCATCCATATGGTCATTTGTGAACTTCAAATGAGTCTGGACATGTTCTATCGTGAGCAGCGGAAACTTGTGTCCCTGAGGGATTTTAATCCATGACGGCGTAGTGTGTTACTAACAGTAATGTGTGAGACTGAGGTCCCAGCTCTCTTCAGTTTGTTGACCATGTCCTCCTGTGTAGCTTTGGGCTGATTCCTGACCTTTTTCAGAATCATCCTTACCCCACAAAGTGAGATTTTGCATTGTGCCCCAGTCCAAAGAAGATTGTCAGTCATCTTGTGTTTTTTCCATTTTCTAATAATTGTGTCAACAGTTGCTGCCTTCTAGCTGATTGCCTATTATCCTATAGCCCATACCAGCCCTGTCAGGTCTACAATTTGTTCCTTGATGTCCTTACAAAGCTTTTTGGTCTTGGTCATGGTGGAGAGTTTGCAGTGTGATTAATTGAGTGTGTGGAAAGGTGTCTTCTCTACAGGTAACTAGTTTAAACAGGTTCAATTAATACAGGTAATGAGTACAGAGTAGGGTACTAACAGGTCTGTGGAGCCAACATTTTTGCTGGTTTGTAGGTGATCAAATACTTATTTCATGTAAAAATATAAAAAAAAAATAATAATAGTAATACAATTTAATTATTTAAAAATCATACAATGTGATTTTCTGTTTTCTATTTTTAGAGTCTGTCCCGCACAGTGTACCTACAATAAAAATTACAGACCTCTCCATTATTTGTAGGTGGGAGAACTTGCAAAATCGGCAGTGCAGCGCTATAAATTTTGAGTTTTTGCATAAACTTCATATATTTGGCAATAAAAATGTAAAAATGTTGGAAATACTGATAATAGTACTTTAGTAGCCACAAAAACATCTGACTAAAAGATGTAAAAACACTGAATTAGCAAACTGTAAAAAACTAAATTTGTGTCAGTCTCAAAACTTTCGGCCGTAACTGCAGTCTACCTGAAAAACTAAATGGTTTATCCCGGAATATTTTTTTTTTACTGTGGGTCTAAAAACCAACAGGCATGTAGTTTATAACTACATGCCTGTTTTACCCGACTCTGGCACAGATCAGTCACTAACCGCTCCTGTCGGGAATTTAGCTGCTCCATGTCAACAGAGCAACTCTCCTTCTTCCAGGCTGTTCTGTTGACTCGGCTTTACTGCCAACGTCATGCTGATTGACAGCTAGCCCCTCACCTTTAGGGAGTGGCGAGCTGGCTTTCAGTGAGCATGACATCTGCAGTCACACTCCGACAACAGGGCAGAGCGAAAGAAAAACCTCTGCTCTGTTGGTGTGACATCAGAGAAGCCACTGAATTGACAACAGAAGCAGTCTATGACAGCTCTGTGTCGGCAAAGATCGACACTGGGCACAACAGTCAAATAGATAACAACTACCTTCCTGTTAGTTCTTTGGCCCACAGTAAAAAAATATAGTCCAAGATATGCCCTTTATGTAAAAAGTGATAGTACTACTTTTTGCTATACTTGTGTATGAAACTCTGGTATTTATTCTTACACGAGGAACAAGGATTAGTCATTGAAGCTTATTAGTCTCATTTAGAGGACAATCAGATATAGTAGATAAAAGCTGATAACTTTTGCCACCAAGCCTAATAAATAGGGATGGGCGAACCCGAACAGTAAAGTTCGGTGTCTGTACCGAACACATAGTTTCCGACTGTCCGTGCATCAACCCCGAACACAGACTTCTCCCTGTAGTATGTGATACTGTCATCTGTGTAACAGCGTGAGAAAGAACAGCTCTGATCGTGGCAAGTTCTTTACCGCCCGTCAGAGTGCTGAAGTTTCCACACTGGCATACAGATAACAGCGTGTGAGCCAGCAGCTGTGACCGGTGGTAAAAAGGCTACTGCCAGTCACAGGTGTCTGCTGATGAGAGTACTGTACTACTCTCATCATCATATGCCCTGTCTCGCTGATAGCAGAGCTGGTATTAATAGCATTAGCCAGTGAACCTTTGTAGATATTGTCCCGTTCCCAGAATATTAATATGAGTTCCTAGCCATCAGCTTTCCCTCGACTGGTTATGAAAATTAAGAAAATCCCCACGCCATTTTTTTCATTAATTTTTTTATTTATTCAATAAATACATTGTACAGTAAAATACACATGCACTGACTGCACTATATCACACTGACATCTTTATTATAATACACAGGCGCCGGCTGATGAGAGTATTTAACTCCTCGGAGTCACCTGCTCTCACTCCTATCACCAAGAGTAGGCGTACGCCGATGAAAGTAGTAGTACTCTGTTCAGCTGATGCTTGACCAGCGGTAACCATTTTTAACTTCAATCACAGCTGCTGGAATGGCTCACATGCTGTTATCCATTTTACAGTGTGGGAACTACAGCTATGTGACCGCCGGTAACATGTAATGTTACCGCAAGTCAGAGACGCTGTTTCCCACGCTGTCACACAGAAGACATGTTTGGGCCCCCCATTCATATGTATGGGGTCTGGTTTTGGGTACTGTTCTGGCACCTGAACCAAACTTTTTTTAAAAAGTTCAGCCGAACCTGCCAGACCCGCCCATCACAAAACCAACACAGCCTATAATCAGATGACGTCAATATTACATTTCCAACCATTCACTGATTTTCTTTTTTCTTGTTATAAGTTTACCTATAATAACAGCTACAATGTATAACTTTCTGTATCGAGTCTTTAGTTGGTTGGTCCCCTACCATATTTTAAACGTTAGTGTTCAATAACATTTTTAATTTTTTTGTTCTGTCAGAAATATTAAGTATACTCTAAATATACTGTCCATTTAATTATTCCTTATCAGATTGAGGAAAAGTGGACTTCAAACATCTTCAACTCCAATGCATATTGTTTTTTGTTCTTTTTTATAGCTGATGTGAAAAATGTTAATTAATGAAGTGATTTATTTCACCCATTTACTGTCACTCACTGTCTGATACCACAGAGCAATTTGGTTAATATATGTTGACAATCCATCAATTACATATTAATAAGGAGAGATATTTGCATTCTATTATTTACTAAAGCAATTCATGTGGCATATAATCTTTGTCTTTATTGTTTAATCAAAATAATAAATAAATAAATAAAAATTCCACCAACTTATTCTGTAAAAAATATCATTATTATTATTAATAATAATAATACAAAAAAATAATAATATTAATCAATATTGACAAATGATGAAATAACATGTAAAATATTATGTCATTTTGTTTAAATATTCTTAATACTTTAGTAGACTGGATAATTTGATGACATTCCAGTAGACTGGACTGGAATTTAGTTTTCCCCTATTATTTTTATTATTTATTATTATTATTATTATTTATTGTTATAGCGCCATTTATTCCATGGCGCTTTACATGTGAGGAGGGGTATACATAATAAAAACAAGTACAATAATTTTAAACAATACAAGTCATAACTGATACAGGAGGAGTGAGGACCCTGCCCGCGAAGGCTCACAATCTACAAGGGATGGGTGAGGATAGAGCTGGTCATGCAGCGGTTTGGTCGATCGGTGGTTACTGCAGGTTGTAGGCTTGTCGGAAGAGGTGGGTCTTCAGGTTCTTTTTGAAGGTTTCGATGGTAGGCAAGAGTCTGATGTGTTGTGTTAGAGGGTTCCAGAGTAGGGGTGATACGCAAAAGAAATCTTGTATATGATTGTGGGAAGAGGAGATAAGAGAGGAGTAGAGAAGGAGATCTTGTGAGGATCGGAGGTTGCGTACCGGGAGACGAGGTCACAGATGTATGGAGGAGACAGCTTGTGGGTGGCTTTGTACATCATGGTTAGGGTTTTATAGTGGAGTCTCTGGGCAATAGGGAGCCAGTGCAGGGATTGACAGAGGGGAGAGGCCGGGGAATAGCGGGGGGACAGGTGGATTAGATGGGCAGCAGAGTTTAGAATAGATTGGAGAGGTGCGAGAGTGTTAGAGGGGAGGCCACAGAGCAGGAGGTTGCAGTAGTCAAGGCGAGAGATGATGAGGGCATGGACTAGGGTTTTTGTAGATTCTTGGTTGAGGAATGAACGGATTTGTGAAATATTTTTGAGTTGAAGTTGGCAGGAAGTGGAAAGGGCTTGGATATGTGGTTTGAAGGAGAGATCAGCATCAAGGATTACCCCGAGGCAGCGAGATTGTGGGACTGGGCAGAGTGGGCAGCCATTTACTGTAATGGATAGGTTCATTGGAGGGTCGCGTGAGATGGGGGAAAGATGATGAATTCTGTTTTGTCCATGTTAAGTTTGAGAAATCTAGCTGAGAAGAAGGATGAAATAGTGGATAGACATTGAGGGATTCTGGTTAGTAGGGAGGTGATATCTGGTCCAGAGATGTAGATCTGTGTGTCATCAGCATAGAGGTGATACTGAAAGCCATGAGATTCTATGAGCTGTCCCAGGCCAAAGGTGTAAATGGAGAAGAGCAGGGGCCCAAGGACCTAACCTTGTGGGACTCCAACAGATAGGGGGCGAGGTGAGGAGGTGGTGTGTGAGTGGGAGACGCTGAATGTCCGGTCTGTTAGGTATGATGAGATCCAGGATAGGGCCAAGTCTGTGATGCCAAGGGATGAGAGGGTCTGTAATAACAGGGAATGGTCCACTGTGTCAAAGGCAGTCGACAGGTCCAGGAGGAAGAGGACAGAGTAGTGTCGCTTGCTCTTGGCGGTTAAGAGGTCATTGGTGACCTTAGTTAGGGCAGTTTCAGTGGAATGGTGTGACCGGAAGCCAGATTGTAAGCGGTCAAAGAGGGAGCAAGAAGAGAGATGGGAGGACAGTTCAAGGTAAACGTGTTGTTCCAGTAGTTTGGAGGCATAAGGGAGAAATTATATAGGGAGATAGCTAGATACAGAGGATGGGTCAAGAGAGGGCTTTTTGAGGATAGGTGTGATGGAGGCATGTTTAAAGCTTGAGGGGAAAACACCAGTTGTTAGTGATAGGTTGAAGAGATAGGTTAGGGTTGGGATGAAGACTGTGGTGAAATTTGGGATGAGGTGGGATGGGAGCGGGTCAAGTGCACAGGTGGTGAGGTGCGATCTTGAGAGTGGAGAGTTGATCTTCTGTAATGGTGGAGAAGTTGGTTTTGGAGGTGGAGGGCTGGGAAGTCGGGAGGGAGGAAGGGCTCTGGGGGTTGTTGACCAAAACTGTCTCTGATGCTATCAATCTTCTGCTTGAAAAATGAGGCAAAGTCTTCAGCGGAGATAAGTGGAGAGGGAGGAGGTGCTGGGGGATGGAGGAGAGAATTGAAGGTGTTCAATAACTGTTTAGGGTTGTGAGACAGGGAGGATATGAGAAGTAGGTTTGTTTAGCTGTGGCGAGTGTGGTCTTGAAAGTAGTGAGGGACTGTTTGAATGCAATGAAGTGCTCGTTGGAGTGGGATCTTTTGCATCTGCGCTCAGCAGCCCTGGAAGCTCGCCTCAGTTCTTTGGTCAGGCTGGTGTGCCAGGGCTGTCTGTTGATTTTGCGAGCTTTGGTATGTGTAAGTGGGGCAGCAGATTCCAGAGCTACAGCTATTGTGGTGTCATATAGAGCGGCAGGGTCATCCGCATTGTGTATGGAACTCATGTCTGTGAGAGGGAGGAGGGATTCAGAGCATTAATGTAGGTCAAGATGTTTAAGATTTCTGCGAGGGTGTGAAAGTTTGTGGGATGGGGATTGTAGACATGGAGTGGAGAGAGATGAGAATGTGAGAAGGTTGTGGTCAGAGAGTGGAAGAGGTGAGTTAGAGAGGTTAGATAGAGAGCAGAGGCGAGTGAAGATGAGGTCCAGTGTGTGGCTAGCTTTGTGAGTGGCTGCAGAAGAACATTGAGTGAGGCCGAAGGAGGAAGTGAGAGTTAGAAGTTTAGTGGCAGCTGAGAGGGAAGTGTCAATGGGGATGTTGAAGTCATTCATGATGATAGTGGGGATGTCCGCAGAAAGGAAATGAAGTAGCCAGGTGGGGAAGTGGTCAAAGAAGGTGGTGGCTGGCCCTGGGGGGCGTTAAATGACAGCCAGTTGGAGGGGGAGTAGATGCGCACAGAGTGCACCTCAAAGGAAGGGAGGATAACAGAGGGTGGAAGTGGGATTGGGGTGAAGGAGCAGGTATCTGACAGGAGAAAACCAACTCCTCCGCCATGTTTGCTGCTGGGGCGGGGTGTGTGAGAAAGGTGGGAGCCACCGTAAGAGAGTGCAGCAGGGGAGGCTGTGTCAGAAGGGGTGAGCCAGGTTTCGGTGATGGCGAGGAAGGAAAGTTTGGTAGTAAGAAAAAGATCATGGATGTAGGAAAGCTTGTTGCAGACAGAGCGAGCGTTCCACAGAGCTCCTGTTAGTGGGACTGGGGAAGTGGGGGCTGGGCGAATGGGTATAAGGTTAGAGAGGTTACGGAAGTTTGTGATAGAGCGTGGACGGGAGGTAGAAATGACTGTGGGAATATGGTGAGGAGGACCAGGATTTGGAGAGATATCACCAGCAGTGAGCAGGATCAGAGAAAGTGTTAGCAGGTGGGAGCAGGAGAGGGCATGAGGCTGCCTGTGCTTTGAGACAGAGGATTGTATGTTAAGGAACAGTTCAGAGGAGGAGGTGAGGGGAGGATTGAAGCAGAGATAAACAGTTCCTTACTTGGTGTGGGGATTGGGGGAGGTACCAGTAAGTGAAGGATTATAGGGGTGAAAGTGAAAACAAACAGAAACATTCTTTATAGTGACTGGCCAGTTACCTTCAGTTCCCTTCAGGTTCAATTCAGGTTTTAATTCTAATGTAATCCACACTTTTAGGACACTTCTAGGGATCACACTGCACCCTGTGTGATAGGGATCACCCTATCATACATTACCTTTACCATGTAAGCCAGGTATTTCCAATCATATGTTATTTGGTAATTGTCCACATTGTTTCCACTCCAGCAAACTTTCATTTCAACCTCAAAGAGGTTTGGTGTACGAGCAAGGACCTGCTACTGGCACACTGTGCACAGGCTGAGATACGTTGACTCCTTAGTGAACCATACATGTATGTGATCAAGTTCAAATCAGTTTAGTCCCTAAAAAGTGTACTATGTAGAAACAGGAACTCTCTTTTCCCTGCATGAGTCACCCCCCTTTTCAACTCTTGACCCACCTGCTTCCTTCTCCCTCCTGCCAAGGACTTTTACAATGATGACTCAAGCTGGGAAGAGAGACCTCCTGTTTCTACATAGAGCTTAGAAGGATTCAGCTAGTCAGTTTTTTAATCATGCTGATATCATAGACCTAATGTAAAAGAGAAAAATGAACTGGGTAGAAAGGGAAAAATGAACAATTGCAATTACACAGTGCTATATAATATGATGATTGCAATATATTAAGACGATACAAATTTAGATGGGAGGAGGAGGAGGGTTCTTTAATTGAGTCAACTGATTTTCTTACTTGGAACATAGTAACATATAATGCGTTCCAGAACTCAGAACTTATTCTTCTTGAGTTATATCTAATAAATCACAAAGTTGTACAGAAAAAGGTACATAATAAATTATTGGCCTAATGTAAAAATGGGTAGACTGCAGGACCAAGACGTATTACGACAATTTGCATTATTTATAGGAAAAAAGATGACTGAAAGCTCCATTCACACTACAGTTAGCCCATGTACAGTAATATTTGGAGGATAGATAGATCGGGCTTGTTGAATTTTAGTCATTAACCACTAATGTCCGTTCAAGTTTTTCATTAGAAAAACATTTGCTTTATATAAATTTCTCACCCAACAGCATCAACCTATATGATATTTTCTGCTTTCAACCTTTTGCTTTTTTTTAAACATTTGTATTAACAAAATTAAAATTTATTATGGATCTTTTCGTAACTCGACCCTTTATTTTTATTTCTGTGGTTTGAGTTAACAATGTATTATTTATGTTGAAATTTAATGCCCGATCTTTATGTTTTCCTGGAGCCGTGTCTGACAGTGGCTAATTAAATTGTCCAGATACAAAACCCATGCACGGTTAGCCAGATATGAACATGTAGATAAAGGGAAAGAGTGATGTTGGGTTTTAGGATAGATGCAGATGTAGCTGCTCTTAAACAAAAACACAACAAAGATACAATGATAAAAATGTAAACTCAACACAAAATAACAACGGCCATTGAATTTGTATAGTTAGGTGTACGGTACACTTTTGTGCAATGAATTATTTTTCTGCATTGTAATTTCTTTGTCATTTTAAGAAAGGCTTCAACTTTTGTTCATTTGGACAACTTTAGTGTTGGTGCAAAGGTGAACAAATACAAATCTAGATTTCATCATCTGCATCGAAGTGTTTCTTTATGGTACCAACAATAAGATGAAGGCTATGAAGGGCCCTGAATAACTCATGTAGAATCTAGAATTTGATCAACCTCCCATCTTGCAAGCTAGAACTGTTAGGGCTCGATGACCCAAGCGTTTAACTGGGGCAAGTGCGCTTGGCCAAATGTTCTACCATGGGGCAGTGCCAACCAGCGTTTTTTTTTCTCATGCCAGTTCGGCATGAGAAAAAAAATTGCATCATGCTGCAAGTGCATCCAATTGGACCATGTGCACCCATTCAAGTCAATGCCTGCATGTAAAACATCAGACTGCACTCAGATGTAATTTGAAAGCAGTCTTATTTAAGTGGACAATGGAGAAGTTGGGGAAATTAAGTTCTCTGTCTTCTCCACACCTATGATACGATTCTCTCATGAGATAGCATCCGATCACACTAGGATGAAAATGGGCTTAAACGCTGATCGGAGATTGAGCTGAGTACCGTTAGCCTGATTCTCTCGCATTAAAGAATCTATGGCCATGTGACCCTTGCCTTATTAACCCCATAATGACAGGAGCTTTTTTTGCTTTTGCGTTTTCATTTTTCAGTTCCCTCCTTCCCAGAGCCATAACTTTTTTATTTTTCTGTCAATATTGCCATGTGAGAGCTTATTTTTTGCGGGATGAATTGTACTTTTGAACAACACCATTTGTTTTACCATGTCGTGTACTAGAAATCGGGAAAAAATTCCAAGTTCGGTGAAATTGCAAAAAAAATGCAATCCCACACTTGTTTTTTGTTTGGCTTTTTTGCTAGGTTCACTAAATGCTAAAATTGACCTGCCATTATGATTCTCCAGGTCATTACAAGTTCATAGACACCAAACATGTCTAGGTTATTTTTTATCTATGTGGTAAAAGAAATTCCAAACTTTGATAAAAAAAGAAAGAAAAAAAATGTGCAATATTCTGAGACCCGTAGAGTCTCCATTTTTCGTGATCTCGGGTCGGGTGAGGGCTTATTTTCTGCATGCCGAGCTGACGTTTTTAATTATACCATTTTGGTGCAGATACGATCTTTTAATCGCCCTTTATTGCATTTTAATGCAATGTCGCGGCAACGAAAAAAATGTAATTCTGACGTTTTTAATTTTTTTCTCGCTATGCCGTTTAGCGATGAGGTTAATCCTTTTTTGATAGATCGGGTGATTCTTAACGCCGCAATACCAAATATGTGTATGTTTGATTTTTTTTATTGTTTTACTTTGAATGGGGTGAAAGGGGATTGATTTGAACTTTTATATTTTTTTATTTTTTTCATATTTTTTTAACCTCTTTCTGCCATCCAATGTACTATTCCATCCATGTGACCTGGGACTTAATCCCCATTGATGGAATAATACTTCACATGCGATCAGCTGCGCTCTTGGGGGGAGCGCGGACAATCGCGGCTGGGTGTCAGCTGATTCTCACAGCTGACATCCCGCACTAAGTGCCAGGAGCGGTCACGTCAACCTCCGGAACACAAGATCGCAGTGTTCCGGTGGCATAGAGAAGCATCGCTCAGGGAGGGTGCTTCCCTGAGACCCTCAGAACAAAGCGATGTGATAGCGTTGTTCTGAGGTTCTCCCTGCCTGCAGACCCCTGGATTCAAGAAGGCCGCGGGGTGCTTCCAGGTCCTGCAGAGGTGGCTTCTCAGTGCCTGCTGAGAGCAAGACCGGAGAAGCCTCCTTCACTGCCTGTCAGATCGCTGATCTGACACAGTACTGTGCAAAGAGTCAGATCAGCGATTTGACTTTATACAGTGATGTCCCGCCCTGGGACAATGTAAAAAAGTAAAAAGAAAAATATTATACTGTGTAAAAATATATTTTTTTACAATTCTAAATAAAGAAAAAAAAAATATTGTTCCAATAAAAACATTTCTTTATGTAAAAAAAAAAAAAAACAAGGCAAAAAACAACGCTTTATCATCATATCGCTGAACAAAAAGTGGAATAACACGCGATCAAAAAGATGGATATAAGTAAACATGCTACCGCTGAGAAAGTCATCTTGTCCCGCAAAAAACGAGCCACCATACAGCGTCATCAGCAAAAATAAAGCGATGCAAAAATAATTATTTTTTATATAAAATAGTTTTTATTGTATAAAAGCGCCAAAACATAACAAAACATATAAATGAAGTATCGCTGTAATCGTACTAACCCGAAGAATAAAACTGCTTTATCAATTTTACCACACGCAGAATGGTATAAACGCCCCCCCAAAAGAAATTCATGAATTGCGGTTTTATCTTCATTCTGCCTCCCAAAAATCGTAATAAAAAGTGATAAAAAAATTAATGTGCCCAAAAATGGTACCAATAAAAATGTCAACTCATCCCGCAAAAAACAAGACCTCACATGACTCTGTGGGCCAAAATATGGAAAAAATAATAGCTCTCAAATTGTGGTGATGCAAAAACTATTTTTTGCAATAAAAAGCATCTTTTAGTGTGTGACAGCTGCCAATCATAAAAAACACTATAAGAACCCGCTATAAATAGTAAATCAAATCCCCCTTTAGCACTCCCTTAGTTAGGGAAAAATAATAAAATTTAAAAAATGTATTTATTTCCATTTTCCCATTAGGGTTAGGGTTAGTGCTAAAGTTAGTGTTATTATTATTATTATTATTATTGTTATTGTGGCTTTAAGTCTCCTCATCTCGGCATGCTTAGCATGTCGATCTCCGCAAGGAGAAACGATACTTCTTGGATAACGTTCTGATGCCTCTCACACAGCCAAACCAGATCTCCACTTTGCACTGACGAGTAGGGTTGAGCGACTTTTCTTTTGTTAGGATCGGGTCGGGTTTCACGAAACCCAACTTTCTCAAAAGTCGGGTTCGGCCGAAACACGAAACCCAATGCAGTGCAATGGGATACTAATGGTTCCCAGGGTCTGAAGGAGAGGAAACTCTCCTTTAGGCCCTGGGGTCCATATTAATGTGTAAAATAAAGAATAAAAATAAAAAATAGGGATATACTCACCCTCGGACGCGCCCTGGTTCTAACCGGCAGCCTTCCTTCCTAAAAATGAGCAAGTGAAGGACCTTCGATGATGTTGCGGTTTGTGATTGGTCGCGTGAGCGGTCACATGAGCGGTCACGCGACCAATCACAAGCTGCGACATCATCGAAGGTCCTTCACTTGCTCATTCTTAGGAAGGAAGGCTGCCGGTTAGAACCAGGGCGCGTCTGAGGGTGAGTATATCCCTAATAGGAATATACTCACCCTCGGACGCGCCCTGGTTCTAACCGGCAGCCTTCCTTCCTAAGAATGTGCGCGTGAAGGACCTTAGATGACGTCGCGGCTTGTGATTGGTCGCGTGACCGCCCATGTGACCGCTCACGCGACCAATCACAAGCTGCGACGTCACCGCAGGTCCTTCACGCGCTCATTCTTAGGAGGGGAGACTGCCGGTTGCAGAAGTTTTAACCAGGGCACGTCCGAGGGTGAGTATATCAATATTTTTTATTTTTATTCTTTATTTTACACTTTAATATGGATTCCGATACCGATTCCCGATATCGCAAACATGGGTCGGGTTTCATGAAAATGGCCGACCCGTTTCACTCAACCCTACTGATGAGGGGCAGTACCCCGAAACACAATGTCTGCAAATTGAGATTCTGGTTTGGCTATTATCCTAAGTCATGTGACAAGGCTCGTTAAAGGGTCAACATTGACTTGTAGGATCGCTACCTTCCAATAGGTGACACTAGAGTTCTAGCTCTCTTCCTCTCTGAAGAGACAATTTGCATAATTAAAAATGAAGGCAGCACACCAATAAATGAAAAAAACTGTGCAGTTTATTGGCTCATGTGCGACGTTTCTGTCCCAAGTGTGGACCTTTCTCAAGCAGTTACAAAAGTGGAAATACATTGTATTTTATATCAAACAAATCATTTATACAATTAAGTAGTAATCAATAAAAAATATACATTATATTTCAATTTTAAGAGTTGCATGATGTGAACAATAATTACATGCATAAAGTGCTATAATGTGCAATTGATCAAAAATACTTACGCATAAATCAATATAAATATCATAACCATAATTGGTGATAAGTGACAGCTGTACAAAATTCATTAAAATTCATTGGCTGTATGACTCACCCCATCTACACTCAGAGAAATTGCGCCTTTAACAGGCATCCTAATTAAGTCAATGCGCATGTCAGAAACCACTTAGATCAAAATACAGGCTACTGCTTCGGCTCCTGCTTGGATAACTATTGAAACCTCCGGTGCCATCTTTGAAGATGTCCGTGCAATTGTGCACGCGCTGACGTGTCAAGATCCCAGAGTTCAAAGCGAATCACTCACACATGCTCTATAGGCTTAGCAAAGTCATAGGCGACATTTTAGAAATGGGCATTTACTTCGCAATTGCCCACAACATAACATTGGCGCAATTTCTCTGAGTGTAGATGGGGTGAGTCATACATTTAACTAGTTAATAGATGCGCCTATTGCGGGCACATGTCAGCTGTTTAAAACAGCTGATATGTCCCGGCTTTGATGCAGGCTCACTGCCGGAGCTAACATCAAAGCGGGGGTTCTACCATCGGACGTACTATTCCATTTTATGGCAGAAAGGGGTTAAGGGATTTTTTTAGAGGCAGAACATTTAATAAAATAAATATACAGTGTGTCCGTAAAGTCATGGTGCACTTTTGACCAGTCACAGGATCTATTTATAGTTTACATTTTGACACTCTTTCTCTGGCCCAATAATACCAGCCCTGTTCATGAGGAGAGATAACAAGAACCAATCAAACAACACAAACTCATTTAAGCTGTTGCTGAGCCCACAGTCAGATTAACCCCTGATAAACTGAACTCTGATTAATACACTGCCAGCTATGTGACATCAGAACACACTGAACTTTCCTCTGTACAGTCCACATCTCGATTGGCATGGAAAAGCACACAGCTGGCATAAGCTTATGCCAGCTGTGTGCTTTTCCATGCCAGTCGAGATGTGGACTGTACAGAGGAAAGTTCAGTGTGTTCTGTGGCTCGCTAAATTCAAATCTGTGACCAAAGTGCTACGTGAATATCGACACGTTAATAACGAAGCGCCACCACATAAGAATAGGGATAAGCAGTTGAAGGAAACTAGCAGTTTGGTGGAGAAACCCCATGATAGGCCCGTTTTTTTCGCAGAACGGTCTGTGACGGCAAACACGTATTTTGACATGTTGGAATTGGAATTGTATGCAGTGCCATAATTTCTAGAAGGTGTCATCTTTCAACAGGATGGCGCTCCTCCACACTACGCCACCATTGTTTGTGAGTTTCTGGATAGAACATTCCCCTGTGGTGGATAGACAGGGGTTCTGCCAAGTCATGGCCACCAAGATCCCCGGATCTGACACCCTTAGACTTTTACTTTTGGGGTTATGTGAAGCAACATGTGTACATTGAATGTATCAATTACATTAATCACTTAAAACAGAGAATCACAGACCTTATTCACTCTGTTACACCAGACGTCCTTACCCATGTGTGGCAAGAACGTCACTATCGTTTTCGATGTGTGTAGGGAAGCAAATGGAGCCCACATCAAACTGCACTGAATAGGTATGAAACTGGGAGAGTTTTTCTTTTATTTGGAGCAGATTTCACATTTCTATCGTTTTTTTGTTGCCTTCCATTGACTGGTCAAAAGTGCACCATGACTTTACGGACACACTGTATACATATTCATTCATACACAATTACAGTACACCTGAATGGAACTATGTACGGTAAGTAATTTTTTATTCTAAGCATTGGAATTCTTTTTTTTTCTTGTTTCCTCCCCATGTCTGGCTGCACGATTGATAGCAGTCAGACATCCTAAAATTGAAGTATTGTTCATAAAATGATACAATGACTCTAACAAAAACTGTCCTCTTACCATTACAAATGATATTTGCACCATATTAAATGCGCGTTTGCTGTTGAGCGTCTCACGCTTTTGCTTAGACAATCTGCATTCTCCAGACATCTGTCCAATTTTTCATTAATGCACTTCAGCACAAATAGGCACTAGAGAAAAGATTACGGCAGTTCTTCATCACTGGCAAGCAGGTGTCCCTTGTCAGATCAGCTTCCAGTCTTTCCCCGCAGGTCAGATGTGTCAGCTTAGCTGAGCCAAGCAGAGACAGACAGGTACATGATTCAGCTGAGACTTATCATAACCCCTTTCGGGATTGAACTGCAGCTCTGCACACATGCCGATCTGGCAGCATTAACTTCCGTCAGTTTATTCTTCTGCTGCAGCATAGTAATGACATATCACAGGAAAAGTCAGACAAGCAAGAAAGGGATGGTGGAACAATTATCTTCAACTATTCCTAGCCCACACATAAAAAGGTGCAACCTTAAATCATGGTGCCTGCACCAAAATTGTAATATTGTAGCATGAACGGAACATGCATGCTGCGATTATTAAATGGACCAAATTTTTCATAAAATAAAGTAGTAAAGGGAGAAATTCTGTACGTTTATAACCAACAGGAAAGCAAATTCGGTGAACAACTGCCGAAATCTGTCAAGTTGTGTATGTTGGGGAGGGAGGAGGATGTGACGGACATGAATATGGAGAAGGTAGTTGGATAACAGCTTGCTAATATAATGTACCCAACCAACATATAATTCCATGATCACAATGCCAAACATTATGGAGGTAATAACACCACATGGAGCTCACGTTTTTATGTTTTACTTATTTTTTCATTTTTAATATTTCAATAACATTTTTAATGAGCATACATATAGGAACAAATTAAAATCTCCCCACCCCCGCTGTCCGATCCCCCCCCCATCATACTTACCGACCTCCCGTGTCCCTCCCGGTGTCCGTCCATCTGATCCATGGGCATCGCCATCTTGCAAAATGGCGGGCGCATGCGCAGTGCGCCCGCTGAATCTGCCGGACAGCAGATTTGTTACAAGTACATTTTGATCGCTGTGATAGGTTCTATCATAGCGATCAAAATAAAAAAAAAATAAATACCCCCCCCCCCTTATCAACCCCATAGGTAGGGACAAAAATAAAATAAAGAAAAATTTTTTTTTTCCCCACTAGGTTTAGGGCTAGGGTTAGGGTGAGGGCTAAGGCTAGGGTTAGGGTTAAGGTTAGGGCTAGGGTTAGGGTTAGGGCTAGGGTTAGGGTTAGGGCTAGGGTTAGGGCTAGAATTAGGGTTAGAGTTAAGGTTAGAATTAGGCTGGGTTCACATTGCATTAGTGGCAGTCCGCTAACGGAATCCATTACATAGCGCCACTAACACAATGTAACGGTTCCGTTAGCGCAGCCATTGACCGCAATGTATCTGACGCATCGCTAACGTATGCCATTTTTGGCATGCGTTACCGATGTCCCGTTATTTTCTGACGGACCTCGAACGCTGCTTGCAGCGTTTTCTGGTCCGTTCTCGCTAGCGCAGATCAGGCATCTGCGCTAGCGGAATCGCTAAATGCAATCCCTTTTTGTACATTGCGTTAGAGCATTCCGTTAGCATATGCACTAAACGGATTGCACTAATGCAATGTGAACCTAGCCTTAGGCTATGTGCACATGGTGCGGATTTGGCTGCGGATCCGCAGCTAATTCGCCGCTGCGGATTCATAGCAGTTTTCCATCACATTTACAGAACCACGTAAACCTATGGAAAACCAAATCCGCTGTGCCCATGGTGCGGAAAATACCACGCGGAGACGCTGTGCTGTATTTTCCGCAGCATGTCAATTCTTTGTGCGGATTCCGCAGCATTTTACACCTGTTCCTCAATAGGTATCCACAAGTGAAATCCACACAAAAAACACTGGAAATCCATGGTAAATCCGCAGGTAAAACGCAGTGCTTTTTACCTCCTGCGGATTTTTCAAAAATAGTGCCGAAAAATCTCACACGAATCCGCAACGTGGGCACATAGCCTTAGGGTTAGGGTTGGAATTAGAGTTAGGGTTGGAATTAGGGATAGGGTTGGAAATAGGGTTAAGATTAGACTGTGGTTAGGGTTATGGTTAGAGGTGTGTTGGGGTTAGGCTTGTGGTTAGGGTTATGGTTAGGGGTGTGTTGTGGTTAGGGTTGTGGTTAGGGTTGGGATTAGGGTTACGATTAGGGTTAGGGTTGGGATTAGGGTTAGGGGTGTGTTGGGGTTAGGGTTGTGATTAGGGTTATGGCTACAGTTGGGATTAGGGTTAGGGGTGTGTTGGGGTTAGTGTTGGAGTTAGAATTGAGGGGTTTCCACTGTTTAGGCACATCAGGGGTCTCCAAACGCAACATAGCGCCACCATTGATTCCAGCCAATCTGGCATTCAAAAAGTCAAATGGTGCTCCCTCCCTTCCGAGCCCTGACGTGCGCCCAAACAGTGGTTTACCCCCACATATGGGGTACAAGCAAACTTAGGACAAACTGGGCAACAATTATTGGGGTCCAATTTCTCCTGTTACCCTTGTGAAAATAAAAAATTGCTTGCTAAAACATCATTTTTGAGGAAAGAAAAATGATTTTTTATTTTCACGGCTCTGCCTTGTAAACTTCTGTGAAGTACTTGGGGGTTCAAAGTGTTCAAAACATATCTATATAAGTTCCCTGGGGGTCTAGTTTCCAAAATGGTGTCACTTGTGGGGGGTTTCTACTGTTTAGGCACATCAGGGGCTCTGCAAACGCAACGTGATGCCCGCAGACCATTCCATCAAAGTCTGCATTTTTGAGGAAAGAAAAATGACTTTTTATTTTCACGGCTCTGCGTTGTAAACTTCTGTGAAGCACTTGGGGGTTCAAAGTGTTCAAAACATATCTAGATAAGTTCCCTGGGGGGTCTAGTTTCCAAAATGGTGTCACTTGGGGGGGTTTCTACTGTTTAGGCACATCAGGGGCTCTGCAAACGCAACGTGATGCCCGCAGACCATTCCATCAAAGTCTGCATTTCAAAAGTCACTACTTCTCTTCCGAGCCCTGACATGTACCCAAACAGTGGTTTACTCCCACATATGGGGTATCAGTGTACTCAGGAAAAACTGGGCAACAACTATTGGGGTCCAATTTCTCCTATTACCCCTGTGAAAATAAAAAATTGCTTGCTAAAAGATAATTTTTGAGGAAAGAAAAATTATTATTTTCATGGCTCTGCGTTGTAAACTTCTGTGAAGCACTTGGGGGTTCAAAGTGCTCACCACATAACTAGATAAGTTCCTTGGGGGGGTCTAGTTTCCAAAATGGGGTCACTTATGGGAGGTTTCTACTGTTTAGGCACATAAGGGGCTCTGCAAACGCAACATGACGCTCGCAGACCATTCCATCAAAGTTTGCATTTCAAAAGTCACTACTTCCCTTCCGAGCCCCGACGTGTGCCCAAACAGTAGTTCCCCCCCACATATGGGGTATCAGCGTACTCAGGACAAACTGGCCAACAACTTTTGGGGTCCAATTTCTCCTGTTACTCTTGTGAAATAAAAAATTGCGGGCTAAAAAATAATTTTTGAGGAAAGAAAAATGATTTTTTATTTTTACGGCTCTGCGTTATAAACTTCTGTGAAGCACTTGAGGGTTTAATGTGGTCACTAGTGTTGAGCATTCCGATACCGCAAGTATCGGGTATCGGCCGATACTTGCGGTATCGGAATTCCGATACCGAGATCCGATATTTTTGTGATATCGGGTATCGGTATCGGAAGTGTAAAATAAAGAATTAAAATAAAAAATATTGTTATATTCACCTCTCCGGCGGCCCCTGGACATCAGCGGGAGGATCCGGCGTCCGGCACGGCTTCTTTCTTCAAAATGCGCGCCTTCAGGACCTGTGGAATGACGTCCCGGCTTCTGATTGGTCGCGTGCCGCCCATGTGACCGCCACGCGACCAATCAGAAGCCGCGACGTCATTCCTCAGCTAAAGTCCTAGAATGAGCGCCTTCTAGGACCTGAGGAATGACGTCGCGGCTTCTGATTGGTCGCGTGGCGGTCACATGGGCGGCACGCGACCAATCAGAAGCCGGGACGTCATTCCACAGGTCCTGAAGGCGCGCATTTTGAAGAAAGAAGCCGTGCCGGACGCCGGATCCTCCCGCTGATGTCCAGGGGCCGCCGGAGAGGTGAATATAACAATATTTTTTATTTTAATTCTTTATTTTACACTTTAATATGGATCCCAGGGCCTGAAGGAGAGTTTCCTCTCCTTCAGACCCTGGGATCCATGAGGATACATTCCGATACTTGATGTCCCATTGACTTGTATTGGTATCGGATATCGGTATCGGCGATATCCGATATTTTTCGGGTATCGGCCGATACTATCCGATACCGATACTTTCAAGTATCGGACGGTATCGCTCAACACTAGTGGTCACCACTCATCTAGATTAGTTCCATGAGAGGTCTAGTTTCCATAATAGGGTCACATGTGGGGGAGCTCCAATGTTTAGGCACACAGGGGCTCTCCAAACGCAACATGGTGTCGGCTAATTATTGGAGCTAAATTTTCATTCAAAAAGTCAAATGGCGCTCCTTCCCTTCCGAGCCCTGCCGTGTGCCCAAACAGTGGTTTACCCCCACATGTAAGGTATCAGTGTACTCAGGAGAAATTGCCTAATAAATTTTATGATCCATTTTATCCTGTTGCACATGTGGAAATGAACAAATTGAGGCTAAAAGAATTTTTTTGTGAAAAAAAGTACTTTTTCATTTTTACGGATCAATTTGTGAAGCACCTGGGGGTTCAAAGTGCTCACTATGCATCTAGATAAGTTCCATGGAGGGTCTAGTTTCCAAAATGGGGTCACATGTTGGGGAGCTCTAATGTTTAGGCACACAGGGGCTCTCCAAACGCGACATGGTGTCCGCTAACGATTGGAGCTAATTTTTCATTCAAAAGTCAAATGGCGCTCCTTCCCTTCCGAGCCTTGCTGTGTGCACAAACAGTGGTTTGTGACCACATATGAGGTATCAGTGTACTCAGGAGAAATTGTCCAACACATTTTAGGATCCATTTTATCCTGTTGCCCATGTGGAAATGAAAAATTGAGGTTAAAAGAACTTTTTTGTGAAAAAAAGTACTTTTTCATTTTTACAGATCAATTTGTGAAGCACCTGGGGATTCAAAGTGCTTACTATGCATCCAGATAAGCTCCTTGGTGGGTCTAGTTTCCAAAATGGGGTCATTTGTGTGGGAGCTCCAATATTTAGGCACACAGGGGCTCTCCAAACACAACATGGTGTCCGCTAAAGATTGGAGCCAATTTTTCATTGAAAAAGTCAAATGGCGCTCCTTCCCTTCCAAGCCCTGTCGTGCGCCCAAACAGTGGTTTCCTCCCACAAATGGGGTATTGGCATACTCAGGACAAATTGTACAATAACTTTTGGGGTCCAGTTTCCCTTTTTACCTTTGGGAAAATAAAAAAACTGTTGCTAAAACATCATTTTTGTGACTAAAAAGTTAAATGTTCATTTTTTCCTTCCATGTTGCTTCTGCTGCTGTGAAGCACTTGAAGGGTTAATAAACTTCTTGAATGTGGTTTTGAGTACCTTGAGGGGTGCAGTTTTTAAAATGGTGTCACTTTTGGGTATTTTCAGTCATATAGACCCCTCAAACTGACTTCAAAAGTGAGGTTGTCCCTAAAAAAAATGGTTTTGTAAATTTCGTTGTAAAAATGAGAAATCGCTGGTCAAATATTAACCCTTATAACTTCCTTGCAAAAAAAAATTTTGTTTCCAAAATTGTGCTGATGTAAAGTATTCATGTGGGAAATGTTATTTATTAACTATTTTGTGTCACATAACTCTCTAGTTATTTGTCAACTACTTTGTGTCCCATAACTCTCTCATTTAACAGAATAAAAATTCAAAATTTGAAAATTGCGAAATTTTCAAAATTTTTGCCAAATTTCCATTTTTTTTCACAAATGAACGCAAAAATTATCGAACTCAATTTAACACTAACATGAAGCCCAATATGTCACGAAAAACAATCTCAGAACCGCTAGGATTCGTTGAAGTGTTCCTGAGTTATTAGCTCATAAAGGGACACTGGTCCGAATTGCAAAAAACGGCCAGGTCATTAAGGTCAAAATAGGCTGGGTCATGATGGGGTTAAGGGACACAAAGAGTCATCGTAAATAGGATATTCTCTAAATTGTATGAAGTCAGCAGTGGAAACTGCAAGTATCAGCAGTAAGAACCACAAGGATGACACAAAACTATGTACTACACAAAATTTTGTATGACTATAAAAACCGAGCTTAACAGTATAATATTACAGAACAATCTGGATAAGATGACTGAATGGGCAAACACTTGGCAGATGAGATTTAATGTAGATAAATGTAGAGTAATGCACCTAAGAGTAATCCTGTTGCTGCATATACATTAAATCAAAATATTACCTGGATTACAGAACAGGAGAAGGACTTGGCTATTCTGGTTTCAAGTAAGCTGAGCAGCAGTACTCAATGTCAGGAAGCAGCCGCAAAAGCAAACAAGATTTTAACCCCTTTACCCCCAAGGGTGGTTTGCACGTCAATGACCAGGCCAATTTTTACAATTCTGACCACTGTCCCTTTATGAGGTTATAACTCCGAAACGCTTCAACGGATCCTGGTGATTCTGACATTGTTTTCTCGTGACATATTGTACTTCATGATAGTGGTAAAATTTCTTTGATAGTACCTGCGTTTATTTGTGAAAAAAACGGAAATTTGGCGAAAATGTTGAAAATTTCGCAATTTTCAAACTTTGAATTTTTATGCAATTAAATCACAGAGATATGTCACACAAAATACTTAATAAGTAACATTTCCCACATGTCTCCTTTACATCAGCATAATTTTGGAACCAATTTTTTTTTTTGTTAGGGAGTTATAAGGGTTAAAAGTTGACCAGCAATTTCTCATTTTTACAACACCATTTTTTTTTAGGGACCACGTCTCATTTGAAGTCATTTTGAGGGGTCTATATGATAGAAAATGCCCAAGTGTGACACCATTCTAAAAACTGCACCCCTCAAGGTGCTCAAAACCACATTCAAGAAGTTTATTAACCCTTCAGGTGTTTAATAGGAATTTTTGGAATGTTTAAATAAAAATGAACATTTAACTTTTTTACACAAAAAATTTACTTCAGCTCCAATTTGTTTTATTTTACCAAGGGTAACAGGAGAAATTGGACCCCAAAAGTTGTTGTGGAATTTGTCCTGAGTACGCTGATACCCCATATGTGGCAGTAAACCACTGTTTGGGCGCATGGGAGAGCTCGGAAGGGAAGGAGCGCTATTTGACTTTTCAATGCAAAATTGACAGGAATTGAGATGGGACGCCATGTTGCGTCTGGAGAGCCACTGATGTGCCTAAACATTGAAACCCCCCACAAGTGACACCATTTTGTAAAGTAGACCCCCTAAGGAACTTATCTGGATGTGTGGTGAGCACTTTGACCCACCAAGTGCTTCACAGAAGTTTATAATGCAGAACCGTAAAAATAAAAAATCATATTTTTTCACAAAAATTATATTTTTGCCCCCAATTTTTTATTTTTCCAAGGGTAAGAGAAGAAATTGGACCTCAAAAGTTGTTGTCCAATTTGTCCTGAGTACGCTGATACCCCATATGTGGCAGTAAACCACTGTTTGGGCGCATGGGAGAGCTCGGAAGGGAAGGAGCGTAGTTTGACTTTTCAATGCAAAATTGACAGAAATTGAGATGGGACGCCATGTTGCGTTTGGAGAGCCACTGATGTGCCTAAACATTGAAACCCCCCACAAGTGACACCATTTTGGAAAGTAGACCCCCTAAGGAACTTATCTAGAGGTGTGGTGAGCACTTTGACCCACCAAGTGCTTCACAGAAGTTTATAATGCAGAACCGTAAAAATAAAAAATCATATTTTTTCACAAAAATTATATTTTTGCCCCCAATTTTTTATTTTTCCAAGGGTAAGAGAAGAAATTGGACCTCAAAAGTTGTTGTCCAATTTGTCCTGAGTACGCTGATACCCCATATGTGGCAGTAAACCACTGTTTGGACGCATGGGAGAGCTCGGAAGGGAAGGAGCGCCGTTTGACTTTTCAATGCAAAATTGACAGGAATTGAGATGGGACGCCATGTTGCGTTTGGAGAGCCACTGATGTGCCTAAACATTGAAACCCCCCACAAGTGACACCATTTTGGAAAGTAGACCCCCTAAGGAACTTATCTGGATGTGTGGTGAGCACTTTGACCCACCAAGGGCTTCACAGAAGTTTATAATGCAGAGCCATAAAAATAAAACAACATTTTTTTCCCACAAAAATTATTTTTTAGCCCCCAGTTTTGTATTTTCCCTAGGGTAACAGGAGAAATTGGACCCCAAAAGTTGTTGTCCAATTTGTCCTGAGTACGCTGATACCCCATATGTGGGGGGGAACCACCGTTTGGGCGCATGGGAGGGCTCGGAAGGGAAGGAGCGCCATTTGGAATGCAGACTTAGATGGAATGGTCTGCAGGCGTCACATTGCGTTTGCAGAGCCCCTAATGTACCTAAACAGTAGAAACCCCCCACAAGTGACACCATTTTGGAAAGTAGACCCCCTAAGGAACTCATCTTGATGTGTTGTGAGAGCTTTGAACCCCCAAGTATTTCACTACAGTTTATAACGCAGAGCCATGCAAATAAAAAATATTTTTTTTTCCACAAAAATTATATTTTAGCCCCCAGTTTTGTATTTTTCCAAGGTTAGCAGGAGAAATTGGACCGTAAATGTTGTTGTCCAATTTGTCCTGAGTACGCTGATACCCGATATGTGGGGGGGAACCACTGTTTGGGCGCATGGGAGGGCTCGGAAGGGAAGGAGCATCATTTGGAATGCAGACTTAGATGGATTGGTCTGCAGGCGTCACATTGCGTTTGCAGAGCCCCTAATGTACCTAAACAGTAGAAACCCCCCACAAGTGACCCCATATTGGAAACTAGACCCCTCAATGAACTTATCTAGATGTGTTGTGAGAACTTTGAACCCCCAAGTGTTTCACTACAGTTTATAACGCAGAGCCGTGAAAATAAAAAATCTTTTTGTTTTCCCACAAAAATTATTTTTTAGCCCCCAGTTTTGTATTTTCCCAAGGGTAACAGGAGAAATTGGTCCACAAAAGTTGTTGTCCAATTTGTCCTGAGTACGCTGATACCCCATATGTTGGGGTAAACCCCTGTTTGGGCACACAGGAGAGCTCGGAAGGGAAGGAGCACTGTTTTACTTTTTCAACGCAGAATTGGCTGGAATTGAGATCGGACGCCATGTCGTGTTTGGAGAGCCCCTGATGTGCCGAAACAGTGGAAACCCCCCAATTATAACTGAAACCCTAATCTAAACACACCCCTAACCCTAATTCCAACGGTAACCCTAACCACACCTCTAACCCTGACACTAGAGTTGAGCGACCTTGACCTTTTTAGAGTCGAGCCGGGTTTTGCGAAACCCGACTATGTCCAAAGTCGGGTCGAGTGAAATCGGCCGATTATGACGTAAAGTCGGGATCGACCGAAACACGAAACCCAATGCAAGTCAATGGGGCAGCATAGTCGGCAGTGAGTGGGGGCCAGGAAAACACCTAGAGTGCCCATTTTAATGTCAAAACCATCCATTCTTCTTAATGAAGCTTGTCAAGCGTAATTTACCTTAAAATAATTGGAAGGCATTTGAAATTGGGGGTCATTTGGCTAAAGTTGTGGGGGGTAGGGCTGGTTCAAGTAATTAGTGGGCCCAGTAAATCTGGACCACGTCACGGCAGTGGAGCAGGGAGAGGTAAGTATTTCAACTTTGCAAGTGCTGTGATCCTGAGCAAGCAGGGGGGGCCCACTCGTTGGCATTGGCACTGGCACAGGGCCCCTCAAAGTACAGCGGTGTGTTTGCACGGCGGGGGCGCCTCCCACCGGCAGCAACACTTTTGCGTACTATGAGAGGCCCTGTGCCAGTGACGTCGCCAACTAGTATTCCTCCCCCCACCTGATGAAGGAACCTGCACTTTCATCTGCACCTTCCTCTTTGTCCCCGTGTAAGGTGGTATGGTATGCGGGAAGAGCAACCTGACTTTCAGCAGGGTCACAATGTTGTTGTGTAGCGTGCACGGGGAATGTTGCGTTATGGGTCAATGTACCAGCAGACTCATCTATCACTGGCTGGGCAATGGGCACGATGAAGTGGAAACACAGATATAGGCCCAAAGAAGAAAGTGGGCTAAATGCAGTTCAAAATTGGTAACACAGGAATAACCAGGGGGCATTGCAGTGGAGGACAACTGGAATGAGAGGCTGACACAGAGAGTAGGGCCAAATCAGTAAGTAGTCGAAATGCAGTTCAAAATTGGCAACCGTAGTAAACAGGCGGCACAGCTTTGTTCAGTGGAGGAGAACAGCAAGGAGTGGCAGACACCGATAGTAGGCCCCAACCCAACTAGTAGGCCAAATGCAGTCTAACATTAACAACTACTTAACGAGAGGCTGAAAATGGAATTTCAGGACAGGAAACCAGGAGAACAGCAAGGAGTGGCAGACACCGATAGTAGGCCCCAAACCAACTAGTACGCCAAATGCAGTTGTTCCATTTAACCACAATTTAATGAGAGCCTGAAGATAGAAGCTCAGGAAAGGCAACCTGGGGAACACCTTGGAGTGTAACACACCATCTCTCTCCACCCCATACCCATTTTGTAGGCCTAATGCTGTGTACTTTTCTACAACTACTAAACGAGAGTCGGAAGACCGAAGCAATGGCAAGGAAACCTGGGGAACACCTTGGAGTGTAACACACCATCTCTCTCCACCCGATACCCATTTTGTAGGCCTAATGCAGTGTAGTTTTCTACAACTACTAAACGAGAGTCGGAAGATCGAAGCAATGGCGAGGAAACCTGGAGAACACCTTGGAGTGTAACACACCATCTCTCTCCACCCCATTCCCCATTTTTTAGGCCTAATGCAGCCTACTTTCCGACACCTACTAAACGAGAGCATGAAGATCGAAGCTCAGGAAAGGCAACCTGGGGAACACCTTGGAGTGTAACAACAACCTCTCTCTACACCACGGAAGGGCTGATTCTTAGGAAGGAAGGCTGTTGTAAATAAGCATTGCGCGCCCGAGGGTGATTATATTCTTATTCGGTATCTACTCACCCTCGGACGCGCCATGCTTCTTGATTTGTAATTAATGTTTATTTGCAATGTGCTTTTGACTTACTCAATTATTTTTTTAATTATTGATTTTATTAAATTAATAGTTTAACATCTTATTGGAAATAATTTAAAGGAGACGCGACAGGACAACACTCGGTGGATGCCATATCTGTGTTAACAACTCCAAAAAAACCTTTCAGTTAACTTCTTGCAGGAGAAAGTAATTGTAGCTGGTGGACCTTTTAGTACAGTTCCAGATTTTTGTTGTGTGTTTGTTTTTAATGTTAAAATGTCTGCATTTGAGATCTCAACACGATCTTATTTTTTATAATCAAAATAATTATTTTTTTATTTTAAGATGTTGGTTCAAGGGGTACACGGGCAGCAGTAGACAGGTCAGTGGAGGCCTAGTGGAAGGAGGGACCGCAGATGCGCCACTGTTTCACCCATACACAATTTGTAGGCCTAATGCAGCGTAGTTTCCAACAGCTAGTAAACGAGAGCCGGAAGATCGAAGCTCAGGAAAGGCAACCTGGGGAACACCTTGGAGTGTAACAACAACCTCTCTCTACACCACGGAAGGGCTGATTCTTAGGAAGGAAGGCTGTTGTAAATAAGCATTGCGCGCCCGAGGGTGATTATATTCTTATTCGGTATCTACTCACCCTCGGACGCGCCATGCTTCTTGATTTGTAATTAATGTTTATTTGCAATGTGCTTTTGACTTACTCAATTATTTTTTTAATTATTGATTTTATTAAATTAATAGTTTAACATCTTATTGGAAATAATTTAAAGGAGACGCGACAGGACAACACTCGGTGGATGCCATATCTGTGTTAACAACTCCAAAAAAACCTTTCAGTTAACTTCTTGCAGGAGAAAGTAATTGTAGCTGGTGGACCTTTTAGTACAGTTCCAGATTTTTGTTGTGTGTTTGTTTTTAATGTTAAAATGTCTGCATTTGAGATCTCAACACGATCTTATTTTTTATAATCAAAATAATTATTTTTTTATTTTAAGATGTTGGTTCAAGGGGTACACGGGCAGCAGTAGACAGGTCAGTGGAGGCCTAGTGGAAGGAGGGACCGCAGATGCGCCACTGTTTCACCCATACACAATTTGTAGGCCTAATGCAGCGTAGTTTCCAACAGCTAGTAAACGAGAGCCGGAAGATCGAAGCTCAGGAAAGGCAACCTGGGGAACACCTTGGAGTGTAACAACAACCTCTCTCTACACCACGGAAGGGCTGATTCTTAGGAAGGAAGGCTGTTGTAAATAAGCATTGCGCGCCCGAGGGTGATTATATTCTTATTCGGTATCTACTCACCCTCGGACGCGCCATGCTTCTTGATTTGTAATTAATGTTTATTTGCAATGTGCTTTTGACTTACTCAATTATTTTTTTAATTATTGATTTTATTAAATTAATAGTTTAACATCTTATTGGAAATAATTTAAAGGAGACGCGACAGGACAACACTCGGTGGATGCCATATCTGTGTTAACAACTCCAAAAAAACCTTTCAGTTAACTTCTTGCAGGAGAAAGTAATTGTAGCTGGTGGACCTTTTTAGTACAGTTCCAGATTTTTGTTGTGTGTTTGTTTTTAATGTTAAAATGTCTGCATTTGAGATCTCAACACGATCTTATTTTTTATAATCAAATTAATTTTTTAAATATTTTATTAGGTTGGTTCAAGGGGTACACGGGCCGCAGTAGACAGGTCAGTGGAGGCCTAGTGGAAGGAGTGACCGCAGACAGGCATCGAAGGCCTAAAATAATAACACATGGCTGTAGGCAATTTTAAATTGGTTCCAGGGTTACACGGGCAGCAGTGGTGTGGTCAGTGGAGGCCTAGTGGAAGGAGTGACCGCAGACAGGCATCGAAGGCCTAAAATATTAACACATGGCTGTAGGCAATTTTAAATTGGTTCCAGGGGTACTTGGGCAGCAGTGCCCTGGTCAGTGTAGTAGTAGTTGAAAGAATGTACCGCAGACAGGCATCGAAGGCCTAAAATAAAAAAATTGGGCTGGCTGTAGGCAATTTTAAATTGTTTCCAGGGTTACACGGGCAGCAGTGGTGTGGTCAGTGGAGGCCTAGTGGAAGGAGTGACCGCAGACAGGCATCGAAGGCCTAAAATAATAACACATGGCTGTAGGCAATTTTAAATTGGTTCCAGGGTTACACGGGCAGCAGTGGTGTGGTCAGTGGAGGCCTAGTGGAAGGAGTGACCGCAGACAGGCATCGACGGCCTAAAATAATCACACATGGCTGTAGGCAATTTTAAATTGGTTCCAGGGGTACACGGGCAGCAGTGGTGTGGTCAGTGGAGGCCTAGTGGAAGGAGTGACCGCAGACAGGCATCGAAGGCCTAAAATATTAACACATGGCTGTAGGCAATTTTAAATTGGTTCCAGGGGTACTTGGGCAGCAGTGCCCTGGTCAGTGTAGTAGTAGTTGAAAGAATGTACCGCAGACAGGCATCGAAGGCCTAAAATAAAAAAATTGGGCTGGCTGTAGGCAATTTTAAATTGTTTCCAGGGTTACACGGGCAGCAGTGGTGTGGTCAGTGGAGGCCTAGTGGAAGGAGTGACCGCAGACAGGCATCGAAGGCCTAAAATAATAACACATGGCTGTAGGCAATTTTAAATTGGTTCCAGGGTTACACGGGCAGCAGTGGTGTGGTCAGTGGAGGCCTAGTGGAAGGAGTGACCGCAGACAGGCATCGACGGCCTAAAATAATCACACATGGCTGTAGGCAATTTTAAATTGGTTCCAGGGGTACACGGGCAGCAGTGGTGTGGTCAGTGGAGGCCTAGTGGAAGGAGTGACCGCAGACAGGCATCGAAGGCCTAAAATATTAACACATGGCTGTAGGCAATTTTAAATTGGTTCCAGGGGTACTTGGGCAGCAGTGCCCTGGTCAGTGTAGTAGTAGTTGAAAGAATGTACCGCAGACAGGCATCGAAGGCCTAAAATAAAAAAATTGGGCTGGCTGTAGGCAATTTTAAATTGGTTCCAGGGTTACACGGGCAGCAGTGGTGTGGTCAGTGGAGGCCTAGTGGAAGGAGTGACCGCAGACAGGCATCGAAGGCCTAAAATAATAACACATGGCTGTAGGCAATTTTAAATTGGTTCCAGGGTTACACGGGCAGCAGTGGTGTGGTCAGTGGAGGCCTAGTGGAAGGAGTGACCGCAGACAGGCATCGAAGGCCTAAAATATTAACACATGGCTGTAGGCAATTTTAAATTGGTTCCAGGGGTACTTGGGCAGCAGTGCCCTGGTCAGTGTAGTAGTAGTTGAAAGAATGTACCGCAGACAGGCATCGAAGGCCTAAAATAAAAAAATTGGGCTGGCTGTAGGCAATTTTAAATTGGTTCCAGGGTTACACGGGCAGCAGTGGTGTGGTCAGTGGAGGCCTAGTGGAAGGAGTGACCGCAGACAGGCATCGACGGCCTAAAATAATCACACATGGCTGTAGGCAATTTTAAATTGGTTCCAGGGGTACACGGGCAGCAGTGGTCTGGTCAGTGGAAGTCTAGTGGAAGGAGTGACCGCAGACAGGCTTCGAAGGCCTAACATAACAAAAATGTCAAAACAATGGTATTGTCAGTGCCAGTCATTGAAGGATGTCAGCGCCTAGACTACACATTGGTGAAGCTGTGAGAGATAATTTTGCTAGTGGTAGAGCACTGTTTGAGCTGGGGGGGGGGGGAACTGGCTTGTGGCCGGCGGTACAGGCACAGGGCCCCTCATATTACAACGGTGAGTCTGACGTTGGGTGCGCACCACCACCGCCAGAGACACTTTATTGTACTATGAGGGACCCAGTGGCAGTGCCGTCGACCAAAAGCGGGCTCACCCACCTCTTCAGACAAACAGCACTCTCAAGGGTCCAAGCGCAAAGTGGCGATAGCACGACCCCGTGTGGGGAGTTTGGCCATTTCGTGAGGTGGAAACATGTCGTATGCTGGACAATCAGGTGAAGAAAATTACGAGATTGGAAAAGTCATTCAGAATAGTCCACAGGCAAGACCTTTTCATAGGAAAGCTAGGTGTCAGCCGGGCAGGGTGGGGCAAAAGATTTTGAAATCCAGTTGTGGTTCATTTTAATGAAGGTTAGATCATCTACATTTTGGGTAGACAGACGAGTCCTTTTTTCTGTTAGTATTGAACCTGCAGCACTGAATACTCTTTCTGATAGGACACTAGCTGCCGGGCAAGCAAGCTCCTGCAATGCATATTCTGCCAATTCTGGCCAGGTGTCTAATTTGGATGCCCAGTAATCAAATGGGAATGACGGTTGAGGGAGAACGTCGATAAGGGATGAAAAATAGTTTGTAACCATACTGGACAAATGTTGTCTCCTGTCACTTTGAATTGATGCTGCAGTACCTGTCCTGTCTGCGGTCCTAGAAAAATCACTCCACAACCTGGTCAGAAAACCCCTCTGGCCAACGCCACTTCTGATTTCTGCCCCTCTAACACCTCTGGTCTGCTGGCCCCTGGAGCTCGTGTGAGAACGATCACGGGCGCTGTGTGCAGGGAATGCCAGAAGCAAACGGTCAACAAGAGTTGATTGTTTTGTTGCTAATATTAGTTCCAAGTTCTCATGTGGCATAATATTTTGCAATTTGCCTTTATAGCGAGGATCAAGGAGGCAGGCCAACCAGTAATCGTCATCGTTCATCATTTTTGTAATGCGTGTGTCCCTTTTGAGGATACGCAAGGCATAATCCGCCATGTGGGCCAAAGTTCCCGTTGTCAAATCTGCGGTTGTGCTTGGTTGAGGGGCAGTTGCAGGCAAATCTACGTCACTTGTGTCCCTCAAAAAACCAGAACCCGGCCTTGCCACGCCACCAATTTCCCGTGCCCCCGGGAAAGCTTCCTCATTAAAAATATACTCATCCCCATCATCCTCCTCATCCTCCACCTCCTCTTCGCCCGGTACCTCGTCATGTACACTGCCCTGACCAGACAATCGCTGACTGTCATCAAGGCTTTCCTCTTCCTCTGGTGCAGACGCCTGATCCTTTATGTGCGTCAAACTTTGCATCAGCAGACGCATTAGGGGGATGCTCATGCTTATTATGGCGTTGTCTGCACTAACCAGCCGTGTGCATTCCTCAAAACACTGAAGGACTTGACACATGTCTTGAATCTTCGACCACTGCACACCTGACAACTCCATGTCTGCCATCCTACTGCCTGCCCGTGTATGTGTATCCTCCCACAAAAACATAACAGCCCGCCTCTGTTCGCACAGTCTCTGAAGCATGTGCAGTGTTGAGTTCCACCTTGTTGCAACGTCTATGATTAGGCGATGCTGGGGAAGGTTCAAAGAACGCTGATAGGTCTGCATACGGCTGGAGTGTACAGGCGAACGGCGGATATGTGCGCAAAGTCCACGCACTTTGAGGAGCAGGTCGGATAACCCCGGATAACTTTTCAGGAAGCACTGCACCACCAGGTTTAAGGTGTGAGCCAGGCAAGGAATGTGTTTCAGTTGGGAAAGGGAGATGGCAGCCATGAAATTCCTTCCGTTATCACTCACTACCTTGCCTGCCTCAAGATCTACAGTGCCCAGCCACGACTGCGTTTCTTGCTGCAAGAACTCGGACAGAACTTCCGCGGTGTGTCTATTGTCGCCCAAACACTTCATAGCCAATACAGCCTGCTGACGTATGCCAGTAGCTGCCCCATAATGGGAGACCTGGTGTGCAACAGTGGCAGGTGCGGATGGAGTGTTTGTGCGACTGCGGTCTGTGGACGAGCTCTTGCTTCTGCAGGAGGACGAGGAGGAGGAGGAGGAGGAGGGGGTGCGAACGGCTACAGACAACTGTTTACTAGACCGTGGGCTAGGCAGAACTGTCCCAAACTTGCTGTCCCCTGTGGACCCTGAATCCACCACATTTACCCAGTGTGCCGTGATGGACACGTAACGTCCCTGGCCATGCCTACTGGTCCATGCATCTGTTGTCAGGTGCACCTTTGTGCTCACAGATTGCCTGAGTGCATGGACGATGCGCTCTTTAACATGCTGGTGGAGGGCTGGGATGGCTTTTCTGGAAAAAAAGTGTCGACTGGGTAGCTCGTAGCGTGGTACAGCGTAGTCCATCAGGTCTTTGAAAGCTTCGCTTTCAACTAACCGGTAGGGCATCATCTCTAACGAGATTAGTCTAGCTATGTGGGCGTTCAAACCCTGTGTACGCGGATGCGAGGCTAAGTACTTCCTTTTTCTAACCATAGTCTCATGTAGGGTGAGCTGGACTGGAGAGATGGAGATCGTGGAACTAGCGGGGGTGCCGGTGGACATGGCAGACTGAGAGACGGTGGGAGATGGTATTGTTGCCGCCGGTGCCCTAGATGCAGTGTTTCCTACTACGAAACTGGTGATTCCCTGACCCTGACTGCTTTGGCCTGGCAAAGATACCTGCACAGATACAGCAGGTGGTGCGCTAAATGGTGGTCCTACACTGCCGGAAGGGATGTTGCGTTGATGACTAGCTTCATTGGCCGAGGGTGCAACAACCTTAAGGGACGTTTGGTAGTTAGTCCAAGCTTTCAAATGCATGGTGGTTAAATGTCTATGCATGCAACTAGTATTGAGACTTTTCAGATTCTGACCTCTGCTTAAGGAAGTAGAACATTTTTGACAGATGACTTTGCGCTGATCAATTGGATGTTGTTTAAAAAAATGCCAGACTGCACTCTTTCTAGCATCGGATACCTTTTCAGGCATTGCAGACTGAGCTTTAACCGGATGGCCACGCTGTCCTCCACCAGGTTTTGGCTTTGCCACGCGTTTTGGGCAAGATACGGGCCCGGCAGATGGAACCTGTGGCGATGTTGATGCCTGCTGCGGCCCCTCCTCCTCCTCTGCTTCAGAACTGCTGCCGCCTGCACCCTGTTCCCCCAATGGCTGCCAATCGGGGTCAAGAACTGGGTCATCTAATAACTCTTCTTGTACCTCCTGCGCAACTTCGTCTGTGTCACCGTGTCGTTCGGTGGTATAGCGTTCGTGATGGGGCAACATAGTCTCATCAGGGTCTGATTCTTGATCAGCACCCTGCGAGGGCAATGTTGTGGTCTGAGTCAAAGGACCAGCATAGTAGTCTGGCTGTGGCTGTGCGTCACTGCACTCCATGTCAGATTCAATTTGTAATGGGCATGGACTGTTAACTGCTTCACTTTCTAAGCCAGGGACGGTATGTGTAAAGAGCTCCATGGAGTAACCCGTTGTGTCGCCTGCTGCATTCTTCTCTGTTGTTGTTTTTGCTGAAGAGGACAAGGAAGTGACTTGTCCCTGACCGTGAACATCCACTAACGACGCGCTGCTTTTACTTTTACCAGTTTCACGAGAGGAGGCAAAAGAGCTAGAGGCTGAGTCAGCAAGATAAGCCAAAACTTGCTCTTGCTGCTCCGGCTTTAAAAGCGGTTTTCCTAATCCCAGAAAAGGGAGCGTTCGAGGCCTTGTGTAGCCGGACGACGAACCTGGCTCCACAGCTCCAGACTTAGGTGCAATATTTTTTTCCCCACGACCACCTGATGCTCCACCACTACCACTACCCTCATTACCAGCTGACAATGAACGCCCCCGGCCACGACCTCTTCCACTAGACTTCCTCATTGTTTTAAAAACGTAACCAAACTAACGTTATTTGTTGCAGTCACACAACTTACACGGTGAGCTATAACTTCAGTATGATTTAGCTACCCCTTTACAGGTTGGTGAGACCACCGCGAAAATCAGGCACAATGTTACACACTCTTTTTTTGGTGGCTGCAAATTAGAGAGATGCCCCACACGCAGGACTGTCACTGAAGCACAAATGTTAATATTAATGTCACACTATTATTTGTTTTTTATTTTTATTTTTTTCAGGAACACTTTAGAAACCCCCCCAAAAAAAAAAGAAATTTGATTTTTGCAGGGAGAATTTAGAAAACAAATGTAACAAACTATATGCTTTCTATGGGCCACTGAGTGAGAGATGACGCACACAGGAATCAGGAGTGGCACACAAGCCCAGAGGCCAATATTTTTCTACCAATGATTGATGGAGTTATTTTCTCTGGTAGATTTTGGAACCCAAATCAAGGAAAAAAAATATAGGCTTTCTATGGACCACAATTGGAGAGAGAGAGAGAGAGAGAGAGAGAGAGAGAGAGAGAGATGGCACACCCAGGAGTCAAGACTGGCACACAAGCAGAAAGGCCAATATTAATCTCCCACTGTTTTTTTTGGTTGTTTTTTTTTTTTTTTTTCAGGGAGACTTTAGAAAAAAAAATAATAAAAAAAATATGATTTTATCAGGAAGAATTTAGAAACCAAATAAAATAAAATGATTTTTTCAGGGAGAATTTAGAAAACAAATAAAACCAAAAATAGGCGTTCTATGGCCCACTGACTGAGAGATGACGCACCCAGGAGTCAAGACTGGCACACAAGCAGAAAGGCCAATATTAATCTCCCACTGTTTTTTTTTTTTTTTTTTTTTTTTTCAGGGAGACTTTAGAAAAAAAAATAATAAAAAAAATATGATTTTATCAGGAAGAATTTAGAAACCAAATAAAATAAAATGATTTTTTCAGGGAGAATTTACAAAACAAATAAAAACAAAAATAGGCGTTCTATGGCCCACTGACTGAGAGATGACGCACCCAGGAGTCAAGACTGGCACACAAGCAGAAAGGCCAATATTAATCTCCCACTGTTTTTTTTTTTTTTTTTTCAGGGAGACTTTAGAAAAAAAAATAATAAAAAAAATATGATTTTATCAGGAAGAATTTAGAAACCAAATAAAATAAAATGATTTTTTCAGGGAGAATTTATAAAACAAATAAAAACAAAAATAGGCGTTCTATGGCCCACTGACTGAGAGATGACGCACACAGGAATCAGAAGTGGCACACAAGCCCAGAGGCCAATATTTTTCTACCAATGATTGATGTAGTTATTTTCTCTGGTAGATTTTGGAACCCAAATCAAGGAAAAAAAATATAGGCTTTCTATGGACCACAATTGGAGAGAGAGAGAGAGAGAGAGAGAGAGAGAGAGAGAGAGAGAGATGGCACACCCAGGAGTCAAGACTGGCACACAAGCAGAAAGGCCAATATTAATCTCCCACTGTTTTTTTTGGTTGTTTTTTTTTTTTTTTTTCAGGGAGACTTTAGAAAAAAAAATAATAAAAAAAATATGATTTTATCAGGAAGAATTTAGAAACCAAATAAAATAAAATGATTTTTTCAGGGAGAATTTAGAAAACAAATAAAACCAAAAATAGGCGTTCTATGGCCCACTGACTGAGAGATGACGCACCCAGGAGTCAAGACTGGCACACAAGCAGAAAGGCCAATATTAATCTCCCACTGTTTTTTTTTTTTTTTTTTTTTTTTTCAGGGAGACTTTAGAAAAAAAAATAATAAAAAAAATATGATTTTATCAGGAAGAATTTAGAAACCAAATAAAATAAAATGATTTTTTCAGGGAGAATTTAGAAAACAAATAAAACCAAAAATAGGCGTTCTATGGCCCACTGACTAAGAGAGAGAGAGAGAGATGGAACGCTTAGTACTGGCACACAAGCCCAAAGGGCAATATTAATCTCCCTTTTTTTTTCCAGGGAGAATTTCTAAAACCCCCCCCAAAAAAAAAATAGGCTTTCTATGGCCCACTATTTGTGAGAGAGATGGGACGCTCAGGACTGGCACAGATGGCACGCTCAGGACTGGCACAGAAGCCCAGAGGCCAATATTAATCTCCCTTTTTTTCTGGGAGAATTTATAAAACCAAAAAAAAAATTAAATAGGCTTTCTATGGCCCACTATTTGTGAGAGAGATGGCACGCTCAGGACTGGCACAGATGGCACGCTCACAACTGGCACACAAGCCCAGAGGCCAATATTAATCTCCCTTTTTTCAGGGAAAATTTATAAAACCAAAAAAAAAATTAAATAGGCTTTCTATGGCCCACTATTTGTGAGAGAGATGGGACGCTCAGGACTGGCACAGATGGCACGCTCAGGACTGGCACAGAAGCCCAGAGGCCAATATTAATCTCCCTTTTTTTCTGGGAGAATTTATAAAACCAAAAAAAAAATTAAATAGGCTTTCTATGGCCCACTATTTGTGAGAGAGATGGGACGCTCAGGACTGGCACAGATGGCACGCTCAGGACTGGCACAGAAGCCCAGAGGCCAATATTAATCTCCCTTTTTTTCTGGGAGAATTTATAAAACCAAAAAAATATTTAAATAGGCTTTCTATGGCCCACTATTTGTGAGAGAGATGGCACGCTCAGGACTGGCACAGATGGCACGCTCACAACTGGCACACAAGCCCAGAGGCCAATATTAATCTCCCTTTTTTCAGGGAGAATTTATAAAACCCCAAAAAAAATAAAATAGGCTTTCTATGGCCCACTATTTGTGAGAGAGATGGCACACTCAGGACTGGCACACAAGCCCAAAGGCCAATATTAATCTCCCACTGTATTTTTATCAGGGAGAATTTATACACCCCACAAAAAAAAATACAGAAAAATGAAAAGGCTTTCTATGGCCCACTATGTGAGAGAGATGGCACACACAGGGATGGCACTCTAGCAGAAATGCCAAATTGCCAATCTTAATCTCCCACCAAAAAAAAAAAAAAAAAAAAACAGGGAATGTCCTACAATTACTATCTCCCTGCCTGCAGTAATCTCAGCCAGGTATGGCAGGCAGCTACTATCTCCCTGCCTGCAGTAATCTCAGCCAGGTATGGCAGGCAGCAATAAGGAGTGGACTGATGCACAAATGAAATAAAAAGTGTGGACAAACAAAAAAGATAGCTGTGCAGAAAGGAAGGAACAAGAGGATTTGTGCTTTGAAAAAAGCAGTTGGTTTGCACAGCGGCGTACACACAGCAATGCAGCTATCAGGGAGCCTTCTAGGGCAGCCCAATGAGCTACAGCGCTGAGGGGAAAAAAAAAAACTTCCACTGTCCCTGCACACCGAGGGTGGTGTTGGACAGTGCAAATCGCTGCAGCACAAGCGGTTTTGTGGTTAATGGACCCTGCCTAACGCTATCCCTGCTTCTGACAAAGCGGCAGCAACCTCTCCCTAAGCTCAGATCAGCAGCAGTAAGATGGCGGTCGGCGGGAACGCCTCTTTATAGCCCCTGTGACGTCGCAGACAGCAAGCCAATCACTGCAATGCCCTTCTCTAAGATGGTGGGGACCAGGACCTATGTCATCACGCTGCCCACACTCTGCGTTTACCTTCATTGGCTGAGAAATGGCGCTTTTCGCGTCATTGAAACGCGACTTTGGCGCGAAAGTCGCGTACCGCATGGCCGACCACGCACAGGGGTCGGATCGGGTTTCATGAAACCCCGACTTAGCCAAAAGTCGGCGACTTTTGAAAATGTTCGACCCGTTTCGCTCAACCCTACCTGACACACTCCTAACCCTAATCCCAACCCTATTCCCAACTGTAAATGTAATCTAAACCCTAACCCTAACTTTAGCCCCAACCCTAACTGTAGCCCCAACCCTAACCCTAACCCTAACCCTAACCCTAGCCCTAACCCTAGCCCTAACCCTAACCCTAGCCCTAGCCCTAACCCTAGCCCTAACCCTAGCCCTAACCCTAGCCCTAACCCTAGCCCTAACCCTAACCCTAGCCCTAACCCTAGCCCTAACCCTAGCCCTAGCCCTAACCCTAGCCCTAACCCTAGCCCTAACCCTAACCCTAGCCCTAGCCCTAACCCTAGCCCTAACCCTAGCCCTAGCCCTAACCCTAGCCCTAACCCTAGCCCTAACCCTAGCCCTAACCCTAGCCCTAGCCCTAACCCTAGCCCTAACCCTAGCCCTAATGGGAAAATGGAAATAAATACATTTTTTTTTATTTTTCCCTAACTAAGGGGGTGATGAAGGGGGGTTTGATTTACTTTTATAGCGAGTTTTTTAGCGGATTTTTATGATTGGCAGCCGTCACACACTGAAAGACCCTTTTTATTGCAAAAAATATTTTTTGCAATACCACATTTTGAGAGCTATAATTTTTCCATATTTAGGTCCACAGAGTCATGTGAGGTCTGGTTTTTTGCGGGACGAGTTGACGTTTTTATTGAAAACATTTTTGGGCACGTGACATTTTTTGATCGCTTTTTATTCCGATTTTTGTGAGGAAGAATGACCAAAAGCCAGCTATTCATGAATTTCTATTGGGGGAGGCGTTTATACCGTTCCGCGTTTGGTAAAATTGATAAATCAGTTTTATTCTTCGGGTCAGTACGATTACAGCGATACCTCATTTATATCATTTTTTTATGGTTTGGCGCATTTATACGATAAAAACTATTTTACAGAAAAAATAATTATTTTTGCATCGCTTTATTCTCAGGACTATAACTTTTTTATTTTTTTGCTGATGATGCTGTATTGCGGCTCTTTTTTTGCGGGACAATATGACGCTTTCAGCGGTACCATGGTTATTTATATCTGTCCTTTTGATCGCGTGTTATTCCACTTTTTGTTCGGCGGTATGATAATAAAGCGTTGTTTTTTGCCTCGTTTTTTTTTTTTTTTTCTTACGGTGTTTACTGAAGGGGTTAACTAGTGGGACAGTTTTATAGGTCGGGTCGTTACGGACGCGGCGATACTAAATATGTGTACTTTTATAGGTTTTTTTTTTATTTAGATGAAGAAATGTATTTATGGGAATAATATTTTTTTTTTTTTTCATTATTTTGGAATATTTTTTTTTATTTTTTTTACACATTTGGAAAAATTTTTTTTTACTTTTTTTCTTTGTCCCAGGGGGGGACATCACAGATCAGTGATCTGACAGTTTGCACAGCACTCTGTCAGATCACTGATTTGACATGCAGCGCTGCAGGCTTCACAGTGCCTGCTCTGAGCAGGCTCTGTGAAGCCACCTCCCTCCCTGCAAGACCCGGATCCGCGGCCATCTTGGATCCGGGGCTGGAGGGAGCAGGGAGGGAGGTGAGACCCTTGCAGCAACGCGATCACATCGCGTTGCTCCGGGGGTCTCAGGGAAGCCCGCAGGGAGCCCCCTCCCTGCGCGGTGTTCCCTGCACCGCCGGCACATCGCGATCATCTTTGATCGCGGTGTGCCAGGGGTTAATGTGCCGGGGGCGGTCCGTGACCGCTCCTGGCACATAGTGCCGGATGTCAGCTGCGATAAGCAGCTGACACCCGGCCGCGATCGGCCGCGCTCCCCCCGTGAGCGCGGCCGATCGGCTATGACGTACTATCCCGTCCAGGGTCAGATAAACCCAGGGCACCTCGACGGGATAGTACGTCTAAGGTCACAGAGGGGTTAAGGTGTATAAAAAAAAGACATAAAATCCCACAATTCAAATGTAGTGTCCCTCTATAAATCACTTGTGAGGCCATATCTTGAATATCAGATCCAGGTTTGGGCTCCACATTTTAAAAGGAATATTGAGAAATTAGAGTCAGTTCATAGGCGACAACTGGATTATTACGTGGGCTAAAAGGCCTCTTGAATGATAAGAAGTTGGCTAAGGGTACCGTCACACTATACGATTTACCAACGATCACGACCAGCGATACGACCTGGCCGTGATCATTGGAAAGTCGTAGTGTGGTAGCTGGAGAGCTGTCACACAGACAGCACTCCAGCGACCAACGATGCCGAGGTCCCCGGGTAACCAGGGTAAACATCAGGACCGCGCTTAGTAACCCGATGTTTACCCTGGTTACCAGCGTAAAAAAAAACAAACAGTACATACTTACATTCCGGTGTCTGTCCCTTGTCGTCTGCTTCCCGCACTCACTGACTGCCGGCCGTAAAGTGAAAGCACAGCACCGCTGTGCTCTGCTTTCACTTTACGGCCGGCAGTCAGTGAGTGCGGGAAGCAGACGGCAAGGGACCTGACGGACACCGGAATGTAAGTATGTACTGTTTTTTTTTTTTTACATTTACGCTGGTAACCAGGGTAAACATCGGGTTACTAAGCGCGGCCCTGCGCTTAGTAACCCGATGTTTACCCTGGTTACAAGCGAACGCATCGCTGGATCGGTGTCACACACACCGATCTAGCGATGACAGCGGGTGATCCAGCGACGAAAGAATGTTCCAAACGATCTGCTAAGACGTACGATTCTCAGCAGGATCCCTGATCGCTGCTGCGTGTCAGACACAGCGATATCGTATGGATATCGCTGGAACGTCACGAATCGTGCCGTCGTAGCGACAAAAGTGCCACTGTGTGACGGTAACCTAAGTTGGGCTTGTCTGGCTTAGAAAAAAGACGCCTAAGAGAAGATCCCATTTGTATGAATACATACAAAGGACTTTCACATTATTTATTCTTGCACAAGACCACCTCACAATGGATAGGAGAAAGACTATTCTGGCAGCTAAATAGGAAAGGGCTTTTTTTTTTACAGATAGAGCAGTCAGACTGTGGAATGTCCCACCCAGAGGCGTAGCTAGAGCTTTTGCCGCCCGGGGCTGTTCCCGAGTTTGGCGCCCCCCCCGGCTCAATACACACAAAGGTTACCAAAAATGGTTTTCCTGTTTTGTAGAACGTAAACTGGGCCTAATGGTGTCACCCCCACATGCCACACCTGTGACTTAATACCACCACACCATGACCAGGCCACATAGTGACCGAATAATACTACATACAAGGGACAAATACCACAACACCATTTCCAGACCACATATTACCACCACATAGTGACTGAATACTACAATACTGATCAGTAATAAAAAAAAACAACACAATACTATCACCATAAGTGCCAGTATTCACAGGAGATCTGTACTTAGTATGCAGTGTCTGTGTAGAGGTAATACAGAGATCACTGGTGACATTATACACAGGACCTCTATATAGTATACAGTGTATAGTGTCAGTGTATAGGTAACACTGACTCACCAGTGACTTCTCTAGGTGAAGCCCTTCATCTTTCATCCAGCACAGACCGCCATCATTCCTTCCAGCCGGGACTCGTTTCTGCAGGAAATAACACAGTTATCTCGAGCTCCGCTTGCAGAACACATTACTTAATTTTTCACAACTTCTACATTACATCACATGAAGAAAAAAAGGTGATATAGTGTCACTCTGCACAGTAACAGGCCCGCCCCCCCATTTAAAACAGTATACTCAAAAAATAAAATAAATACATCACTGCAGTAATAATATCCCTTAATTATCCCCTATGGTAACACTATTCCCCACCCTGGCCCCGTTTATCTCATTCCTGGCTCCAGCCATATGTTCTCGCATCCTGCCCTCATGAGTATCCATTCTACCCCATATGATCTCCCCATCCTGCCCCACCAGCTTCCATCGTATCCATCCTGCCCCATGATCCAATCCTGCCCCGTGATTCCAATCATGCCCCGTATCTACATTCTGCCCATGCCTCAAGTCCTGCCCCCAGTGTGTCCAGCATATTACCCCCATGTTGTCCAGCAATCTGCCCCAGTGTGTCCAGCATATTACCCCCAGTGTGTCCAGCAATCTGCCCCAGTATGTCCAGCACTGCCCCCAGTGTGTCCAGCAATCTGCCCCAGTGTCCAGCCTTTCCCCAGTGTGTCCAGCAGTCTGCCCCAGTGTGTCCAGCATATTACCCCCAGTGTCCAGCATTGCCCCAGTATGTCCAGCATATTACCCCCAGTGTGTCCAGCAATCTGCCCCAGTGTCCAGCATTGCCCCAGTGTGTCCAGAAGTCTGCCCCAGGGTCTCCAGCATTGCCTCAATGTGTCCAGAAATCTGCCCCAGGGTCTCCAGTATTGCCCCAGTGTGTCCAGCAATCTGCCCCATGGTCCCCTGTATTGCCCCAGTGTGTCCAGCATTCTGCCCCATGGTCTCCAGTATTGCCCCGGTGTGTCCAGCAATCTGCCCCATGGTCTCCTGTATTGCCCCAGTATGTCCAGAAGTCTGCCCCAGGGTCTCCAGCATTGCCTCAATGTGTCCTGAAATCTGCCCCATGGTCTCCAGTATTCAGTGTGTCCAGCAATCTGCCCCATAGTCTCCTGTATTGCCCCAGTGTGTCCAGCATTCTGCCCCATGGTCTCCTGTATTGCCCCAGTGTGTCCAGCATTCTGCCCCATGGTCTCCAGTATTGCCCCAGTGTGTCCAGCATTCTGCCCCATGGTCTCCAGTATTGCCCCAGTGTGTCCAGCAATCTGCCCCATGGTCTCCTGTATTGCCCCAGTGTGTCCAGCAATCTGCCCCATGGTCTCCTGTATTGCCCCAGTGTGTCCAGCATTCTGCCCCATGGTCTCCTGTATTGCCCCAGTGTGTCCAGCATTCTGCCCCATGGTCTCCAGTATTGCCCCAGTGTGTCCAGCATTCTGCCCCATGGTCTCCAGTATTGCCCCAGTGTGTCCAGCAATCTGCCCCATGGTCTCCTGTATTGCCCCAGTGTGTCCAGCATTCTGCCCCATGGTCTCCTGTATTGCCCCAGTGTGTCCAGCATTCTGCCCCATGGTCTCCAGTATTGCCCCAGTGTGTCCAGCAATCTGCCCCATGGTCTCCAGTATTGCCCCAGTGTGTCCAGCATTCTGCCCCATGGTCTCCAGTATTGCCCCAGTGTGTCCAGCATTCTGCCCCATGGTCTCCAGTGTTGCCCCAGTGTGTCCAGCAATCTGCCCCATGGTCTCCAGTATTGCCCCAGTGTGTCCAGCATTCTGCCCCATGGTCTCCTGTATTGCCCCAGTGTGTCCAGCATTCTGCCCCATGGTCTCCAGTATTGCCCCAGTGTGTCCAGCATTCTGCCCCAGGGTCTCCAGTATTGCCCCAGTGTGTCCAGCATTCTGCCCCATGGTCTCCAGTATTGCCCCAGTGTGTCCAGCAATCTGCCCCATGGTCTCCAGTATTGCCCCAGTGTGTCCAGCATTGCCCCCAGACAGTCAGACATAAAGAAAAAAAAAAAGTAAAATCCTCACCTCTCCCGTTCCTAGCGCAGGTCCGGTGCGGTGCAGCCAGTCAGCGTCTCTCAGGCTCTGCGACGCTCAGGACAGAGAGGCTGAGCGGCGCGCACAGTAGTGACTTCATCGCGCCCTCTGCTCTGAGACGTCGCAGAGTCAGAGGACGCTGAAGCCGCAGGAACCAGGAGAGGTGAGTATTAGAGCGGGGGGCGGGGGGGCGGGGGTGGGGGGAGCTGGCCCTGGTCGTGACGGCGCCGCCCGAAGATTTAAAGGGGCGTCTTTTTTTTTTCCTTCTCCTGCAGCGCCGGCCGCCCCCCGCATTGTGCCGCCCGGGGCGGACCGCTCCCCCCCGCACCCACCTTCCTACGCCACTGGTCCCACCACAAGAGGTAGTAATGGCATATTCTCAACTAGCATTTACAAGGACTGGATGCTTTTCTCACAACAAATGGCATTGTGGGTTATAAATAATCTAGCGATAGAGAATGTATAACTGGTGGAGAAAGATTGAACTTAATGGATCTACATTTTTTTTCAACCTATGTAACTATCTAACTCTTGTCCTTCCCTCACCTAATAAACCAAACAAATGCTCTCTTGCACAATTCATCCATACTGGATATTCTCTCCCTTTTTGAGGGGTACTCAAAAAATTGAAGTTAGAATTTTTTTAAAAAAAATTCAAATACAAGAGGGTCTTGACTAGGGTTGAGTGAAACGGATAGGACAAATTCAAAAATCGCCAACTTTCTGCAAAGTCGGGTTTCGTGAAACCCGACCCGATCCTAGTGTGGGATCGGCCATAAGGTCGGTGATCTTCGCGCCAAAGTCGTGTTTCGTATGACGCTTTCTCTGCCATTTTTCAGCCAATGAAGGAGGACGCAGAGTGTGGGCAGCTTGATGACATAGGTCTCGGTCCCCACCATCTTAGAGAAAGGCATGACAGTGATTGGCTTGCTTTCTGCGGCGTCACAGTGGCTATAAAGGGGCGTGCACGCCGACCGCCATCTTACTTCTGCCGATCGTAGCAGAGGTTGCCACAGCTTAATCAGAAGAAGGGATATAGTTAGGGAGGGAAGATTAAGCCCCGAAACTGCTTGTGCTGTAGTGATTTCCACTGTCCAACACCACCATGTGTTTGCAGGGACAGTGGAGGCTATATTTTTGTGCATCAGCTCTGTAGCTTATTAGGCTGCATTATAAGGCTCCCTGATAGCTGCATTGCTGTTTGCACGCCGCTGTGCAAACCAACTGCTTTTTTAAAAGCAAAAATCCTGTTGCTCCTTTCTGCACAGTTATCTTGTTTATTTGTCCACACTTTTGTGTGCAGCAGTCCTTTTTATTGCTGCCATACTTTTCCTGAGATCATTGTAGGGTGATTGAAATTGTACTACAGTCCTTGTATTTTTTCATATATCTTCCAGCCACTTTCTGCCACTGCATCGATTCAAAGTGACAGGAGACAGCATTTGTCCAGTATGGTTACGAACTACTTTTCTCGCTTATCGATGTTCTCCCTCACAGCTCATTCCCCTTTGATTACTGGGCATCTAAAATAGACACCTGGCCTGAATTGGCAGAATATGCATTACAGGAGCTCGCTTGCCCTGCTGCTAGTGTGCTATCAGAAAGAGGCTTCAGTGCTGCTGGTTCAATACTGACCGAAAAAAGGACTCGTCTGGCTACCCAGAATGTTGATGATCTAACCTTCATTAAAATGAACCAATCATGGATTTCAAATTATTTTGCCCCACCTTCCCCTGCTGACACGTAGCTTGCCTGAAAAATGTCTTGCTTTTGGCCTCCTCTTACTGACTTCTCCAATTCCGCCATTTGCAGCTGCTGAATGTCCACCATAGGCCATTTTTAGACCTCCCTAAATGGGCTGACTCCCCCCACAGGGCCGTGGTCACCACCTGGCGCAAGCACCCGTGCGAGTGCCGTTTGCCTGGACAGGTGGGTGCGCCCACTCTTGGGCGACGACACTGGCACAGGGTCCCTCATAGTACAATGAAGTGTCTCTGATGGTGGTGCTGCACAACCAATGTCAGACACACCGTCGTAACATGAGGGGCCCTGTGCCAGTACTGCCGCCCACGAGAGTGTTCCCCCCAGCTCGAACAGTGCTCTACCACTTGCAATACTTACCTCTCCCTGCTCCACCACTGTGTAGTATGTGCTGTTAAATCCTTCAATGGCACTGCCAATACAAATTTGTTGAAATGATAGATGATAGTTAAAATATACAGGGGCCCTAACCTCCATTTAGACCAGTTAATACTTTGCACCTACTACCACTGTCTGCTACTCAGCAGAGGAGCCCACCCCAGTACCTAACTATGCCGCCTGTTTAGTCCTGTTACCAATTTTGAACTGCTTTTAGCCTACTTTTGTATTTGGGCCTACAAACTGTGTCTGCGCCACTCATTACAGTTGTCCTCCATTGACCAAAGCTATGCCGCCAGTTTAGTCCTGTTACCAGTTTTGAACTGCATTTAGCCTACTTTTTTTATTTGGGCCTATATCTGTGTTTCCTCCTCATCCTGCCCATTGCCCAGCCACTGCTAGATGAGTCTGCTGGTACATTGACCCAGACCACTACATTCCCTTTGCACTCTACACAGCCTGAATCTGACCCTGCTGAAAGTCAGGCTCCCATTCCCGCATACTATACCAAATTACACGAGGACATAGAGGAAGGTGCAGATGAAAGTGCAGGTTCCTTCATCAGGTTGGGGGGCATACGTGTTGGCGACGTCACTGGCACAGGGCCCCTCATAGTACGCAAAAGTGTCTCTGGCAGTGGGAGGCGCCACCCGCCGTCAAACACACCGCAGTACTATGAGGGGCCCTGTGTCAGTGCCAAGTGCCAACGAGTAGGCCCCCCTGCTTGCTCAGGATCACAGCACTTGCAAAGTTGAAATACTTACCTCTCCCTGCTCCACCACCGTGACGTATTCTGCGTTTCCTGGGCCCACGAAAATCTTGAGCCAGCCCTTCCCCCCACAACTTTAGCCAAATGACCCCCTGTTTTCAATGCCTAACTATTATTATAAAGTAAATTAAGATTGACAAGCTTAAGAAATAAGAATTGATGTTTTTGGCATTAAAATGGGCACTGTAGGTGTTTTCCTGTCCTCCACTCACTGCCGACATTGATTCCCCATTGACTTGCATTGGGTTTCGTGTTTCGGTCGGCCCCCGACTTTTTGCAATAATCGGCCGATTTCACCCGACCCGACTTTTGACAAAGTCGGGTTTTGCGAAACCCGACTCGATCCTAAAAAAGTAAAAGTCGCCCAACTCTAGTCTTGACTAGACAAAAAATGCCATTATTAGAATGACATGAATAAGACTAAGACAAACACAGTAGGAAAGAAAGTCACTAAAGATGTGACAATCTTTTGAAATTCGAATTTGCCAGCTTCGTCAAGTTTTCCCCAAAATTTGATTTACTACTAGTCAATTTAATAAAAATCTCAATATTGCAAAGCCTCCAATTGACCTGAATACATGTGTATAACACTCTGAGGTATCATAGGACTGTGAACACTTTTTAAGCTTTCTGACATCTGACGTACTATCCCGTCGAGGTGGTATGGGCCCGTATGACCACCGATGGGATAGTACATCATCACCGATCAGCCGCGCTCACTGGGGGAGAGCAGCTGATCAGGGCCAGGTGTCAGCTGACTGTCACAGCTGACATCTGGCACTATGTGCCAGGAGCGGTCATGGACCGCTCCTGGCACATTAACCCCCAGAACACTGCGATCAAACATGATCACAGCGTTTCAGCGGGCTAGAGAATCATCGTACAGGGTGGGGGCTCCCTGCGTGCTTCCCTGAGACCCTATACATATATACGTACACATATTTAGTATCGCCGTGTCCGTAACGACCCGACCTATAAAAGTGTCCCACTAGTTAACCCCTTCAGTGAACATCATTAAAAAAAAACTAGGCAAAAAACAACGCTTTATTATCATACCGCCGAACAAAATGTGGAATAACAGAGGGATATAAAAAAAACATGGTACCGCTGAAAACGTCATCTTGTCCTGCAAAAAACGAGCCACCATACAGCGTCATCAGTGAAAAAATGAAAAAGTTATAGTCCTCAGAATAAAGCGATGCAAAAATAATTATTTTTTATATAAAATAGTTTTTATCGTATAAAAGCGCCAAAATATACAAAAATATGTAAATGTGGTATCGCTGTAATCACACTCACCCTAAACATAAAACTTCTTTATCAATTATACCAAACGTGGAACGGTATAAACGCCCCCCCCCCCCCCTGTTTTTTGGAAATTCTGCCTCAGAAAAATCAGAATAAAAAGCGATCAAAAAATGTCACGTGCCCGAAAATAGTACCAATAAATACGTCAACTCGACCCGCAAAAAACAAGACCTCACATGACTCTGTGGACCAAAATATGGAAAAAATTATAGCTCTCAAAATCTGGAGACGCGAAAACAATTTTTTGCAATAAAAAACGTCTTTTAGTGTGTGACAGCTGCCAATCATAAAAATCCGCTAAAAAACCCAGCTATAAATAGTAAATCAAACCCCTCTTCATCACTCCCTTAGTTAGGGAAAAATAATGAAATAAAAAAGTATTTATTTCCATTTTCCCAATAGGGTTAGGGTAAGGATTAGGGTTGGGGCTAAAGTTGGGGTTAGGGTTGTGGATAAAGTTAGGGTTGGGGTTAGGGTTAGGGTTGGGGCTAAAGTTAGGGTTGGGGCTAAAATTAGGGTTAGGGTTGGGGCTAAAGTTAGGGTTAGGGTTGGGGCTAAAGTTAGGGATGGGGCTAAAGTTAGGGTTAGAGTTTAGATTACATTTACGGTTGGGATTAGGGTTGGGGGTGTGTCAGGGTTAGGAGTGTGGTTAGGGTTATGGTTGGGATTAGGGTTAGGGGTGTGTTGAGGTTAGGGGTATGGTTGGGATTAGGGTTAGGGGCGTGTTCAGGTTATGGGTGTGGTTAGGGTTATGGTTAGGTTTGGGATTAGGGTTAAGGGTGTATTTGGGTTAGAGGTTCAGTTAGAATTGGGGGGTTTCCACTGTTTAGGCACATCAGGGGCTCTCCAAACGTGAAATGGCGTCCTATCTCAATTCCAGTCAATTTTGCATTGAAAAGTCAAACGGTGCTCCTTCCCTTCTGAGCTCTGCCGTGCGCCCAAACAGTGGGTTACCCCCACATATGGGGTATCAGCGTACTCAGGACAAATTCCACAACAACTTTTGGGGTCCAATTTCTCCTGTTATCCTTAGTAAAATAAAACAAATTGGAGCTGAAGTAAATTTTTTGTGAAGAAAAGTTAAATGTTCATTTTTTGTTAAACATTCCAAAAATTCCTGTGAAACACCTGAAGGGTTAATAAACTTCTTGAATGTGGTTTTGAGCACCTTGAGAAGTGCATTTTTTAGAATGGTGTCAGACTTGGGTATTTTCTATCATATAGATCCCTCAAAGTGACTTCAAATGTGATGTGGTCCCTAAAAAAAATGGTGTTGTAAAAATGAGAAATTGCTGGTCAACTGTTAACCCTTATAACTCAATAACAAAAAAAAATGTTGGTTCCAAAATTGTGGTGATGTAAAATAGACATGTGGGAAATGTTACTTATTAAGTATTTTGTGTGATATATATTTTTTTATTTTTTTCACAACTAAACACATGTAATATCAAAGAAATTTTACCACTGTCATGAAGTACATTATGTCTCGAAAAAACTATGTCAGAATCATCAAGATCCATTGAAGCGTTCCAGAGTTATAACCTCATAAAGGGACAGTGGTCAGAATTGTAAAAATTTGCCCAGTCATTAACGTGCAAACCACCTTTGGGGGTAAAGGGGTTAATGCAAGCACAACCTTAAGGGGCATTAACACTGCAATATGATCATGAACGACCATTCTTTTTCACAACTATCTTGCTGTGTAAACAGGCTGCAAATCATTCAATGAACGAGCAAAATGCTAATTCGTAGGGTTTAATGATCTTTTCTGCAGTATAAAAGATCATCATACTCAGCGGAGCATTGTCCTGTGTGCACAAGATTTGCATTGCCAAAAACTATGACAGCCCATGAGCTACAATAGAAAGCTCAGTGTGCATTGTTTGATTTGGTCTGCCTGTGTAAACATGAACTCAAATGACAGCCGATTGGTAAAAGTTTACCGATCGGCCGTCGTAATGTGCTGCTGTTAAGTCTGTGGAAAACTGATTATTATTAATGTTAAAGTAACCTGTTGTGAATTCTGTGGCTGAATTCACTCCTGTGGTCACAAGTGGTACTGCAGCTTCTGAGCTTCCTCCCTCAGGTGTTCTGGTGAGCTCGTTAACTGCTTCATTACTTAACTCCGCCTGATGCTGCTATCCTTGCTCCTTGTCAATGTTTCAGTGTTGGATCTGAGCTTCTCCTGATTGTTCCTGTGACCTGCTGCTCTGTATAGCTAAGTGCTTTTTGCTTTTTTGTTGCTTTTTTTCTGTCCAGCTTGTCTTTTGTTTTGCTGGAAGCTCTGAGACGCAAAGGGTGTACCGCCGTGCCGTTAGTTCGGCACGGTGGTTTTTTTTTGCCCCCTTTGCGTGGTTTTGCTTTAGGGTTTTTTGTAGACTGCAAAGTTCGCTTTACTGTCCTCGCTCTGTCCTAGAATATCGGGCCCCACTTTGCTGAATCTATTTCATCCCTACGTTTTGTCTTTTCATCTTACTCACAGTCATTATATGTGGGGGGCTGCCTTTTCCTTTGGGGAATTTCTCTGGGGCAAGTCAGGACTATTTTCCTATCTTCAGGCAAGCTAGTTTCTTAGGCTGTGCCGAGTTGCCTAGGTAGTTGTTAGGCGCAATCCACAGCCGCTTTTAGTTGTGTTTAGGATAGGATCAGGTGTGCAGTCTACAGAGTTTCCACGTCTCAGAGCTCGTTCTTGTATTTTTGGGTATTTGTCAGATCACTGTGTGCGCTCTGATCGCTAAGCACACTGTGTTTCTGGATTGCCTTCATAACACCTGTCATTAGCAAACATAACAGTACAAGGAGCCTAACTAATGATTCTCAATAGAGGGAAAGAGAAAGTTCTGACATCATTTTTTTTTTTTTCTCAGCTCTGTGTTCACTTTTTTTTTCCCCCCTAGACATTTGGGTGATTCTGGACACAGGTGTGGACATGGATATTCAGGGTCTGTGCTCTTCAATGGATAATCTCGTTATAAATGTACAAAAAATTCAAGATACTATTGATCAGAAATCTATGTTAGAACCAAGAATTCCTATTCCTGATTTGTTTTTTGGAGATAGAACTAAGTTTCTAAGTTTCAAAAATAATTGTAAGCTATTTCTGGCCTTGAAACCTCATTCTTCTGGTAATCCTATTCAACAGGTTTTGATTATTATTTCTTTTTTGCGCGGCGACCCTCAAGACTGGGCATTTTCTCTTGCGCCAGGAGACCCTGCATTGAGTAGTGTCGATGCGTTTTTCCTGGCGCTCGGATTGCTGTACGATGAGCCTAATTCAGTGGATCAGGCTGAGAAAAATTTGCTGGCTTTGTGCCAGGGTCAGGATGATATAGAAGTATATTGTCAGAAATTTAGGAAATGGTCAGTACTCACTCAGTGGAATGAATCTGCGCTGGCAGCTTTGTTCAGAAAGGGTCTCTCTGAGGCTCTTAAGGATGTCATGGTGGGATTTCCTATGCCTGCTGGTTTGAATGAGTCTTTGTCTTTGGCCATTCAGATCGGTCGACGCTTGCGCGAGCGTAAATCTGTGCACCATTTGGCGGTACTGCCTGAGGTTAAACCTGAGCCTATGCAGTGCGATAGGACTATGACTAGAGTTGAACGGCAGGAATACAGACGTCTGAATGGTCTGTGTTTCTACTGTGGTGATTCCACTCATGCTATTTCTGATTGTCCTAAGCGCACTAAGCGGTCCGCTAGGTCTGCCGTCATTGGTACTGTACAGTCCAAATTCCTTCTGTCCATTACCTTGATATGCTCTTTGTCGTCGTTTTCTGTCATGGCGTTTGTGGATTCGGGCGCTGCCCTGAATCTGATGGATTTGGATTATGCTAAACGTTGTGGGTTTTTCTTGGAGCCTTTGCGGTGTCCTATTCCATTGAGAGGAATTGATGCTACACCTTTGGCCAAGAATAAACCTCAATACTGGGCCCAGCTGACCATGTGCATGGCTCCTGCACATCAGGAAGTTATTCGCTTTCTGGTGTTGCATAATCTGCATGATGTGGTCGTGTTGGGGTTGCCATGGCTACAAACCCATAATCCAGTATTGGATTGGAATTCCATGTCGGTATCCAGCTGGGGTTGTCAGGGGGTACATGGTGATGTTCCATTTTTGTCGATTTCGTCATCCACCCCTTCTGAGGTCCCAGAGTTCTTGTCTGATTATCAGGATGTATTTGAAGAGCCCAAGTCCGATGCTCTACCTCCGCATAGGGATTGTGATTGTGCTATCAATTTGATTCCTGGTAGTAAATTCCCTAAAGGTCGATTATTTAATTTATCCGTGCCCGAACACGCCGCTATGCGCAGTTATGTGAAGGAATCCCTGGAGAAGGGACATATTCGCCCATCGTCATCACCACTGGGAGCAGGGTTCTTCTTTGTAGCCAAGAAGGATGGTTCGCTGAGACCGTGTATTGATTACCGCCTTCTTAATAAGATCACTGTTAAATTTCAGTATCCCTTGCCATTGTTATCTGACTTGTTTGCTCGGATTAAGGGGGCTAGTTGGTTCACTAAGATAGATCTTCGTGGTGCGTATAATCTGGTGAGAATCAGGCAAGGAGATGAATGGAAAACTGCATTCAATACGCCCGAGGGTCATTTTGAGTATCTAGTGATGCCGTTCGGACTGGCCAATGCTCCATCTGTGTTTCAGTCTTTTATGCATGACATCTTCCGTGAGTATCTGGATAAATTCCTGATTGTTTACTTGGATGACATTTTGATCTTCTCAGATGATTGGGAGTCTCATGTGAAGCAGGTCAGAATGGTTTTTCAGGTCCTGCGTGCTAACTCTTTGTTTGTGAAGGGATCAAAGTGTCTCTTCGGTGTGCAGAAAGTTTCATTTTTGGGGTTCATCTTTACCCCTTCTACTATCGAGATGGATCCAGTTAAGGTCCAAGCCATCCAGGATTGGATTCAGCCGACATCTCTGAAAACTCTGCAAAAGTTCCTGGGCTTTGCTAATTTTTATCGTCGCTTCATCTGTAATTTTTCTAGCATTGCCAAACCATTGACCGATTTGACCAAGAAGGGTGCTGATTTGGTTAATTGGTCTTCTGCTGCTGTGGAAGCTTTTCAGGAGTTGAAGCGTCGTTTTTGTTCTGCCCCTGTGTTGTGTCAGCCAGATGTTTCTCTTCCGTTCCAGGTCGAGGTTGATGCTTCTGAGATTGGAGCAGGGGCGGTTTTGTCACAGAGAGGTTCTGATTGCTCAGTGATGAAACCATGTGCTTTCTTTTCCAGGAAGTTTTCGCCCGCTGAGCGTAATTATGATGTGGGCAATCGAGAGTTGCTGGCCATGAAGTGGGCATTCGAGGAGTGGCGTCATTGGCTTGAAGGAGCTAAGCATCGCGTGGTGGTATTGACTGATCATAAGAACTTGACTTATCTCGAGTCTGCCAAGCGCTTGAATCCTAGACAGGCCCGTTGGTCGTTATTTTTTGCCCGCTTCGACTTTGTGATTTCGTACCTTCCGGGCTCTAAAAATGTGAAGGCGGATGCTCTGTCTAGGAGTTTTGTGCCCGACTCTCCGGGTTTATCTGAGCCAGCGGGTATCCTCAAGGAAGGAGTCATTGTGTCTGCCATCTCCCCTGATTTGTGGCGGGTGCTGCAAAAATTTCAGGCGAATAAACCTGATCGTTGTCCAGCAGAGAAACTGTTCGTCCCTGATAGGTGGACTAATAAACTTATCTCTGAACTTCATTGTTCGGTGTTGGCTGGTCATCCTGGAATCTTTGGTACCAGAGAGTTAGTGGCTAGATCCTTCTGGTGGCCATCTCTGTCACGGGATGTACGTACTTTTGTGCAGTCCTGTGGGATTTGTGCTAGGGCTAAGCCCTGCTGTTCTCGTGCCAGTGGGTTGCTTTTGCCCTTGCCGGTCCCAAAGAGGCCTTGGACACATACAATGGGGCAAAAAAGTAATTAGTCAGTCAGCAATAGTGCAAGTTCCACCACTTAAAAAGATGAGAGGCGTCTGTAATTTACATCATAGGTAGACCTCAACTATGGGAGACAAACTGAGAAAAAAAAATCCAGAAAATCACATTGTCTGTTTTTTATCATTTTTTTTGCATATTATGGTGGAAAATAAGTATTTGGTCAGAAACAAACAATCAAGATTTCTGGCTCTCACAGACCTGTAACTTCTTCTTTAAGAGTCTCCTCTTTCCTCCACTCATTACCTGTAGTAATGGCACCTGTTTAAACTTGTTATCGGTATAAAAAGACACCTGTGCACACCCTCAAACAGTCTGACTCCAAACTCCACCATGGTGAAGACCAAAGAGCTGTCAAAGGACACCAGAAACAGAATTGTAGCCCTGCACCAGGCTGGGAAGACTGAATCTGCAATAGCCAACCAGCTTGGAGTGAAGAAATCAACAGTGGGAGCAATAATTAGAAAATGGAAGACATACAAGACCACTGATAATCTCCCTTGATCTGGGGCTCCACGCAAAATCCCACCCCGTGGGGTCAGAATGATCACAAGAACGGTGAGCAAACATCCCAGAACCACGCGGGGGGACCTAGTGAATGAACTGCAGAGAGCTGGGACCAATGTAACAAGGCCTACCATAAGTAACACACTACGCCACCATGGACTCAGATCCTGCAGTGCCAGACGTGTCCCACTGCTTAAGTCAGTACATGTCCAGGCCCGTCTGAAGTTTGCTAGAGAGCATTTGGATGATCCAGAGGAGTTTTGGGAGAATGTCCTATGGTCTGATGAAACCAAACTGGAACTGTTTGGTAGAAACACAACTTGTCGTGTTTGGAGGAAAAAGAATACTGAGTTGCATCCATCAAACACCATACTTACTGTAAAGCATGGTGGTGGAAACATCATGCTTTGGGGCTGTTTCTCTGCAAAGGGGCCAGGACGACTGATCCGGGTACATGAAAGAATGAATGGGGCCATGTATCGTGAGATTTTGAGTGCAAACCTCCTTCCATCAGCAAGGGCATTGAAGATGAAATGTGGCTGGGTCTTTCAACATGACAATGATCCAAAGCACACCGCCAGGGCAATGAAGGAGTGGCTTCGTAAGAAGCATTTCAAGGTCCTGGAGTGGCCTAGCCAGTCTCCAGATCTCAACCCTATAGAAAACCTTTGGAGGGAGTTGAAAGTCCGTGTTGCCAAGCGAAAAGGCAAAAACATCACTGCTCTAGAGGAGATCTGCATGGAGGAATGGGCCAACATACCAACAACAGTGTGTGGCAACCTTGTGAAGACTTACAGAAAACGTTTGACCTCTGTCATTGCCAACAAAGGATATATTACAAAGTATTGAGATGAAATTTTGTTTCTGACCAAATACTTATTTTCCACCATAATATGCAAATAAAATGTTAAAAAAAAGAGACAATGTGATTTTCTGGATTTTTTTTCTCAGTTTGTCTCCCATAGATGAGGTCTACCTATGATGTAAATTACAGACGCCTCTCATCTTTTTAAGTGGTGGAACTTGTACTATTGCTGACTGACTAAATACTTTTTTGCCCCACTGTATTTCGATGGATTTCATTTCTGACCTTCCCGTTTCTCAAAAGATGTCAGTCATTTGGGTGGTCTGTGATCGCTTTTCTAAAATGGTCCATCTGGTGCCCTTGGCTAAATTGCCTTCCTCCTCTGATTTGGTACCTTTGTTCTTTCAGCATGTGGTTCGGTTGCATGGCATTCCTGAGAATATTGTTTCTGACAGAGGTTCCCAGTTTGTTTCAAGGTTTTGGCGAGCCTTTTGTGGTAGGATGGGCATTGACCTATCCTTTTCCTCGGCTTTCCATCCTCAGACTAATGGCCAGACCGAACGAACCAATCAGACCTTGGAAACATATCTGAGATGTTTTGTTTCTGCAGACCAGGATGATTGGGTGTCCTTTTTGCCGTTGGCTGAGTTCGCCCTTAATAATCGGGCCAGCTCGGCTACCTTGGTTTCTCCATTTTTTTGCAATTCTGGGTTCCATCCTCGTTTCTCTTCAGGACAGGTTGAGTCTTCGGACTTTCCTGGTGTGGATTCTGTGGTGGATAGGTTGCAGCAGATCTGGACTCAGGTAGTGGACAATTTGATCTTGTCCCAGGAGAAAGCTCAACTTTTCGCTAATCGCAGACGCCGTGTGGGTCCCCGACTTCGTGTTGGGGATCTGGTTTGGTTATCTTCTCGTCATATTCCTATGAAGGTTTCCTCTCCTAAATTTAAACCTCGTTTTATTGGTCCGTATAGGATTTCTGAGGTTCTCAATCCTGTGTCTTTTCGTTTGACCCTCCCAGACTCCTTTTCCATACATAATGTATTCCATAGGTCGTTGTTGCGGAGATACGTGGCACCTATGGTTCCATCTGTTGAGCCTCCTGCCCCGGTTTTGGTGGAGGGGGAATTGGAGTATATTGTGGAGAAGATTTTGGATTCTCGTGTATCTAGACGGAAACTCCAGTATCTGGTTAAATGGAAGGGTTATGCTCAGGAAGATAATTCCTGGGTTTTTGCCTCTGATGTTCATGCTTCCGATCTTGTTCGTGCCTTTCATGCGGCTCATCCTGGTCGGCCTGGGGGCTCTGGTGAGGGTTCGGTGACCCCTCCTCAAGGGGGGGGTACTGTTGTGAATTCTGTGGCTGAATTCACTCCTGTGGTCACAAGTGGTACTGCAGCTTCTGCGCTTCCTCCCTCAGGTGTTCTGGTGAGCTCGTTAACTGCTTCATTACTTAACTCCGCCTGATGCTGCTATCCTTGCTCCTTGTCAATGTTTCAGTGTTGGATCTGAGCTTCTCCTGATTGTTCCTGTGACCTGCTGCTCTGTATAGCTAAGTGCTTTTTGCTTTTTTGTTGCTTTTTTTCTGTCCAGCTTGTCTTTTGTTTTGCTGGAAGCTCTGAGACGCAAAGGGTGTACCGCCGTGCCGTTAGTTCGGCACGGTGGTTTTTTTTTGCCCCTTTTGCGTGGTTTTGCTTTAGGGTTTTTTGTAGACTGCAAAGTTCGCTTTACTGTCCTCGCTCTGTCCTAGAATATCGGGCCCCACTTTGCTGAATCTATTTCATCCCTACGTTTTGTCTTTTCATCTTACTCACAGTCATTATATGTGGGGGGCTGCCTTTTCCTTTGGGGAATTTCTCTGGGGCAAGTCAGGCCTATTTTTCTATCTTCAGGCTAGCTAGTTTCTTAGGCTGTGCCGAGTTGCCTAGGTAGTTGTTAGGCGCAATCCACAGCCGCTTTTAGTTGTGTTTAGGATAGGATCAGGTGTGCAGTCTACAGAGTTTCCACGTCTCAGAGCTCGTTCTTGTATTTTTGGGTATTTGTCAGATCACTGTGTGCGCTCTGATCGCTAAGCACACTGTGTTTCTGGATTGCCTTCATAACACCTGTCATTAGCAAACATAACAGTAACCACAACATACAGTGCTGCTCACCATTATTACACCCCTTTATTTTTTTTTATTGACTATACAATATCTTCAGAAATAAATGGAAGCGTACCAAAGTTATATCCTCAGAATTTTTTAACTAGAGGTCCATAGTAATAGAAAAATAAAACATTGTTTTCAATGTACAAATTGCAATTTCAAAGAGGAAACAGAATGAACAGCATGCACAGCAATAAAAGCACCCCTAATTAATACTTGGTTGCACACCCTTTAGATTTGACGACTGCCTCCAAATGTTTCTTGTAGCCATCTGTAAGCTTCTTGCACTTCTCAGCTGGTATTTTATCCCACTCTTCCTGTGCAGTTTGTTCAAGCTCTTGAATGTTTGCTGGGTTCTTTTTCCCAATGGCAGATTTCTTCATAACTCTCTGATTTCATGATTCCTGTGATACGAACAAGGTCTCCAGTACCAGACTCAGCAAAGAAACCCCATAGCATTATGTATACTCCACCATGCATAGCTGTTGGTAGGGAGTTTTTTCCTTATAAGCTTCATTGTGCTGTCTGGAAACAAACTGTTGCCTTGCATTCCTAAAAAGCTCTATTTTTGTTTCATCTGTCCACAGAATATTTTGCCTGAAGGATTGTGGTTTGTCAAGGTACTCTTTGGCAAAGATCAGTTGTTCTTTTTTATTTCTTTTCTCCAGCAATGGTTTCTAACTTGACCTTCGCCAATAAAGCTCTGCTTGGTTTAGTGTGTGGCGCATGGTACTTGTTGAAACCATGACCCCAGACTGTTTCAGGATGGCCTTCAGGTCTTTGGATGTTTGACGTGGTGTTTTTTTTCCACCATTTGCACCATCCTTCTAAGATATCTCTTGTCATTTTTCCTCTTTCCCCCGTGCCCAAGAGGTTCTTGACAGTTATATGCTTAACAATCTTAATAACATTGCGCACTGTTGAAACTGGGATACTAAGGTCTATGGAGATGGTCTTATTCCCTTTGGAAGTCTTGTGTTTGCTAATAATAGCAGTTCTGATGTCCTCAGACAGCTCCTTTGTCTTCACAAATGTGACAAAGGAACAGGGGGCTTACCATGTGGCTTTTTAAAACACTAAAGTCATCATTCATTGGCTAATTCATGACAAATGGCACTGACAATTAATCACAGGTGATTCTCATTTGTTAATTACCACAGGTCAGTCAAAATGTGTTTCCATACTAATTTAATGCAATGGTTGACAATACCAGTGTCACAGCAAGCTTTAGGTTTTCTATTTTTCCCTCCCATTGTTTTATATTTTAAATTATTGTTTATTATTTGCTCTATTGTATTTAACACGAGTGCTCTATACAAAATAGCTGTTTCATCTGACTTTTTTCAGGAGATATTCCACATGATGTACTTACACTTCATGGGTACCAATAACCATAAGCAGGATTTGATATGGCTTTAGGTAAATGGATGGTAGCTGCTGTCACTGCAGTCGTGTCACATTCACAATCATTAATGTTTATTCAGTCTTTTAAAACTGTCGCTCTGTCTCTATTACTAAGCTGTGATGTCCTCTCACTATATAGATTCACTACAAAATAGCTGCTGCATTCCCTGCTGATGCTTTTATACAGGCTTTGATAGTCCCTCCTGATTGTCTGTACTATATCAAGTTACATGATATCTATAAGACATTATGGAGAAGCCTGTGAGGGCCGGGCCTGAAGTCACATGAGCCTTCTCTGGCTAATGCAATCCTATGATTTGTGGGAAATGATGGTGGGCATTTTTTGAGGGATTTGTATGAATAATATCGTAAATATTTGAGTTTCCTGGGTCTAGGAAAATTCCTAAAACTCATCATAAATTAGATTTGATTCAAATCAATGAGCTTAATTGTACAGTTCATCCATGAGATTGATTACCAAACAAAATGGAAAACTAAATATATCCAATGCTGCTTCATACAAACATATTGTATTATTATTTAAAGGGAGGGTGCCGTGATTTTAGTTTTTGTATTAATAATTATTGATTATATAATCAATTATTTTTAATACAAAAGTAAATGTACTACTTTAATACTTTTTTATTTATTCATTTTTACTTTTGCCACTGGAGGCCGCCATTTTCATTAGTGTGGGTGTAAGTGTCTGGACACGACACTTGCACACCTCACTTACGGCAGCCATGGGCATAGGAGCCAACAATCGGGCTCCGACCGCTCCTCCTGCCTCTCAGCTGTGACTTGGGCACGCCCACTGGGCTGCTACGTCACAGCTGTGAGAGGAGATCGCGGCCATTTTGTTTTTTTCCTCTGTCATCGCACACACAGCTCACTGTGTGCGATCATAGCAGGAGCTGCCAGGGAGAAGCTGCTGCTGGGAAGAGAGGTTCGGGGTGAGTATCTGCAACCAGGAGCTGTGATTGCAGCCTGTACTTAGTATTACAGCACAGGCTGCAATCACTGCTCCCTGCCGACCTGTTCAGAGCAGAGCAGGGAGATTGCCACACTGCTCTGCCCTGAACATGACTCAGCACTTCCTGGGAGAGGACTGAAGGTAAGTACAGAGTTTTTATTTTCTTATGCATCTACCACTGCTACCTGCCCCTATATACCACTGCTACTAGCCCCTATATACCACTGCTACCTGCCCCTATATACCACTGCTACTAGCCCCTATATACCACTGCTACTAGCCCCTATATACCACTGCTACCAGCCACTATATACTACTGCTACCTGCTCCTATATACCACTGCTACCAGCCCCTATATACCACTGCTACCAGCCCTTATATACCACTGCTACCTGCTCCTATATACCACTGCTACCTGCTCCTATATACCACTGCTACTAGCCCCTATATACCACTTCTACCTGCCCCTATATACCACTGCTACTAGCCCCTATATACCACTGCTACCTGCTCCTATATACCACTGCTACCTGCTCCTATATACCACTGCTACCAGCCCTTATATACCACTGCTACCTGCCCCTATATACCACTGCTACCTGCTCCTATATACCACTGCTACCTGCTCCTATATACCACTGCTACTTGCCCCTATATACCAATGTTACCTGCTCCTATATACCACTGCTACCAGCCCTTATATACCACTGCTACCTGCTCCTATATACCACTGCTACCTGCTCCTATATACCACTGCTACCAGCCCTTATATACCACTGCTACCTGCCCCTATATACCACTGCTACCTGCTCCTATATACCACTGCTACCTGCTCCTATATACCACTGCTACTTGCCCCTATATACCAATGTTACCTGCTCCTATATACCACTGCTACCAGCCCTTATATACCACTGCTACCTGCTCCTATATACCACTGCTACCTGCTCCTATATACCACTGCTACCAGCCCTTATATACCACTGCTACCTGCCCCTATATACCACTGCTACCTGCTCCTATATACCACTGCTACCTGCTCCTATATACCACTGCTACCAGCCCTTATATACCACTGCTACCTGCCCCTATATACCACTGCTACCTGCTCCTATATACCACTGCTACCTGCTCCTATATACCACTGCTACTTGCCCCTATATACCAATGTTACCTGCTCCTATATACCACTGCTACCAGCCCTTATATACCACTGCTACCTGCTCCTATATACCACTGCTACCTGCTCCTATATACCACTGCTACCAGCCCTTATATACCACTGCTACCTGCCCCTATATACCACTGCTACCTGCTCCTATATACCACTGCTACCTGCTCCTATATACCACTGCTACTTGCCCCTATATACCAATGTTACCTGCTCCTATATACCAATGCTACCTGCCCCTATATACCACTGCTACCTACCCCTATATACCACTGCTACCTGCCCCTATATACCACTGCTACCTGCCCCTATATACCACTGCTACCTGCCCCTATATACCACTGCTACCTGCCCCTATATGCCACTGCTACCTGCCCCTATATACCACTGCTACCTGCCCCTATATACCACTGCTACCTGCCCCTATATCCCACTGCTACCTGCTTCTATATACCACTGCTACCTGCCCCTGTATACCACTGCTACCTGCTCTATATACCACTGCTACCTGCCCCTATATACCACTGCTACCTGCTCCTATATACCACTGCTACCTGCTCCTATATACCACTGCTACCTGCTCCTATATACCACTGCTACCTGCCTCTATATACCACCTACCACTGCTACCTGCCTCTGTATATCACTGCTACCTGCCTCTGTATACCACCGCTACCTGCCTCTGTATACCACCGCTACCTGCCTCTGTACGCCACCTAACACTGCTGCCTGCCTCTATATACCATCTGCCACTGCTGCCTGCCTCTATATACCATCTACCACTGCTGCCTGCCTCTATATACCATCTACCACTGCTGCCTGCCTCTATATACCATCTACCACTGCTACCTCTGTCCTGTGTAGCTAATCTAGTCTTGTGTAGCTAATCCTGTCCTGTGTACAGTATCACACAAGATAGGATTAGATACACGGCTCAGCACAGTATCACACAGGACAGGATTAGATACACGGCTCAGCAGTCAGTATCTAATCCTCTCCTATGCACTACTCTCCCCCCTGCGTGTCTTTCCCCATTGTGGTTTATTAATTTTGTTGTGGGAGATGAGGGAGTCGAGGATTATGCGTTCGGTATGGTATAAAAAAGATTAATAAAGGACTTTATTCTGGCCGAGTCTTTATTTACAATACATGTGAGATCTATGTGGCGGCATTATGGGTGATCTATATGGCGGTATTATGTGAGAAACATATGGTGGTATGTGAGAACACTGGCGGTATTATGTGTGATCTATATGGTGGTATGTGAGAACACTGGCGGTATTATGTGTGATCTATATGGCGGTATTATGTGAGAACACTATGGCAGTATTATCTTCAGAAAGCGGACCCATTCTATGTTGGTTCTGGCTGAGCACCTGCACGTGGGTCTGGGGTAATAGAGGGGGCAGCATGACCTCCAGTTAGGTGTAGTCAGGGGAAGGCTGGTGAGGCAGCTGAAGAGAGGGGTCTCATTTTTATCGTTACTATATGGCTACATTTCCTTCCCAGCGTCACCCCAGACTGCGCCTGTCACCTCGCTTTCACACATCGCCAGGACAGGATGGAGAAGACAAGATCTGTGGAGGGGAATGGGGTCTGCATGCAAAGTCTGGATCAGACCAGGCCATCAATCCGCAGAAATGTTTCCTGGATTTCTGTGGAGCAGACGGTCCATCCATGTGTATAAAAGACAGCGCTCTATGTACAATCCCTGGCTGCTCCGCGCACCAAACAGGGGGCCCCTATAGACCAGCACACTGCTCTCCTGAAATACTCTGTGCTGCTGTCACCCTGCTCCCTCCACCACATATCTCCCAGAATCCTTGCTGCCTGCCATCCTTGGTGACTGTCTACTTGTCAGTATAAGGCTGCCGTCACACTATCAGTATTTGGTCAGTATTTTACCTCAGTATTTGTAAGCCAAAACCAGGAGTGAGTGATAAATGCAGAAGTGGTGAATATGTTTCTATTATACTTTTCCTCTATTTGTTCCACTCCTGGTTTTGGCTTACAAATACTGAGGTAAAATACTGACCAAATACTGATAGTGTGACGGCAGCCATACTCTGCAGTCACCAACAAAATGGCTGCTCACTGGGTTCCTGAATATCATCCTCTCTAATCCCTTAGCAAACACCCAGAAGGGGAGAAGAGGAGACATCACACACGTCAGCAGACTCCGCCCATAATTACTGCAGTGCAGTAATGTGAGCTATTTGTACACTAGGTTTTTCTGAAATTTCAGCAGCTGCTCCCCCTAGTGTTTAAAAGTGGAAATTCCAAAACTTTTCAAATTATTTTTCATATTTTACTACATTATAAACAAATGATAATATTTTTTAAGAAAATGTAATCATTAATTCTTTACATTTTTACAATTTCTGAAAAAAAAATTTTTGGACGGCACCTTCCCTTTAATGTATTATTGTTTAATACAGTAGAAAAATATGTATATTTAATAATCCAAATTACTTTACGTTAAGCTAGAGCAAAACTTATTTCCATGCATGGTTTTACTTAATTTTTAGTTTCAGTCATACATAGAGTAGACCACCAAAAAATTCACACTTCAGACCAGACCTCTACATTGATACAACCCCCTTTAAATATATGTAAACCCCAGACTACCCCAGATGTAAAGTCATGACTGAGTTGCTGTCCGGTTATGCTCTGGCACTTTAGAGAAAAACATTGTCCCGGTGTGCTGTCAGGACTGGAGTGCATCACACTCACTTGTAGGGTGCAGGCCTCTGCTTTCTTCAGGCCTCCATCCTCAGGAGCCACCACACACAATTCAGGGGAAAGCAAATGTTTACTTGTCAGTTCAAGTTCATCAAGTGGTAACACGTGGGATAAGGTACAACACATCTTCAGCCCTACCATTCGTTCATCCTTCATCATCCCTATGCCCACTGGCTCTTTTGATTCCAGGGATCTCCCTTCCCCCTTTCCATTCGACAGTGCACCCGGGATAAATTACTTACCATCGTGCCAGGCTTCATTCTTCCCTCTACCCGTGAAATGTTCCCCTTGCCATTGGCTGCAAAACAATCCCAAAGCATGATTGATCCCCCCTATGCTTAATGGTTGCCAAGATGTTCTTTTCCAGATATTCTGTACCCTTTTTTCACCACACATACATTTGATCATTGTGGCTAAAAAGTTCTGTTTTAAACTCATTGGTCCACAGGACTTGTTTTCAAAATGTATCAGGCTTGTTTAGATGTTCTTTTGCATACTTCTGATGCTGAATTTATGGTGAGGACAAAGAAGGTTGTTTTTTTTATGACTCTTTCATGAAGGGCATATTTGTGCAGGTGCCTCTGAACAGTAGAACAATGTACCACAACTCCAGAGTTTGCTAAATCTTTATGAAGGTTTTTTGCAGTCAAGTGGAGGTTCTGTTTTGCCTTTCTAGTAATCTCGAGCAGCTCTCACTGAAATTTTGCTTGGTCTTCCAGGCCAGATATTGACCTCCACTGTTACTGTTAACTGCCATTTCTTAATTACATTTTCAAATGAGGAAAGGGCAACTTGAAAATGCTTTGTTATCTTTTTATATCCTTCTCATGCTTTGTGGGGCTCCACCATTTTCATTTTCAGAGTGATAACGAGTTGCTTATAAGAACCCAGGTCTGCTGTTTTTGGCACAAGGTTAGAGGAGGCTGGGTTATTAAAAGCTAGGATATTTGCTTCAATTGACCATTCCTAATGATGATAGTGAACAAGCCATAACCATAAGAGGCTAATTAAGGTCTGAAACCTTGCTTAAAGTTATAGGAGCACACAAATTTCCAAGGGTGCCCAAAGTTTTGCTCCGACCCATTTTCCATTTTGAAATTTTTTAAAAAATGTAAAAGATGACAATATAGATTTATTTTTTACCTAAAATACAAAGGAAATCTTAGAGATCATTTAATCTTAAACTTGCTTAACTGTTTACAATAACAGTAATTTTGACAAGTGGTGCCCAAACTTTTACATGTCACTGTAAAGGTACCGTCACATTAAGCGACGCTGCAGCGATCTAGACAACGATGCCGATCGCTGCAGCGTCGCTGTTTGGTCGCTGGAGAGCTGTCACACAGACAGCTCTCCAGCAACCAACGATCCCGAAGTCCCCGGGTAACCAGGGTAAACATCGGGTTACTAAGCGCAGGGCCGCGCTTAGTAACCCGATGTTTACCCTGGTTACCATTGAAAAAGTAAAAAAAAAAACACTACATACTTACATTCCTGTCGCGTCCCCCGGCCTCAGCTTCCCTACACTGTGTAAGCGCTGGCCGGAAAGCAGAGCGGTGACGTCACCGCTGTGCTCTGCTTTACGGCTGGCCGGCGCTGACACTGGGGGACGCAGGGAAGCTGACGCTGAGGAACGTGACAGGAATGTAAGTATGTAGTGTTTTTTTTTACTTTTACAATGGTAACCAGGGTAAACATCGGGTTACTAAGCGCGGCCCTGCGCTTAGTAACCCGATGTTTACCCTGGTTACCAGTGAAGACATCGTTGAATCGGCGTCACACACGACGATTCAGCGATGTCAGCGGGTGATCCAGCAACGAAATAAAGTCCTGATCATTCCCCAGCGACCAACGATCTCCCAGCAGGGGCCTGATAGTTGGTCGCTGTCACGCATAACGATTTCGTTAACGATATCGTTGCTATGTCCCAAAAAGCAACGATATCGTTAATGATATCGTTATGTGTGACGGTACCTTAAGTCAAGAAAAAATGCCAGCAGAATTGCATGGAACACTTTTCATTTGGCTGCAGTGTTTTTGACTACCAAAATAGATGGTAAAAAGACACTGGAATGCCTCAAAAATGTGACCTAGCCACTGTGTAAATCCAGCCTAATGTGTTCCTCAGTCATTACTGAGTACTATACATGAAATACTGGAATTGTATTAGTGAAAATGGGAATCATATTTTAGGACATGTGGTGCCTTTAATATGTCCCTGTATAATATCAGTAAAAGCTGAAATTACGGAAAGTGGAACACTTTTAATGCGTTCAACACTTGTTCCACTGCCTTGTTCCCTCTGACAGATCTCAGGTAGTGATGTATGTGGATATGAAGAAAACAAGAGAAAATCATTCTGACAGTAATTTATGGAAATAAAAATTGTCAACATTCAGTCCAATACTTTTTGCCTCTGTGAGGATCTAGCTGAAGCATAACGATATTCTCTTGTTTGCCAGGTAGACATTTCTGCACGTCCAAATTTTATTTCACGAGGCTTGATTTGATGGACTCGCTCAATATTGTACTGAGAAGATAAAGAGAAATTCATTGTCTGAGATATCTTTATTTTCATGGCAATGGGATTTCACTGAAATTGTACTTAGAAGCAACTCCTGTTCGGTGAAATAGATTCATCAGCTTGCCTGTATCATTATCACAGCAGGAAACCGTTTCATTCTGCAGAGAAAGTCAGATGAGTGAGGGCAGTCACAGCAGGAGAATGTTCTCTGTGACCAAAAGGTAATAGGATGCAAGAGAAACTTTACACTTAATATGATTACATAACCCTGGCACACGTCCAGTTCCCAATGTTTTACAAGTTGCACCGGATGGTCCTAAAGTTATAGCATTTCTTCCATCAAGCTAATGTTCCTAGTGCTTTAAAGGGAACCTGTCACCCCGTTTTTTCAAGAAGAGCTAAAAATACCGTTAAATAGGGGAAGACCTGGGCTTTACATTAGTGTATTTTGGAGCCTTTATTCCCCACCTATGCTGCTGAAATACCTTTGTAAAGTCGCCGTTTTGGGCTGTCACTCACGCTGGTCAGGTCATATGGGCGTGGTGACAGCGCTGTTTCTCCCCCAGATCTCCGTTGGTGGCGTAGTGGTGTGCGCATGTCCAAGTGGTGAATCCACTGCGCAGCTTCAAGGAAAATAGCGCGATCTGCGCTATTCAGCCGTTTATCGGTGGGTGCGGCCAGCTGTGTGAGGCTGCGCGTGCGCAGATGGTTCTTCTCGGCTTCCCGGGGCTTCAGGAAAATGGCCGCGGAATGCCGCACGTGCGCAGATGGAGATTACAGCGGCCATTTTCCTGCAGCCGAGATGCGAACTCGACTTCAGGAAAATGGCCGTCGAGATCGCCATCTGCGCACGCGCGGCATCCCGTGGCCATTTTCCTGAAGCCCCGGGAAGCCGAGAAGAACCATCTGCGCACGCGCGGCCTCACAAAGATGGCCGCGCCCACCGATAAACGGGCTGAATAGCGCAGATCGTGCTATTTTCCTTGAAGCTGCGCAGTGGATTCGCCACTTGGACATGCGCACACCACTATGCCACCAACGGAGATCTGGGGGAGAAACAGCGCTGTCACCACGCCCATATGACCTGACCAGCGTGAGTGACAGCCCAAAACGGCGACTTTACAAAGGTATTTCGGCAGCATAGGTGGGGAATAAAGGCTCCAAAATACACTAATGTAAAGCACAGCTCTTCCCCTATTTAACGGTATTTTTAGCTCTTCTTGAAAAAACGGGGTGACAGGTTCCCTTTAAATGTTTCTATAAATACATATTAAATATATCCATTGGGCAAAAAATGGATTCTTAGAGTATTTGCACATGGCACCTTTAAAGAGAAACTGCCACCAGGTTTTCCCAAAGCAAAGTATAGCCCCTGCTGTTAGTACTTTTTGAATGCATAATGCTGTAAAAAGTCCCCAATAGAGTCTGCAGATCCCCAAAAATACCTTTTATTATACTCACAAATGGCACTGTCTGGTCTGATGGACGTCTGTGGTCTTGATCTGGTGCCTCTTCTCTTCCTTCAATTGCAGTACTTATTCTCTGCTTCATGTAGATGACACATCCTACGTCATCCACACAGTCTAATTAAGCTCCTGTGCAAGTGTACTTTTTTCTGCCCCGCCGAGAGCATATCCCATTATTGTAATGCGCATGCACCAGGGAAAGCAAATGGGCGCCGATAACCTGGAAGTAAAGCTGGCTGTGAGTTGGGAAAGTGAAGGAGTCCAAGGTCAAGATTCAGAAGGATACATCATAAAGGGAGAGATAAAGGCACAGTCAGGTCACAGTCCGGAGTCAGAATTTCAAGGTCAGAGTGCATCAAGGCATAAGGGCTAATACAAATTTGTAATGAAATGTAAAATCCAAGGTCCGACATCAAAGATCAAAATATCAAAGTACAGAGTAGACACACAACTAAACTGAAAGCTATGACTGGCAATAGTCCCATCATTGCAAGCCAGCTAAATAGCCAAGCAATCATTCACTTGGAGGAATACCAGTGGGCCCACCCTAATCTGGCTTCAAGGAAACCCCATGCACAAAACTGACAACCCAGCATGCCTCTGCATACTATAGGATGACCCAGCTGTCACTCACAATGCTCACATCCTGGCACGCCCCTGCAATTAATAAGATGGCTGAGCTGTCACTTACTGCATCTCTAGGAGACACAGTGAGCAGTGGGATCGTGACGCAGCGCATGCGCACTACTGTACTTTGCTCTGCCAATGACAGGGGAGAGAGAGTTGTGCTTCGCCACAAGTATCTCATCTACATGAAGCAGGGAAGGAGGATGATGATTGAAGAAAGAGAGGAGGTGGCAGATCAAGATGAGAGACACCCATCGAACTGAACCACGCTGTCTGTGAGTATAATAAAAGGTAAACTTTTTGGGGATCTGTAAAAGAGGCCTTAATGGTGGGGCTGTTATTTATATTGGGAAAACCTGTTGACAGGTTCCTTTTAAGACATTGTCCCGGGTTTTTTCCTGAAGTGACTTTGCCATAGTTTTTGCAGTTCTTTTATTCCCCAAACTCATGAAAAGATTCACCAGTTTACTGGCATAACTTACTCCAGAAATGTAGCCTAGTCACAGCAGATTTTTATAAAATATGAGAATTATTCCAATTGAATGTATTTGGTCATTTCTAATCTGTATTGATTCCTTCATACTGGTGGCTAATAAATGCACAATATGGAGCACGAAGCTAGGATCTAACTACAAACTGTCCCCACTGGACAACTTCTCTAAACTGTGATTACATTTTATTGGATTCTTCCCAAGTAATTTTGTTCTATAAATTCTGTGCACCTTGGCAATGCTCGCTGCCAATTTAATTTTAATTGGATATGGAACACCTTCAAAAAATCACATAATCTATAAATCTAGATGAGAAAAATACTCTGATATTAGTACATGATTCAATTAGCTTGTTGTTTTCCTCCTGTCCTGTCCTGTCCCTTGCTGATAGTCACATTATGTGGGCAATATACTACGTGACTGGGCAATGTACTACGTGGCTGGGCAATATACTACGTGGGCTGTGCAATATACTATGTGGACATGCATATTCTAGAATACCCGATGCGTTAGAATCGGGCCACCATCTATTGTAATTACAATAATCTAGGTAATAATAATTATAATAATTAAAAAATGAACAATTTATGGATAAAGCCACTTTATTGCTCAATTAGTATTCTATTTTTTGAGTGGAAGAGATTACCTAAAATAGCAATTCTGGTATTTTTATGGCATTTACTATGTGGGATAAATAGAATTTACATTGTTCAAAGTTTCATTGAGGCTGCAATGCTAATTACAGTTGAAACCAGAAGTTTGAATACACTATATAAAAAGACACATATACATGTTTTTCTTAATATGTGACATGAAATCAGAATAAACCTTTCCTGTTTTAGGTCAATTTAGGATTACCATCATTATTCATATTTGCCAAATGCCAGAATAATGAGAGAGAGAATGTTTTAAAGCCTTTTTATTACTCACTGCAAAGTCAAAAGTTGACATACTACTATGCCTTTAAACAATTTTGGACATGATGATGTCACGTGTTAGGAAGCTTCTGATTGGTTTCTTGGCAACATCGGAGTTAACCTGTGGATGTATTTTAATGCACACCTGAAACACACTGCTTCTCTGTGTAGCATCATGGGAAAGTCTAAAGAAATCAGCCAATATATCAGGAAGACAATTCAGGACTTGCACAAGTCTGGCTCATCCTTGGGTACAATTTCAAGATACCTGAAGGTGCCTCATTCATCTGTACAAACAATTATACGCAAGTATCAACAAGATGGGAATGTCCAGCCATCATACTGTTCAGGAAGAGATGGGTTCTGTGTCCCAGAGATGAACGTGCTTTGGTCCGACATGTGCTTGTCAACCCAAGTACAAAAGCAAAAGACCTTGTGAAGATGATGGTGGAAGCTGGTAAGATTGTGTCAATATCCACAGTGAAATGAGTGCTGTATCAACATGGGCTGAAAGGCCACCTTGCCAGGAAGAAGCCATTACTCCAAAAGAAACATAAAAAAGTCAGATTAGCCTTTGCAAATGCACACAGGAACAAACACCTTAATTTTTGCAGACATGTCCTTTGGTCTGATGAAACTAAAATTGAACATTTTGGGCATAATGACCATCATTACGTTTTGTGGAAAAAGGGAGAAGCTTAGAAAACCTAGGAACACCATCCCAACTGTGAAACACGGCGGTGGCAGCATCATGTTGTGGGGTTGTTTTGCTGCAGGAGGGACTGATGCACTTCACAAAATAGATGGCATCACGAGAAAAGATTATGTGGCAATACTGAAGCAACATCTCAAGACATCAGCCAGGAAGGTAAAGCTTGGGCACAAATGAGTGTTCCAAATGGACAATGACCTAAAGCATACTGCCAAAATGGTAACAAAGAGGCAAAATGATAACAAAGTCAATGTTTTGGAGTGGCCATCACAGAGCCCTGACCTGATCTCCATCCACTTGACAATTTATGGGCAAAGCTGAAAAGCCAGGTGTGAGCAAGGCGACCTACAAACCTGGATCAGTTGCACCAGTTTTGTCAGGAGGAATGGGCCCAAATTCCACCCAACTATTGTGAGACGCTTGTGGAAGGTTTACTCTGATTTCATGTCAGATATTGAGAAAAAAGCATTCATATGTGTCTTTTTATATAGTGTATGTAAACTTCTGGTTTCAGCTGTATGTTCTTTTTCATTTTAATTTTTGAAATTTAAGAATTGGAAAAGTAGTTATTAGAATTTTTTATTTTATTTTTAAGAACCTTTAACCATTCTTTTACATTATTCAATTTGCTTTAGAGAACTTTATCTGCAAAAAGTTTATTCATATTTTAGAGATCTCTAGTGTTACAGTTTGATAAGACTGCTAAATTGTCAGACATCAGAACCTTTATCAGGTCCTCAGCTGCCATGACACCCGCAATCACATTGCAAGGGGGCGATGGGGTAACAGAGGTCTCATTCCTCTTCATAACATTGTAGTTAGTTGTGGCATAATACACTGTGTAAGGAGCAGGTTGAGCCTTTTGAATCCGCTCTGTACCCCACAAACACCCAACCTCACAAAATGAAAGTTTTTCACATGTTTTTGCAGGACAGGATTAATACCATATAATATCATTATATTATCATAATATAATACCTCCAGCAATCCTACAGACAATGAATGTAGCAGAGTACACCTCCATATTCAGAAAGAAGAGTGCCGCTTTCAGCATCAGTGCGGAGGGACCAGTAGTTGACGTCTCAGCGATTACTGTGTTCTGTATAATGGTTAATTTAAGAGCTTGACATGAATTCTTTAAGCCCTTAGTGACCATATAACAAATTTAAGTCCTGTGTGCGCAGAGGTGTATGGAGCAGGCTCAGGAACTGAGCCCACATCATTTCCAACAGATACCAGCTGTATCTCACAGTTGACAAATGCCTGTCACAACAACACCCAAAGCTCAGTCTGATCATGATCATTTACAGTATATGACAATGTCAATCAAAGAACATGGGAAACTGTTGCATTACCATGGAAGCCATGGGCCTGGAGAAGGCTTCCATGATGAACTTCCTTTGAAGCCCAACCTATGCTAATATTGCAGTTTATGATATACTTGATCAAATGATTGCAGGTTCAAGTCCCCTAAGATGACTAATAAAAATAAGCAAAAAATATAACAACAATATAAAAGTTTAAATCAACTTCTTTTCCCAGTTAAAAAATAAAGAAATAGTATAAAAATGCAATTGAAAGAAAATAAAAATCATTTGTTTACCCAATAATGGGAACTAAAAACATGAGCTGGACAGGCAAAAACAGGCCCTCACACAGCTCCATAGAAAGAAAAATAAAAAAAGTTAGTGATCTCAGAAATAGGGATGAGCAAACCTTTAAATTTTGTCCACGTGTGTATACTTCTCTTTTGCAATCACAGTACAAGTGATTCTCACTAAATTAGAATATCATCAAAAAGTTAATTTATTTCAGTTTTTCAATACAAAAGGTGAAACTGAAATGATGGGATATCCTCTAAAATATTAACCTTATGGTTATCAAAGGAGGAACTCTCCCTTCACCTCTATTGAGGTTTGATATTAACTATTAAGGTCAAACTTGACTATTAGTAATTAAAGGGAACCTGTCACCCCCAAAATCGCCGGTGAGGTAAGCGTGAAGACCTGAAGACGACATCATCTGATGAAGATGGGAGGTGCCAGACCTGGACCAACAGCGGGAAGGCCCCTGGGTGAGTATAATTTAACGTCTTTTTCTCATCTTTTAGGATACATCGGGGGCTTATCTACAGCATTCTAGAATGTCTGTCGCACAAATACACCGTGGTTGGAACCAAAGATCTCAAATTTGAACTAATCAGACCAAAGCACAGATTTCCACTGGTCTAATGTCCATTCCTTGTGTTCTTTAGCCCAAGCAAGTCTCTTCTGCTTGTTGCCTGTCCTTATCAGTGGTTTCCTAGAAGCTATTTTACCATGAAGGCCTGCTGCACAAAGTCTCCTCTTAACAGTGGTTGTAGAGATGTGTCTGCTGCTAGAACTCTGTGTGGCATTGACCTGGTCTCTAATCTGAGCTGCTGTTAACCTGCGATTTCTGAGGCTGGTGACTCGGATAAACTTATCCTCAGAAGCAGAGGTGACTCTTGGTCTTCCTTTCCTGGGGAGGTCCTCATGTGAGCCAGTTTCTTTCTAGTGCTTGATGTTTTTGCCACTGCACATAGGGACACTTTCAAAGTTTTCCCAATTTTTTGGACTGACTGACCTTCATTTCTTAAAGTAATGATGGCAACTCATTTTTCTTTACTTAGCTGCTTTTTTCTTGCCATAATACAAATTCTAACAGTCTATTCAGTAGGACTCTCAGCTGTGTATCCACCAGACTTCTGCTCAACACAACTGATGGTCCCAACCCCATTTATAAGGCAAGAAATCCAAATTATCAAACCAGACAGGGCACACCTGTGAAGTGAAAACCATTTCCGGTGACTACCTCTTGAAGCTCATCAAGAGAATGCCAAGAGTGTGCAAAGCAGTCATCAAAGTAAAAGGTGGCTACTTTGAAGAACCTAGAATATAAGACATATTTTCAGTTGTTTCACACTTTTTTGCTAAGTATATAATTCCACCTGTGTTAATTCATAGTTTTGATGTCTTCAGTGTTCATTTACAATTTTCATAGTCATGAAAATACAGAAAAATATTTAAATGAGAAGGTGTGTCCAAACTTTTGGTCTGTACTGTATATACATATATTCTGATACTACAACACTACTACAGTATTATTACTACAGTATACAGTAATATCACAACAATATCACACAGTAAAGACCCACAATTAACTGCCTGAATTACCCAAATCACACATGCAATATCAGCTCTCCCATCTATGGCTTACTATCCCTAATGAGGTATGTGGGGTTAATAAACTGGAGTACAGGGCCTAGTAAGAAAAGGGGTTACAGAGTATACTTAGCCACCATGTGTGTCCATCCTCATCCCAGGAAGTAAGCAAGGCAACAGAGACCAGAGCCACATGGTGTTGTCCCTTTTATGTGTCTAGCTAAAAGAGGTGTGTCCAGCTCCAGGTGTGGGGGATGAGGTCACGAGTATTGTTTACTAAGATACACCCCCTCAATAAACCTGTTTGACAAGCTCATGGCAGACCTTTGTAATATAGCAGGCTGATGGAGGGGTTTCGCTCCATGTGGCATACATGTGGGGGAATTATATATAAATGTGTATATACACAAAACATGCACTAAACACATCTCGATATAAAGATATACATTTTGGGGCACTTCCCTTCTACAGAAACTCATATATTATATAGAGTCATTACAAACAGAGTGATCTATTTCAAGTGTTTATTTCTGTTAATGTTGATGATTATGGCTTACAGCCAATGAAAACTCAAAAGTCATTATCTCAGTAAATTAGAATACTTTATAACTCCAGCTTCAAAAATTATTTTAAAATCCGAAATCTTGGCCTACTGAAATGTATGTTCAGTAAATGCGCTCAATACTTGGTCGGGGCTCTTTTTGGATGCATCAATGCAGCGTGGCATCGAGGCGATCAGTCGGTGGCACTTCTGAGGTGTTATGGAAGCCCAGGTTGTTTTGATAGCAGCCTTCAGCTCATCTGCATTATTGGGTCTGGTATCTCTTATCTTCCTCTTGGCAATACCCCAGCAATGACCTTTTGTGGCTTACCCTCCTTGTGGAGTGTGTTATGTTTGCTAATGACAGGTGTTATGAAGGCAATCCAGAAACACAGTGTGCTTAGCGATCAGAGCGCACACAGTGATCTGACAAATACCCAAAAATACAAGAACGAGCTCTGAGACGTGGAAACTCTGTAGACTGCACACCTGATCCTATCCTAAACACAACTAAAAGCGGCTGTGGATTGCGCCTAACAACTACCTAGGCAACTCGGCACAGCCTAAGAAACTAGCTAGCCTGAAGATAGAAAAATAGGCCTGACTTGCCCCAGAGAAATTCCCCAAAGGAAAAGGCAGCCCCCCACATATAATGACTGTGAGTAAGATGAAAAGACAAAACGTAGGGATGAAATAGATTCAGCAAAGTGGGGCCCGATATTCTAGGACAGAGCGAGGACAGTAAAGCGAACTTTGCAGTCTAAAAAAAACCCTAAAGCAAAACCACGCAAAGGGGGCAAAAAAAAACCACCGTGCCGAACTAACGGCACGGCGGTACACCCTTTGCGTCTCAGAGCTTCCAGCAAAACAAAAGACAAGCTGGACAGAAAAAAAAGCAACAAAAAAGCAAAAAGCACTTAGCTATACAGAGCAGCAGGTCACAGGAACAATCAGGAGAAGCTCAGATCCAACACTGAAACATTGACAAGGAGCAAGGATAGCAGCATCAGGCGGAGTTAAGTAATGAAGCAGTTAACGAGCTCACCAGAACACCTGAGGGAGGAAGCTCAGAAGCTGCAGTACCACTTGTGACCACAGGAGTGAATTCAGCCACAGAATTCACAACAGTACCCCCCCTTGAGGAGGGGTCACCGAACCCTCACCAGAGCCCCCAGGCCGACCAGGATGAGCCGCATGAAAGGCACGAACAAGATCGGAAGCATGAACATCAGAGGCAAAAACCCAGGAATTATCTTCCTGAGCATAACCCTTCCATTTAACCAGATACTGGAGTTTCCGTCTAGAAACACGAGAATCCAAAATCTTCTCCACAATATACTCCAATTCCCCCTCCACCAAAACCGGGGCAGGAGGCTCAACAGATGGAACCATAGGTGCCACGTATCTCCGCAACAACGACCTATGGAATACATTATGTATGGAAAAGGAGTCTGGGAGGGTCAAACGAAAAGACACAGGATTGAGAACCTCAGAAATCCTATACGGACCAATAAAATGAGGTTTAAATTTAGGAGAGGAAACCTTCATAGGAATATGACGAGAAGATAACCAAACCAGATCCCCAACACGAAGTCGGGGACCCACACGGCGTCTGCGATTAGCGAAAAGTTGAGCTTTCTCCTGGGACAAGATCAAATTGTCCACTACCTGAGTCCAGATCTGCTGCAACCTATCCACCACAGAATCCACACCAGGACAGTCCGAAGACTCAACCTGTCCTGAAGAGAAACGAGGATGGAACCCAGAATTGCAAAAAAATGGAGAAACCAAGGTAGCCGAGCTGGCCCGATTATTAAGGGCGAACTCAGCCAACGGCAAAAAGGACACCCAATCATCCTGGTCTGCAGAAACAAAACATCTCAGATATGTTTCCAAGGTCTGATTGGTTCGTTCGGTCTGGCCATTAGTCTGAGGATGGAAAGCCGAGGAAAAAGATAGGTCAATGCCCATCCTACCACAAAAGGCTCGCCAAAACCTTGAAACAAACTGGGAACCTCTGTCAGAAACAATATTCTCAGGAATGCCATGCAACCGAACCACATGCTGAAAGAACAAAGGTACCAAATCAGAGGAGGAAGGCAATTTAGCCAAGGGCACCAGATGGACCATTTTAGAAAAGCGATCACAGACCACCCAAATGACTGACATCTTTTGAGAAACGGGAAGGTCAGAAATGAAATCCATCGAAATATGTGTCCAAGGCCTCTTTGGGACCGGCAAGGGCAAAAGCAACCCACTGGCACGAGAACAGCAGGGCTTAGCCCTAGCACAAATCCCACAGGACTGCACAAAAGTACGTACATCCCGTGACAGAGATGGCCACCAGAAGGATCTAGCCACTAACTCTCTGGTACCAAAGATTCCAGGATGACCAGCCAACACCGAACAATGAAGTTCAGAGATAAGTTTATTAGTCCACCTATCAGGGACGAACAGTTTCTCTGCTGTACAACGATCAGGTTTATTCGCCTGAAATTTTTGCAGCACCCGCCGCAAATCAGGGGAGATGGCAGACACAATGACTCCTTCCTTGAGGATACCCGCTGGCTCAGATAAACCCGGAGAGTCGGGCACAAAACTCCTAGACAGAGCATCCGCCTTCACATTTTTAGAGCCCGGAAGGTACGAAATCACAAAGTCGAAGCGGGCAAAAAATAACGACCAACGGGCCTGTCTAGGATTCAAGCGCTTGGCAGACTCGAGATAAGTCAAGTTCTTATGATCAGTCAATACCACCACGCGATGCTTAGCTCCTTCAAGCCAATGACGCCACTCCTCGAATGCCCACTTCATGGCCAGCAACTCTCGATTGCCCACATCATAATTACGCTCAGCGGGCGAAAACTTCCTGGAAAAGAAAGCACATGGTTTCATCACTGAGCAATCAGAACCTCTCTGTGACAAAACCGCCCCTGCTCCAATCTCAGAAGCATCAACCTCGACCTGGAACGGAAGAGAAACATCTGGCTGACACAACACAGGGGCAGAACAAAAACGACGCTTCAACTCCTGAAAAGCTTCCGCAGCAGAAGACCAATTAACCAAATCAGCACCCTTCTTGGTCAAATCGGTCAATGGTTTGGCAATGCTAGAAAAATTACAGATGAAGCGACGATAAAAATTAGCAAAGCCCAGGAACTTTTGCAGACTTTTCAGAGATGTCGGCTGAATCCAATCCTGGATGGCTTGGACCTTAACTGGATCCATCTCGATAGTAGAAGGGGTAAAGATGAACCCCAAAAATGAAACTTTCTGCACACCGAAGAGACACTTTGATCCCTTCACAAACAAAGAGTTAGCACGCAGGACCTGAAAAACCATTCTGACCTGCTTCACATGAGACTCCCAATCATCTGAGAAGATCAAAATGTCATCCAAGTAAACAATCAGGAATTTATCCAGATACTCACGGAAGATGTCATGCATAAAAGACTGAAACACAGATGGAGCATTGGCAAGTCCGAACGGCATCACTAGATACTCAAAATGACCCTCGGGCGTATTGAATGCAGTTTTCCATTCATCTCCTTGCCTGATTCTCACCAGATTATACGCACCACGAAGATCTATCTTAGTGAACCAACTAGCCCCCTTAATCCGAGCAAACAAGTCAGATAACAATGGCACGGGATACTGAAATTTAACAGTGATCTTATTAAGAAGGCGGTAATCAATACACGGTCTCAGCGAACCATCCTTCTTGGCTACAAAGAAGAACCCTGCTCCCAGTGGTGATGACGATGGGCGAATATGTCCCTTCTCCAGGGATTCCTTCACATAACTGCGCATAGCGGCGTGTTCGGGCACGGATAAATTAAATAATCGACCTTTAGGGAATTTACTACCAGGAATCAAATTGATAGCACAATCACAATCCCTATGCGGAGGTAGAGCATCGGACTTGGGCTCTTCAAATACATCCTGATAATCAGACAAGAACTCTGGGACCTCAGAAGGGGTGGATGACGAAATCGACAAAAATGGAACATCACCATGTACCCCCTGACAACCCCAGCTGGATACCGACATGGAATTCCAATCCAATACTGGATTATGGGTTTGTAGCCATGGCAACCCCAACACGACCACATCATGCAGATTATGCAACACCAGAAAGCGAATAACTTCCTGATGTGCAGGAGCCATGCACATGGTCAGCTGGGCCCAGTATTGAGGTTTATTCTTGGCCAAAGGTGTAGCATCAATTCCTCTCAATGGAATAGGACACCGCAAAGGCTCCAAGAAAAACCCACAACGTTTAGCATAATCCAAATCCATCAGATTCAGGGCAGCGCCCGAAACCACAAACGCCATGACAGAAAACGACGACAAAGAGCATATCAAGGTAATGGACAGAAGGAATTTGGACTGTACAGTACCAATGACGGCAGACCTAGCGGACCGCTTAGTGCGCTTAGGACAATCAGAAATAGCATGAGTGGAATCACCACAGTAGAAACACAGACCATTCAGACGTCTGTATTCCTGCCGTTCAACTCTAGTCATAGTCCTATCGCACTGCATAGGCTCAGGTTTAACCTCAGGCAGTACCGCCAAATGGTGCACAGATTTACGCTCGCGCAAGCGTCGACCGATCTGAATGGCCAAAGACAAAGACTCATTCAAACCAGCAGGCATAGGAAATCCCACCATGACATCCTTAAGAGCCTCATAGAGACCCTTTCTGAACAAAGCTGCCAGCGCAGATTCATTCCACTGAGTGAGTACTGACCATTTCCTAAATTTCTGACAATATACTTCTATATCATCCTGACCCTGGCACAAAGCCAGCAAATTTTTCTCAGCCTGATCCACTGAATTAGGCTCATTGTACAGCAATCCGAGCGCCAGGAAAAACGCATCGACACTACTCAATGCAGGGTCTCCTGGCGCAAGAGAAAATGCCCAGTCTTGAGGGTCGCCGCGCAAAAAAGAAATAATAATCAAAACCTGTTGAATAGGATTACCAGAAGAATGAGGTTTCAAGGCCAGAAATAGCTTACAATTATTTTTGAAACTTAGAAACTTAGTTCTATCTCCAAAAAACAAATCAGGAATAGGAATTCTTGGTTCTAACATAGATTTCTGATCAATAGTATCTTGAATTTTTTGTACATTTATAATGAGATTATCCATTGAAGAGCACAGACCCTGAATATCCATGTCCACACCTGTGTCCAGAATCACCCAAATGTCTAGGGGAAAAAAAAAAATGAACACAGAGCAGAAAAAAAAAAAAAAAATGATGTCAGAACTTTTTCTTTCCCTCTATTGAGAATCATTAGTTAGGCTCCTTGTACTGTTATGTTTGCTAATGACAGGTGTTATGAAGGCAATCCAGAAACACAGTGTGCTTAGCGATCAGAGCGCACACAGTGATCTGACAAATACCCAAAAATACAAGAACGAGCTCTGAGACGTGGAAACTCTGTAGACTGCACACCTGATCCTATCCTAAACACAACTAAAAGCGGCTGTGGATTGCGCCTAACAACTACCTAGGCAACTCGGCACAGCCTAAGAAACTAGCTAGCCTGAAGATAGAAAAATAGGCCTGACTTGCCCCAGAGAAATTCCCCAAAGGAAAAGGCAGCCCCCCACATATAATGACTGTGAGTAAGATGAAAAGACAAAACGTAGGGATGAAATAGATTCAGCAAAGTGGGGCCCGATATTCTAGGACAGAGCGAGGACAGTAAAGCGAACTTTGCAGTCTACAAAAAACCCTAAAGCAAAACCACGCAAAGGGGGCAAAAAAAACCCACCGTGCCGAACTAACGGCACGGCGGTACACCCTTTGCGTCTCAGAGCTTCCAGCAAAACAAAAGACAAGCTGGACAGAAAAAAAAGCAACAAAAAAGCAAAAAGCACTTAGCTATACAGAGCAGCAGGTCACAGGAACAATCAGGAGAAGCTCAGATCCAACACTGAAACATTGACAAGGAGCAAGGATAGCAGCATCAGGCGGAGTTAAGTAATGAAGCAGTTAACGAGCTCACCAGAACACCTGAGGGAGGAAGCTCAGAAGCTGCAGTACCACTTGTGACCACAGGAGTGAATTCAGCCACAGAATTCACAACAAGAGTGTGTCACTGACTGCCTTCTGGACATCTGTCAATTCAGCAGTCTTCCCCATGATTGTGGAGCCTACTGAAAAAGACTAAGGAACCTAATTGAATGATTAGGGAGCCTTTGCAGGGGTTTTTTGTTAATATTAATTAATATTCTTAAAACGGGAACCCGGAAACTGAGATAGAGACTGCTGAAAGAAGACAACATGTTTATTTCTTGGAGTTTTAATGACAATTATTAGAGTGTCAGAAAGCATAAACACCTCCACTCCATTCCAAAAAGGGCTCTGCTTGGGATCCAGAGGTTTAACCCCCACAATCAGCAACTTACCTTCTATCGTACAAGCAGAACAATATTGTATCATACAATTATTAGGTTCTGTAGAAGGACGTAGATCTGGGTATTTATTATGATGGAATATAGGCTGAACTGGATGGACAAATGTCTTTTTTCGGCCTTACTAACTATGTTACTATGTTACTATGTTACTATCGTATGCATATGTGACAACTTAATGTTTTGGAAAAAACCCTTTAATACTCCAACCATGAATTTATGTACCTACGGTTCTCACTGGCTGAAAGGGGCAAAACAGGGCCCCTGTTCAAGAACAATATATGGACCCTTTGCAGTCCAATTGTTCATCAGAATACACAATGTCTGATTTGGAGGTGAAAGTGACCCTTCTTACCTCTTGGGCCCTTGTGCGGCTCCCAAGGATCTACCAATGAATCCAAACCACCCCGAGGATAGGGAAAAAAAGGGAACAATGCCGCGCATGATCTAAGTACAGTAGATAATAATATTATTTAAAGGATATACCAATGGTATGCCCATCCCTGAAGACTCTCCATATTTTAAAATATAGAAAAAGATGGCACGCTTCACTGTTCTATCGTATTCAATCAGTAACAAAAATAAACAATATTTTCATTTTCATGCTATAAAAACAATGTTACCCTCAGAACTTTCTTTTACTTACTCTGAAAGGCCAGGCCCTACTTTCTGAACCTTGTATGCTATAAAATACCTCCACAGAGACAGGCAAGTGTGCCACGCTTTCACTGGAGAGGGCGCTTGTAGGCATTATAAAATAAATGAGAGCATTTAATTAGAGACTGAATCAATTAGAGAAGAATATTGGCCCCTTTTGGCAAGAACACACAGAAAGTAATAGTTCAATTACCATGTAACATTCACCACCTGCAATCCTAAAAATTAAAACTTACTGCCAAAGGAAATTCTACTGTTTTCGGTCTGCAGAATTAGTTTTAATCCCCTGATGCTGAGAATGTATGCACAACACATCACACAAAGACATTATACATTTTGCTTGGTTTACATGGTTCCAAAATTGTTTTTAACTGACGTAAGCTCTAATATTGTGTTTAATATTAAAAACATGGCTGAAGTTTAAAGTCAAACTTTGCACTTTTCCAACATTCAAATATGTAAACATGAATTAGTTTTTTGGAATCCCACTGTGGGACTTGCATCAGATGCAATGTACTAGAAAAAAGTGCATGAGAAAAAGGTGCCCGCTATGCCTTAGAGTTTTTCAGATATACATTTTGAATAAAAATTTAATATTGCTAAGTAAAATGTACTGTGGTTTGAATACTATGGTATTGTTAATTTCATTGCATAAAGACAAGCTAACCTAACTCTCCTGACCACCTCTGTGTGTAAAGCAATTTCATGCAAAGGTATATGGAGGTTTAGATTCTGTAGGAGAATATGGAGCCACAAGTATACGACACGTGGTCAAAATTGTTGGTACCCTTCATTTGATGACAGAAAAACCCACAAGTCGCCGACTTTTGGCAAATTCGGGTTTCATGAAACCCGACCCGATCCCTTTGTGGGGTCGGCCATGCGGTGCGCGACTTTCGCGCCAAAGTCGCGTTTCAATGACGCGAAAAGCGCCATTTCTCAGCCAATGAAGGTGAACGCAGAGTGTGGGCAGCGTGATGACATAGGTCCTGGTCCCCACCATCTTAGAGAAGGGCATTGCAGTGATTGGCTTGCTTTCTGCGGCGTCACAGGGGCTATAAAGGGGCGTTCCCGCCGACCGCCATCTTACTGCTGCTGATCTAAGCATAGGGAGAGGTTGCTGCCGCTTCGTCCGAAGCAGGGATAGCGTTAGGCAGGGTCCATTAACCCCCAAACCACTTGTGCTGTAGCGATTTCCACTGTCCAACACCACCTTTTGTTTGCAGGGACAGTGAAGGTTACATTTTTTTTCCTCAGCGCTGTAGCTCATTGGGCTGCCGTAGAAGGCTCCCAGATAGCTGCATTGCTGTTAGTACGCCGCTGTGCAAACCAACTGCTTTTTTCAAAGCACAAGTCCTGTTGCTCCTTCCTTTCTGCACAGCTTTCTTGTTTGTTTGTCCACACTGTTGACTTTTTTTGTGCAGCAGTCCACTCCTTGTTATTGCTGCCTGCCATACATTGCTGAGATTACTGCAGGGAGATAGTAATTGTAGGACAGTCCCTTTTTTTTTATTTCGTTATATCTCATCAAGCCACTTTCTGCCACAGAAAATATACTCTAATACAGTGGCCCAGATTTATTCACTAGTCTCCCTGAAGAAGAAAAGAGTGCAGATTAAAATTGGCAAATCTGTATCAGTGGCAGTCCTGTGTGTGGCACCTGTCTCAAATTGTGTTCCACATTAAACCTAGTGTGTAATACTGTGTCAGATTTCTTTTAAATTCTCCCTGAAAAAAAAAATAGTGAAAGATTAAGATTGGCATTTCTGCTTCAGAGCCACTCCTGTGTGTGCCACCTGTCTCAAATTGTGTGCCACATTAAACCTAGTGTGTAATACTGGGTCAGATTTCTTTTAAATTCTCCCTGAAAGAAAAATAGTGGGAGATTAAGATTGGCATATCTGCTTCAGTGCCACTCCTGTGTGTGCCACCAGTCTCAAATTGTGTGCCACATTAAACCTAGTGTGTAATACTTGGTCAGATTTCTTTTAAATTCTCCCTGAAAAAAAAAATAGTGGGAGATTAAGATTGGCATTTCTGCTTCAGTGCCACTCCTGTGTGTGCCACCTGTCTCAAATTTTGTGCCACAGAACATATACTGTATGAGAGTGGGCCACATTTCTTCAATATTCTCCCAGAAAAAATAAAAAGGGGGAGATTTTAATTGTTAGTGTCTGCATCAGCGTCATTCCTGTTAGTGGCATATCTGTCTGCCGCTGAAGCTGTGTACTGTTATACATTGGGCCTGATTTTCCCTGCAGTCTGACCCACCTATAAAGGGATATATAAATCAAACAGAAGTTTGAGTTCACCTTGTAACTGGTTTTACAGTAACAAATACCGTTAGTTTGGTTACGTTTTTCAAACAATGAGGAAGTCTGGTGGAAGAGGTCGTGGCCGTGGGCGGTGATTGCCAGCTGGTAATGATGGTAGTGGTGGTGGAGCATCACGTGGTCGTGGGAAAAGCAATATAGCACCTAAGTCTCGAGTTGTTGAGCCAGGTTCGTCGTCTGGCTACATAAGGCCTCGAACGCTCCCTTTTCTGGGAGTAGGAAAACCGCTTTTAAAGCCGGAGCAGCAAGAACAAGTTTTGGCTTTCCTTGCTGACTCAGCCTCTAGCTCTTTCGCCTCCTCTTCTGAAACTGCTAAATGTAAAAGCAGCGCGTCGTTAGTGGATGTTCACGGTCAGGGACAAGTCGCTTCCTTGTCTTCTTCACCAAGAACAACAGAGAAGGATGCGTCAGGCGACACAAGGGGTTACTCCATGGAGCTCTTTACACATACCGTTCCTGGGTTAGAAAGTGAAACAGTTAACAAGCCATGCCCATTACAAGTTGAATCGGACATGGAGTGCACAGATGCACAGCCACAGCCAGATTACTATGCTGTTCCTTTGACTCAGACCACAACATTGCCCTCGCAGTGTACTGATCCAGAATCAGACCCTGATGAGACTATGGTGCCCCGTCACGAAGGCTATACCACCGGCTTACACGGTGACACAGACGAAGTTGCACACGAGATAGAAGAGAAGGTCATAGATGACCCAGTTGTTGACCCCGATTGGCAGCCATTGGGGGAACAGGGTGCAGGCGGCAGTAGCTCTGAAGCGGAGGAGGAGGAGCCGCAGAAGGCATCAACATCGCAACAGGTTCCATCTGCCAGGCCCGTATCTGGCCAAAAACGCGTGGCAAAACCAGTTGTAGGACAGCGTGGACATCCGCTTAAAGAAGCTCAGTCAGCAATGCCTGAAAAGGTATCCGATAGTAGAAAGACTGCAGTCTGGCATTTTTTTAAACAACATCCAAATGATCAGCGCAAAGTCATCTGTCAAAAATGTTCAACTACCTTAAGCAGAGGTCAGAATCTTAATAGTCTAAATACAAGTTGCATGCGTAGACATTTAACCACCATGCATTTGCAAGCCTGGACTCACTACCAAACGTCCCTTAAGGTTGTAGCACCCTCGGCCAATGAAGCTAGTCAGCAACACTACATCCCTTCCCTCACTGTAAGCCCACCATTTCCCGCACCACCTGCAGCAAATGTGCAGATTTCGTCGCCAGGCCAAAGCAGTCAGGGAATCACCAGTTTCATAGTAGGAAACACTGCATCTAGGGCACCAGCAAGAATACCATCTCCAACCCTCTCTCAGTCTGCCATGTCCACCTGCACCCCCGCTAGTTCCACGATCTGCAGCTCTCCAGTCCAGCTCACCCTACATGAGACTCTTGTTAGGAAAAGGAAGTACTCATCCTCGCATCTGCGTACACAGGGTTTGAACGCCCACATTGCTAGACTAATCTCATTAGAGATGATGCCCCACCGGTTAGTTGAAAGCGAAGCTTTCAAAGCCCTGATGGACTACGCAGAACCACGCTACGAGCTACCCAGTCGACACTTCTTTTCGAGAAAAGCCATCCCAGCCCTCCACCAGCATGTAAAAGACCGCATCGTCCATGCACTCAGGCAATCTGTGAGTACAAAGGTGCACCTGACAACAGATGCATGGACCAGTAGGCATGGCCAGGGATGTTACGTGTCCATCACGGCTCACTGGGTTAATGTGGTGGATGCAGGGTCCACAGGGGACAGCAATATTGGGACAGTTCTGCCTAGCCCACGGTCTAGAAAACAGTTGGCTGTAGGCGTTCGCCCCCCTCCTCCTCATCCTCCTGCAGAAGCAAGAGCTCGTCCACAGACCGCAGTCGCACGAGCACTCCATCCGCAGCTGCCACTGTTGCACACAAGGTGTCCCATTATGGGACACCTAGTGGCAAGCGTCAACAGGCTGTATTGGCAATGAAGTGTTTGGGCGACAACAGACACACCGCAGAAGTTCTGTCCGAGTTCTTGCAGAAAGAAACTCAGTCATGGCTGGGCACTGTACATCTTGAGGCAGGCAAGGTAGTGAGTGATAACGGAAGGAATTTTATGACTGCCATAGCCCTTTCACAACTGAAACACATTCCTTGCCTGGCTCACACCTTAAACCTGGTGGTGCAGTGCTTCCTGAAAAGTTATCCGGGGTTACCCAACCTGCTCCTCCAAGTGCGCAGACTTTGCTCGCATATCCGCCGTTCCCCCGTGCACTCCAGACGTATGCAGAACCATCAGCGGTCTTTGAACCTTCCCCAGCATCGCCTAATCATCGACGTTGCAACAAGGTGGAACTCCACACTGCACAGACTGTGCGAACAGAGGCGTGCTGTTATGTATTTGTGGGAGGACACACATACACGGGCAGGCAGTTGGATGGCAGACATGGAGTTGTCAGGTGTGCAGTGGTCGAAGGTACAAGACCTGTGTCAAGTCCTTCAGTGTTTTGAGGAATGCACACGGCTGGTTAGTGCAGACAACGCCATAATAAGCATGAGCATCCCCCTAATGCGTCTGCTGATGCAAAGTTTGACACACATAAAAGAGCAGGCGTCTGCAGCCGAGGAAGTCTACAGGATGAGGTAGTGGGCGAAGAGGAGGAGGATGATGGGGATGAGTATTTTTTGTATGAGGAAGCTTCTCCGGGGCCAATAGCAACTGGTGGCGTTGCAAGGCCGGGTTCAGGGTTTTTTAGGGAGACAAGTGACGTAGATTTGCCTGAAACTGCCCCTCAACCCAGCACAAGTGCAGATTTGCCAACTGGAACTTTGGCCCACATGGCGGATTATGCCTTACGTATCCTCAAAAGGGACCCACGCATTATTAAAATGATGATCGATGACGATTACTGGTTGGCCTGCCTCCTTGATCCTCGCTATAAAGGCAAATTGCAAAATATCATGCCACATGAGAACCTTGAACAAATATTAGCAACCAAACAAGCAACTCTTGTAGACCGTTTGATTCAGGCATTCCCAGCACACAGCGTCGGTGATGGTTCTCACACGAGCTGCAGGGGGCAACAGGGGAGAGGTGTTAGAGTTGCACAAATCAGAAATGGAGTTGGACAGAGGGGTTTTCTGACCAGGTTGTGGAGTGATTTCGCAATGACCGCAGACAGGACAGGTACTGCAGCATCAATTCAAAGTGACAGGAGACAACATTTGTCCAGTATGGTTACTAACTATTTTTCATCCCTTATCGATGTTCTCCCTCAACCGTCATTCCCATTTGATTACTGGGCATCCAAAATAGACACCTGGCCTGAATTGGCAGAATATGCATTGCAGGAGCATGCTTGTTCAGCAGCTAGTGTGCTATCAGAAAGAGTATTCAGTGCTGCTGGTTCAATATTGACCGAAAAAAGGACTCGTCTGGCTACCCAAAATGTTGATGATCTAACCTTCATTAAAATGAACCACTCATGGATTTCGAATTATTTTGCCCCACCTTTCCCGGCTGACACCTAGCTTTCCTATAAAAAGGTCTTGCTTGTGGACTCGTCTTACTGACTGTTCCAATCTCTTAATTTGCAGCAGCTGTTTGTCCAGCATACAACATGTTTACAGCTCCCTAAATGGGCTAACTCCCCCCACGGGGCCGTGGTCGCGCCACTTGGCGCAAGCACCCGTGAGAGTGCCGTTTGTCTGAAGAGGTGGGTGTGCCCGCTTTTGGTCAACGGCACTGCAACTGGGTCCCTCATAGTACAATAATGTGTCTCTGGCGGTGGTGGTGCGCACCCAACGTCAGACACACCGTTGTAACATGAGGGGCCCTGGGCCTGTACCGCCAGCCACAAGAGAGTTCCCCCCCCAGCTCAAACAGTGCTCTACCACTTGCAAAATTATCTCTCACAGCTCCACCAATGTTTAGTCTATGCGCTGACATCCTTCAATGCCTGGCACTGACAATACCAATTTGTTGACATGTATGATGCTAGTTAAAATAGTCAGGGTCAGTGTCCTTTATTGACACCAGTAAATACTTAGCGCCAAATTACTATGTTTGAAACTCAGCAGAGGAGCCCACCCCTGTACCTAAGTATGCCACCCTTTTTTTTGGGGTTTTGTTGTTTTGCGAGACATTAACATCTATTTATTTTTTGGGAGTACTAACTGTGTCAGATACCCCTTCCAATCGTCCTCCGCTGACCACACCAATGCTGCCTGTGTACCTCTGCAAGATAATTCAAACTGCTTTGAGCCTAATTTTTTTTATTTTAGGCCTACTAAGTCTGTCTGCGGTCCCTCCTTCCAATTGTCCTCCGCTGAACACAACAATGCTGCCTGTGTACCCCTGCAAGATAATTGAAACTGCCTTGAGCCTAATTTTTTTCATTTTAGGCCTACTAAGTCTGTCTGCGGTCCCTCCTTCCATTTGTCCTCCGCTGAGCACACCAATGCCAACCGTGTACCCATGTAACTTTTTGTCATCCTGCAGTGAGCCTACTTTGTGGTGTAAGGCCTACTAGCAGTGTCTGTCTGCGCCACAGCTGTCCTCCTCTAAAAAAAAAAATGGCAGATTTTCAGCTTGTCAGAATTATAAAACTGCATTGGGGCCACAAGTTTCGTTGTGGTCTACATACTGAGTCTTCCGCTCCAAGGTGTTGCCTCTCCTTCGCTTCTATCTTGAAGCTCTTATTAAGTAGTTGTTGAAACAACACTGCATTAGGCCTACAAGTTGGGTCTGGGTTGTAGAGACGATGTCTGCCGCTCCAAGGTGTTCTCCAGGTTGCCTCTCCATAGCTTCAATCTTCATTCTCTTGTTAAGTAGTTGTTGAAACAACACTGCATTAGGCCTACAAGTTGGGTCTGGCTTGTAGAGACGGTGTCTCCAACTGCAAGGTGTTCTCCAGGTTCCCTCTCCATAGCTTCAATCTTCATGCTCTTGTTAAGTAGTTGTTGAAACAACACTGCATTAGGCCTACAAGTTGGGTCTGGGTTGTAGAGACGGTGTCTCCCGCTCCAAGGTGTTCTCCAGGTTGCCTCTCCATAGCTTCAATCTTCATGCTCTTGTTAAGTAGTTGTTGAAACAACACTGCATTAGGCCTGCAAGTTGGGTCTGGCTTGTAGAGACGGTGTCTCCCGCTCCAAGGTGTTCTCCAGGTCGCTTCTCCATAGCTTCAATCTTCATGCTCTTGTTAAGTAGTTGTTGAAACAACACTGCATTAGGCCTACAAGTTGGGTCTGGGTTGTAGAGACGGTGTCTACCACTCCAAGGTGTTCTCCAGGTTGCCTCTCCATGGTGTTCTCCAGGTTGCCTCTCCATAGCTTCTATCTTCTAGCTCTCGTTAAGTAGTTGTTGACACAACACTGCATTAGGCCTACAAGTTGGGTCTGGGTTGTAGAGATGGTGTCTCCCGCTCCAAGGTGTTCTCCAGGTTGCCTCTCCTGTTGTGAATTCTGCTCCTGGGCTCCCTCCGGTGGTTGTAAGTGGCACTTTTGTGAGTTCTGCTCTTGGGCTCCCTCTTGTGGTTTCAAGTGGTATGGCTGCTCCTTGGAGTTAGCTGTGGTCAGCTGCCTCCACTTATCATCTCCTCTCTCGCCTATTTAAGCCTGGCTGTTCCTTCAGCTAGTGCCACTTGTAAATGGTTCCTGGTTGGATTCACATCTCTTTGGAGTTCCCTGTTATCCTGACCAGTTCTGCAAAGCTAAGTTTTTGCTTACTTTTTCTGTCCATAGTTTGTGGTCTTATCCATTCTGTGCTTTCTTTGTTTGTCCAGCATTATCAGTTTGAAGTATTTTCTGTCTTGCTGGAAGCTCTGGGAAGCAGAGTTACCCTCCATACCTTTAGTCTGGTGTGGAGATTTTTTGTAAACTCTGCGTGGATTTTTGTAGTGTTTTATACTGACCGCACAGTATTCCATCCTGTCCAATCTATCAAGCTAGACTGGCCTCCTGTGCTCATCCTGGTTTCATTCTGTATATGTCTTTTTCCTCTCCACTCACAGTCATTATTTGTGGGGGGCTAATCTATCCTTTGGGGATTTTCTCTGAGGCAAGATAGTTTTCCTGCTACTGTCTTCAGGGGTAGTTAGCTCTTAGGCTGTGACGAGATGCCTAGGGAGAGTTAGGAGCATTCCACGGCTGCTTCTAGTGTTGTGTTGAGCTTAGGGTCTGCGGTCAGTACAGTTACCACTTCCCTCAGAGCTCGTTCCATGTTGCTCCTAGACCACCGCATCATAACAGTACAAGTGGCCAAAAATGAATTAATTGCATCTCAAAAGAAGGAAAAAAAAGTTCTGAACCATTTTTTTTCTGTGTTCTAGTTTGTCTTTTTTTTTTCCTCTTGATATCTGGGTGGTTCAGGATATATGCTTTGGCATGGATGTTCAAGGTTTGTTTTCCCATGTGGATCAACTTGCTGCAAGAGTACAGAGCATCCAGGACTATGTTGTCCAGACTCCGGCTTTAGAGCCTAGAATTCCTATTCCTGATTTGTTTTTTGGGGACAGATCCAAGTTTTTGAACTTTAAAAATAACTGCAGATTGTTTTTTGCTTTGAAACCCCGTTCTTCTGGTGATCTCATTCAACAGGTAAAAATCATCATATCCTTGCTGCGGGGTGATCCTCAAGACTGGGCTTTCTCTCTTGAAGCAGGGGATCCGGCATTATTGAATGTTGATGCATTTTTTCAAGCGCTCGGATTATTGTACGACAAACCTAATTCTGTGGATCATGCAGAAAAAACCCTGTTAGCCCTGTGTCAAGGTCAGGATGAGGCAGAGTTATACTGCCAGAAATTTAGAAAATGGTCTGTGCTCACTAAATGGAATGAAGAGGCTCTGGCTGCTATTTTCAGAAAGGGTCTTTCTGAAGCCCTCAAAGATGTTATGGTGGGCTTTCCTACGCCTGCCGGTTTGAGCAAATCTATGTCTGTAGCCATTCAGATCGATCGGCGTCTGCGCGAGCGTAAAGCTGTGCACCATATGGCAGTATCCTCTGAGCAAAGTCCTGAACCTATGCAATGTGATAGGATTTTGACTAGAATAGAACGGCAGGAATTCAGACGTCAGAATAGGCTGTGTTTCTACTGTGGTGATTCTACTCATATTATCTCTGATTGCCCTAAGCGTACTAAGAGAGTCGCTAGGTCTGATACCATTAGTACCATACAGCCTAAATTTCTCTTATCTGTAACCCTGATTTGCTCATTGTCGTCCTTTTCTGTCATGGCATTTGTGGATTCAGGCGCTGCCCTGAACTTAATGGACTTAGAATTCGCCAGGCGCTGTGGTTTTTCCTTACAGCCTTTGCAAAGTCCTATTCCTTTGAGGGGTATTGATGCTACACCCCTGGCCAAGAATAAACCTCAGTACTGGACACAGATGACTATGTACATGGCTGCAGCATATCAGGAAGATTTTCTGGTGTTGCATAACCTGCATGATGTTGTTGTACTAGGTTTCCCATGGTTACAGGAACATAATCCAGTGCTGGATTGGTAAACTATGTCGGTGACTAGTTGGGGTTGTCAAGGGGTACATAGTGACGTTCCTTTGATGTCAATTTTCTCTTCCCCCTCTCCTGAGGTTCCTGAGTTTTTGTCAGAAAGCCTGGATGTATTTGATGAGCCCAAGTCCAGTTCCCTTCCTCCACACAGGGACTGTGATTGTGCTATTAACTTGATTCCTGGTTGCAAGTTCCCTAAGGGCCGACTTTTCAATCTGTCTGTGCCGGAGCATGCCGCCATGCAGAGTTATGTTAAGGAGTCTTTGGAGAAGGGGCATATTCGGCCCTCTTCGTCACCTTTGGGAGCGGGTTTCTTTTTTGTTGCTAAGAAGGATGGCTCCTTGAGACCCTGTATTGATTATCGTCTTCTTAATAAAATCACGGTCAAATTCCAATACCCCTTGCCCTTGCTTACGGATTTGTTTGCTCAGATTAAGGGGGCTAGGTGGTTTACTAAGATTGACCTCCGAGGGGCATATAATCTTGTTCGTATTAAACAGGGTGACGAATGGAAAACTGCATTTAATACGCCCGAAGGCCATTTTGAATATCTTGTGATGCCATTTGGGCTTTCTAATGCTCCATCTGTGTTCCAGTCTTTCATGCATGATATTTTCCACAATTATCTTGATGAATTCATGGTCGTATATTTGGATGATATTTTGATTTTTTCCGATGATTGGGAGTCTCATGTGAAGCAGGTCAGGATGGTGTTCCAGATCCTTCGTGATAATACTTTATTTGTGAAGGGGTCTAAGTGCCTATTCGGAGTTCAGAAGGTCTCTTTTTTGGGTTTTATTTTATCTCCCTCGTCTATAGAAATGGATCCTGTTAAGGTCCAGGCTATTCATGACTGGATCAAACCCACATCTGTGAAGGGCCTTCAAAAATTTTTGGGCTTTGCTAATTTCTATCGCCGTTTCATTGCCAATTTTTCCAGTGTGGTTAAGCCCCTTACTGATTTGACGAAGAAAGGCGCTGATGTAACGAATTGGTCCTCAGAGGCTGTTGAGGCCTTTCAGGAGCTTAAACGCCGATTTACTTCTGCCCCTGTGTTGCGTCAGCCGGATGTTTCTCTTCCTTTTCAGGTTGAGGTCGACGCTTCTGGGATTGGGGCAGGGGCTGTTTTGTCTCAGAGGGAATCTGATGGTTCTTTGATGAAACCGTGTGCTTTTTTTTCCAGAAAGTTTTCGCCTGCGGAACGCAATTATGATGTCGGCAATCAGGAGTTGTTGGCTATGAAGTGGGCGTTTGAGGAGTGGCGACATTGGCTTGAGGGTGCTAAACACCGCGTTGTGATCCTGACCAATCATAAGAATCTGATTTACCTCGAGTCGGCCAAGCGGCTGAATCCTAGACAGGCTCGATGGTCCCTGTTTTTCTCCCGTTTTGATTTTGTGGTCTCGTATCTTCCGGGATCTAAGAATGTTAAGGCTGATGCCCTCTCTAGGAGTTTTTTGCCTGATTCTCCTGGAGTCCTTGAGCCGGTTGGCATGCTTAAGGAGGGGGTAATTCTTTCTGCTATCTCCCCTGATTTGCGGCGGGTGCTTCAGGAATTTCAGGCTGATAGGCCTGACCGCTGTCCAGTGGGGAAGCTGTTCGTTCCTGATAGATGGACAAGTAGGGTTATTTCTGAGGTTCATTGTTCTGTGTTGGCTGGTCATCCTGGGATTTTTGGTACCAGAGATTTGGTTGCTAGGTCCTTTTGGTGGCCTTCCTTGTCGCGCGATGTGCGTGCTTTTGTGCAGTCCTGTGGGACTTGCGCCCGGGCCAAGCCTTGCTGTTCCCGCGCTAGTGGGTTGCTTTTGCCTTTGCTGGTCCCTGAGAGGCCCTGGACGCATATTTCCATGGATTTTATTTCGGATCTTCCTGTTTCCCAGAAGATATCTGTTATCTGGGTTGTTTGTGACCGGTTCTCTAAAATGGTCCATCTGGTACCTTTGCCTAAGTTGCCTTCCTCCTCGGATCTGGTTCCATTATTTTTTCAGCATGTGGTTCGTTTGCATGGCATTCCGGAGAATATTGTCTCTGACAGAGGTTCTCAGTTTGTCTCTAGATTTTGGTGGGCCTTTTGTGCTAGGATGGGCATTGATTTGTCTTTTTCTTCGGCGTTTCATCCTCAGACTAATGGCCAAACTGAGCGAACTAATCAGACCTTGGAGACCTATTTGAGATGCTTTGTGTCTGCTGATCAGGACGACTGGGTGGCTTTCTTGCCGTTGGCCGAGTTTGCCCTTAATAATCGGGCTAGTTCGGCTACTTTGGTTTCACCTTTCTTTTGTAATTTGGTTTTCATCCTCGTTTTTCTTCTGGGCAGGTTGAGCCTTCTGATTGTCCTGGTGTTGATTCTGTGGTGGACAGGCTGCAGCAGATTTGTACTCATGTGGTGGACAATTTGACGTTGTCTCAGGAAAGGGCTCAACGTTTTGCTAACCGCCGTCGGTGTGTTGGTTCCCGGCTTCGTGTGGGGGATTTGGTTTGGTTGTCTTCTCGTCATGTTCCTATGAAGGTTTCCTCCCCTAAGTTTAAGCCTCGGTTTATTGGTCCTTATAAAATTTCTGAAATTATTAATCCGGTGTCTTTTCGTTTGGCTCTTCCAGCCTCTTTTGCCATTCATAATGTTTTCCATAGATCTTTGTTACGGAGATATGTGGTGCCCGTTGTTCCCTCGGTTGACCCTCCTGTCCCGGTGTTGGTTGAGGGGGAGTTGGAATATGAGGTTGAGAAGATTTTGGATTCTCGTTTTTCGAGGCGGAGGCTTCAGTATCTTGTCAAGTGGAAGGGGTATGGCCAGGAGGATAATTCTTGGGTTGTTGCCTCCGATGTCCATGCCGCCGATTTTGTTCATGCTTTTCATTTGGCTCGTCCTGATCGGCCTGGGGGCTCTGGTGAGGGTTCGGTGACCCCTCCTCAAGGGGGGGGTACTGTTGTGAATTCTGCTCCTGGGCTCCCTCCGGAGGTTGTAAGTGGCACTTTTGTGAGTTCTGCTCTTGGGCTCCCTCTTGTGGTTTCAAGTGGTATGGCTGCTCCTTGGAGTTAGCTGTGGTCAGCTGCCTCCACTTATCATCTCCTCTCTCGCCTATTTAAGCCTGGCTGTTCCTTCAGCTAGTGCTACTTGTAAATGGTTCCTGGTTGGATTCACATCTCTTTGGAGTTCCCTGTTATCCTGACCAGTTCTGCAAAGCTAAGTTTTTGCTTACTTTTTATGTCCATAGTTTGTGGTCTTATCCATTCTGTGCTTTCTTTGCTTGTCCAGCATTATCAGTTTGAAGTATTTTTTGTCTTGCTGGAAGCTCTGGGAAGCAGAGTTACCCTCCACACCTTTAGTCAGGTGTGGAGATTTTTTGTAAACTCTGCGTGGATTTTTGTAGTGTTTTATACTGACCGCACAGTATTCCATCCTGTCCTATCTATCACGCTAGACTGGCCTCCTGTGCTCATCCTGGTTTAATTTTGTGTATGTCTTTTTCCTCTTCACTCACAGTCATTATTTGTGGGGGGCTAATCTATCCTTTGGGGATTTTCTCTGAGGCAAGATAGTTTTCCTGCTACTGTCTTCAGGGGAAGTTAGCTCTTAGGCTGTGACGAGATGCCTAGGGAGAGTTAGGAGCATTCCACGGCTGCTTCTAGTGTTGTGTTGAGCTTAGGGTCTGCGGTCAGTACAGTTACCACTTCCCTCAGAGCTCGTTCCATGTTGCTCCTAGACCACCGCATCATAACACTCTCCATAGCTTCAATCTTCATGCTCTTGTTAAGTAGTTGTTGAAACAACACTGCATTAGGCCTACAAGTTGGGTCTGGCTTGTAGAGACGGTGTCTCCCGCTCCAAGGTGTTCTCCAGGTCTCCTCTCCATAGCTTCAATCTTCATGCTCTTGTTAAGTAGTTGTTGAAACAACACTGCATTAGGCCTACAAGTTGGGTCTGGGTTGTAAAGATGGTGTCTCCCGCTCCAAGGTGTTCTCTAGGTTGCCTCTCCATAGCTTCAATCTTCATGCTCTTGTTAAGTAATTGTTGAAACAACACTGCATTAGGCCTACAAGTTGGGTCTGGGTTGTAGAGACGGTGTCTCCCGCTCCAAGGTGTTCTCCAGGTTGCCACATAATCGAAGCTGCATAGAGCCTATTTTGTTATTTTAGGCCTACTAAGTCTTTCTGCGGTCCCTCCTTCCAATTGTCCTCCACTGAGCACACCAGTGAAGACCGTGTACCCATGTAACCTTTTTTAAACCTGCGTCGAGCCAACTTTGTGGTGTAAGGCCTACTTGCAGTGTCTGGCTGCGCCACTCAATACAGCTGTCCTCTTTAAAAAAATGACCTGCAATTATCAGATTTTCAGCCTATCGGAATTTTAAAACTGCAGTGGGGCTACTAGTTTGGTTGGGGCCTACTAACAGTGTCTGCCGCTCCAAGGTGTTCTCCTGGTTGCCTTTCCTGAGCTTCTATCTTCAGGCTCCTGTTAAATAGTTGTTAAATGGAACAACTTCATTTGGCCTACTAGTTGGGTTGGGGCCTACTAACAGTGTCTACCGCTCCTTGCTGTTCTCCTGGTTTCCTGTCCTGAAATTCCATTTTCAGGCTCTCGTTAAGTAGTTGTTAATGTTAGACTGCATTTGGCCTACTAGTTGGGTTGGGGCCTACTATCGGTGTCTGTCGCTCCTTGATGTTCTCCTCCACTGAACAAACCAGTGCCGCCTGTTTACTTCTGTGTTATGACCTGGTGGTTAGGAGCACCCGACCTGATAGTTAAACTCATACAGGACGAGCTCTGGGATGTGGGAGCTCTGCTGACCGCAAGCCCTAATCCTATCGCACACACTAGAAATAGCCGTGGAGCGCTCCTGACGCTCCCTATGCGCCTCGTCACAGCCTAAGAGCTAGCTAGCCCTAGAGAAGAAAATAAAGCCTACCTTGCCTCAGAGAAATTCCCCAAAGGAACAGGCAGCCCCCCACACGTAATGACTGTGAGAAAAGATGAAAGTCACAAACGCAGAAATGAGATAGGTTTCAGCAAAGGGAGGCACGACTTACTAAATAGACAGAGGATAGGAAAGGAATCTTTGTGGTCAGCACAAAAACCTACAAAAGACCACACAGAGTGTGCAAAAGGGTCCTCCGCACCGACTCACGGTGCGGGGGTGCCACCCTGCATCCCAGAGCTTCCAGCTAGCTAGACAAAATCAAGAAAACCAGCTGGACAAAGAAACAAGAACAATAATAACAATCAGGAACTTATCTTCTGCAGGAGAAGACAGGACACCAGACAGATCCAGGAGCGAACTGAACCAATGCTAAAACATTGACAGCTGGCATGGAGAAACGATCTGAGTGGAGTTAAATAGAGAAGCCAGCCAAAGGATAAACCACGTCACCTGTGTAAGGAACCTCAGAAGCAGCAGCTCCACTCACAGCCACCAGAGGGAGCCCACGGACCGAACTCACCGAAGTACCATTCATGACCACAGGAGGGAGCTCGACAACAGAATTCACAACACTTCTGTTACCAATTTTGAACTGCATTTAGCCTACTTACTGATTTGGGCCTACTCACTGTGTCAGCCTCTCATTACAGTTGTACTCCACTGAACAAAGCAATGTCCCCTGGTTAGTCCTGTTACCAATTTTGAACTGCATTTAGCCCACTTTATTCTTTGGGCCTATATCTGTGTTTCCTCCTCATCCTGCCCATTGCCCAGCCAGTGATAGATGAGTCTGCTGGTACATTGACCCATAACGCAACATTCCCCGTGCACGCTACACAGCAAGATTGTGACCCTGCTGAAAGTCAGGTTCCCCTTCCCGCATACCATACCACCTTACACGGGGACAAAGAGGAAGGTGCAGATGAAACTGCAGGTTCCTTCATCAGGTGGGGGGAGGAATACTCGTTGGCGACGTCACTGGCACAGGGCCCCTCATAGTACGCAAAAGTGTCGCTGCCGGTGGGAGGCGCCCCCGCCGTGCAAACACACCGCCGTACTTTGAGGGGCCCTGTGCCAGTGCCAATGCCAACGAGTGGGCCCCCCTGCTTGCTCAGGATCACAGCACTTGCAAAGTTGAAATACTTACCTCTCCCTGCTCCACTGCCGTGACGTGGTCCAGATTTCCTGGGCCCACTAAATACTTGAACCAGCCCTACCCCCCACAACTTTAGCCAAATGACCCCCAATTTCCAATGCCTTACTATGATTATAAGGTAAATTAAGATTGACAAGCTTCAGTAACAAGAATGTATGTTTTTGCCATTAAAATGGGCACTGTACATGTTTTCCTGGCCTCCACTCACTGCCGACTATGCTCCCCCATTGACTTGCATTGGGTTTCGTGTTTCGGTCGATCCCCGACTTTTCGCGATAATCGGCCGATTCCACTCGACTCGACTTTTGAGATAGTTGGGTTTCGCGATACCCGACTCGACCCTAAAAAACTAAAAGTCGCTCAACACTAGTCACAGAAATAACTTGAAACTGACAAAAGTAATAATAAATAAAAAATCTATGACAATGAACAAATGAAAATCAGACATTGGTATTCAACCATGCTTCCAGAGAATTAAAAAAAAAATAAAACTCATGAAATAGGCCTGGACCGAAATGATTGTACCCTTAACTTAATATTTTGTTGCGCAACCTTTTGAGGCAATCACTGCAATCAAATGATTCCTGTAACTGTCAAAGAGACTTCTGCACCTCTCAACAGGTATTTTGGCCCACTCCTCAAGAGCAAACTGCTCCAGTTGTCTCTTGTTTGAAGGTTGCCTTTTCCAGATGGCATGTTTCAGCCCTAAGATGCTAAATAGGATTTAGGCCAGGGCTCTTAGAAGGCCACTTCAGAATAATCCAATGTTTCCTCTCAGCAATTCTTGGGTGTTTTAGCTGTGTTTTTTGGGTCATTATCCTGTTGCAAGACCCATGATCTGCGACTGAGACCAAGCTTTCTGACACTGGGCAGCACATTTCTCTCTAGTATCCCTTGATAGTCTTGAGATTTCATTGTACCCTGCACAAATTCTAGACACCCTGTGCCGGATGCAGCAAAGCAGCTTCAGAGCATAACAGAGCCTCCTCCATGTTTCACAGTAGGGACTGTGTTTTTTTCTTGACATGCTTCATTTTTCCATCTGTGAACATAAAGCTGATGTGCCTTGCCATAAAGTTCCATTTTTGTCTGATCTGTCCATATGACATTCTCCTAGAAGCTTTGTGGCTTGTCAACATGTAGCTTGGCAAATTCCAGTCTGGCTTTTTTATGATTTTTTTAACAATAGTGTCCTCCTTGGTCGTCTCCCATGAAGTCCACTTTGGCTCAGACAATGACGAATGGTGCGATCTGACACCGATGTTCCTTGTAATGAATAAAAATAGAACTTGGCACTCAACTTAGTATAAAGATTATTGGTGATTTTATTCCATCCCAAACAGTAGCATTACAAAACATTTTGGTCCATACAAAAGACCTTTGTCAGTTACGTAGTGAGGGTTGTGATACAAATTTTATGGCCAACCACAGGATAGCACTATGGTGAATGCCAAGAGGCTATGCTGTAGTCAGATATACTAGGTAACAGGAGGGTGGGTTCTATTTTTTAGTCATTACGGTTTGGGAACCTACCTGAGCACCATTAGTCAGCTGTGCACACGTTTTCTCTGCACTGATGTTCCTTGAGTTTGAAGGTCACCTTTAATCTGTTTAGACGTTTTGTGGGCTCTTTTGTTACCATTCGTATTATCCGTCTCTTTGATTTGTCATCAATTTTCCTCCTGCGGCCACGTCCACTGAGGTTGTCTACAGTCCCTTGGATCTTAAATTTCTGAATAATATGTGCAACTGTAGTCACAGGAACATCAAGCCGCTTGGAGATGGTCTTATAACTTTTACCTTTAACATGTTTGTCTATAATTCTTTTTCTAACCTCCTGAGAAAACTCTTTCCTTCACTTCCTCTGGTCCATGTTGAGTGCGATGCACACCATGTCACCAAGCAGCACAGTGATTATCTGTAGCCTTATTTACAGGCCCACTCACTGATTCAAAGATTGTAGACACCTGTTATGCTAATTAGTGGACACATCTTGATTCAACATGTCCCTTTTGTCACTTTTTTTCAGGGGTTCCATCATTTCTCTCCAGATCTATTTCATGAGTTTTATTTTTTTAATTCTGTGAAAGCATGGTTGAAAAGCAATGCCTGACTTTCATTTATTCATTGTCATAGATTTTGCATTTATTATTACTTTATTATTACTTTTGCCAGATTCAAGTTATTACTGTGACCATTGTGGGTTTTTCTGTCATTAAACAAGGGGTACCAACAATTTTGACCAGGTGTGTACATCATAGAGTGGCACAAGATGCAGAAAACACTTTCTGTGTATCCATATAGGCTAAGTCCCCAATTCATTAAAAGTGGTGACTTTTTCACTGGTCTTAATGTGAGGACGTGTTGAAGTCAGATGCTCATGATTAGTATTGAGCATTCCGATACTGCAAATATCGGGTATCGGCCGATATTCGCTGTATCGGAATTCCGATACCAAGTTCCGATATTTTTGCGATATCGGAAATCGGAATCAGAAGTTCCTATAGTGAAATTATGCAGTATAATGAAGTGTGGGTGGTGCGTGGGCGTGTGAGTGTCTGCATGTGCGGGCGGGGTCTGTGCGGGCCTGCCAGGGATGTGTACCTGCCTGCTGGGTCTCTGTGCGGGCCTACCGGGGCTCTCTGGGGTCTATGCGGCGTCTCTGTGTGGCATCTCTGTGTGGCGTCTCTGTGCGGGGTGTCTCTGTGCGGGGTCTCTGTGCGGCATGCGGGGTGTCTCTGTGCGGGGTCTCTGTGTGGCGTGCGGGGTGTCTCTGCGGGGTCTCTCTGCAGCGTGTGGGGTGTCTCTGTGCGGGGTCTCTGTGCGGCATGCGGGGTGTCTCTGCAGGGTCTCTGTGTGACGTGCGGGGTGTCTCTGTGTGGGGTGTCTCTGTGCGGGGTGTCTCTGTGCGGCGTGTCTCTGTGCGGCGTGCTGGGGCTCTGTGCGGGCATCGTCTGATGGGACTACAAGTCCCATCGGACGATGCCTGCTACACTGACAGCGATTGCCACATTAGCCAATGATGGGACAGTAGTAGTCCCATCATCCGGCTAATGTGTTGAATGGAAAAAAAAATACTCCATACATACTCCATACGTACTCCATACAGTACATACATATAGACATACAGTACATTAAACATAGAGTTCATACTCACCATTACTTGTCACTTTGCTCCCCGAAGCCATGCCAACCTGTAAAAAAGATTAAAATAACAAACAACCAATATACTCCCTGTCCGCAGAAATCCACGAGTGTCCCACGACGAACTCCCGTGGAGCAACAGCTGTTGCAACCGCTCTCCAGGGGCCCCAGAAACACAATGACGGGAGGAAGGTATTCCTCCGCCGCTGTAAAAAAATAGTCCCTAGTCTGACTTATGGCATTGCTGTGTGAGACATTTTCCCATGCAGCAATTGCCATAAAGTAAGACTTTGAACTTTAGTAACCTCAGTGATGCACTGCAGGAGCCATTGTCTCCTGTCAGTGTGTCACTGAGGGTCCTATAGAGCAGTGACATAGTAACATAGTAACATAGTTATTAAGGTTGAAGGAAGACTTTAAGTCCATCTATTTCAACCCATAGCCTAACCTAACATGCCCTAACATGTTGATCCAGAGGAAGGCAAAAAAAAACCATGTTGCAAAGAGTAAGCTCCACATTGGGGAAAAAAATTCCTTCCTGACTCCACATACGGCAATCAGACTAGTTCCCTGGATCAACGCCCTATCAAGGAATCTAGTATATATACCCTGCAACATTATACTTTTCAAGAAAGGCATCCAATCCCCTCTTAAATTTAAGTAATGAATCACTCATTACTAGGGTTGAGCGACTTTTCTTTTTATAGGATCGGGTCAGGTTTCACGAAACCTGACTTTTTCAAAAGTCGGGTCGAGTGAAATCGGCCGATCCTGTAGAAAAGTCGGGGTCGGCGTCGGCCGAAACACGAAACCCAATGCAGTGCATTGGGTTTCTAATGGTTCCCAGGGTCTGAAGGAGAGGAAACTCTCCTTCAGGCCCTGGGATCCATATTTAAGTGTAAAATAAAGAATCAAAATAAAAAATATTGATATACTTACCCTCGGACGCGCCCTGGTTCTCACCGGCAACCTTCCTTCCTAAGAATCAGCGCCTGAAGGACCTTCAATGACATCGCGGCTTGTGATTGGTCGCGTGAGCGGTCACATGGGCGTCACGCGACCAATCACAAGCCTCGACGTCATCTAAGGTCCTTCAGGCGCTGATTCTTAGGAAGGAAGGCTGCGGGTTAGAACCAGGGCGCGTCCGAGGGTGAGTATATACCTATTAGGAATATACTCACCCTCGGACGCACCCTCGGATGCTTCCTTCCTAAGAATTAGCGCCTGAAGGACCTTAGATGACGTCACGGCTTGTGATTGGTCGCATGACCGCCCATGTGACCGCTCACGCGACCAATCACAAGCCGCGACGTCATCGAAGGCCCTTCAGGCGCTCATGCTTAGGAAGGAAGGCTGCCGGTGAGAACCAGGGCACGTCCGAGGGTGAGTATATCAATATTTTTTTATTTTAATTCTTTATTTTACACTTAAATATAAATTCCGATACCGATTCCCGATATCTTAAACATATCAGAACTCGGTATCGGAATTCCGATTCCAGATCAGAAGATCGCCGACCTCATGGCCGACCCCACACAGGGGTCGGGTCGGGTTTCATGAAACCCGACTTTGCCAAAAGTCGGCGACTTCTGAATCTGGCCAACCCGTTTTGCTCATCCCTACTCATTACAACATCATACGGCAGAGAGTTCCATAGTTTCACTGCTCTTACAGTAAAGAACCCGCGTCTGTTATTATGCCTAAACCTTCTTTCCTCCAGAAGTAGAGGATGCCCCCTTGTCCCTGTCTTAGGTCTATGATTAAAAAGATCATCAGAAAGGTCTTTGTACTGTCCCCTCATATATTTATACATTAAAATAAGATCACCCCTTAGTCTTCGTTTTTCCAAAGTAAATAGCCCCAAGTGTAATAACCTATCTTGGTATTGCAGACCAATAATAACCTTGGTCGCTCTTCTCTGCACCTGCTTTAGTTCAGCTATGTCTTTCTTATACACCGGAGACCAGAACTGTGCACAGTATTCTAAGTGTGGTCGAACTAGTTACTTGTATAGAGGTAAAATTATGTTCTGCTCATGAGCATCTATGCCTCTTTTAATGCATCCCATTATTTTATTTGGCTTAGTAGCAGCTGCCTGACACTGGCCACTGAACATGAGTTTGTCATCCACCCATACACCCAGGTCTTTTTCATTGACGGTTTTGCCCAGAGTTTTAGAATTAAGCGCATAGTTATACATCTTATTACTTCTACCCAAGTGCATGACCTTACATTTATCCCCATTAAAGCTCATTTGCCATTTATCAGCCCAAGCTTCTAGTTTACATAAATCATCCTGTAATATAAAATTGTCCTCCTCTGTATTGATTACCCTGCAGAGTTTAGAGTTATCTACAAATATTGAAATTCTGCTCTGAATGCCAAGCAGACATCACCCGATGTCACTGTTCTAGAGGGGAAATCGTCATGGGACACTCGTTATTAATTGGACTACGGCAGACAGGTAGTATACGGTTTATTATTTTACGTTTTTTGCAGGCGCTGAAGTATGGTAAGTATGGTTAAATCAAGAATATTAAAATACTTTTTTCCTAATGTGTGCGTGTTTTATTAACCCTTTCTTACTATTGGATTAATAATGGATAGGCGTCTTATTGACGCCTCTCCGTTATTAACCCGGCTTAATGTCACCTTACGATAGCAAGGTGACATTAACCCCTTATTACCCCATATCCCACTGCTACATGGGAGTGGGAAGAGAGGGGCTAAGTGCCAGAATTGGCGCTTCTTACAGATGCGCCATTTCTGGGGCGGCTGCGGACTGGTATTTGTAGCCGGGGGGGGTCAACATCCATGGCCCATCTCTAGGCTATCAGCCCGCAGCTGTCTGCGTAGCCTTTCTGACTATAAAATATAGGGGGACCCCACGTCATTTTTTGGGGGGTCCCCCTATTTTAGTAGCCAGTAAAGGCTACGCAGACAGCTGTGGGCTGATATTCATAGCCAATATAGCCAAGTATTGGCCCCCGGCCGTCAGCTTTCCCCCTCTGGCGCAGAAAATTGCACGGGATCCCACGCCGTTTATTTCTGATTTTTTTTAATTAACCGCTCTTTAAGGCCTCTTTCATACTTGGGTCGACGTACCGACGCACATTGTGAAATTTGTGCATGACGTGGGCAGCGGATGCAGTGAACAGAGGAGAATGATGAGTTATATTAAAGTCCAAATGAGGATAGCAGGTGGGAGCTTTTGGGACTCTTACTTCCATCATCCGACACCAGCTACCGCTAATAATAGTGACAGTAGAAGCGGATGATCAGGGTATTCCTCAGCCGCTACCTGCGATATAACAAAATAAATGAATGAAAAACATAATGTAGGTTCCCCTTTGAATGATGAGAGCCGTCTTCAGCACCCACCGCCGGGGAACAGTGCTTACTGTAGTGCTTCTTTCCCGGCAGCCATCCGTGTGGTACTGATGCGGCACACGGGCGGCACATGGTCGCCACACATGTGCCACAAGTATTACACACACGGACACATGAACATGAATATCTCCGTTACCGTTTTTTCCAGTACCGGAAATAAACGGACATGTGAAACCGGCTTAACACACAGCCATCACCTGCCATGTATAGGGTGGGGTGAGCACACTCCATATAGCCGCTTTCATCATTTGCCGTACATGTACAGCGATTGTCATGAAGGGGTTAAAAAACCAATAAACTTCACGTGAGTGAATCTTATCTTTTTACACAAAATGCACAAAAATCCATGAATACCATTCACACAGGTATACAAGTAATGCTTTCTGAAAACATCCTCTCATATTTTTCTCTAAAACTTTATACATCTCTGCTTCGGATTAACTAAGAAGTTTATATTCAGTAATACAACTCTAAATGTCTTTGTTAAAAAAAGTTTTTGAAGCAGAATTTGACAGCGGATGTGGGTTGTGTAATTACTGCACTTGCCAAGTTGCTGAATTCCCTGCTCGATTGTTATTGTCACAGCACAGCCTACACCTTGTCACATATTTCTATATACATAATACACTCTCCAAGTAAGTGCCTCATCAAAAACTTACTTAAAAGAGTTTTAAGATTCATTTATTCTGCTTCATTTTAGTTTTAATTCTGCCCATTGTCATGTGTTCAGTGTAATCCAATTGCTGTTGAATTATATTTCATAATGTTTAGCATGAGATTGGGGGTCATATACAATACTTTGAGTATTGGTAAGCCAGTTGTGTCCTTTAGTTCCTTTTGTATAATTTTAGAGAAGATTCTGGTTTTGCTAAATATCTGCAATCATGTGCCAAGGCTCATTAAAGGGAATCTGTTAATAGGTATTTGCTATTCCATCTGAGAGCAGCTGTCATGACTCAGCTGTCGGGTGACCCAGGAACAGGAGCTCCTTCCCTGTCCCTACCACTAGGGGGCGCCCTAGCTTATCCTATTCCCTGGGATACTTCTGAAGGTGAAGATGACGGGGCCGCCACCCTTGCCTTATCTCCTGAGTTCATCCTCCATCTGTTCTCTTCCACTACCAGGGAATAGAGGCGCTACTGTGCACCACAGTACACCAACCCGACGAACAAGGCAACACAAACAAGGGTAAACTAACAACACCAAGCATACAAATATTCACTCTCATATAACAGAGGAATGTACTAGGGAGTGGAGGACGGGGGAAAAACCAAAGTAGGAAAAATAGGGAATTGTCACACTTACAAACCACACAACAGTCACAGATAACTCCTCCAAAACTCCTTCTCATATGAACACCTCTCCTCCTAAGCCATCCATCAAATGCTACTGTAGCTCTGACATGGATTTGAATCAGGACCCAGATTATAAAGGGGATAGGAGTGGCCAACTGAGCTCAGCTGAGAGCTCAGAGATTCCAACATGGCCGATTAACCCCTGTTCTGCCTAAAGAAATAAACACCACTAAAATGAAGGAGAAGTGCTTCTTCTCAGCACAAGAGTAGGAGCAATCAGACACTGCGGTCTTCTGGCTCCTGTCTGTTGCGGTAACCTCGTGACAGCAGCATAATGTAGTAGCAGAGATACTGATTCCAGCAATGAATCACTTACTGGGCTGCTTGCTGTGGTGTTGATAAAATCTGTTGCAGATCTACCAAATCTCCGAATGCTGAGCTCTGTATAACCCCGCCCACACCACTGATTGGCACTGGCAGCTTTATGTGTCCACTATGCTTGGCTGTCAATCATCAGTGGAGGCGGGATTACACAAAGCTCATGTATATGCTTCATTACCTGGCAGCAGGTTTACTAGTCCTCTAGTGATTTTTATCAAAATTACAGCAAGTAGCCCATTAAGCGACACTTCGCTGGCGTCAGAGTCTTTGTCTTTACATTATGCTGCTGTTAGATTAGGTAACAAAAACCTGATGGCATATTCTCTTTAAATTATTGGGTACTGCATGGTAGAAGTAGCTGTCTCCAATAGATGGCACTTGATAGCAAGCTTTCTTCCTAATGGAGGAAAGCAAATTTACTCGCCTATTTCTGGAGCAATACCTGTCCTGTAAAGGTCGCCATATACATTACTTGAAAGTTATCCAAAACAGCTGCTCCTGGTGGGATTGGCCAATCATCTGATGTATATGGATCCCCCCAAACTCTCTCCTTACCCTCCACAAATATTGTCAGTGGAAGGATCAGGCTATTGAAATTATAAGATGGATGAATTTATAATGCACAGATACCTTTCTTTCTTTCCTTTCTTCCTATTGAAAACACCTAAATCCTCGACCAAGTAAAGCATCCATGTTTATGGCAGTCAGAGATATTGCTAGGAATATTGCAGCATTTTTGCCTTCTGATACAAGTCTTAGCTGTTTCTTTCATGGAAATAGAGTTCCGATGCGCTTTTCTCTTTATAATTTGGAGGAGCAAATTTATGTCCATCCCCTGGTCTGATGAACTAATGGCTCTAAAGAAGCACTCTTCCCATCAAAGTTTTTATCCACTTAATATATTGAAATCATCATATTATATAGCACTGTGTACTTACACTTGCTCATTTTGCCCTTTCGCCCAGGTAATTCTTCTCTTTTCCACTAGGTCTATGACATCATGGGGTTAAAAACAGACTAGCTGAACCCTTCTAAGATCTATGTAGAAACAGGAGGTCAATTTTTCTTGCATGAGTCATCATTAGAATAATTTTACAACACTGCAAAGTCCCTGACAGCCCAGTTCCACCTCCTCTTCGACTCCTGACTCATATGCTCCGTTACTCCCCTCTGCAAAGGACTTTACATTGGTGCAGAATTGTAGTTCTAATGATGACTCATGCAAGGAAATGAAACTTCCTGTTTCCACATAGAGATTAGAAGGACTCGGGTTGTCTATTATTATTCATTATGTGATATCATAGACCTAATGGAAAACACAAGAATTAACTGGATAAAAGACCAAAATGAGCAGTTGTATGTGCACAGTGTTATACTTGTATAATATGACGACTGCAATATATTAATAGGATAAAACCTTTGATAAGAGTGCTTCCTTAAGTAATGTATCTTACTGTTAGCTTAGGTCACTAGATCTGCGGTTGGATCAAGATTTGCTGCTTATAGGTCATGTAAAAACCGTCTAACATGCTTCACTCAGTCTAGCTGTTTGGTTTATTTTCAAAGTGAATACATACAAATTAGAGCAAGATAAAGCCATATTGTTATTATAAGAGTCTCAATATTCACCTCCGGGAATAAAGCCTAGTATTAGCCGCAGCATTAGGCTGGATTAAATAGATCAGTATCATCTTTTGTGTAAAGACCAGACATGTGGAGGATATGAGAACTGGGCAGGTGGGTGAAAATAATGATAAAAGGCAGAGTCAATTCAATGACTAATGTATTTTAGCAGATGGCTATTGATTGCCTGGCATTGGGTATGGTCACAATTAAAACAAAATGAAGTTATGTTGCTGATCCTGTAATAAAAGGGGGATAAGTAATTGAACCATGTGAGTGGGCTCTGATCTGAGCACTGTCTACAAATAATATTAGTGGAATAGATAGCGTTCATGAAAACTAAGCTGTGAAGCTTATTTAATACAGTCGCTGGTTCACTAGTTCACTGTTGCGCTCATATGTATTCTCCTTATCACAGCAAACAGCTGTTAGCAGGAAGGTTCTCTTGTGACAATCTATTACTCCGGATGACATCCACGGCCATACCTTTGTTACCAAACACAGCCACAGATCAATGGAGGTAGGAAATAACCAGCTCTGCAAATATAGGATTCAGATCCCGCGCTGACACCCTGCCTGATAGGTGCAAAATAGTGATGATAATAATGATTAATAATAGCAATATTTCTAATGCTAATAAAAACAATATTATTATTATTATTAATAATAATAATTGGGGCTGCATGATATAACAGTATTTTTTCTCATCGAGAAAATCAGTCCGATTATGCTAATCATACTCTGATCAGAGTGTAATCATAGGGTGATACGATTTTATCAGATGATGAAAGGATGGAAAAAAAGATTTTCTTCTTTATTCAGTCAGCCCATCGAAATTAGGCCACACTCAGATGTCATCCGAGTCTTGTCCTATGTTTTCGACTGACTCATTGTCTTGCATGGCCGATTGCAATCCGAATAGCGGAAACAAATGTTGCATGCTGTGATTTTTTCCTCGGACAGACTCTGTCCTTTAATCATTGCACATCAAGTGGCTTTTTGATTAAGGGCCCGGTATAAATTTGACTAAAGTCAGCTGATCCCACCGTTATTGAAGGTCTAATATGTTTGGGGGCGCCGGCAAACTGATGATCGGGAGAGATGTCGATCACGCATATCCGACTGCTGATCACGTTGTCAGTTTGAAGCTTTCTCACAGAGAACACAGGAGTGATCAGCCGAACGAGCGTTCCTGTGAATGGAGAAAAAGGAGAAGAAGTTCTAGTTTCTAGTAAAATATCAAATGTAGTCTTTATTCCATCAAGGTTTAAAAAATCAGAGACACAATGGTCAGCAAGCAATGCGTTTCGAACACGGTTGTTCTTTGTCAAGCTTCAGTTCAAAACGCGTTACTTGCTGACCATCATGTCTCTGATTTTTTAAATCTTGATGGAATAAAGACTACATTTGATATTTTACCAGAAGCTGGAACTTCTTCTCCTTTTTCTACATTTGCCAACACGAGTGGTCAGCTCGTGGTTCTGTTCATACTGGATCCTTATTTTCCCTAATGGTGAGCTGGCATTACTTTCTTTTTCTTGTGGGACTGACGGCTGAGATGACTATCGGCCAAACGATTATCTGAAGTACCAGTTGGCCGACTGCCATTTAATGGTCGGCCTTAGACGTTGCCTATCTTCTTACCTACGTAGTTACTTTAGTGTGCCACAAATTAGTTTTTCTGTATATTTCGAAAATATGTTTGATCCTTTGTAGGTTATGGTAGAGATGTTTATATCCTGTAGATATAGATCACAGAAGCAGTGAATTATCACACGTAAGTTTTTATGAAATATTGACTGAACAGGACAAGCATGTCTACTGTGTGGCCAAGGGCTACCACGTGGCCCGACAATTCATAGGTACAGTCTCGTACAGACTATGCATGGTTCATGGGTCACTGGCTGGATAGACAACCATTGCTGCTTTGTGATAACACATTTGGTAATTGTGAATTTCCTTCTTTCTTGCAGGGAGTATAGTGTATCTGGGAATGATGGTTGGAGCATTCTTCTGGGGAGGCCTAGCAGATAAAGTGGGGCGGAAGCAATCTCTCCTGATCTGTATGTCTGTCAATGGATTTTTTGCCTTTCTGTCCTCATTTGTCCAAGGATATGGATTATTTCTACTCTGCCGATTACTTTCTGGATTTGGGTAAAACGATATTTCTTTTTTGAAATTTTTGAATGTTTTTTGCTTGGATCTTTAAGTAATTTCTAAACTTTTTTTTTATATGAAAAATACACATTTTTGTGTACCTAAGTAGTTCAGTTGATAAGTTAAAATAAGTTAATAAGGTATGGTGTCTAATACGAGTGTTGACATTAAAGTGGCCCAGGAAAAGCTTAGACTCTGTTCACATGACTGTTTATCGTTTCTGGTTTTTTTGTTCCATTTAGAACAGATAAATTGAACCGATAAACGGAATTAAGATCCTTAAGACTTTCCTATTTCAAACGAAAGTAAGGAGTCCACATTGAGTTATGTTAAAGCATTCTGGATTTTATTTGTTTATTTTTTACTTTTAGAACAGAAAGTCCTGCATGCGGATCTTTTTCTTTCATTCTAAGGGCTCGCTCACACCACTGTATTTTCTGTACGAATGCAATCTAACAAAACATCAGATTGCACTTGGACCAATGTTATTCCATGGGGCTGCGCACATGTAAGATGTAAGAGACGGTCCGAGTAAAAAATCGCTGCATATCTGAGTTTGATCCCATATTCGGATCGCACTCAGTCATGCAAGTCAATGAGTTCGTGAAAAACATTGTACTGGATTTCATTTGAGTGCAGGCCAATTTTCATGCACTGACACAATGGAGTAGATGGAGAAATTTTATTCTCCATCTTCTCCTCATACGAGAGAATCAGCCAGATTCTCTCGCATAAAAAAATCTACGTTCGTCTGATCCAAGCCTAAAAATACAAAACATACGCAAACCAGACAGACTGATATAAATAAACTGTGGCCAATTTTATTGTAAAATACGTACAGGATGCTGATTCTATTTTTATGTGCCATACAATTATTCTAAGCAAACAGACAAATTTAAAAGACAAATTGACATGTGAACCTTAAATAATGTGCACAATTTTTTTTTTTACTTAAAGGGAACCTGTCACCCCCAAAATCGAAGATGAGCTAAGCCCACCAGCATCAGGGGCTTATCTACAGCATTCTGGAATGCTGTAGATAAGCCCCCGATGTATTCTAAAAGATGAGAAAAAGAGGTTACATTATACTCACCCAGGGGCGGTCCCGCTGCGATCCGGTCCGATGGACGTCGCGGTCTTGTCCGGGCCTCCCATCTTCTTACAATAGTGTCCTCTTCTTGCATTCACGCTCCGGTGCAGACGTACTTTATCTGCCCTGTTGAGGGCAGAGCAAAGTACTGCAGTGCGCAGGCACCGGGAAAGGTCAGAGAGGCCCATCACCTGCGCACTGCAGTACTTTGCTCTGCCCTCAACAGGGCAGACAAAGTAAGCCTGCGCCGGAGCTGCAGCGTGAAGACAAGAAGAGAACGTCATCCTATGAAGATAGGAGGCCCCGGACAGGGCCGCGACGCCCATCGGATCGGACCGCCCACCCAGGTGAGTATAATCTAACCTCTTTTTCTCATCTTTCAGGATACATCGGGGGCTTATCTACAGCATTCCAGAATGCTGTAGATAAGCCCCTGATGCTGGTGGGCTTAGCTCATCTTTGATTTTGGGGGTGACAGGTTCCCTTTAAAGTCATAAATTGTGGGTTAAACATCATTTTTTGAATTTCATTAAAATGTTGCCCCTTTGTCTTCTATAGCTTTCTGTTGCACTGTCTATTGATAGCTGCAGAATGAGTTATCTGAGAATCCATCAGTCCTGAAGAGTTTGTAATCCTTATTTGTATTTTTTTGTGAGCTCCTCCTTACTGATTTATAACCACAGACGACATTAACGTTGAGTTAATAAACTAGCTGAGAAAAGCTAAGAAAAAGACAGATATAAGAGTTGTTAAAGCCTGTTAAAGCCAAATGGCTCATAATTTTTTAAAAAAACCAAATCCCAAAATTTTAGCCCAAAATACATGCATTTAGGTAAAAAAAAATAGTTCATATAAGCGTCCATATCCTTTACGACACTTTTATACCACTAGCCGGACAAGCATTTGCAAGAACACTAATATAAGTGTGGCACTGATCAGTCATTTATAGGCTCCTTGTATATTTCATACCACCTAAACAACTAATAGTTAATGGCACATGATGAGCTAACTTGCTTGGAGAAGGTGTTATCGGATCTTGCTCTTGTGCTAACAGAGTGTCTTCAGCATGCTCTTAAAATGTAACTGCATGTCTCACTGCTGATAGACAGCCACAACACATGCTGAGATTGCCTAACAAACAGGCCATCCCTGTTCAGTAGCGTTTTTTTGGTTCAGGTTTTGAAAGATGCTTTTTGGAAAAAGAAAATGCATGCCACTTCCTTAAAGGGAATGGTATTAACCTGCAGATATAGGGTTAATCTGCAGGCTAACACTGTTAGGAAGGTGTCCAGCCACCATACTGAAAGCCCGGCTTTAATCAACTTTATTCCTCCCAGAAGCCACCAGCTCGCTGTCATACGGGCATGTAAGGGGATGAATGAGTGAGAAGACACACATAGTAATGCCTAATCCAAGTATCAGCAAGTGAACATTGCCATCTGCTGACTAAAGATGATAAGAAAGAAGAAAGCAGAGATAACTACATTATTAGAAACTGAAGAGCGAAGTGCACATCTCCAGATGGAAGAGATTGGAGGAGATGCCAGGTCAGCCGACAGCTGTGGAACAATTAATAATTCTAAAGGGGCTGGAAAGACTGAGAAGGAGAGAAATTGGCGCCTGGACCTGTAGCACGATGGTCGTCTGAGCCGCAGAGTTGGCTTATAGCCGCCATTACGAGAGACTAGACCTGACTGAAGATCCAATTGACCAGACTCGAATGAAGATTTGAGAGAACAGAACTGGGTAAAGACCCACGAGACCAGACCCGAAGATGAGAGACCCAAGTCATGTCAGAAGACCCATGATGGTTGGGCTGAGAGGGACATTTGTATGAGCCACAACCTCCAATGCAAACGTATGGTACAGAGAGGAGAAAAATAATCGGGGCTGTTCTGCAGGAAACGGAGTCAGCCAGTGTGTTCGGTATGCCGAACTACCAATTGATATGAGACTTGTGGCCTAACGGGGAGAAACATAGATTCCTGTGGGGGCCTGTATGACACTTTATATCACTTTGGAAGTGGCGATGGGTCCGTTGGTGATGCACCCTACATCGAAGAATTAGGACCAAGACATTACTTACGACAATAGTTGCTTAGTTGTGAATATAGAGTGGTGGTGTGTAAATACTATTGTATGTTGTATTGTATATACTGTGTCTATCCTATTTAGTTGTATTATCATGTTATTAACTTGTTATAATTCAGTGTATTGCCACAGCTTATTTCTTTGCCTTTGATATTGTAACATAGGCACTAAGTACCTATATATTGGTGTTAATCAAATAAATAATTGGTAGTTAAATACCACTGTCTCCTCATACTCTGCGCCATTGCATCCTTGTACCTGTCAACAGGTGTGCCGCCACAGTTAACAGTGAGAGCAGGATCTGTAAGCATGCCTCAACACTTTGACCTCAGGACAGCAGCACTATAGTGCATCAGTACAAAGCTGGCTGTCAGTCAGTGCTGCGGCATGCTTACATCCTCTGCTCTGAATGCTTTGAACTGTGACTGTACCTGCATCAGCATGCCTGTTGACTGAAAGCAGGTGGCTCGAAGGAGGTCTAAAGATAATATTCTCTTTAATGCACGCTTTTAGTATGGTGGCTTGCACCTTTCTAACGTTACTATATCTGCCGAATAGTGGCATTTTCCAACGTGACGTGATACCTTCACAGCAATTGCTGTAAAAAATGTTTCAGCGAAAAAACCTCTTCCAAAACTCTTCAAAAACGTGCCAGGAAAAAAAAGACTCCTCCAAAAACTCCACAAAGTTTTTGTGCAAATGATGTTTCTTGAGGCATTTTTTCGCATGGCTGCTGGTGTTTTTCTAGAATTTTGGGGGCTTCTTTTTTACTGGTGGTTTCCAGAATTCTCTATTTTACTCCATTTAACAGTGAATACAATCTTACCCACTGCTCCAGGCCATGATGTGGTTTCTGTTTCATGCCAGCTCTATGTTCTGTGTCTCTGCTCTGTGCTTGCTTCATGGCTATGTGTATAGGGGGCCGGTGCCTGAACTCTCTGGTTCTTATAGGAATCAGGTGCATCTGTCTAATCAGTTCCTGACCAATTATCAAGAGGCCTCCTGTATATAGTGCAGCTCCACCCTGTGGTCTGGGCCTGTGCAATGTGTTAGCTCAGTTAGTGTTTAGCTGCTGAGTTTGCCTGGCCTTGCTCTGAGTTACTCCCTCTCTGGAGGCTTTTCTCTGTGCTATTGCCTTGATCTTGTAGTCCGCCCTCCAGGAGGCAGAATATCCTGGTCCCTGTGTCTTTGTCCCTGTGTCTTGTTCCATTGCCTTGTCTGTACTTTGTCTTTTCTCGGTCTCCTTGTCTGTGGCTTCCTTCCCTGCTTTGTCTTTCTTTGTGTTCTCAGTCTGCTTACACTCTGCACTCAGACCTTGCTTCGCACTCTCTGGCTTTGCTCTGTGGCTCCGCTCTTTGCGGTTCTATCTGGCTCCGCTCTTTGCGGTTCTATCTGGCTCCGCCTCCTGTGTTTCTGCACTTGGCTCTGTCTCTGCTCTTGGCTCCGCCTCCAGCGTCTCCGCTCTTGGCGTTACCTCCAGCGTCTCCGCTCTTGGCTCCGCCTCCAGCGTCTCCGCTCTTGGCTTCGCCTCCAGCGTCTCCGCTCTTGGCTCCGCCTCCAGCGTCTCCGCTCTTGGCTCCGCCTCCAGCATCTCCGCCCTTGGCTCCGCCTCTTGCGGCTCCGCCCTTGGCTCTGCCTTCTCCTTCTCTTCTCTTAGTTCCACCTTCTACTTGTTACTTAGTCCTCCTGTCTGTACAGGCTCCTACCTGTTTCTCATACCTGCCTGCAGACCGGTCCCTACCGATTCTTCCTATGTTCCAGCCGTACCCGCCTGCCTACCAGAGAGCCAGCCGTGTCCGCCTGCTCGCCAGTGTCTCTGTTGTACCCGTCTGCCTGCCTGTGTCCCAGCCGTGCCCGCCTGTCAGCCAGAGTGCCAGCCGTGCCCGCTCCGTTCTTTAGTGGGATCAGCAGCCACAGCCAGTCACCACCCTGGAGTAGCACCTGGCAGCTGCCTGCTGCACAAGCCTGACCTCACCATCTGAGGCTCCAGTGAAAACCCAGGCAGCTGTCATAGTCACGCCCCCTCCAGGGTAGTCTGGTTTGTGGCACAGTGGGGTCACAAACCACCCCCGTATGCCCGCGCCATTCAGTCTGGGCGCGTGCGTGACAATACCCAAAAATAAGCATTCTCTAACGTGGTTTCCACTCATCATTTTTGACCGCCTCAAGGAAGCTCTATGTGCACATAGACTTACTCAGTGTCTGTATCAACATCTAATATTACTCAGTATTACCCAGTACTAGGTCACCACTACAACTACTGTTGTGCATTCGCCCAGACTTTCTGTTGGAGCAGTAACAAGTGTGTTAATGTTGGATTGCAGCCAGGAGCTATACAGTAAGTGCACCACTGCAAATTAGCATAAGGCCAATGAATTCCCATGGAATGGAGACAGCTCAGTAATGAATATATTGATAACTGACTTTCTTAGAGGCATATTGATCGTATGTGGTTTAATTAAATGGAGTCATTGATTGTGATTTGTGTGGTTTGAAGCATGTGAAAGAAATGACAATAACTCCACACAGTATACACTGTCTGCTTATTTCTAGACTATGGTAGGCTGTTTCTGTCATTGGGTTGTATGTTAGTCTTGCTCCATTCAGCAAATAATGGGTAAATATTTTTTTTCTGTGTAGTGCAAGTGACATGATATGAAGTCAATATAAGAGGCTGATTGGATGTTACTACTTACTGATTTACACATTTTATTAAAGCTAATAAATAACAGACTTCCTCTGGATCATTGGAGCTATACATACAGCAAACTGCATTAATATTTTCCTTAATAGTTTATTTAATTGGCTCCCTTCCCAAGTAATAAAACTTACACCCAGTTCTTATAAATGATCCTGTTCTCCTCGCCATATCAGCAATTTGGGCTTCAGAGATGCTCATCTTATGTATGGTGGTGCCTCAGCCATATGTTATTTAAACAGGTTGTTCAGAACAATTTTTTTCACTTAATATCTTAATGCTATTTATTTTAGTGTGGTAGAAGAAATCCAGCTCAACGGTCTAAAATCTTCAACTTTATTTGCATATGTTTAATGTGACAGGGTTTCGGCAACAGATGGGAGCCAGATGACCGCAGCGTCAGATTGCTCCTACTCCTGCGCTGAGAAGAAACACTTCTTTTAATGGTGTTTATTCCTTTTAGCAGAATAGGGGTTAATCTGCCATGTTGGGAAACCCTGAGCTCTCAGCTGAGCTGAGTTAGCCACTCCCATTCCCTTTATAATCTGGTCCTTATTCAAATCTATGTCAGATCTAGCATTTCCTGCATGGCTTAGGAGGAGAGGAGTTCATATGAGAATGAGTTCTGGGGGAGGTATCTGTGACTGTTGCGTAGTTTGTAAGTGTGGTAATTCCATTCTCACCTCTACTTTGGTTTATTCCCTTTCCTCCACTCCCAGGTGCATTCCTCTTTTATATGTGAGGGAATATTTTGTATGCCTGGTGCTTTCTGATAACCCTCATTTGTGTTGCCTTGTTTGTTGGGTTGGTGTACTGCAGTGCACGGTAGCGCCCCTCTTCCCTGGGTGGGGGAAGAGAACAGACGGAGGGCTAACTCAGAAGATAAGGCAAGGGTGGCAGCCCCATCATCTTCACCTTCAGAAGTACTCCGGGGAATAGGACAAGCTAGGGTGCCTCCTAATGTCAAGGACAGGGAAGGAGCCCCTGGTCCCAAGTCAACCAACAACTGTGTCATGACATTTAAAACTTCTACACATGCATCATTAGTCCATAAATAAGTATATCTGCAAGTTTCTGGTACCCTCAGCGCTCTAACTCATGATGTCATAAGTAACGGTGCTGAGAGCACCAGAAACATGTAGATGTTCCTATCTATGGACTAATAATGCATGTGTAGAAGTTTTAATATATAAAGAAAGTTGACGATGTTATACAGCTGAGCTGAATTTCTTCTACCACATTATGATAATTATAATTGGTATCAGCAATATTCATTCTGTGCTCCGGTGGGACTAGGCAACTGCAGTGTGTTGGCTTTTTTTCCTTTTTCCAATTTGTACAGGGTGGCCAAAAAGGCATTTAACCATTTCAAATTAGAATAACTATTTTATGTATTTAAAATTCACATTTATTCTTTTATAAACAATAAATTTACTTCTTGGAAATTATTTTGAATTAGATTTGTAGGATATGTCCGAAAGGTCGGGTGAGCGTGGAGGCCAATAGAATTCAAAGTTTGGTGAAATTATCCCCTGTCCAAAAATTTGCCATGCAAGCGTTTTGTACCTCATCAAAGAAATAAGGACCAAGAATTCTTTCTCTCCTTATACCATACCAAACCATTACTTTTACAGTTTCCCCCAAATTTTAAATTCTGTTAATTGACAAACTTGTTTAGATGAAAGTGGGCCTTGTCACTCATAACAAAATTGTTAATGAAATTATCTTCTTGCCTTGTAAAATCTTGGATCTGGGCGGCATATACTAATTTGACCAATAATTTTCTGGCTTCAATTGCTGCACCTGTATTCTATATGGGAATACAATCATCGTCCTTTGAATCCTCTACAGTAAGCTTCGGGATACACTCAGCTGCTGGGATCGCCTTCAGATTGATATTGAAAATGTTGAATGCAAGCACAATTCATCGCTGTTTTTGTTGATAAAATTGGATTATTTTTACTTTTTAGTCTGTCATAAATTTCTCCATAACTATTTTCCAAGGATTCCAAGGATTCCCATATAAATAATCTGGAAAAAAAATTAATAGCAAAATAGTCAATATATTTTAAAATGGTCTACTGACTTTTGGGCCACCTGTTAGACAATTTCATACCATACTCTCCTAATCACGTTCTCATGAAGCCACTGCTCTCGCTATGGGTCACTTTATTGGGTGCCGTACATCATGCACATCATTTTAAACCTCTCAGACCTCTGTCCAATGTATGTGATATCATAACTTAAGTACATGCATACATGGGCAGTCTGAAGTGCTCTTCCTTGCAGAGCATGTACGCTTTTTGAACCTCCGATGTGCTGAGAACAATGGCGCTGCACCTTTCCTGATTTGGGGAAGGGTATGTATGTTAAAAACAAATCGTGGCAAAAACAGCTCACTATGTGAACACTGCCTAAGCCTTCATTTTACCAGACTTTGAAAGCTATTTCAGTTGCCGGGTCACCCACCTCAATGAAAATATTCTCAGATTAATTCCTAATGTGAAATCTGGTGACATCTGCTTTAAGATACGCGACAAGTCATCAATCTCTTCTAACTATAGAGACCCAGGTGATTTTACTAGACTAATTTATTTCTTTTTATTAGGCTCGGCTCTGGTTATTTACATGTAATTCCACAATTTTGATTCGCAAGAAGTGTGGATCATTGATTTATTTTAGAATACTACTTGATACATAAGATTTGTTATACCTTGGTTTCAAGGGCCATATTTTATTATATTATAATGATAGCATATTACTCGATTGACTGTGTACTCTTAATATACCCCCTATGTAATCAGCACATGTATTGCATTTTGGAATTATGTGATATGTTAGTCTATATTGAAAATTTTTAACCTTTGCTAATATTTTCATTGTTATAAGAAATTATTTTGCATTCTTAAAGTGTTATCATGTTGCAGTAATTTTAAAGAATCTGTAATGAGTGAAAAGCATTTAGCTATTAACCGACTTTGTCTCCTATTCACAAAATAGGTGATACAGTATATACCTCTATGCATTGGTGTGGGCTCGTCCACTGAGGCCACCAAAGATTCCAAGAACAGTGGTTCTGTGTCCCCATATGAATGGACCAGTATTGCACTGCTTAATTCACTCACACTACCACTGCTGTAGACCCACAAAAGTGAACGGGAGTAATGGTCACACCACTCCATTTAGACTTGAATGTGGGACCTTCATTTTTGGGGTTGGTGAGAGTTAAAGGGGTCGGAGTTCTCTGATCATACATTTATGACTAGAGATGAGCGAATTTGTTTGGATATGGTTCCGAATACGATTGGCATCCAACATTGTTTTTGCAATATTTGTCGAACACTGAGTCAATGTGAGTAGAAATTTCCGAATATGTTTGGAACCGATCATTAAACTTACATTCGGCTTGAATAGTGTTCGAATAAGGCAAGAATATGTCAAAATCAGATTAGTGGACAAAAAACAAACAAATTCGCTCATCTCTATTTATGACAAGACATATTTGAGCGATTTTTTAGGTGGAATTGATTTCTACTTTAATTTGATGAAAAATTTGTAGTTTACCGAATACAGATTTGTTTGTAATTCACTGCACCCGAATTCGGCAAAATGCTGGCCACGTCTAGCCTTCATTTTCCTGAACTGTAGAGAGCCAGGGCAAACTGTTAAAAAATACTAATAATGCTCACCTCACTGCTTAACTATCCTGCCGTTCTCCAAACCCATTGTTGGGTCTTCTGCTTTTTCCTATTGCATGTATTCTCTTTGACCTAATAACTAAAGGCCAGGACTTCTAACATCTTGCCATGCAGTGATGTCTGAGACCTGTGCTGGAAGTCTTGGCCTGGAGAGAAAAAGCAGAAGAAAATCTATCTGACAAGGAATGAGAAAAGAGAGGTGTAGCGGACCAGACTGTGCACAGCAGGGACAGGTGGACGATGAGTGCAGTATTCTTTTTTTTTTTTTTGGGAGAGACCTAAGATTATAATAAGGAACAGGCATTTGTTAGAGGTCGAGTTCCCACTTCTGCACAGGGGGAATCTCGAGCCATCTCCACTGCGGTCTCCCATTCTGTTCCAGCCGCAGTGGAGTCTGCTCAGCAAAGATGTCGGTCCCAGCGTCTTGCTCAATCTCACTCTGTTCTAAGAGTTACTGCTGCTTCTCCAGCTTCTGCCATTAAAGCCAGTACTGGTCAGCAGCAAGCGGACTTCTCTGGGACTAAGTCCTTGTCTGCACATACTGAGCATGCCCGGGGCAAGATCTCCCGTTGGAGATCAAGGGTCAGGTGCTCAGGCTCTGCGGCACATCCCATTGGTCCTCTTGGCAGGTCTTGGAAGGGCAAAAGTTCTGTAGCCACTTCCTGTGCTGCAACTATATAAACTGCGCATGACCGCACGGCCATGCGCTAGTATTGTCTCATAATTATATATATGTGTGTGTGTAGATGGATGTATGTCGATGGATGAAAGCTCCTAAATATCCCTCCCTAGAGTTGTTGTCTGCTCGCGGATGTTGGTAGCTATCTAGCGCCCAACTAACCATCTGCATGATACACACATTACAGCGTCCTCTTGCTGTGTTCGCCTGTACGGCGCCATGCGCTTGCCTAGCGCTTTCCATACACAAGCCTGTGTGGTTGGTGGCGTCCGTCAGTGCGGCATTGCTCGCACTCCTGTGCATTTATATATTTCTAATTAGTTTCCTTACACACCCAGTTGCGGTGTAGTGCCAGCAAGGGTCTAATCGGACTTCAATCCCAGTTAGGGTTAAGTACGCTGACTGCTTGCTCGCGCTTTAGGTGCGGTACCGCGGTCCTGTGACGCAACAGGATTGCTTCCTTCACACTGCGTGAGGTTGAACCCACGTGTCTTTACTTTAGTGTACCGCCATATAGTCTGCAATTTACTAGCAGCGGGTTTTCACCTGCACGGTGGACCTCGGACTGCGAACGCATCTATATCATCTTTCTGGGTGCGTTCCGCCAGTCCTAACATAATACTAGCGCCAAGGTCTGGCTAGTAAATGGCGGACGATCAGCGTTTACAGCGGTACATCCAGCAGCTGGAGGGAAGGTTGGTGGCTCTAGAGCATTCAACTTCAGCTGTGGATGTTACTGCTGTCGCTGTTCAAGCTGCAAGTGTGGCTGCAGCTACCTTGTCCACTGCTGCCCCTGTACCGACGCTATCTCGCCTCCCGCTACCAGAGAAATTTTCTGGTGACAGTAAGTCCTGTAGGGGTTTCGTGAGTCAGTGCTCAATACATCTCGAGCTTCTGGCCTCTCGTTTCCCTACAGAGCGGGCTAAGGTGGGCTTTATCATTTCCTTATTGTCGGACAGGGTGTTGCAGTGGGCTACGCAACTGTGGGAGCGTGACGATCTTGTGGTGCAGAGTGCTCCGTTATACCTGAGCACTCTGAAACAGGTCTTTTTAGGACCTCGTGTCACCCATGATACGGCGCTCCAACTGTTAGCATTGACTCAGGGCTCGTCCTTGGTCAGCCTTTTTGCCGTCCACTTCCGCACTCTAGCATCTGAGCTGGAGTGGTCGGATAAAGCCCTTATCCCTATATTTTGGAGGGGGCTGGCTGACGACGTTAAGGACGCCCTGGCCACTAGGGAGATTCCCGCCACACTGGAGGAATTAATAACTATATCTACTCGTATTGACCTCCGTTTTCACGAGCGGAGGTTAGAGCGAGCCCAGTGTAGGCAGAGGTTTCGGCTGGCTCCCACCTTCGCCAAACCTTTAGAATTTCCAGTCCAGGCTCCTGAGCCCCATGAACCTAAGGTGGTGTCACGAGCGGGATCTATGTCCCGGACCGCCCGTGCACTCCAGGTTTGCCATGTATGCCAACAGTCAGGACATCTTGCCACCAGATGTCATCAGCGGTCGAGGAAACGTCAGCGTCTAGTGGTAGTAGGTGGAGGTGCACTAGACACTGCGACGTTTGCCTCCAAATTGTCTTTCAAGGGGACAATTACTTTTGGCTCATCCTCCCACTCGGTAGAGCTCTGCGTGGATTCTGGGGCGGAGGGCAATTTTATGTCTTCTGCCTTCGCCCAACGTCACGCAATACCCCTGGTTATGCTATCTCAACCAGTAACGGTACGAGTGGTGAATGGGTCGACACTCCCTGCACAGATAACACATCAGACCATCCCTTTTACTCTGTCCATGTCGCCATCCCATCAGGAGATTATATCTCTGCTCGTCATTCCTGAGGGGATTGATGAGATCCTGTTGGGGATACCTTGGTTACGGTACCACTCTCCTCACATCGAGTGGTCCTCTGGCAGAATTCTGGGATGGGGTGAATCATGTGGGGGTAGGTGTCACCGAGAGTGTGTTCAGGTTGCTACTACAGAGGTACCCGCAGATCTATCCTCTCTCCCCAAGCAAAATTGGTCTTATGCAGACGTGTTCTCCAAAAAGGCGGCGGAGACCCTTCCGCCCCATCGCCCCTATGACTGTCCTATCGATCTCTTGCCTGGTGCGGAGCCTCCCCGGGGTCGAGTTTATCCATTATCTCTCCCGGAGACGGAGGCCATGTCTCAGTACATTCAAGAGAATCTGGCAAGAGGGTTCATCAGGAAATCAGTGTCACCTGCTGGGGCAGGGTTCTTCTTCGTGCAGAAGAAGAATGGGGAACTACGTCCATGCATAGACTACAGGGGTCTTAACGCTATCACGGTTAAGAACAAGTATCCTTTGCCCCTGATATCCGAGCTCTTCGATAGGCTTCAGGGAGCTAGAGTGTTTACTAAATTAGATCTGCGGGGTGCTTATAACCTGATTCGCATCCGTGAGGGGGACGAATGGAAAATGGCGTTTAACACCAGAGATGGGCACTATGAGTATCTGGTGATGCCGTTCGGGCTCTGTAATGCTCCGGCCGTTTTCCAAGACTTTGTCAACGACATCTTCCGGGATATGCTTTCCACCTCAGTTGTAGTCTATCTGGATGATATTCTCATCTTTTCTCCAGATATGGACTCCCACCGGAGAGATGTTGGCAGTCTTCGATTTCCTACGGGCAAACTCTCTTTATGCTAAGTTGGAGAAGTGTATGTTTGAGCAGGAGTCTTTACCGTTCCTGGGCTATATCATCTCCGCCCAGGGATTGGCTATGGATCCTGCCAAACTACAGGCTGTGATGGACTGGCAAGAGCCCCATTCTCTTAAAGCGGTGCAGCGCTTTATGGGGTTCATTAACTATTACCGCCAGTTCATTCCCCACTTCTCAACTCTGGTAGCTCCCTTGGTAGCCCTCACCAAGAAGGGAGCAAATCCCAAATTGTGGTCGGAAGAGGTCTCCAAGGCCTTCACTTCTATTAAGTCCCACTTTGCTAGCGCTCCCATCTTACGTCGCCCCAATGTTGATAAGCCATTCCTAATGGAGGTGGATGCCTCATCCGTTGGTGCTGGAGCAGTCCTCTATCAAAAGGATGCTCAAGGTCGGAAGCATCCATGCTTCTTTTTCTCAAAGACCTTTACGTCAGCGGAGAGAAATTACTCCATCGGGGATAGGGAGTTGCTAGCGATGAAGTTGGCCTTTTCGGAGTGGAGACATCTTCTGGAGGGTGCACGGTTTCCTTTCCAGGTCTTCACGGACCACAAAAATTTGGTGTATTTACACACAGCCCAGCGGCTGAATTCTCGTCAGGCCAGATGGTCCTTATTTTTCTCCCGGTTCCATTTTACTCTGCATTATCTCGCCGGGGAGAAGAATATTCGTGCCGACGCTCTCTCTCGCTCCCTTATGTCAACTGAGGAGGAGGAAGAGGAGCCTCGGCTTATTGTCCCTGCTGAGAGCCTGAGAACCGTAGCGCCGGTTTCACTGGAGTCAATGGTACAATGGTAGGGCTACTGGTTGCTGACTCTCAAGTGGAGCGTTTTCTGGGTTCAAATCCCATGTTTGAGTTTACGTTTTTTTTTATCTGGGTATTTATTATGATGGAATATAGGCTGAACTGGATGGACAAATGTCTTTTTTCGGCCTTACTAACTATGAGTCTGTGCCTCCGGGCAAGACTTTTGTGCCCATTAATTTGCGACCGGAGGTTCTCTCTTGGGCTCATTCGTCCAGGGTGGGTGGACACTTTGGGACAAAAAGGACATCTGAGCTACTGGCGAGGACGTACTGGTGGCCGCATATGGTCCGGGATGTCAGGGATTATGTTCTGGCGTGTGTCTCCTGCGCCAAAAATAAATCTCCGCGTCAAAGGCCAGCTGGGTTGCTCTATCCCTTGCCAGTGGCAGATAGGCCTTGGGAGATGGTCGGGATGGACTTTGTCGTGGGTTTACCCAAATCTCGCGGCTGTACCATTATTTGGGTCATCACCGATCATTTCTCAAAAATGGTGCATTTGGTGCCGCTACCACGGTTACCTTCTGCACGGGCCTTGGCAGCGTTGTTCATTAAACATATCTTCCGCCTACATGGTATGCCTGACAAAATTGTCAGTGACCGGGGTCCCCAGTTTGCGTCTCGGTTCTGGAGAGAGCTTTGTCATCTACTCAGTATTGAGTTGAATCTCTCTTCCGCTTATCATCCCGAGACGAATGGGTTGGTAGAGAGGGCCAACCAGACCTTGGTCACATACCTGCGACATTTTGTTTCAGCCAGGCAGGATGACTGGGCATCCTTGCTATCATGGGCAGAGTTTGCGCTGAACAACGCCGTAGCCGACTCCACTGGACAAACTCCATTCCTCCTCAACTATGGTCAGCATCCACGGGTACCTGTGCCTATGCCCGTGTCTTCCGCAGACTCCAGGGTGGCAGACTGGGCTGTGGAGGCACGGGATATTTGGGACCGCACTCAGGATGCCATTCGGGCCTCTAAGGAGAGAATGAGGTCCTCCGCCGATGCTCATTGGCGCCCCGCTCCGACCTTTGCTCCTGGCGACTTGGTGTGGCTCTCCGCCCGTAACATCAGGCTGCGAGTTGAGTCCACTAAATTTGCTCCTCGCTACTTGGGTCCCTTCAAGGTCCTCGAACAGGTTAATCCTGTGGTCTACCGCCTGGCCCTTCCTCCACGCCTTGGTATCACCGACACCTTTCATGTGTCCCTCCTTAAGCCCGTATACATGTCCCGGTTTTCTGAGTCATCTGCCGAGACATCGGGTTCGTCTACGGACGATTTCGAGGTGAACGCTATCTTGGGGTGCAAGGTGGTACGTGGCAAAAAATATTTTTTGGTGGACTGGAAGGGTTACGGCCCTGAGGATAGGTCCTGGGAGCCTGCTGAGCACATTCGGGCTCCGCAGCTTATTGATGCCTTCGAACGTAGCGAGGCCCAAGGAGGGGGGGTAATGTTAGAGGTCGAGTTCCCGCTTCTGCACAGGGGGAATCTCGAGCCATTTCCACTGCGGTCTCCCATTCTGTTCCAGCCGCAGTGGAGTCTGCTCAGCAAAGACGTCGGTCCCAGCGTCTTGCTCAATCTCACTCTGTTCTAAGAGTTACTGCTGCTTCTCCAGCTTCTGCCATTAAAGCCAGTACTGGTCAGCAGCAAGCGGACTTCTCTGGGACTAAGTCCTTGTCTGCACATACTGAGCATGCCCGGGGCAAGATCTCCCGTTGGAGATCGAGGGTCAGGTGCTCAGGCTCTGCGGCACATCCCATTGGTCCTCTTGGCAGGTCTTGGAAGGGCAAAAGTTCTGTAGCCACTTCCTGTGCTGCAACTATATAAACTGCGCATGACCGCACGGCCATGCGCTAGTATTGTCTCATAATTATATATGTGTGTGTGTAGATGGATGTATGTCGATGGATGAAAGCTCCTAAATATCCCTCCCTAGAGTTGTTGTCTGCTCGCGGATGTTGGTAGCTATCTAGCGCCCGACTAACCATCTGCAAGATACACACATTACAGCGTCCTCTTGCTGTGTTCGCCTGTACGGCGCCTTGCGCTTGCCTAGCGCTTTCCATACACAAGCCTGTGTTGTTGGTGGCGTCCGTCAGTGCGGCATTGCTCGCACTCCTGTGCATTTATATATTTCTAATTAGTTTCCTTACACACCCAGTTGCGGTGTAGTGCCAGCAAGGGTCTAATCGGACTTCAATCCCAGTTGGGGTTAAGTACGCTGACTGCTTGCTCGCGCTTTAGGTGCGGTACCGCGGTCCTGTGACGCAACAGGATTGCTTCCTTCACGCTGGGTGAGGTTGAACCCACGTGTCTTTACTTTAGTGTACCGCCATATAGTCTGCAATTTACTAGCAGCGGGTTTTCACCTGCACGGTGGACCTCAGACTGTGAACGCATCTATATCATCTTTCTGGGTGCGTTCCGCCAGTCCTAACAGCATTGAATTCACAAAGAACAACTTCCCTGTAAAATGCAGGTGAATTACCAAATTAAAATCTCTGCAGATCCGCTCATCTATCTCACCTATTCTGCGGATATTTTGTGATAATTGTAGAGCATGATTGCTATTTAACCACTTTCCATCAACGCACTGGCTGTTCACCTCCTAATGAGGGTGCCATTTTCTATTAGGATGTGAATAGCCAGTGATTATTCACCTTGGGTTGTGATTCCAGAGCTTTCACAGCCTAAAATTGGTCCAGATCCCATGCTACCAAAGATATAATAGATGGAATTGAACGCTGTTAATGTTTGCAATCGCTTAATGATCTCATTCCATCCTGAAGTCAATTGCAACCTTTCCATATAAGGAATGTGACAGAGGGAGATCGCTCCTTCTGTCACTGTAATAGCGCCTCATAGTGCGATTGCGCAAAGCTAATGCTTTTTATGGCAACTGGAGGCCTAACAATATCATCCGGTGTGCCATTTATCACAGCTGAAACATGTTGTGTTTTTGTTTTTTATCAGTTTGAATAAAATTTTACTTACCGTATAAGCAACCTGAAATTTTTGCACCTTGATTTCTCTCGGCGGCAAGGACAGCGCCATTCCCTGGTCATCTTGCCTTGCACAGTTTTTTAAAAATATTTATTTAAAGAAAACACAAAAGGCGTGGGGACCCCTCTAATTCTTGATAACCAGATTTGCTAAAGCTGACAGCTGAGGGTTGCATAGATGTGCCTTTTCTAGGGCGGCTGCGGGTTGCTATTCAAGGCTTGGGGGATCAATATCCATGTCCCTTTACTAGCTTCACTGTTGTCAAAAATGGGGGGGGGGGCTCCCATGCCATTTTTTAAAAATAGTGTCAAAGTTCCTAAAGGAGAAAATAATGTGGAGCTTATTGGTCCCCTCTAGAGCGGTTCCAGAAATAGCAAAGAAGGGCAGAACACAAAAAAAGATGCAGAGTATGCTCCAAGAGGGGAATAATAAAAGACACAATTTACCATTGTGAAACAAGCCCCGAGAAACATGACCTTTGCATTAAGGATTCCTTCAAAACATACCATACGTCCATAAATTAAAAACATTTGGTTTTACACTGTTAACACAACACACTTTTATAATCCGATGTACTCCCCACAATTTACATATACCACTAGTGTTGAGCATTCCGATACTGCAAATATCGGGTATCGGCCGATATTTGCTGTATCGGAATTCCGATACCGAGTTCCGATATTTTTGCGATATCGGAATCGGAAGTGTTCCCAGTCATCTTCGGTGTGTGAGGTGCATATGGTTCCCAGGGTCTGAAGGAGAGGAAACTCTCCTTCAGGCCCTGGGATCCATATTCAAGTAAAAAATAAAGAATAAAAATAAAAAATATGGATATACTCACCCCTCCGACGAACCCTGGCTGTCACCGCTGCGAGCGTCTGCCTCCATTCCTTAGAATGCAGTGAGTGAAGGACCTTCAATGACGTCACGGTCAGGTGAGCGGTCAGGTGACCGGTCACCTGATCGCGACGTCATCGAAGGTCCTTCACTCACTGCATTCTTAGGGACGGAGGCAGACGCTCGTAGCGGTGACAGCCAGGGTCCTTCGGAGGGGTGAGTATATCCATATTTTTTATTTTTATTCTTTATTTTTTACATGAATATGGATCCCAGGGCCTGAAGGAGAGTTTCCTCTCCTTCAGACCCTGGGAACCATCCAGGATACCTTCCGATATTTGTGTCCCATTGACTTGCATTGGTATCGGGTATCGGTACCGGCGATATCCGATATTTTTTGGATATCGGCCGATACCATCCGATACCGATACCTTTGAATATTGGAAGGTATCGCTCAACACTATATACCACCACATTATAAATTCATACACCAGTAAAATCAAAAGCAGTATAATTAGAGATGGGGAAAAAAAACCTGGATGTTCGGGTTCTGGTTCACTTGAATGGGGGGCTGTCATGTGACATCAAGCCCAGGGATTAGTAATGGAGAAGAGTCTGTCAGATCTTTTGGAACTCCTAAAGTGAACCCGCAGAGCCACGACAATGAACCGGTGAGTTGGCCTGGTGGACCACCCCCAATACAGGGAGTGTTAGGGGCAGGCCCGAGGGAGACTATTGCCGCAGAAGCTGATACCCGGGGACAGGAAGTAGGAGTGAAAAACACCAAGGTTACTTACCGGTAGCCGTTTTTTCCGGAACCCATGATGGCACACCTGAGAGAGGGGATCCACCCAGTCAGGACAGGAAACCCTACTGAAAATAAAAGGGCGGTATCTCTCTGTAGCTTCAGTTGGTTTTCAGAGCATGAGAGGCCCCCCTGGTTAGTATACATGGCAATCCATCACCACATCATATTAACTAAAAAAGCACCCAAAGCAATAGTGCACACCAAAAGGGTGATAAAGGGGGGGGGGAATATACGGGTGCCGTCATGGGTTCAGGAAAAAAAGGCTACCGGTAAGTAACCTTGGTGTTTTCCCTTCCCCATGATGGCACACCTGAGAGACTTTTGTAGAATGAAACCTTAGGGAGGGACCACCGCTTGTAGTACCCTTCTACCAAAGGTTAGGTCAGCAGAGGAAGAAAGATCTAGCCGGTAGTGCTTGAAAAAAGTTAAGGGTGAGGACCAGGTAGCAGCCTTGCAAATTTGATCAATTGATACCTCAGCCTTTTCTGCCCAGGAGGTAGCCACGGCTCTGGTGGAGTGAGCCCTGATGCCTTCAGGAACCGGAGTGCCACCCGCAGAGTAGGATAAACTAATGGCCTCCCTGATCCATCTAGCAATAGTACTTTTTGCTACCCCACACCCTCTTTTGCTACCCTGAAAGGCTACGAATAGGGTTTGGTCTTTCCTCCACTGACTAGTCATAGCTCTTCTAACATCTAGCATGTGGAACTTTTGTTCCCCTGTATTTCTAGGATTACTGCAGAATGATGGTAAAGTAATCTCTTGACTCCTATGGAACTTTTGACCGCCGTGTTCAGCACAAGGGTCCCTGTCAGGACAGGAAACCCAACTGAAGTGACAGAGAGGTACCGCCCTTTTATTTTCAGTAGGGTTTCCTGTCCTGACTGGGCGGATCCCCTCTCTCAGGTGTGCCGTCATGGGGGAAGGGAAAAGACGCAGAACTGACTATAACGGAGACACAGAACAGACTGGCAATGACGGAGACTAAGAATAAGCAGGATATGGCGGACGCCCAGGCAGGCTGGATATGGCGGAAACACAGTACTGGCAGGGTATGGCAGAAACACTGGACAGGCAGGGTATGGCGGAAACACTGGACAGGCGGGTATGGTGGAAACACAGGACAGGCAGGGTGTGACAGACACACAGGAGAGAGCAAGGTATGGCGGACGCACAGGACAGAGCAAGGTATGGCGGATGCACAGGACAGAGCAAGGTACAGAGGGATCTGGGTCAAATGAGGACAAATGACAATCAGGCATGGAGCAGAAGAACAGTTCCAAAAGATCTGACAGTTACCTTAAATAGACCGAGTGCTGCAGACCTTCCGGGTCAAGATCCTCCAGAATCATAGAGTGGAGGAACGGACCGTCTGCAGACCAGAGAGAGGAAGTGCGCGTGCGCAGTGAGAGCCAGGGACCAGCGACGAGTCATGAGAAAAGACCGGAAGGCGCGCGCACTCAGCTGGAGCGCACCGGGACGTGTAAGTATTTCGGTGCGCAGAGAGTGGCAGGCGCAGCGGCAGGACGGGGGTGGCAAGTGGTGCCGTGACAGCTTCTATAAGACACCTATCCATTACTAATCCTATAGTTGTATTGTAAATAAACACTCAGCCAGAATAAAGTTTTTTATTTGAAATAAAACAAAACCCACTTTTCCATTTTTATTTAAAAATAACAAACAGAGTTATACTCTCCTAACGCCCATTGCATTGAACCCCTTGTCTTCTGTAATAAAACAAAAATAAAAAACAATACTATCCCTCCTCTGTCCATCGTTCTGTCCCCTGCCATAATTCATTTTGTTTGTAGGATAAACATTTTTCAACCTGGATGGTGCCAAGATGCGACCATCCAGACTGTGAACCACATATGAATGTGCCAGTGCGAGGGCAGCGTCAGTGACTAGCGTTAACATCATCAAGGTTAATGCAGGTCACTGAGGCTGCATTCCCAGATGGGAATTGAACTGCAGTGACCTCTGTGAGATCACCGCTCCCACAGTGACAAAGTCTCACGGAGTAGCGCTAAGCTCAAAGAGTTCATCGCAGTTCACTGTTAGAAATTTCAGGGGCCGCAGTTCAGAAGCCCAGCTGATAACTGTCTTTATTTACCATACAACTATAGGATCATTAATGGATAGGTGTTTTACAGACGCCTCTCCATTATTAATCCATGAGCTTGATGTCACCAGACAATACAAAAGTGACATTAACCCCACAAATCTGAATCCCACGTTCCACCGCTACAGGGCAAATGGGAAGAGCCGGACAAAGTGCCAGAATTGGCTGATATTTCTTAGGCTGGGGGGGCAATATACATGGCCCCTTACCAGCCTGAGAATGCCAGCCCCCAAGGTTGGCTGTCAAAATGGGGGGACTCCACCTCTCCATTCTTCTTGATAACCAACCTAGCTAAAGCTGAAAGCTGAGGGTTGCAGCCCCCAGCTGTCAGTTGTGCCTGGCTTGTTATCAAAACTACAGGGGAACCCATGCCATTTTTTTAAATTATGTAGTTATATTGCAGGCGGCAACTGATGAATACACCCATCAGCCACTCCTACTCTCTCTGTTATTAGCAGCTACAGGTGTCAGCTGATGAGAGGTGTAGTCCCATCAGCCGACACCAGTGACCAGAGCTAAACTTTATACAGCTTTGCTCTCACGCTGTCTTCTGACAGTCTGTCTGACCGGCGGTGATGATTTCTCTGCTGATCAGAAGCAGTGTTTACCGCGCTGTCATGCACAGCATGACAAACACCCGGTGTTTGGGGGGCCAAAGCCGAACTGTAACATGGACTTCCTAGAGTCCAGTGTCCAAACACTAGGTGTTCGGTACGGATGCTGAACTTTACTGTTCGGATTCGCCCATCTCTAATTATGATCTTTACTATAACTATGCCTCTAAATAAATTCCTTGAGGGGTGTGGTCTCCAAAATGGGGTCACTTGTGGGGAGTTTCCACTGTTCAACTTTATAAATTTCTGTGAAGCACCTGGAGGTTTAAGGTGCCCGCTAGTGATGAGTGAGCGTGCTCGTTACTCCAGTTTTCTGAGAATGCTTGGTTGTTCGCCGAGTATTTTGGGCTTGCTTGCAGATTATGTTTGTGTCCCCTCAGCTGCATGATTTGCAGCTCTTAGTCAACATGAACACATGCAGGTATTGACTGTTTGTTAGGGAATCCCCACATGTATTCAGGCTGTCTGCAGCTGCAAATCATGCAGCTGCAGGGACTCAAACATAATATATGAGCGTGCCCAAGATACTCGGAGAACACCCGAGCATCCTCGGAAAACTCAACTAATGAGCACACTCGCTCATCTTTAGTTCCCACCATACATCTAGATGGGGCGGCACAGTGGCTCAGTGGTTAGTATTGCAGCCTTGCAGCGCTGGAGTCCTGGGTTCAAGCTCCACCAAGGACAACATCTGCAGAGAGTTTGTATGTTCTCTCTGTGTTTGCGTGGGCTTCCTCCCACATTCCAAAGACATACTTAGAGGGAATTTAGATTGTGAGCCCCATTGGGGACAGCGATGCTAATGTGTGCAAACTGTAAAGCACTGCGGAATATGTTAGCGCTATATTAAAATAAAGATTATTATTATTAGATTATTATAAATACCTTGAGGGGTCTAGTTTCCAAAATGGAGTCACTTGTGGGGGTGTTCCACTGTTTAGGCACATCAGGGGCTCTCCAAATGCAACATTGCATCTGATCTCAATTTCATCCAATTTTGCATTCAAAAAGTCAAACAGTGCTCCTTCCCTTCCAAGCCCTGCCGTGTACCCAAACAGTAGCTTTCCCTCACATATCGGGTATCGTCATACTCAGGACAAATTGCACAACAATTTTTTGTTTGTCTTGTTACCATTGTGAAAATAAAAAATGGGGGGGTCTAAATTTACATTTTTAACAAGCCTACCACATCAACTACTCAGTAAACTAACTTTGCCCTGTTCCCGCCTTCCAAATATCATTCTGAATCTGCACCCTACTATTCATCTGTCTCCACACCCTCCATGCACACGATAACTGCACTTGATACTTGACTATTGCACTTAAACACACGGGCTGATGACCGGATCATGCAGCTTTATATGAAAATCCCTATTTATTATAATTGCCAGACCTGAAATAACAAGCACTTTTCACCTATTGTGTCCCCCCATTTCCTTGTAGATTGTAAGCTTGCGAGCAGGGACCTCACTCTTAATATCACTATTTAAATTGTCTTAACTTGTATTGAATTTATTGTCTGTACATGTCCCCGCTTAACTGTAAAGTGCTGCGGAATATGTTGGTGCTATATAAATAAAAATTATTATTATTATTATATTTTTATTTTTGTGAAAAAAAAAGTAAAATGTTAACTTTTTCTTTCCACATTGCATTAATTCCTGTGAAGCACTTGAAGAGTTAATAAACTTCTTGAATGTGATTTTGAGCACTTTGAGGAGTGCAGTTTTTAGAATTATCAATTTTGGGGTATTTTCTGTCATATAGGCCCCCCAAAGTCACTTCAAATGTAAGGTGGTCCCTATACAAAATAGTTTTGTAAATTTTGTTAAAAAAATAAGAAATTGCTGATCAACTTTTAAACCCTCTAACTTCCTAACAAAAAAAAATGATGTTTCAAAAATTGTGCTTCTGTAAAATAGACATGTGTTATTTATTAACTATTTTATTTGACATAAGTCTCTGATATAAGGGCAGAAAAATGAAAAATTTGTAAATTGCAAAATTTTCAAAATAAAACGAAGTCGTATCAAACAAATGTTACCACTATTATGAAGTACAATATGTCACGAGGAAACATTTTCAGAAGCGTTCCAGAGTTATTAACCTATAAAGTGACAACGGTCACAATTGAAGAAATTGGTCTGTCAGGAAGGTGAAAACAGGCTTAAAGGGGTATTACCATTTTTTTTTTACCTTTTAGCATATAACTAGGACAGGGGTGGGGAACCTTTTTTATGCCAAGGGCAATTTGGATATTTATATCATCCTTCGGGGGCCGTACAAACTCCGCCCACAAAGTACATCCTGACTCTGGCACTGGTGTCAGGACATAATCTTTCATTGCATGCCCTTCAGTGTTCAGTAGTGAGCTCTGCATTTGTGTGCTAACAGAGCAAGAAAAAAATTAATGAGCTGGTTGTAATCAAAATTGTCATGATCCCAATGGCAGGGGATCACTAAAGGACAAGCACAGATACAAACAAGCTCTAGGGCGATGGAACCTGAGCTGACCGCGACCCTGAACCTAACACACAAATAAAAGTAGCCGGGGAACGTGCCTACGATGATCCTAGACGTCTCGCTCCAGCCGAAGATCTAACTACCCCTATTAGAAGAAACACAGACCTCTCTTGCCTCCAGAGAAATACCCCACAGAAATAGCAGCCCCCCACATATAATGACGGTGAGATGAGAGGAAAGCACATACGCAGTATGAAAACAGTTTCAGCAAAATGAGGCCCGCTAAAGCTAGATAGCAGAGGATACAAAAGTGAACTGCGCGGTCAGCGAAAAACCCTTCAAAAAACCATCCTGAAATTACTTGAACTCATGTGCCAACTCATGGTACATGAGGAGCAATTTCAGCCCACTAGAGCAACCAGCAGCAGAGAATCACATATCTGCAGGCTGGACTAAAAACCAAATAAAGCAAAACACCAAAACAGGAAAATCCAAACTTAGCTTGACCAGAAGGTTCTAGGAGCAGGGAGCAGAGGTAACAAGACACACTGGATACATTGATAACCGGCGAGGAAATGCCAGCAAAGCCAGGTTAAATAGGAAACTCCCATATCCTGATGGAACAGGTGGAACCCAGAGACCCAGGAAAGACAAGTCACCCAGTACCATCAGTAACCACCAGAGGGAGCCCAAAAACAGAACTCACAACAGTACCCCCCCTTGAGGAGGGGTCACCGAACCCTCACGAGAACCACCAGGGCGACCAGGATGAGCCCTATGAAAAGCGCGAACCAAATCATCAGCATGAACATCAGAGGCAACCACCCAAGAATTATCCTCCTGACCATAACCCTTCCACTTGACCAAATACTGGAGTTTCCGTCTGGAAACACGAGAATCCAAGATCTTCTCCACAACATACTCCAATTCTCCCTCCACCAGCACTGGAGCAGGAGGCTCAAGCGAAGGAACAACAGGTACCTCATACTTCCGCAACAACGACCGATGGAACACATTATGAATAGCAAAAGATGACGGGAGATCCAAACGAAACGACACAGGGTTAAGAATTTCCAAGATCCTATAGGGACCGATGAACCGAGGCTTGAACTTAGGAGAAGAGACCTGCATAGGAACAAAACGAGAAGACAACCACACCAAGTCCCCAACAAGAAGTCGAGGACCCACGCGGCGACGGCGATTAGCAAACTGCTGAGCCTTCTCCTGGGACAACTTCAAATTGTCCACCACATGACTCCAAATCCGATGCAACCTATCCACCACCATGTCCACTCCAGGACAATCAGAAGGTTCCACCTGACCAGAGGAAAAACGAGGATGAAACCCCGAATTACAAAAGAAAGGAGAAACCAAGGTAGCAGAACTAGCCCGATTATTAAGGGCAAACTCGGCCAGCGGCAAAAAGGTAACCCAGTCATCCTGATCAGCAGAAACAAAACACCTTAAATAAGTTTCCAAGGTCTGATTAGTTCGTTCAGTCTGGCCATTCGTCTGAGGATGGAATGCAGACGAAAAGGACAAATCAATGCCCATCTTAGCACAGAACGTCCGCCAAAATCTAGACACAAACTGGGATCCCCTGTCAGAAACGATGTTCTCAGGAATCCCATGCAAACGAACCACGTTCTGAAAAAACAGAGGGACCAACTCAGAGGAGGAAGGTAACTTAGGCAAGGGGACCAGATGAACCATTTTAGAAAAGCGATCACACACAACCCAGATGACGGACATTTTTTGAGAGACAGGGAGATCCGAAATAAAGTCCATGGAAATGTGCGTCCAAGGCCTCTTCGGGATAGGCAAAGGTGACAACAATCCACTGGCCCGAGAACAGCAAGGCTTAGCCCGAGCACAAACCCCACAAGACTGCACAAAAGAACGCACATCCCTCGACAAGGAAGGCCACCAAAAAGACCTGGCCACCAAGTCTCTAGTACCAAATATTCCAGGATGACCTGCCAACGCAGAAGAATGGACCTCGGAGATGACTCTACTGGTCCAATTATCCGGAACAAACAGTCTCTCAGGCGGACAACGATCAGGTTTACCCGTCTGAAACTCCTGCAAAGCACGTCGCAAGTCTGGGGAGACAGCAGACAAAATCACCCCATCCCTAAGGATACCAGTGGGTTCAGAATTTCCAAGGGAGTCAGGCACAAAACTCCTAGAAAGAGCATCCGCTTTCACATTCTTTGAACCTGGCAGGTATGAAACCACAAAATTGAAACGAGAGAAAAACAGTGACCAACGAGCCTGTCTAGGATTCAGACGCCTGGCAGACTCAAGGTAAATCAAATTTTTGTGATCAGTCAAGACCACCACACAATGTCTAGCACCCTCTAGCCAATGACGCCACTCCTCAAATGCCCACTTCATGGCCAAAAGTTCCCGATTACCAACATCATAATTCCGCTCAGCCGGCGAAAACTTTCTAGAAAAAAACGCGCATGGCTTCATCACTGAGCAATCGGAGCTTCTCTGTGACAAAACCGCCCCCGCTCCAATCTCGGAAGCATCAACCTCAACCTGAAAAGGGAGCGAAACATCTGGCTGACGCAACACAGGAGCAGAAGAAAACCGGCGCTTAAGTTCCTGAAAGGCCTCCACAGCCGCAGGAGACCAATCAGCAACATCAGCACCCTTCTTAGTCAAATCCGTCAAAGGCTTAACAACACTAGAAAAATTAGTTATAAAACGACGATAGAAATTAGCAAAGCCCAAGAACTTCTGTAGACTCTTAAGAGATGTAGGCTGCGTCCAGTCACAAATAGCCTGAACCTTGACGGGATCCATCTCGATAGTAGAAGGGGAAAAAATATACCCCAAGAAAGAAATCTTCTGGACTCCAAAGAGACACTTTGAGCCTTTTACAAACAAGGAATTGGCCCGCAGGACCTGAAACACCTTCCTGACCTGCTGAACATGAGACTCCCAGTCATCAGAAAAAACCAAAATATCATCCAAATACACAATCATAAATTTATCCAGATATTCACGGAAAATATCGTGCATAAAGGACTGGAAGACTGAAGGAGCATTAGAAAGTCCGAAAGGTATTACCAAATACTCAAAATGGCCCTCAGGCGTATTAAATGCGGTTTTCCACTCATCACCTTGCTTTATTCGTATAAGATTATACGCACCCCGAAGATCAATCTTAGTGAACCATTTAGCCCCCTTAATGCGAGCAAACAAATCAGTCAACAATGGCAAAGGATACTGATATTTTACGGTAATCTTATTCAAAAGACGATAATCTATACAAGGCCTCAAGGAACCATCTTTTTTGGCCACGAAAAAAAAAACCTGCTCCCAAAGGGGACAAAGATGGACGGATATGTCCCTTTTCCAAGGACTCCTTAACATAATCCCGCATAGCAGTATGCTCTGGCACTGACAGATTGAACAAACGACCTTTAGGAAATTTACTGCCTGGAATTAAATTTATAGCACAATCGCAATCCCTGTGAGGAGGAAGCGAACTGAGCTTAGGCTCCTCAAAAACATCCCGATAATCAGACAAAAACACAGGAATCTCAGAAGGAGTAGATGAAGCGATAGAAATTGGAGGTGCATCATCATGAACCCCCTGACAACCCCAGCTTAACACAGACATTGATTTCCAGTCAAGGACTGGATTATGAGTTTGTAACCATGGCAGACCAAGCACTAGGACATCATGCAAATTATACAGTACCAGGAAGCGAATCACCTCCTGATGAACGGGAGTCATACGCATGGTCACTTGTGTCCAGTACTGAGGTTTATTCATAGCCAAAGGTGTAGAGTCAATTCCCTTCAAAGGAATAGGGACTTCCAGAGGCTCCAGACTAAACCCACAGCGATTGGCAAATGACCAATCCATAAGACTCAGGGCAGCGCCTGAATCCACATAGGCATCGACGGAAATGGATGATAATGAACAAATCAGAGTCACAGACAGAATGAACTTAGACTGTAAAGTACTAATGGCAACAGACTTATCAACCTTTTTTGTGCGTTTAGAGCATGCTGATATAACATGAGCTGAATCACCACAATAAAAGCACAACCCTTTTTTCCGCCTATACTTTTGCCGTTCACTTCTGGACTGAATTCTATCACATTGCATTATCTCAGGTGACGGTTCAGACGACACCGCCAAATGATGCACAGGTTTGCGCTCCCGTAAACGCCGATCAATCTGAATAGCCATAGTCATAGACTCATTCAGACCAGTAGGCGCAGGGAACCCCACCATAACATCTTTAATGGCCTCAGAAAGGCCATCTCTGAACTTTGCAGCCAGAGCGCACTCATTCCACTGAGTAAGCACCGACCACTTCCGAAATTTTTGACAATAAATTTCTGCTTCATCTTGCCCCTGAGAGAGGGCCAACAAAGCTTTTTCAGCCTGAATCTCTTGGTTAGGTTCCTCATAGAGCAAACCCAATGCCAGAAAAAACGCATCCGCATTAACCCTTATCCGGCTGAATAGGTACAATTGTAACTATTCCGTTTTAAAATTGCAATAACTTTTTTTTGAAAAGACGTAGAGGGCTGAAATTTCGTGACATCTCTACATTTTTGGTCCAGAATATATTGGCCAAATTTCAATAAAATATCTCCACCCGCTTCCGAGATAAGGGGTCGAGATCTTTTTGCATCCATAACAAGCTGCATAGGTACAAATGTACCTCATATATTTTGAATGAAGATAATGCAAGGGAAAAAGCATAAATTTTTTTTTAATGATAATGCTATTTAACTATTATAAACAAGTAAAAAACTGTTCATTTACATTATAAAAGAAAATGTAAGAAACTTTTTTTTATTGATTTTCTTTGCAAGTAATGCATGTTGGCTTTGCTACAGAGTGTTCATCGCAAATGGGTTTCACACAAACCACACAAGACTTTCTAGTCTTGCGTTGTTTTCGCCTCAGGTCTCTGCAGACATAGCAACTACCAACAACAGGGGAGGGTCCACGACTACCATGAGGTATTTTGGGGCCAGCTGCTGGCTGCGATGCTACCACAATGCATCGTCCAAGCACCATTTCTACTGCACCTCGAAGAAAATGGTTTCTCATTATCATTTTGTTTGTACTACGATCTTCAATTGCAATCATACACAGCTGATTTGCGAGATCTTTCAGGAACTTTCTTCGTTGATCCTTTGCCCTGAAGCTTGGATTGTGTTCTCTGTAGATGATGTAGGATGCTAACCCACTGACATCAATCATATTGTAGAAAAATGCCAAAGTCCAACGTGATGTTCGTCGTTTCACAGTGTACTCTCCCAACATTTTATCCATAACATCAACGCCACCTTTTGTTATGTTGTAGTATTTTATTATCTCTGGCTTGGCTGCTAGTGTCTCTTCAACTTCTCCCGTCATGTGCATAGATGATAGAAGCACGACTGATTTGTTCTTCTTTGGTACATATGAACAGACTGTTGCATCATGATTGTAGGCAAAATTTGTCGAGTATACAGGCCTTTCTTTGGCAGGCTGCATGTTGTTAGGTAGGAACCTTTTGTTTTTTCTCACTGTACCAACTAGTGTCATGTTCCAGGAGTTCAATACCTTAGCTAGTTCCATGGTTGTAAAGAAGTTATCGGTGGTGACATTTCTTCCAGAGCCTTTATACGAGCTCACTAGGTCCAATACTGTTCGTTCTCCAATGTTTACTTGTCGAGGACCATCAGTTGGTTTCCCAGTGTAGAGCTGACCTTGTAAAGGGTAGGCATTTGATGAGTCACAAGCCCAGAAAATCTTTATGCCATATTTAGCTGGTTTTGAAGGTATATACTGGGTAAATTTAGTATGACCTCTAAATGGAAATAATTGCTCGTCGACGGTGATACAATGATATGGCTTGTAGGCTCTCTCCAGATTACTGTTCAGCATTGTCCAGATGTCCCGTATTGGTGCAGCTTTATCTGTTTGCACACGTTCTGCACGTGTATTTTCGTTGTCAAACCTGATAAATCTGAGTATCATCTTGAAGCGGTCACGAGACATGGCTGCACGTATAAGAGGCAGAGCAGCAACATTCCACATTTCCTCCAGATTCTCTTTGTTGGCTCTGTGCACACCAGCAGCAATCAGTATGCCCAAAAATGCATGAAGTTCAGTTTCAGTAAATTGCTTGAATGTTTTTTGTGGTGGCCGTTTGGAAGAATCAGGAAAACGTTGTACCAGTTCGTTGTTGTAAGCATCACAAACTCTCTTGGCCTTTCGATTCGTTTCCCGTAATATGATGTCACACATCTCGGGAGTCATGATGGACTTGAATAGCTCTTTTGCTGTATATAGGTTGCTGATTGCTGCAGGGCCACCTCTTTGTCGTAGGACATTACGAGATTTTGTTTGTGCATTTGGCAGTGGATTACTGCACCATTGAGTTTCATCCTTAGCAGTCCAAATGTCGCCTGCACTTTGAGGCACAGAATCATCCTCAACACTTTCGTCTGATTCGTATTCATTTTCATGCTCTATGACCATTTCTTGTTCAATGTCTGAATCTTCTTCAGTAACATCCACTTGTGGTACATAGTTTTCATCATCAGATGGAACATATGGTTCATCCTCATGCTCAGAATCAGATTCTTCTAGCATTCGCATTATTTCGTCAGACGTAAATCTGTAAATATGAAAAAATGTAAAATAAATAATTTTCCGAAATACTACATTATTGGCTTTTCACAAAATTATACTAACCTGCAAACACGTTTTCTTGGATTATGGCGGAAACTAGATCCAGCATTACTATCACTCATGATGACTTGCTAGATGAATTTTGGCTTCGTATTTTGTGCTGAATATAAATAAAACATCGTAAAACAATATGTAGATACTAATTATTATCCATTTTTCGTATAAAAATTATACCTATAGTGATAAGTTTCATACAAAATATATGTAAGCCAAGTCCAGGCTGAAAGACAATTTGACTGTTCTGTCCCCACATAATGAGAATAAAGGTATAACTGGCTGTTAGATGCTGTGAGACTTTCCTACCTTCGTTTCCAAGAAATTGAAGACTTCACAAGCCTAGAAATGTGTGCTCACAGCAATGAGATGAACAGCAAAATGGCTAATGAGAGGAGGGAGGCAGGAAGACAAGTAGAAGCCACTCCCAGTTTGAATTAACTTAATTGACAGCAACATAAGTGACCAGTAACAACACTGAACAATAGATATCAGCATAACATTTGTAGCTGAATGAACTTTAGTTTCTGAAACCAAGTAAAGTCTTCCCACAGTGGAGGTATATGTGAAGGTACAATTGTACCTATGCAGCCTGTTAAGGTTGTAAAATTATGCAGCCTGACAAGGGTTAAGCAACGCAGGGTCCCCTGGTGCCAATGCAAATGCCCAATCCTGAGGGTCACCCCGCAGGAAAGATATAATAATCTTGACTTGCTGAGCAGGGTCTCCCGAGGAGCGAGATTTCAAAGAAAGAAACAACTTGCAATTGTTCCTAAAATTCAGAAAACGAGATCTATCTCCAGAAAAAAACTCTGGGACAGGAATTCTAGGTTCAGACATAGGAGCATGTACAACAAAATCCTGTATATTTTGAACCTTAGCGGCAAGATTATTCAGGCTGGAAGCCAAACTCTGGACGTCCATGATAAACAGCTGAGATCAGAGCCATTCAAAGATTAAGAGGAGGAGGAAGTAGCCAGGCTGCAATAAGGCTAGGCAGCAAACTCTGAGGGAAAGAGGGAAAAAAAAAAAAAAAAAAAACCTTCCTCAGACTACTTATCCTCCTACTTCAGCCAATACAATTAACACTTTGTGGGCCGGTTATACTGTCATGATCCCAATGGCAGGGGATCACTAAAGGACAAGCACAGATACAAACAAGCTCTAGGGCGATGGAACCTGAGCTGATCGCGACCCTGAACCTAACACACAAATAAAAGTAGCCGGGGAACGTGCCTACGATGATCCTAGACGTCTCGCTCCAGCCGAAGATCTAACTACCCCTATTAGAAGAAACACAGACCTCTCTTGCCTCCAGAGAAATACCCCACAGAAATAGCAGCCCCCCACATATAATGACGGTGAGATGAGAGGAAAGCACATACGCAGTATGAAAACAGTTTCAGCAAAATGAGGCCCGCTAAAGCTAGATAGCAGAGGATACAAAAGTGAACTGCGCGGTCAGCGAAAAACCCTTCAAAAAAACCATCCTGAAATTACTTGAACTCATGTGCCAACTCATGGTACATGAGGAGCAATTTCAGCCCACTAGAGCAACCAGCAGCAGAGAATCACATATCTGCAGGCTGGACTAAAAACCAAATAAAGCAAAACACCAAAACAGGAAAATCCAAACTTAGCTTGACCAGAAGGTTCTAGGAGCAGGGAGCAGAGGTAACAAGACACACTGGATACATTGATAACCGGCGAAGAAATGCCAGCAAAGCCAGGTTAAATAGGAAACTCCCATATCCTGATGGAACAGGTGGAACCCAGAGACCCAGGAAAGACAAGTCACCCAGTACCATCAGTAACCACCAGAGGGAGCCCAAAAACAGAACTCACAACACAAAATATACCTCCCTGCCCAAGAATGCGGTCCCTGAGAATCTGCTCGGGGGCCTGATAAAAGGTCATCAAGGGCCGTAAATAGCCCTGGGGCCTGGGGTTCCCCACCCCTGAACTAGGATATGCATCAATGCCTGATAGCTATGGTAAAAATTCCACTGTCCATTAAGGGTTTCCTTATTCATGCATTAATCAGATTTGTGAGTGATAGTTTCATTGCTTGATCTGAACATTAGCCATATTTGATATTTTATCTATTACAGAGGATTGTGCGTAAAATACTTTGCTAAAGATCAATGTGATCTTTTATATTGTCGCAAAACTTCATGGCTTTTATAGCTCACAGACAAATCTACTCCAAAAATAATTAATTACAATCATAGCTGTCATATAATATTGGATCTTTCTCTATGATTAATGATGTGGAGCTCTACTTTATTGAGTCTATGATGGCTCGAAAATACCAATTTTTCATGCTTTAGATAATGGGAATTTGGACAGGTGATAAATAACACACAATTCAACGTCAATATTAATCTATGAGCTCCTAAATTATTTTTTTTAGAATTACTTAAACTTGTTGCATGTCTAAAATTAATGTATAGAATGTGAATATTTATAGAAAACATGTTTAGAATTGACATATCTCATAATCTTTACAGAATTGGCGGAGCACTTCCAACAGCATTTTCCTACTTTTCAGAAGTTCTTGCAAGAGAAAAGCGAGGAGAACATCTCAGTTGGCTGTGTATGTTTTGGATGATTGGAGGAATATATGCTTCAGCCATGGCATGGGCCATAATCCCACATTATGGTAAGGTGTTATTTGTGTTCTAGTGCTTTAACCAATTTTAAAGGGACTCTGTCACCTGAATTTGGCGGGCTCTGTTTACGGTCCGATGGGCGGTGTTTTCTCTCCTTTCATGCACCCCTTCCTTTCCCGCTGGCCACAATATTGTATTGAATTTGATTTGATTTCCTCTGTAGAACACGCGTGCGCAATGCAATCTTGCCTTGCGCACGAGCAGTATGCTTTGCCCAACTGCGGGCAAAGCCGAAAAGCATTAGTGCGCATGCACCGGCGCACTATGTCCCAGAAATATTTCGCTGTGTTCTGGGACATAGTGCGCCGAGATACCAACAAAAAATGCAACACAATCTCAATGTGTGAACACAACCTATTAGTGTCTTATTATGACAGAACACTTTCTCATTGAGCTTCATTAATCTAATTATTTGCAGGACTGGTTTCACATGGTGGCAAACTGTTTTTTCTTTTAGAAGTTGAGGGCAATGACTGGAACAGGATCAAACTAAATCAATTCAGTGTTTTTAGCTTTGTATTGCATTGCAATTTATATGTTTCCGTGAACGAGATGCAACCTTAACTTGAAGGGTATCTATCAGTAGGATTGTCCCTTCTAAGTCGTCTATATTGGCATGTACGTCATAGGAAGTTGAATAAAGTGATACCTTGATATCTGCGATCCAATGTTTTACTCCAGAGAAATCCACATATTTCTTAATATTTTAATATGTAAAATGAGCCGGACACTGATGTCCCTGAGAATCTGCCTCCAGATATTACTTTAAATGTAAGAAAGCATTACCAGTGTGAGACATGTAGTGACTGACAGTCTGCTTTCCTGATCTACATGACTAACACTGGTAACGTCTACTTTCATGTAAAATTATCTCTGGAGGCAGATTCTCATGCAGATCAGTATTCGGTCCATAGAGCCTAACAGCTCATAAAGGACATCCCCCACACCACCCTGGAAAAGCTAAATGCGAAACACATGTTAGGGTGGTCCTTTCTATCTCCACACAGGTTTTTCAATTAGTATTTACTTTTTTTTTATTAGAATGATACCCCAATAATTAGCTGCTCATAGAGTTTAAAGTTGCTGGTACCTCCAGTGATTAGCTGTAATAAATGAGAGAACCTGGGGCTGCTAATTGCTCTGATCCACAAGGGATATGATGGGTAAGATGGCTGAGGTATTATGTAACAGCAGGAATATTGGATTAGCAATATTTGCTATATATTTTTATTTTCTGAAAATGTATGTTAATTACATGTATTGAGCAAAATGGCAGACACAACAGAGATTTTTTTTTTATGTTGCATAAGACCAATCTAATATGTAAAGTTTAATAAAACTTTCTTGTTGTCTGATGAATATTATTTTCATGACTTTCTGTTCAATTTAATTTACCCAGTTTATAAAAATGGCACCAGTAGCCTACAGGAAGCTAAACTAATGGAAATGCACCAAATGTTTCCTCGAGAAAAAAAAAGGTAATAAGGAATTTAAGCGTCCAGATTGTAAAGCCCAAAGTGAAATGAAAAATGTTGGGCAGATGTTTTATTAAAGGAAAAAAAATATAACATTCTGGAAAATGCATTCAGTCGATGCTTATCAAAAAATGTTGAGGAAATGTGAACAGCATGAAAATAATATCGTACATGTGTTTACTGACTGATGTATAGCTCCTGCTGGGAATAAAGTCTGTGAGATTTACTGTCACTGCATTTAATGTGCCACAACTATAGCTCAAAGTACTTGCCAATTCCCTAAATTAATCTATATGTATTTCCATACATTATTTGATAGGTTATAGAAAATACATTTTTTTTGTCTTTTCAGTTTTGTTTTCTGTTGCAGAAAGGCTTTTAACAAATTGTCAACAGCTAAATATATTGCATCGTAGTGCAGACATTTATGGCATATCCACAGGATAGAACGTAATTGTCTAATAGATGCAGATCCCATCTATGGGACCCACACTCATCTTGAGAAAAGCTCCTAGTCTAGCGAGACTATCGGTGGAGAGTGGCCCGCATACATGGCTCATTTACTTTGATGGTAGTTCAGAAAATATTTTCAAAATGTCCCTAGAAGTCATTGGCAAGAGTTTCATAAACATGCCCACCTGTGAATTCCCAGCAGTGCAAGACAGCACCTCATTCTCAAGATAAATAGGGTCCCAATGAAGTGGGACCAAAAGTTCAACAAATTTCCCACATTTTTTGGTGGGAAGATTCGTTTGAAATGGATGGAAAATTAAATTCCTAGGGTTGCCCCTCACCTGTGCTGCTGTTTCACTACCAGGCACCCCGCTCACTACCTCGGGTCATCTTTTTGGCCACTTATCAGATTCTATGGCATTAGGCCTCACACAAATCTCTATGGTGAATTCAATTTTTGTGTCAAATTTATGATGACTTTGGTTAATTAAGAATTGTTTCACTCATGTCTAATGGAACCCAAATCTATTAGACAATCATGGTAAATTATGTGCCTACTGTGGAAATACCCCTTTTCTAAATACCTGAACAGAGGAAGAAAAAGCCATGCCATGAGGAAACAGCCTAACCAAGACCAGCTGGATGACCAATGCACTGACAGGATGCAGCCGGCTTCCATTATATAGGCTGGGGCAGCACAGGTGCAACCTACTGATAAAAGCAGCCACTCACAAACCTACCAAATTATGGAGTGGGTGGCTGCCTAGTAGAAAAACATGCACACTAATAGGGCTTGTGTAGGACGCCATTCACATAAATATGTGTGATGTAAGGTGTCTGGTTCGCAGCCAATTGATAACGCCCAAAACATTATAATAGGTGGGCTGCCCAGCATGATAAACCTGCACAACAATAGGACTGATGCCCCAGTGTACTCAGCCATCAAAAAGAGGCCCAGCCGCATCCTGCAAAAAGATGGTAAAAAGCGCAAAAAAGATGAAAAGATAATAATGCATATGATAACTACATTAAATGAGATATTGGTTGAAATTTTGGCCAAAATAAAGAAGCTTGCAACCCAACGTCAAGGGTCCTCATACTTGCGAGTCCTAAATCTAAATACCTGAACATAGAAATATTAAGAAAAAAACAAAACAAACGTACCATGAGGAAACAGTCTAACCAAGACCAGTTGGATGACAAATGCCAGAAGAATGAATAAGGGACAGTATCTCTTATTATGTGACATCCATGTCGGGGCCTGCCTCTTCTATTTCTTTTGCTACCCTGCTCCTTGGCTTCATTGCAGGCCATACAGGGCAACATTGCAATGGTCCTGTGCAAGTATCTGGCACTTGTGGGGCCATCTAGGCTGATAACTTAGGGGTTAACTTTTGTCTCCCCATGGGCACGGTTGCTGGCTACTTAAGATCCTAAATTCCTGTTCCCCACTGCCAGTGAAAGGCAAACTGTTATCTGGGTGGTGGTGGACAGATTCAGTAAACAGTGTTATTTTGTCAACGCTCATAATCACCTTTCCGTGCCAGTGCCATTTCAGTGTTATCGGCACCTGCACTCCTGGGGCTCTTATGCGGTTGTTATGACATGCGAACCTGGCGCCCAATCAGGGCTTACCTCACTCGATATTTGCAGATGATACAAAACTATGTAAAGCAGTTAATACAAGAGAAGATAGTATTCTGCTACAGATGGATCTGGATAATTTGGAAACTTGGGCTGAAAGGTGGCAGATGAGGTTTAACAATGATAAATGTAAGGTTATACACATGGGAAGAGGGAATCAATATCACCATTACACACTGAACGGGAAACCACTGGGTAAATCTGACAGGGAGAAGGACTTGGGGATCCTAGTTAATGATAAACTTACCTGGAGCAGCCAGTGCCAGGCAGCAGCTGCCAAGGCAAACAGGATCATGGGGTGCATTAAAAGAGGTCTGGATACACATGATGAGAGCATTATACTGCCTCTGTACAAATCCCTAGTTAGACCGCACATGGAGTACTGTGTCCAGTTATGGGCACCGGTGCTCAGGAAGGATATAGTGGAACTAGAGAGAGTACAAAGGAGGGCAACAAAATTAATAAAGGGGATGGGAGAACTACAATACCCAGATAGATTAGCGAAATTAGGATTATTTAGTCTAGAAAAAAGACGACTGAGGGGCGATCTAATAACCATGTATAAGTATATAAGGGGACAATACAAATATCTCGCTGAGGATCTGTTTATACCAAGGAAGGTGACGGGCACAAGGGGGCATTCTTTGCGTCTGGAGGAGAGAAGGTTTTTCCACCAACATAGAAGAGGATTCTTTACTGTTAGGGCAGTGAGAATCTGGAATTGCTTGCCTGAGGAGGTGGTGATGGCGAACTCAGTCGAGGGGTTCAAGAGAGGCCTGGATGTCTTCCTGGAGCAGAACAATATTGTATCATACAATTATTAGGTTCTGTAGAAGGACGTAGATCTGGGTATTTATTATGATGGAATATAGGCTGAACTGGATGGACAAATGTCTTTTTTCGGCCTTACTAACTATGTTACTTACTAACTATGTTACTGCCTAGCCTTTGGACAAATAGAGCATCAAGAGGAAGTCAGGGCTGTAGCTACTCTCATTTCCTCATGATTTGTCCGAAGGCAGGTATAGTGACACCAGCGCTGATTGGGCACCAGGCTCATGTATCAGGTGAGTATAAGCTTTTTATATTATTGACACCAAACATTTACATTGAGAAGGGGTTGTCCTAGCAGTGGATAACCCCTTAAAGTAAGTTATTCATTAAAACATTGTGCATTTACATCTATCTAGGAAATCTAGGAAAATGAAAAAAATTACTTCTGCTGATAAAATATATACTGATGGGCCCAGTTTTGAGGTTGGGGACAAAGTGAGTTTATTAACTAAAAATATTAAACTTAGGGTCCTCTTTGCTAAGCTAGGCCCAAGTACATTTGTCCATATGAAATAATTGAGGTAATTAGTCCAGTAGCATTGTTTAAATCTTCTCTCTTCCTTATGGATAACTAATGTATTTAAAGGGATTCCATGTTTCTCTTATATCTAAATGAGGTGTTCAGGACTATTGACCAGAGACTGATCTGCATGAGATTCTGCCTCTGGAGGTCATTTTACATGAAGTGAGAGTTACCTGTGTGGTGTGTGATGGCTGCTGTCTGCTCTCTTGATCTCACTGCAGAGCTGTGTGTGATTATACCTGACACATCTGCAGGTTCCTCTCAGCTTCAACTTCCATCTCACAGGCAAACAGGGAGGCAATGTTGTTACAATTCAGCAGAGCTGCAAAAAATGTTTTTGCAAGAAAACAAAGTTCACCTTTATTGTTTTTCATTAGTTACATGTTTCTGTTGGCAGATATGCAACAGATACAGACTTATTTGTGTGCAGGAGGAGTTTACACTTTTATAAAAGTAGATGGTGATGTTATGCTTCCTCTATTTGGGCACCTCATATTTGTGGCATAACACAAACCACATCGGGCCTCCTGATAAACCGCATGGACGGGGGGAATCCTTATGGATGGGATAAATCCCCCATTTGTGGCAACCCTTTCATTAATTATATGAACTTTATCAGTAATTCAGAACTTAAACACATTTTACAATGGAAGAAAGAAATGTTTATCAAATGGAAAGAGTGAGGCATATCTAAAGAAGAATATAATGCTGTCTGCAGAGCCTGCAGGGCACGAATCAGATTATCTAAAACTGACAATGAATTAAGGCTTGCAAGAGACATCAAAAGCTATAAAAAGGATTTGGGGGATATGTCCAAAGTAAAAGAAAAGTCAAAGATGCTATAGGATTTTTACAGGACGAAAATGATGAAATGGTTAGAAAGGATGTTTGGAAGGCTGAACTTTTAAATTCCTATTTTGCATCTATTTACTCTCAGAAAGGAAATCTAGCATCAACTGATCTTCACTGTCCTATTAAAGGAATAGAAGAATCCAGGATATCTATAAACAGAAAGATAGTAAGGAAACACTTAGCTAACATAAATTAATTCAAGTCTCCAGGTCCAGATAAGTTACACCCCAGAGTACTGAAGGAGATAGCAGAATACATTTTTTAACCAATTTCAATAATCTTTGAAAATTCTTCGAGAACAGGAGAAGTCCCAGAAGACTGGAGAAGAGCAAATATTGTTCCTATCTTCAAAAAGGGAAGAAGTTGGACCCAAGGAACTATAGGTCGGTAAGTCTGACTTCTATACCAGGAAAGATCTTTGAACAAATTATTAAACAACATGTATGTAAGTACCTGGATAAGAATGAAGTGATTAACCGGAGTCAGCATGGGTTTATAACTAATAAGTCATGTCAGACTAACTTAATTTCCTTCTATGACAGAATCGCTGACTGGATGGATCAGGGAAATGCTATAGATATAGTATATCTTGACTTCAGCAAAGCATTTGATAATGTATGTCACACCATCCTTACTGAAAAAATGACTTAGTATGGAATGGACAAGGCAACTGTTAGGTGGATTCATAACTAACTTAGTGATCGGACCCAAAGAGTGGTTGTAAATGGCTGCACATCCAGTTGGAAGAATGTCTCAAGTGGGGTACCACGGGCTCTGTCCTGGGCCCTGTATTGTTCAACATCTTTATCAATTATTTAGACGAAGGAATTGAGGGTACACAGATTAAATTTGCTGATGACACAAAGCTTGGAGGGATAGCTAATACTACAGAAGAGAGAGAGGATTCAAAAAGATATAAATACATTGGAGCAGTGGGCAGCAACTAACAGAATGGTTTTTAACAAGGAAAAATGCAAAGTACTACATCTGGGCAATAAAAATGAAAAAAGCATATAGTGAATGGGAGGAATAGGGCTAAAGCAACAGCACATGTGAATAAGACTTGAGTATACTAATAGATCATAAACTGAACATGAGTCAACAGTGTGATGCAGCAGCAAAAAAGGCAAATGCAATTCTGGGATGTATTAATAGAAGCATATAGTCTAGATCATGCAAAATCATTATTGCCCTCTATTCCTCTTTGGTCAGACCTCATCTGGAATACTGTGTCCAGTTTTGGGCACCACATTTTAAAAAAGACATCAACAAACTGGAGCAAGTTCAGAGAAGAGCGACCAGAATGGTGACCGGTCTGCAAACCGTGTCCTATGAGGAATGGTTACAGGATTTGGGAATATTTAGCTTGCAAAAAAGAAGACTGAGAGGAAACTTAATAGCTGTCTGCAAATATCTCAAGGGCTTTTACATTGTAGAAGGATCATCTTTATTCTCATTTGCACAAGGAAAGACTAGCAATGGGATGAAACTGAATGGGATGAGACACAGATTAGCTATTAGAAAAAACTTTTTGACAGTTAGGTTGATCAATGAGTGGAACAGGTTGCCACGAGAGGTGGTGAGTTCTCCTTCCATGGAAGTCTTCAAACAGAGGCTGGACAGACATCTGTCTGGGATGATTTAGTGAATCCAGCTTTGAGCAGGGGGTTGGACCACATGACCCAGGAGGTCCTT